>NC_067420.1:26084402-26780652 GCF_009764475.1 Pristis pectinata
CTTCTAAAGTTCAAGTGGCCAAAGCATGAGATACAGCTAACCAGATGTTCAAATCCAAAACATAATGTTTCTGCATAACAGACATTCCTAATGCTGAGACACAGAACATGGTTATGCCAGGAACATTCCACAAGCACTACAGTGTAAAAAAAATTATAGCATCATACTTATCGCTTTTCACACAATTCTATTGTCACACTTTCCTCCTTCAGTAGAAAGTGTAGCACCAGTGACCTTTGGAACTTTACACAGCTATCTTCATTTTTCCTCTTTGTTAGTTTGAATGTGATGTGCAACGCCACATAAATATTTGTAGAAGTTGAAAATGCTTTGGCTGTTTAATAATGTCGATAGAATGATAGAGCTGTACTGCACAGAAACAGTGCCTTTGGCCCAACTCTTTCATGATGACCATTACACCTATCTACAGTTATCACATTTGCTTGTATTCCTCCACTCCTTTCTTGTCCAAGTGCCTTTTAAGCATTGTAATTGTATCTGCCTCTACCCTGTCCTCTTGTAGTTCATTCTATACAACTATAACCATCTGTGTGAAAAGTGTACACCTCTGATCTCCTTTAAATATCTCTCCTCTCACCTTAAATTATGCCTTCTAGTTTTAGGCTCCCCCAACCAAGGAAAAAGACTATCTACCCTATCTATGCCCGTCATAATCTCATAAACCTCTATAAGGTCATGTTTTAGCCTTCTACGTTCCAGTGAGAACAACCCGCTCTCAAAACACTCCATTCCAGGCAACATCCTGGTGAATCTCTTCTGCACTCTTTCTAATGCTACCACAATCTTCCTGTAGCATGGAGACCAGAACTGTACACAATAATCCAAGTGCAGCCTAACCAATGTTTTACAAAGATGCAATATGACATCCCAATTCTTATACTCAATGCCTCAGCCCATGAAGACAAACTTGCCAAATGCCTTCTTAACTACCCTATCCACCTACGTCACCATGGGAACTGTGAATGTCTCTCTGGGCATCTATACTCCCAAGGTCCCTCCCTCTATATGTACCACCAACATTTGACATCCCAAAATGAATTTCCTCACATTTGTCTGGATTAAACTCAATCTGCTACCATTCCATCCAACTTTGCAGCTGAGGCATGTCTTCTTCGCTATCTACAACTCCACCAATTTACACATCATTAGCAAACCTACAACTCAGTTCACCTATGTTCTCATCCAAATTATTTATATATATGATAAACAAGGTTCCAACACCAATCCCAGCAGTACACCACAGGTTACAGCAGTCCATCACTACCCTCTGCCTCCTATCACCAAGCCAATTTTGGATCCTGTTTGCAACACGTATCGGATCCCATGTGCTTTAACATGCGGGGCCAGGCCATCATGCAGGACCTCATCAAAAGCCTTGCTAAAGTCCATGTATACCACGTCTACTGCTCTGCCTTCATCAATTTTTTTTTATAAGTTACTGCCTCAAAAATCTCAATCAGATTTGAGAGGCAGGATCTCCCCAGCACAAAACCATGCTGACTCCATCTAATCAGTCCCTGCCTTTCCAAATGAATGTAAATCCTGAACCTTATAACTTTTTCCAATAATTCCTCTGCTACTGATGCAACGTGCACCAGCCTGTAGTTTCCTGGCTTATTCCTACTACCCCTTTTGAAGAAGTGAACAGCATTTGCTATCCTCCAGTGGTCTGGTATGTCACCCAAGGCTAACAGAGATGCAAAAATCTCCATCAGAGCCCCAGCAATCTCCTCCTTTGCTTCCCATAGCACTCTGCAATAGATTATATCAGGCCCTGGGGATTTACCCACCTTGTGTGCCAATATCTCCAACACTTTCTTCTTGCTGATAAAGATATGTTCCATAATATCAGTGCACTCCTCTCCTAACTCTTCATTATCCACATATTTCTCTGTGGTGAATACTGATGAAAAGTAATCATTTAGGACCCCATTCACATCCCCTGGCTCCACACAGAGATTTCTCTGAGGGGACCTACTCTTTCCACAGCTCCTATCTTGCTTCTAACATACTTGTAAATGGTTTTGGGATTCTCTTTAATGCTGTTTGCCAAGGTCACTTCACGTCCCCTTTCTTCCCTCCTAACTTCTTAAGTTCTCTCCAACACATCTGTTCTTCTGATTCCAGATGTCTATTGGGAGGCCTAGAGTATAACTGATATAGTATATCGAAGTGATTACCCCATTCTTATTTCTAAATTCTACCCATTTAGCTTCATTGGTCAATCCCTCCTTGACATCCTCCCTCAATACTGCTGTAATGCTCTCCTTGATCAGCAATCTAACAGTCCCTTTCCTTTAGAACCCCTTCTGCCGTGCCTGAAACTTCTACACCCCTGAACGTTGAGCCATCAGTCCTGCTCTTCCTACGAACATGTTTCCGTGAATGCGCAATATCATAATTCCTTGTGCTGATCCATACTCTCAGTTCATCCATCTTACCTGCAAGGTTCCTTGCATTAAAGTAAATGCAGTCAAGCGTACCAGTCCTCTCACGCTTCCCCATCTGTCACTGGTCTCTATGCGCACCTGACTTGCCTTTTCTATTTTCAATATGATTCTGTCTCCCCACCTGCTGATCTTATACAAGTGGCCGAAATACAGAAAAAATATCCCGCAAATTTAAGACACAAGGGTTGCATCGTGGTACATTTTAATGGCTCTGGTGAATAACAGAAAAATCCTGGACTATAAAATTGTATAGTGTGGATTATTGCTATTCAACCAGATCACTAGGAATGTAACAACCTAGTTGTAGGACGATTTGCTGGACGTCTGAAGCAGCAGTCATGAACAGTTAAAACTTACACACCTCCTAGTCCATGATTCAGGGAAAGTTTTGTAAAGTCAAGGTGCAGCTTGCTAAAGGTACAATTGTCCACTTTCTGAGCCAGTCACAGCTGGAACATAAAACAACTTTGAGAATTTGTGAGAAATAATTTAATTGGCTGTGGGCAAATTTATAAATTTAAAAAAATCTTTCTTAAGTCCTTTTGTAAATCCCTAACCTATAGAATGAAGCACATTTTCAACACACATTTGTATTTTGTGGTACCCATAAAAGAAATTTAAAATTACATACATGATCCCAACTATTGTCTTTTCATGGATTATACTATATTGTATATATATGATGATATGGAACTCTTTTAAAAATTAATGTTGGTTTGCCTACAAGTTGCTCCAAGGGTCACTGTAACCAATTTTATTCATGCAAGCACTGCCAAGGCACATGCCTTTCATACTTATAAGGAGAGATCACTGCAGTTAGGTAATGGATCTAATAACTGACTGATCTGACCTTCCAATCCAGCTTTTGTGGATTGGAAGTTATCTCAGAAAAATTAAACTACAAGTATTTTCCCCTCTTTCCAAAAGTTAGCAATTGGCAAATATTGATGGAACAGCAAACATAAACATGATAGCTAGTTAATATTTTCTCAAGTCATATTTCTGCATGTCAGCTGCAGGTGCCAGAGGGTTGAGCAAAAGTTGGAAGTCTTCTAGTTTTCTATTCCTTTGAAATTTCTGTGTATGTCAAGACGACTGATAACTCTTATACATTTTGGAAGGGCCAGAAGATTCCTCCAGACTATAAAAGAGAAGTAATGTACAAAAGAACATGTGGTGTTGTAAAATAAGCCAAGATGATATAAAAAAAACCAAGAGGTATTGTAAATCCTTTATACACAAATTCCAAGTGTTAGTCTGAGCTGAGGCTGTACCTGTCCCTGTTTAGCAAACAACTGCTCTGTCCACATTGCCATAGGATATTCAATTCAGTTGTGACCAGAAGTTAATCAGCCAATGATCTACATGAAATGACCTCAAGACACTGCAGGAAAAGAAGATGGTGGATTCCGTCAGATGGTCCTCCAAGCCATCCAAGTCATTTGGCAGAATGCTTCATCACTAAAACTTCCAAGCAAGCACCAAAACCTTGTTTGGTTAGTAGTGAAAAGGCCCCTTTCTGTCTGATCCTTCATGTACAGTCAGGGTCTCAGTACCCCTGCTGGAATGTCCATTTGCCAATTGCCAAGAGGGTCTGGAAGTAGATGAGGTGGTCTTTGTCGACATTTATCCTGAAGAGGGTTCCGTATTCTACAGGTTCTTCCTAGGGATCCATGCCGGATCAAAATTAATTGCTGGTAAAAGATTATTAACCCAGCAAAAGATGCACTTTGGGTCTGTCAGAAACTTGCTACTCTTCCAATGCAAGGAGCTATCCATGATTTAATGTTACAAACATATCAATTTCAAGGTCAACGATTACGTGCTGAGGAACATATTGAAGCTTAGTGCAGCCATTGCAAAAACTGAATGAGGAAATGGCACTCCTGAGGGACTGGAACCCGTGTAAAAACCCTTTGGATGTCACTCATGAAACTTACATGAAAGAACAATTGGTATCAAATATAAATTATGTTAGCAAATGGAAGGATCCATTTTGCACTGTGAATGTCTACATCTTGTGTTTTTTTGTATACTTTATGAATAGAGTACATTTTGGGAAAAAGATAATTCAGGGTTTTCATAGCCCTTTAGAAATTACTATATCTTTCATCAGTATACATTGTATCAATTGCAGGATAAATGCTATACATTGGCTATAGCTGCAGATTACTGTGCAACTGAAGTCAGCTTTCCTGAGGGGGAAAAAGGCTTTTTAGATCCCTTGAGAAATTGCCAGTTCATTCACTCCTACACACTACAGCTTTCCTGAAATACAAGTGATGTGATATTTGATATACCTGCAATTTATTTTGCTGCAGAGTCAGATATCCTGAAGAAACAAGCTATCTTTTGCCAGTTTTCCAGTCACACTTGACATTCTAAAATTACTATGGTAAAAGCACTATGCAAACAACGTGACCTAAGAATTACCATGACTCTGAGTTTGGGAAACAATGTGAGATGAAGAAACACACTTCAGTATCAAGTTAAGTTAAGAATGCTTGAAAAAGTGTACTGTGTTACAGATAGGTACAACTAAAATAAGCCTCTGAAGAGGAGCAAAAATTCAAAATCAAGTCTGTTTACAGTAGTTTCCAAGTACTTGGGATTGAAACGGACACTGGGAGGAGGGGAGTGTCTCCCACATAGCATTGGAAGAATCTCACTTGCAGAATTCAAATAGAATCTCCAGCTGTGGTATAAAATGACACGAGAGAAAAAATGTTAGGTTGAAGAAAGGAAATACAGACTGGGGCCTAGACAGAGTGGAGACCGGGAAGAGATAAAGCAGAGATTGTGAAGAAAAAGAACGGGAACAAAACCACAGTAAATACTGCACAAAGGATGATGCAATATAGTGGCTAATGCAGGTTGGACTTGTTCCAAAATTTGACATACATTTGGCTCACACCCACTAGTTCTAAATCTTTACCAGTGTCAGAGGGGTAATCAGGTGGCAGATTCAGAAAATGCAAATCTTTCAATCAGACACGAGCATTGAATCCTTGAATTCTGCATGGATCATTTAGCGAAAAATTAAGATATGTACTTTCTGCATTTAATTCCCAGATTGCACAATATGGGTACAATTTATATTCGAAGTACTCAGCTATGAACGTCACTCCATACTTTCATTATATATGTATTTTTAAAGATATTGATTAATTCTATATTTTGTACATTTTGTTACGCAGAATTATCAACACTCAGGGACCACTCAGTCCCACTAATCCATGCTGATGTTTTTGTTCCACAAGTCTCCTCTCACTTTTTCCCCTCTTAAACTTATCAGCATATCTTTCAATTATTTTCTCCATATATTTATGCCAATACATCCCTGCTATACACTTCAATTGCTTTATGTGTCAGTGCATTTCACATTCTAACTAAGTAGTTTCTCCTGAAGAACCTATTAAATTTGTTGGTGACTACATTATATTTATGGTGTCTGGTTTTAGCTCATCCATTATAGCACATCAGTTATGAACTTGTACAATTAGCAAATATTTATCATAGTTAACACTGAGAATTTTATCATTTTGGTGAACCACCTCCATGGTACCATGGGTATGGTGTTTGGTTCCCCCCACCGCTGGTAGTGGTATTTGTCTCATTTGAAGTGTATAACATTTATTAATTTAGTTATTCTCCTTTAAAGTACAGCAGATGTGGCATGGTAGAAATAATGACTGATTTCAGACTCTGAGCCAATTGAAAAAAAGTCTCTTGCTCCTGCACACATGCATCTTCTGAGTTAAACTCCTCTATGCCCTCTCTTGTTTTCACAGATAAAACTACAGGTTTCCATAAGCACTAGTCACTTTTAAATTGAAACCAGATGACTTTTAATCCTTCACCAAGCAAGGTTTTGCACAATATTAAAGCACAGTAAAAGCATTTACTAGAAAATATGTGAAATGTACCCCCCATTTCAGTAGGTAGAAAAATACCACACCACCATAAGACTTCGCACTGGTTAAGCTACCAATCAGGCTTGAATACAGCCAAAAACATATCTGTATTCAAAGCCTTTTCTTTTCCTGACACTGGCAGATCTGCAATACACTTAACATTTTCAATTTTTACTTCAGGTTTCTATTATTCTCACTTTTTCCTCACTTTAGCTGTACACACTTAGGATACCTTCATCCTTAGTTCGCTGCCTCAACCTCTCAGATTGAAATGGTTTTCCTTTTGACCAATGTTCACTGCATCTTTTCCTTTCCAGTCTTACAGTATACTTAGACATATTTTTGTGCTTAAGGAGTGTTTACACAAGTACAGGTTGTTTAATGCTACTGCGAAGAACTAATTGTAGTGGCTGCTACAGCGATGCAAAAATAAAGACACAAGTCTGTGAGTTGTAGAACAAGACTAATTTATTTTCCGCCGTGCGCGGGCCTTTTAAGTGAAATGGTTCCCGCCTTCTGAGAAAGGAAATGACGTACACACTATGTCATTAGAGTCTTTTCACGCACGCGGGTTCTCCCCCGCCACTCGGGGAAGACGAAGGCCCAGCACCATCTTGGGCCTCGCTGCTCTGACGACGCATGCCCTGACCGTTGAGCCGGTTCACCTGCTCGGATGGTGAGTCGCCACACAACCCCCCCCAGAACCGGCGATACGGTCCCCAAAGTTCACGGGCTGTGCTAGCTGTTGCTTAGGTGGTTGGCCTCTGCGTCGTGGTGTTGGGACCTCGACCGGTTGTTGTAGGTCTAAATGGGCCAGTTTGAGGCAGTCCATCGTGAAGACTTCCTCCTTACCCCCAATATCCAAAATAAAGGTGGACCCATTGTTTCTGATGACCCGGAATGGCCCCATGTATGGCCGTTGCAACGGTGCCCAGGGTGTGCCCCTGCGAATGAAAACGAACTTACAGTCTCATAGCTCCTTGGGCTCACGGGATGGGGATAGACCATGTCGCGAAGAGGGGATCGGTGCCAAGCTGCCGAGCCTCTCGCGCAGTCTTCCTAGGACTGCCTTAGGTTGTTCCTCTTGCCCCCTAAGGGCGGGTATGAACTCCCCTGGGACGACAAGGGGTGCACCATACACGAGTTCGGCTGAAGAAGCGTGGAGATCCTCCTTGGGGGCAGTGCGTATGCCGAGCAGAACCCAAGGAAGTTCGTCGACCCAGTTAGGACCTTTCAGGCAGGCCATCAGGGTTGATTTCAGATGGCGGTGGAAAGGTTCTACCAACCCATTTGACTGAGGGTGGTAGGCCGTGGTGGTGTGCAGCTGCATTCCTAGCATGTTCACTAATGCAGACCATAAGCTGGAGGTAAACTGGGTGCCTCTGTCTGAAGTGGTGTGGGCCAGAACACTAAAACGCAAGACCCAAGTTGTGAGCAGCGCCCGGGCGCAGGAATCGGTCGTGATGTCTGAGAGAGGGGTTGCCTCTGGCCACCTCGTGAACTGGTCCACGATGGTAAAAAGGTACCTCACTCCTCTTGAAACTGGCAGGGGACCAACGAGGTCGACGTGAATGTGGTCGAACCTTCTACGAGTAGGCTTGAACTGCTGTGGCAGGACCCTGGTGTGTCGTTGGATTTTTGATGTCTGGCAGTGCGGAGAGGTCTTGACCCACTCACTGACCTGTTTGCGCAGCCGTGCCAGATGAACTTGCCGGACAGTCGATCTGATGGACGGGTGCGCCAACCCATGTACCGAGTCGAAAACTAGTTTCCGCCAGGCTGCAGGAACTATTAGGTGGGGCTGACCGGTTGCGATGTCGCACACGATGATCTGCTGACCTGGGCCAACTATGAAATCTTGGAGCTGCAGGCCTGAGACTGCAGTTCTGTAGATGGGCAGCTCGTCATCGACTTGCTGTGCGTCAGCCAGGGCCGCGTAGTCAACACCCAGGGACAGACTGTGGATGGTCAGTCTGGAGAGCGTGTCAGAACAACATTGTCCTTTCCGGAGACATGTTGGATATCCGTTGTGAACTTGGAAATGTAGGACAAATGTCGCTGCTGGTGGGCTGACCAGGGATCGGAGATTTTAGAGAAGGTGAAAGACAATGGCTTATGGTCAGTGAACGCAGTGAAAGGCCTGCCTTCTAAAAAGTACCGGAAGTGCTGGATTGCCAGGTACAGCGCTAGTAGCTCCCAATCAAAAGCACTGTACTTCAGTTCAGGTGGCCTAAGGTGCCTGCTGAAAAATGCCAAGGGTTGCCAATGGCCTTCGATTAGTTGTTCCAGTACCCCACTGACCGCGGTGTTGGATGCGTCCTCCATGAGGGTGGTTGGGACGTCTGTCCTGGGATGGACCAGCATCGCGGTGTCTGCTAGGGCTTCTTTGGCCTTAATGAAGGCAGCCGCGGCCTCGTCATCTCAAGCGATGTCCTTGCCCTTGCCAGACATCAGCGAGAACAAGGGGTGCATGATACGGGCTGCTGCAGGGATGAAACGATGGTAAAAGTTGACCATCCCAACGAACTCCTGCAGGCCTTTGATCGTGTTGGGACGGGCAAAATGGCGGATTGCGTCAACCTCTGCAGGTAGGGGCGTTGCTCCCTTGCTGGTGATTCTGTGACCAAGGAAATCAATAGAGTCGAGCCCGAACTGGCACTTGGCTAGGTTGATAGTGAGGCTGAAATCACTGAGGCGGGAGTACAGTTGGAGGAGGTGGGAAAGGTGTTCTTGGCAGTTATGGCTGGCGATGAGAATGTCATCTAAGTAAATGAACATGAAGTCCAGGTCATGGCCTACTGCGTCCATCAGCTGCTGGAAGGTCTGTGCAGCGTTCTTAAGGCCAAACGGCATTTGAAGGAATTCGAAGAGGCCGAACGGAGTGACGAGCACAGTTTTGGGGACGTCGTCAGGATGGACGGGGATTTGGTGGTACCCCTGGACGAGGTCCACCTTGGAGATGTGGGCCCCATGTAGGTTTGGTGAACTCGTTGCCAGACAGAGAAACGAAGTCCAGGCGCAGGGCTGGTAGGCTGGCTTCTCCCAGAGAGTAAGTTTGGAAGGTTCTGGAGTGCACTAGCTGTTTCCCTTGCAGGTCGACTAACAGGCTGTGGGCCCGGAGGAAGTCGGCTCCCAGGAGTGGCCGGGCGACGGCGGCAAGGGTAAAGTTCCAAGTAAGACGGCTGTCGTCAAATTGTAATTGGACTGTACGGGTACTGAAAGTCCGTATCATTGTGCCATTTGCGGCTTTGAGGGCGGGTCCCTGTTGCCTGCTACGAGTGTCACGGCCGGTTGGGGGTAGAACGCTGACCTCTACTCCAGTATCGACGAGGAAACGATGCCCGGACTGCTTGTCCCAAATGAATAGGAGGCTGTGTTGGTGGCCAGCCGCCGTAGCCATCAGCGGCGGCTGGCCCTGGCATTTCCCTGAAACTTGGCAGGGTGGGCGGCATCGACGGGCCTCCGCACCCCACCTCTGATGGTAGAAACACAGCTGGTCATCAGTGTCGTCATCTGTGTTTCTGGGGTGCGGTCGCTCGGCTGCTGGTTTAGGTAGGCGTTGGGCATGCGGTCTGGCGATTTGGCTGACGGACGAACTGCTCTCGCATTTGGCCTTCCACAGGACATCTGCCCGGGTGGCTACCTCATGTGGGTTGCTGAAATTGGCGTCAGCCAACAGCAGCTGAATGTCGTCGGGCAGCTGTTCGAGGAAGGACTGCTCGAACATCAGGCAGGGCTTGTGCCTCTCAGCCAAAGCCAGCATCTTGTTCATCAGGACCGATGGATATCTGTCCCCCAGGCTGTCGAGATGAAGCAGGCGGGCAGAGCTCTCACAACGGGAGGGGATGAATGTCTGAATGAGAAGGTCCTTGAAAGCCGGGTACTTGCCTTCCTCCGGAAGAGACTGGATGAAGTCTCCGACCTGGGCGGCTGTCTCCTGGTCCCGGGAGCTGACCACATGGTAGTACCGTGTGGAGTCGGAGGTGATCTGGCGAAGTTGGAACTGGGCTTTGGCCTGGTCAAACCACACACGGGGCCAAAGCGTCCAAAAGGTGGGCAGCTTGAGCGCCACTGCGTTGGCTGCTGTGTTGTCGGTCATTGTGAGGGTCCAAAATCCGCTTGGACCGTTGGGGTCACCAATGGAGCAGCTGCTACTGCGATGCAAAAATAAAGACACGAGTCTGAGAGTTGTAGAACAAGACTGATTTATTTCCCGCCTTGCGCGGGACTTTTAAGTGAAATGGTTCCCGCCTTCCGAGAGAGGAAATGACGTACGCGCTACGTCATTAGAGTCTTTTCGCACGCGTGGGTTCTCCCCCATCGCTCAGGGAAGACGAAGGCCCAGCGCCATCTTGGGCCTTGCTGCTCTGATGACGTGCGGCTCAACCGTCGAGCCAGTTCGCCTGCTCAGATGGTGAGCCGCCACATAATGATTATTAATTAGTCAGTGGTGGCTGAAGCAATTTGAGCAACAAATTAAAAGCCCCACATTAAAGCATTTATAAAAGGATTTGTACTGGATATCCTGAAGTAGGACAAGAACCACATTCCTTTTAGAAAAGATGCAATTGGATGTAGTTAAAGCTGAAGAGTGTCACAACTTAATGTACAGGTGACAGTTTTCTTGGAAAACTGCAGTAGCTAAATATACCCATTCCTACATTCTTTGCTGGGCTATTTTAAGTAATTGTGCTTTTGCAGCTGATCTCAGTGTGGATCATACTTGCTCCCAGATTTTCTAGCTTTGGAATTGGCAAGAATCCAGGCTAAAAAGGAAAGCTCAAAGTTTGACATAAAAGCTGAAAGAGGTCAGCGTCACAAAAAATACTTAACATCTCAAAATATTCCAATAAGGAAGCCTTCTTAAAAATTTAAAATAAATGTTCATGTATAACTTATCATAGATTGGAACATGCTGTGATTCCCAGACAAATACAACTGAATGAGGCTATCTACTGCATCATTGAGGCATCAAACGAAGCAAAGCAGGCTTTAAGAGTGAGCATTAGAAGGCATCTTCCCAAATGCAACACCTCTGCAATGTCAGTAATGTCTTCACAGGTGTATTCAGGGACAATGTGTACAGTATAGCTACTCCTTTGGAGCCACTTCCCACCCACTTCTGACGTGAGTGATGAGGTCAATGTGGGACCTGCAGACACTGCCACAAGTCAAACGGAAGGTGCCTGAACAGACAGGACAGTATGTAATTTGCTGTTTACGCATTCTGTTGTCTAGACTGGCCTTCTGCATACTTCCAATAAATGGACTTGAGGTTTTCCATGTCATCCTTATCACTCCATTCTGAGTGATCATCGGTCATGGATCCCCAGGAATCAGTGATGATACAACAATTTTTCAATGAGTCCTTGAGGTCATCCTTGAACCTTTTCCACTGTCTACCTGACAACCTCTTGCAGTAATGGAGCTGACAATAGAGTGTTCATTTCAGGAGTCTACTGTCATGAATGCTGACAACATGGTCTGCCTATCAGTTTGAACTGAATGTAATTAGAGCCAAGCTACTAGGTACGTTGGCCTGGGAGTGAATGTTGACATTGGGTTCACTTAGCCATGCTCACAACAATCAACAAGTCACCTTGCTTACAAAATCAATTATCCACTCCTTCCGATTATTCTGTGAATGCTGATGTTCAGGTACTCTTGATTATCCTTGTTAGCTCTCAATTGTCTATGGCCATGGGAGCGGTCCAACTTTGTGAAAACCTTTGATCCTGCTGACTTTTGTACACAAGTCTTGTGAAATGACTGGAGAATATTGTGTGTCATCAATGGCTTGGTTTATTGTGACTTTGTCGTGTCCTTAGAACTGTATCAATGTCTCAGGCACTTCTGCATTGTTAGTATGCTCCACTCTTGGGGGTCAGTCATCAGAAGCATTCTACTTTATTCTAAACTTCTCAGCTGGTCTAGGCTCACAATAAGCTGCCTTTGTATCTGGTCTGGTGCAAGTATGTGCATTGTACCCCTGTCATGCAATGTAGCTGTCTTTAAACATACCTTTATACAATGTATCATCAACAATTAACAACTTTCAAGCATCAGTGCCAAAAACATTCTTCAGTCAGCTCCTGTCTTTATCAACCAGCCCTTCCCCATTGAAATTGGCCTGTTTGTTGTTTGCTACAATGATGGGCTTATGAAATGGTGTCCAATGTGCTGCACTGTGCACTCCATTCACCCTAATGTCTATAAAACCTCAGCAGGATATGTGTTTACTATGGTGGTACTTTCCATCAATAATATCTGGCTAAATTTAATGTCTTGTCTCATTATCAGTTTCTGGCAATACAAGTTTGCATGCCAATGCACTGGTTGTTAATCAGTACCTTTATTCAAGAGCCCATATGTTGGCTGCCATTATTGCCTGGATACTGTACATTCCCAGATTCTCACTGTCTGAATGATCTGCCAAACTATGAAGTCCTCTTCAATTGCCATTGAAATTGATCTTGTTGCTTTTCTTAGCTTTGGATCTGACCTTACTTTTGGCCATTGAAACACTTGGTTGTTCAAATTGATAAAAATGTGGTAAGTTGAATATCACTGCAACAATAGCATCTGACTGAATGGGCCTCACCGTTATCCTTTGGACTTGGTATCATGGCCTTGGACTTTGCTCTGGCCCTCTGAATGTGCAGCTAAGCTAGTGCCTTGAGCAGACAAAATTTTCTAGTATTCTTGGATGACACTTCTATCAACACACCAAGCTTACACACACACATTCAAATGTCAGACTTTACATGCCCATGAGCCTGGATTGAATTTATTCATTACCCAGTCCACACACAAATACATTGCATGTGGCATGATCCAAAAGGGATCAAAAGTCCAATGCAAGGATAAATTCTTTAAGAAAACAATGTGCTTTCTAATTGCATCACCCTGCTTCTGACTGCTTGTCCAAACTTATAGCTTTCAGTAATTTCCAACAGCTTCTGATCAAAGTAATCTTCCAGTTTCTGTACAATATCTTTAAATAAGATGCATCTCACCTTGCTCTTTTCTAATGTTCACTTATCACATTGTTTTGGGCTCTCACATTATCACCTTCTCCTTCAATCTCCGCTTTAAAAATATACAGTACATTTATTTGTTGAGCGGAATGGTCCTCGAGTTCAGTCACATATACCAAATTCTCAATAAAGCCTGTTGGGATAGCCAGGTTGCTCCACTCCTGTTCAACAGTGACACAGCTAAACTTGGTGCACGTGAGAGTCCAATGATAAGTAAACATCACCGTTTCTTTCCACTGTGATTTGCTGTGCTCTACCCTCTCATTAATACGTGTGGGGGCCTTGAACAAATGGGATTCCACATGAATGGCTCTTGGCAATCACTGGGAAAAATCAGTTTTGGTGCTACAAATTCACCGGAGCCTTGCCATATCCTTCAGCAATTCCTTCAAAATCCCGATTACCAATTTGCAATAGATTCATGAATGCTTTGGGATGCAATGTATTTTTATCTTTATCCAAAAGGTTCAAGCCAGCAATAAAAGAACTCGTAACATGCCAGTCTTTAAGCTACCGAAGGTAACTGAACATTCCAGTCTGTAACAATGTTAGATTGTTGAGAAGCAGGCATACCATAAAACACACATAAATGAATACAGTGGAAAAGCAGGTTTCATGTTTGAAGATGCACTACAACACCTTGATAGTCTTTGACTGAATTTGAACTTTTTTTTTAAAAACATATCTGACAAAGATATTAGGGCAGCACAGTGGTGCAGCTAGTAGAGCTGCTACCTCACAGTGCCAGAGACCCAGGTTCAGTACGTGTGAAGTTTGCATGTTCTCCCTGTGACTGTGTGGGTTTCCTCTGGGGCCTCCAGTTTCCTCCCACATCCTAAAGACACGTGAGTTGGTAGTTAATTGGCCACCGTAAATTGTCCCTCGTGTGTAGGTAAGTGGTAGAATCTGGGGGAGTTGATAGGAATGAAGGGAATTAACATAGTATTGGTCTAAATGGGTGGTTGATGGTTGGCGCTTTCTCGATGGGCTGAAGGGCCTGTGTCTATGCTATGACTTAAGGCTCCAAAGACATTTTAAAACTACTACAATTGAATGATTAAAAATGAATTTAATCAAAACATCTTAAGATACTAACAAATAATTAAAAACATTAAATTAACTTAAAGCACATATCTTTCCCACAGGGTTGCAACCCCATTCAAATGCATGACATCACCATTTGTACATCAACCTGTTAAGGGCTGGAAAAGCTAAGGGGCTAGATGTGAATTACAGCTGGCCCATTTCTCTAGCAAATCCGTTCTCTGTCACTGGATTCAATGGTAACTCTAGTGGCTGAGTGGAGGTTCTATTGCTGACCATCAGCAATTCAGAGTCTTCAGTATGTGGCTGAACATGCGTGGAAGTCTGAGACGAGCTGAGTCACAATGGTTATCGGTCAGTGGCTCCCGACAGAACCAGCACCCATCAGTTGACTCAACTCATTTTCATAATATTAATAGGTGCTTCAATTAGTCAAATCAATAGCAGGGAAGAAATAAAACAAAACAGCTTTAGTCATTCCCTTTGATTACCGAAATCTAAAGCACAACATTAACTAATGTTGATATTTAACCTTACATCCACATCCAATGTGATAACCATTATGCTGCAATTTTTTTTGCTAGTCTGGCACTGTACTCGGGGGAAAAAAAACTTGTGAACAAACAATAACAATTATAGTAACAAACAAGCAATTGATTCCTAATTGGACAGTCCTGTTATGTTTCACCAGATTCACAAAATAGGTTGGAGGGAATTCAGGAAAAAAATAAGACGCAGCTTATCAAAAGCTGTTAGTAGTAACCCGTACACTTACTAAGCTATGGCAATGATTTTGTTCACTCTCTAATCCTTCAGGATGAATGAAGGAGGGGTGCAGCAGGCGTGGGGTACAAGTGCCTAGATTATTCCCATCAACTCTAATCTTGTGTATTTACACATGCCTACTGCAACATTTATTTTAATTAAAAAAAGATGTTATCAGGTCCACAATGGTTTAATAGGGCTGCTAACCTCCATTCTAACCTGTCAAATAAGATGGAGAAAAATCTAAAAACTTAGAACCAGGCTTGATTTATTGCTGCCAGCTGCTATAGTTCAGCAATTTCACACAGCACAATATGAATTATAGCAGGCTTCATTTGCACTTAAATTGCATCTTCGTACCAAACACGACCTTGAATAACAGATGCACTGTTCTGTGCAGTACTGGAGAAATCAAACATACCTAAAACAAAACCAACAGTTTAATTTGTTAATTGGAATTAATTATAGGAAAACACAACAATTACTTAGAAATTACCAAAGTTACCAGTCTGGAATGTCACACAATTTTAAAAGATAAATCTCTTTTAAAGAAAGCATTTATACTGCCTTCCATAATTTCACATGTTTCACAGCCAGTCATGAAAAAAACTCAAAAATGTAGACACACACACACAGGCAATTTGCAAAAACATGGCTCCACAAACAATGAGATAATGATCAAATGTGTTATTTTTGTTCCTATGTGTGTTATTTTGTTGAGGAAGAAATATTGGAAAATACTGTAGTGTCACTGGAAATTTTATGTCCACCTATGAGCTTCAATGCTCCACAACCTCATCTGACAGGCACTTTGTTGACAGTCCCTTGGGGCTGAAAATGTTTCATTTCCATTGCAGTTCTGTGGCTTTTGAAGTGGCTGAAGAGTCTTAAGAGGGATCTGTAGATTCTGCCAACTGGGGCAGGTCGTGCTTGATGGGGTGGGTGAATGTTGTGCATTCCTTCTGCTATTTACACATGAAATCCATGTGTTCCAGTGAGAGAGTCAAGGTGCTCAGCCTTCCCAGATACTTCTCTATTTTGAGCAGTCACCGACTCAGTACAAAGGTCAGGTGAGAGGTTACATATTTTCCCAAAGTGCATTTGAGAACAACTGTAAAGCGTTTCGTCTGTCCTCCTAGAAATCTTTCTGTGACAGAGCTTGGAATAGAGTGCTTGTTGTTTTGAGACTTTGATGGATGGCTCATCTGACAGGGCAGCACTGAAATGTCAGCCTATGTTAGCATACTTTATGTGTTCTGGAATTGGGTTTTAATCTGACACGAGTCACCGACTCGAGACTGACACCCTTCTATGGCACTATTTCACATTTCCCTGGATTTGAAACGAACTAGATGCAAGAAGGCATCCTATGCACTGTATGTTTTCATTAAGAGAAGTAAGATGTGACCAGATAGTCTGGCTTTGTTATGAACTGAGGGAGAAATATTGGTTGGGGCAGTGGGAGAATTTCCTGATTTTTAAAAGAACTGTGAAACAAGGAGGGAAATATAGAAAACTAGAAGTGTCACATGAATTAAAAGCCACACAGGACAAACTTAAGCTATCTTTTTACTGCCATGAGCTGTCTATATTTCTTAATAATTCCAGCCCCTATCTAATGAAAACTGGCTCACAATATTAAACTATCAATTCTGGCAACAAATTGCAACTGTTGAAACAGACCATAATTTTAATCCTGAATTTGATGGTAAAAATATAAAAAGGAAAATGATTTGCTTTCAAGCATTTTAAAATCCTATTTCAGAAATGAGTAGAATTTCTGTCACTGAAGCCTGCTGAGAAAAATAAATGCCACCTACTTTATATAACAAATATTGTAATCAGTAGTTCAGGACATATAACATGCAGGTGCCTTTGAAAGTTGGGGCAGAAATTTTAAGGTGAATAACAGCCCAGAAGAGCGAGTCAGAAGCCTCTAGGCTATTCAAAAACTCTGTAATTGCTTACTACAGATGGCCTCAATTATTGATATCCATCCAAGGGACAAAAAAAAAACAGGCAGGAGGGGGTCAGGGTAAGTCGAAATTCTCATTCTGCAGGCCTCTTGGCAATCAGACGGTCAATGATACATTACATATTCTTGGATATATACAACACTAAAAAGCAGTTCTTTCGTTCAGCATTCTCTATCTTTTCCTTCCAAATGACTGACATCAGATTTCTCAAACATTCAAATGCTTGTCAGGATGAATGAACAAAATTTGATGATTCACAAGCTACTTTCAAACTGGATAAGTCCCATCCTAGTGACACTGCATCACACTTGTACGAGAGAATTTCCAGGCATCAACTACTGGCAAACCTCAAGAGGTTCATTGTGCAGTTAGAACAAGATGTACAAGATCAGAAGTTGATGGCACTGGCACATTGGTATTGGTTTATTATTGTCACTTGTATCGAGGTACAGTGAAAAGCTTGTCTTACAAACTGATCATACAGGTCAATTCATTACACAGTGCAGTTACATTGAGTTAGTACAAAGTGCATTGATGCAGTACAGGTAAAAACAGTAACAGTACAAAGTAAAGTGTCACAGCTACAGAGAAAGTGCAGTCCAATAAGGTGCAAGGTCACAACAAGGTAGATCGTGAGGTCATAGTCCATCTTATTGTATAAGGGAACCGTTCAATAGTCTTATCACAGTGGGGTAGAAGCTGTCCTTAAGTCTGGTGGTACGTGCCCTCAGGCACCTGTATCTTCTACCCAATGGAAGAGGAGAGAAGAGAGAAGAGAGAAGATAGAATGTCCCGGGTGGGAGGGGTCTTTGCTTATGCTGGCTGCTACACCAAAACAGTGAGAGGTAAAGACCAAGGAGTCCAAGGAGGGGAGGCTGGTGTCGGTGATGCACTGGGCTGTGTCCACAACTCTCTGCAGCTTCTTGTGGTCCTGGGCAGAGCAGTTGCTGTACCAAGCTGTGATACATCCAGATAGGATGCTTTCTATGGTGCATCGGTAAAAGTTGGTGAGAGTCAAAGGGGACAAACCAAATTTCTTTAGCCTCCTGAGAAAGTAGAGTGTCTGAGTGAGGTCAGAAATTTAATCAAGGACTCCCTTTAAATGTCCAATATGTTTCTTATCCCGAAGTTGGGGGGATGGAAATTGCAAGAAAATGGTTGCTCAGGCAGCTTAGAAGTCTGAAGATGATGAACCAAGAGATGCAGCAGCTGATGTCATGATATTAGCAGCTGGGTGTATCACTAAAATGGCTGAATAAAGCCAAAGGGTGGCAAGGGAGAGTGTAGTGGGATCTGATGGATTAAAATATGTGATAAGAGTCTTGCAGGAATGAGTCAATTCTTGTCTCTCTTGGATCCTTGTGGAGAATGGTAAAGCCACTCAGTTGTATTAAAAATCAGATAGCGATAAATAGTTGAAACTACAGGGGACAAAAGAGTGATTGAGAACCAGGGCTTTAAAAAAAAGCATTCCAGAGATGTACACTAAGCCCTTGTTATATGCTATGGATGGGGAAAGACATCCCACAGGCAGCAAAATGACACAGATGCCAATAAGGTGCTGGTAATGAACAAAAGCAGCAAGAACATACTAGCGTCAACCCCTGAATGGATATAACAACTTTTACATAAGTTTCAGCTTGTACATTTATCTTGTCAAAATAAACTGAAACATACAAGTTCTCTACCTGGCTCTGGCTACACACTGACTACACACAGACCAATCTTTCTGTTCCTCAATTCCCAATCTGAATTTGATATCAGTAAATCCAGCAGAGGCAACTTGGATAATTCTCATGAATCACTGTCTTGTGCAGACTGCGTGGAGTCCGTTAAAATACTTGCATTAATTTTCAGCCCAAAAACTCATCTAGAATATCACCTCAACAGTTGAAAATATCTTGAACTAAAGGGAAATAACCTCTCCAATCTCCCCTTGTGTCATTAATTAATTGAGAATGAGTAGAATGCCCAGGGCTATGAATAAGCAGCACAACTTACTGAGAACAACTCCAATGCTAAACTGATTTGGAAGAACTCCTTATGGTTCCTAATAGGCCCAAATGACATGGAATAGTTAGTTTGCTATTCATTCCAAGCATGGCCAAATCTGGCCAGCCCACATCAGAAACATATTACATGTTTGAGAAACAGAAATCATAATTGTATGATTTGTATTTAACATCTGTTACAAGAGTTCGCAAGCTGCAAATATTTTGCTGTGCATATATGCAATGCAAAAAGTAAAAGAGAATCTTTCCATTACAATGCTTTGAACAAAGGATTCAGCTCACCTTGGATTGAATTTTTTATTTACCTACCAACTCCCTCAAAACAATATAGTTGTCATATTGCTCCATTCTTTCATTTCTTAGCTTTTGGAAATGAATCCAGTGGCAGCTTTGACCACAGGACTTCACAACCTTTGCCGGTACCTCCGTGTGGCCACCTAGTGGGGAATGCATTGCGACCAGTAGTCAAACCACTGTCAACTTCTCTCTTTCTAATGTACTGTTGATTCTGCTCAGATCTCTGTTTGACAAGATCTGCAAACTCATCATCTGGGTCAAAGCCAGAGCATGAATCTGTGCCATGGTTGATCTTTGAAACCAGAGCCCCCAGTTCATGGAACATGTGCAATTTCACTGTGCCACCCAATGGTCACCAATTTAAATGCAGCAAATATCAGGGAAGCAACTATTACATCATCATCACTGCTGACAGCCCACAGAATAACACTTCCAACTGACCCAAGGTGGGATCTTTTCACATAATGGGCTTAAGGAATTTGTGATACAATAACTGGCTGAACTGAAGCAGCTTCAATTGGCTTAGTTAGTAGTTTTTTTTCCATCTGTGCCAGAACTTTCCAAGTTCAAATCCCACATCAGCAAGCTAAGCACACGAAAAACCAAGTTAGCACTATTGTGTAAGTGTCCACTGTTCAAGGGGTTAGCTTTCCGATACAATGTTAAATCAGTGATGCTGTTTTCTCTCCCAGATATTCCTAAAAGATCCCAAAACACCATTTTCAAAGTTCACTAAAAACATCATTAGTCATTATTACATTACTGTTTATCAGAGCTCACTACGCACAACTTGGCGGCTGCATTTCCTACATTATAACAGTGCCCATACTTCAATATGTAATTATTTGGCTATACAGCATTTGAGATACCTTAAAATGGGATGCAAAAGGTGCATTATAAAGGCAAATCTTGCTTGCTTTCTTTTAACTTCGTTTACAGTCAGTCATGAAGTCCTGATAAAGGCAAATTTCCCGCAATCCATGGGTATTGTACACAGTACACGGGTTTCACACTATTTGTGCAAATCAAGTGTATTGATCGACAGCTTTTCCAGCTTTCTTGGTAGATATTTGCCAAACTGAAACTGGAATTTAGGAACTCTTCCAACCAAGGGCAGTGTGTATCAATCCTGTGGAAGGATCTGAAATAATTAACTTTGGATTCTGTCAGAGTGCCATGCCAAACCCAAAATCTAGCAATACAGCTTATGATTAGTCTGAAGTCAAGCTGATGGAAAACTGCCAATGTACATTTTACAATTCCAATGGTGCAAGCCAAGAGTTAGATTCCAAAACTCATTTTCAATTCATTTTCCCCCAACGTATTTCCCTTTTCCTTTAGCAAATTGAAAAAAAATATAAAAGTTTTAAAAAAAATCACCCATCATTGTAATGCAACACAAGCCATTTCAGAAATTAAAGACACTATGGCTCCAGAACTATCAAATTAGAATATATGTAAATTATAAATTATAATGATGTGATGAAAAATAAGGTACAGTAATAAAGCAGTACATTTACGTCTACATAGCAAATAAGGACTGTTTTAAATGCATTTGAACAAAGCCAAGTTATCACTGTTTTTTCCACTAAGAATTCACATAGTTCCTGGAGGTAAATGTTGTTCGCGGGAGTAATGAACAGAATTTGACACAAGAAAACAAAACCAAAAAGCATAATTAATGTTAGTAGGGTCACCAGTCAGGTTGCATCTAATGCGAGACGTACTTTATAATAAAATTAGAGAAACTAACAACTCAACAATACATAAATTAATAAGTCGTACAAGACTCTACATGCATCTTGCATCACTGCATAAACAAAATGGAGCAGCTCATCTAACCTGTTAACAAGCAGTAACTGCTGGCATTTCAATGTAATTTTAGGTCAAAAGTACAGCGATTGTCAAGTTGTAGAACCTCCAATTACCCCATATGTCAATCAATATGATCAGTTGCTTTGGAGCATAGCACCCCAGTAGAATCTACCAACCCTTGCATCTCCATTACTAGTGATCCAGGTCATACTGAAATAAGTCGGTGCACTAGAATGTAGGAACAACGTGGATGTGCCAATGTTTCTGTCTGGTAATTTAAGGTGCACTGGATTCTAGGATTGGTTTTGGTTACTCTTACTGTATAGTATTAATCTCAGGGTACAAGCTGCACTCTATGCACTTTCTATATAAGCAATCACTTTTATTTCTCTATTTACTTACAGCCTTGCATTGCGCATAACTACTTTGAGAATAAAGTTTTGCAATGAAGTATCCAGCTCTGCCTACTTCCATGTGCATTTGCAGTATGAAATAAATAAGAAGGAATGAAGTTAGTATCATAGAGTCACACAGCATGTACATTAGTGTCATAGAGTCATATAACATGGAAATAGGCCCTTTGGCCCAACTCGTCCACAGTCACCATGGTGCCCACCAAGCTGGTCCCATTTGCACATGTTTGGCCCATATCCTTCTAAACCCCTCCCATCCATGTACTTATCCAAATGTCTTTTAAGTGTAGTTATTGTACTTGAATCAACCACTTTCTCTGGCAGCTCATTCCATGTACACACCACCCTGTATGTGGAGAAGGTGCCCCTCAGGTCCCTTTTAAATCTTTCACCTCTCACCTTTAACCTATCCCCTCTAGTTTTTAGTTCTCCTTCCCTGGGAAAAAGACTATGGCCGTTCACCTGATCTATACCCCTCATTATTTTATACACCTCTATAAGGTCACCCCTTAATCTTCTATGCTCCAGGGAATAAAGTCCTGGCCTGCCCATCCTCTCCCTATAACTCAGGCCCTTGAGTCCTGGCAGCATCCTTAATCTTCTCTTCACTCTTCCCAATTTAATGATGTCTTTCCTGTAACAGGGCGACCAAAACTGTACACAATACTCCAAGTGCTGCCTCACCAACATCTTGTACATCTGCAATATAACATCCCAACTCCTGTTCTCAGTGCACTGACTGATGGCCAGTGTGCCAAATGCCTTCTTCACCACCGTCTACTATGTACATTGTTAAAGATTGTTACCATAATGATTAGTAAATTCTAAGTAATATACCAATGTGACATACAACAAAAGAACATGGAAATGTAATAATGGCCACATGTCATTTAATTGCTCATGCCTTTCAATTACATTATGGTTGATCGAGACCTAATTACATACACCTTCCTTTACACCATCTCTAGTCAAATCTTTGGTTAACAAATATCTATCACTCTTAGATGTAAAATTAACAACTAACTGAGCATCAATTGCCATTTGGGGAAATTTCCATCATTCCTTGGAAGTGGAAGTTATTCTTCAACTCTGAGAAGTATGGCTCTAACTGAGAGGTCATGCCCCTCCAGACCCACAATCAGCATAAATAGTTTTTGTCAACCCTCTCAGTTGCCCTGTAAACCTCAATCAAATCACCACTAGATCACTGGATGATCCATGGATAAAAGAAAACTGATTGGATTGATGATCTCTTCATTTTTTAAATCAACTCAACCCACATGCTTGCACACTACCCATGAACAACCAGACCTTCATTTATTTAAATATTGCTGAAAAGGCACTAAGACTGCATCCGGTAGCAACTTAAATGAAATAGCAAAAGTGAACGTGTAAATTTGATTTGGTGTTACGGCAATACTGACAAATGTATCATTGCATGAACAAAATGGGCATATGTAGAAACATTATCTTCCCTGACAGTGATGCAGTGTGTCTAAATTGACAAACATTCAGAAGTTTTGAGAGAAGATACTGGAAAGTTAAGAGGTGGTGGGCTCAGTGGACAGAAGTCTAAAAAGAACCAAAGACAATGCAGGAAAACTAAGGACATGTAGAATCAAAGTAAATCAATGAAAATTGTGGAAAAAGTAATGTATTTATTTCTAGCCACAGAAACAGTGTGCCAGGGAAATGTAAATTGGAGAGGCTCCTCATGTCTTTGAGTGAGTGAATTCATTGCTGCCTTTTGGTGTCTTGGGAGCATGCATGTGGATGTGTTTGCTTTATATCATGCACTTCCCCCCCACCCCACCTGCAACTTTTATCCAAAGGCAGTTAAATATCTACTTTGTTAAAAAAAACCTAATATGTTATTTATTATTAGCTCAGCTTTTTAACCTATTCACATTTATATATATATTTTGCCACTACTGTTGTCATATCAGCATAATTTTGAGAGTGTGACAACATATAGCATCAGCATGCAGAAAGATTGATCACATGGTCCTCTGAAAGAACAAATGATGTTAGTGTTCCATTCCGCATGCCAGTCAAGTTGACTGCCAAACTCCACAGGGACTTTTGTCGGGACAGTTAGGGGCAAAGAAATGGCATGTATTGTGGCTACATGGACCAGAAAGTGGGGAGTCAAATGATCCAGTCTAACATCTCATGGTTATAGCAACAATTGTGGGGAACTAACCTTTAATTTAGCAAGGACAATACATCAGGTGTGAATGCTTATTGAACATTTAGTGTTACAATGCATAACTAGCCTTTAAATATAACCGGTGATGAAACTTGATGGCATCCAAAATCATAAGGAACCTTACTGATATAGAAATGAAGGCACAGAGATTGTTGTGGGAAGTTTGAATTAAAATATTTTGCTGAGGGAAGATTGCTCTCTACTTTCTAAAGTGTAATGAAGTGGATGTCAAAGTATTTTACTAGGTAGAAAAGAAAATTCATCAGAAATAAAGGCTGCGATACTAATGGGGAGATGTTGAGGGAATGATTAAAGAGATAGGAAGTACTGTGGTCAGAAAGAACAGGCTTCACTCAGGTCTTGGAGGAGAAGATCACAGGTCATGTAATCACTATGAAGATTTGCAGGCCTGCTTGGGATTCTGGTGGTGGTCCACAAGCAGTACCAGAAAAGCAGCTTACTCTTCCATCCAGCAGACCTCATCTCCCAATGGATTTCCAGGAAAGCAGACCATTCATCCAACATCAAAGCTGGAATAAAAAAAAGATCAGAGGCACATGGCCTTGTTAAAATAATTACAGCAGCAACCCACTTTCTACAAGCAGGAACAGTTCCTTGCCAGTAAAACTTCAAGAGAAGTTTGGATTGGGTTCTGGTTTGAGTTCCTTTAAAACTTTTTTTTCCCCCTCCCTACATATCCAAAACCCATTTGGTTTTCAGGAAGTTAAAATTAGCCCTAAAAATTCTAAACTGGCAGACATTTTTCTGCAAGACAGAGGTACATGAAACAGCCTTGCCACAACACTGGAAAATTGATAATAAGTAATAGTGTGGTTACAAAGCCAGGATTTTAAACCGATGTGGAAGGGAATTAAATCCAGTGTGAAAGGCCATTAAATTGTATACCATAATAATGCACACAGAAAATTAGATAGAAAGATTGCATAAGCAAAACCAATATAGTTAGGCATGGATCAAAATTAGGTGAACAAATTTTGTAATGAAAGGAGAACCATGTTTTCTGTAATTATTACAATGCTTTCCGTGGGGTTTCTGGCCAATAGTTAGTTATTCCAGTAAACCTCTGGGTGAAAATTGCTTCAGTAGAAAAGCATCCCGAGGTGGGGTATCAATCGTAGCTCTGCTGAAGGATACCTAATGGGCCATTATGCTTCTGACTACCACAATGGCAGACAGTTCCTTAGCTTTGGCCAGCAATCAGTCTGGGAGTGGAGTCCAATGGATAGGATGAATGGAAGGTCTCCTTCAGACAGGCAGCTTCTGCAATCAAGTCACTTCGACATCTATTGGCTTTGTTCATTTTGGACACAATGACATTAGTAAAGAGAAGGTTGGGGGTGGGGTGGGGGGGAGGGCACGGTGTTATCTGCATCATTGGAAACTCAGAAAATGCAGGTGCTTCATACTCTGGCAAAGTCATTCCAGTTATGCTCAGGTGCATGAACTCAGAGTTGTAATTATAACTGTTTCCTCCCAAACTAAGTTTGCTTGTCCTAGAGCTGGATGTCATGGATTTCTGTCAGTAGTGGGAGGATTGCTTTTACCCCGTTGGTTATTATCCACCTCGAGTTCTGCCGGCTTCAATGGGTGCTTGAGGCCCATGTCACAGCTCATTAAAAAGATCTGAATTAAGTACAAATAAAAAAACTGAAACCAAAACAAAACTTGCCACTGGGAATAGCAGGACTATGATTCTCAGAATATTGCTATAACTGGCATGGAAATTCATTAAATAGATCTGGACATTATAAGACAGCAAATAACTTTTAGAAGAACAACAACATGACGAATTATCCTGGCATGGAAAAGACCCAGAAAAACCAAGAGGGAATGGCACTGGTTTTGGCATCCAAAACACAATTCCAAATAGAACTGATCATTGCACAGATGGCATAGAACGCATGCCAATATTCATATAAAAACTGCAGGTCCACTCAGCAGTTTTGGTATACTTATCCTCAGATGGGTAACATTATCCGAAATAAAAAGGCAAATCCTATGACAAACTGTACATCCTTCTTAATAAAGTATCTTTTGACAACTCTTACTTCATGAAAGATTTTTGTGGAAATATTCAACACAAAAGTCATTGCAGACAGTTAGTAATGACCATCTTGTACAGGAGCATCTTATGAAGGAGTATAGAGGATGCAGGAGTGTTCTCAAGAAGAAAATCAGGAGGGCAAAAAGGGAGGATGAGATAACTTTGGCAGAGATTAAGGAAAATCCAAAGAGATTTTATAGTATATTAAGGGAAAGAAGAGTAACTAGAGAGAATAGGACTCCTCAAAGACCAAAGGGGACATCTTTGTGATGAGCCGCAGGAGATGGGCAAGGTCCTTAATGAATATTTCTCCTCTGGTTTTACCGTAGAGAAAGACATGAAGACTTTGGAACAAAGGAAAATAAATGGGGAGGTCTTGGGATAGTCCGCATTACAGTGGGGGTGGTGCTGGATATCTTAAAAGGTATGAAAGTCGACAAATCTCCAGGACCTGACCAGATATATCCAAGAACGCTGTGGGAGGCTAGAGAAGGAATTGCAGGAGCCCTGGCTGCAATATTTGCATCATCGTTAGCCACGGGTGAGGTGTCGGTATACTGGAGGGTGGCGAATGTTGTGCTTTTATTTAAGAGCAGCAAAGGAAAACCTGGGAACTATAGATCAGCAAGTCTAACATCTGTGGCAGGCAAGTTACTGGAGAGGATTCTGAGGGATAAGGTATACGTACATCTGGAAAGATAGGGGTTGATTAGGGGTAGTCAGCATGGCTGTGTGCATGGGAGATCATGTTTTACGAACTTGATTGTTTTTTGATGATGTGACCAAGAAAGTTGATGAGGACAGGGTGGTAGACGTGGTTTATGTGGACTTCAGTAAGGCCTTTGATAAGGTTCCAAATGGTAGGCTGCTCTGGAAGGTTAGATCGCATGGAATCCAGGGAGAGCTGGCTAATTGGATACACAATTGGCTTGATGGTAGAAACAGAGCATGATGGTGGAAGTTTATTTCTCTGACTGGGAGTCCTTAACTCGCGGTGTGCCTCAGGGGTCAGTGTTAGGGCCCATTGTTGTTTGTCATCTATGTCAATGATTTGGATAGGAATGTACAAGGCATGGTAAGTTTGAAGATGACACTAAAATAAGTGGTATAGTGGACAATAAAGGAGGTTATCAAAAATTAAAGGGGGATCTTGATCAACTGAGTAAGTGGGCCGAGGAATGGCAAATGGACTTTAATTTGGATAAGTGCATTGTGTCGCCTTTTGAAAAGTCAAATCCAGATAGGACTTTCACAGTGAACGGCAGGGCCCTGGGGAGTGTTGTAGCACAGAGGAACCTTTGAGTACAAGTACATGGTTCACTGAAAGTGGAGTCACAGGGAGACAGGGTGGTGAAGGTGGCTTTTTGCACGCTGGCCTTCACAAGTCAGGCCATTGACTATAAAAGTTGGGAGGTCATGGTGCAGTTGTACTGAACGTTGGTGAGGCCGCACTTGGAGTATTGTGTTCAGTTTTGGTCACCCTGCTACAGGAAAGATGTTATTAAACTGGAAAGAGTGCAGAAAAGATTTACAAGGATGCTGCCAGGACCTAAAGGGACTGAATTATAGGGAGAGGTTGATCAGGCTAGGACTTTATTCCTTAGAGCATAGGAGACTGAGAGGTGATCTTATAGTGGTGTATAAAATAAGAAGGGGTATAAATAGAGTGAATGCACTCAGTTTTTTCCCCTCAGAGTGCGGGAATCAAGAACTAGAGGGCATAGGTTTAAGGTGAGAGGGGAAAGATTTAATGGGAACTTGAGTAGCAACTTTTTTTTTACAAAAATGGTGGTATCCATGTGGAATGAGCTGCCAAAGGAAGTGGTTGAGGCAGGTAAAATAACAACTTTTAAAAGGCGGTTGGACAGGTACATGGATTGGAAATGTTTAAAAGTTACGGGCCAAATGCTGGCAAATGGGACATACTTGGATGGGGCATCTTGGTCAGCATGAACCAGTTGGGCTGAAGGGCCTGTTTCCATGTTGTATAACTCTATGACTCTGTGACCAAAACATCATAAGAAAAATAGATTGGTATAAATGGTCAATTGTCCATTCTAAAACTAGTCACAAAGTCTCTTGGGAACACTACAGACCAGGGCATTAACTTCAGATTAATAGCATACTCACAAAATTGTACCTCACCATCATCACTAGTAAAGGAGGTCACCACAATACAGATTGTAACACTGATCACTCATTGGTTATGCTGAAGGAGAAGCCAATTCCTAAAAGTTTGTTGCTCTAAATTTTTTAAGTTTTAAAAGGGGAGGGATTGTAAGTCAGTGGACCACAGGGTGATCTAGACGACCTTCCACAAGAATTACAAAAGGTCAGCAGACAGGTGCAGCAAGTAATTAGGAAGGTGAATGGTATATACAATCCTCAGGGTGCATGACAGGGATTTTGAAATGCTTCCAGTAGTGGAAGAATCTAGAGGGTGGCGACTCCCTGGAAGAGGGTTGTGGAGAGTAATTCATCGAGGTTACAAGTGGAGAAGGCAGATAAAATGTTTTGAAAGATAAGGGAATTGAGAACTTTGGGGAACTGGCACAGAAGAGGAGATGAGAGTTGAGGCATTTCTGCCACAACCATATTGAGTTGCAGGTCAGGTTTGACAGACCAATTGACCTGCTCAAGCTCCTTTATTTTTGAATATTGTTCTTATGTCCTTCTCACAAAGGTTGATTAATTTGGGGAATTCTTTACCCCAGAGGATTGTGGAGACTAGATTACTGAATGTATTTAAGGAGGAGGTAGATAAATATTTGAAAGATCAGGGAACTGAGGGCTTTGAGGAACAGACACAAATGAGGAGTTGAGGCCAGGAGTGGATCAGCTATTATATTGGACAGTGAAGCAGGCTTGAGGTTCCAGGTGGTCTACTCCTGTTGCACTTTTTGTATGTTCAAATTAAGAAAAAAAATTTGAAAGACAAGGATAAAATACAGCAGTTTGTCAATTCCATCCAGTGCTGCCTCACTGGAAATCCTGGCTATTAAAATTAATGATATTAAGCAACTTGGGAGCAATTGGAAACTCTTAATAACAATTCAACATTTTGATGTATTTGGAAGACTAGCATTAGAAAGATTGGTTTGAAACACATGTGGATGAGTTGATTCTCCCCAGCAAAGCCTGAACAGAATAAACCTCAACCAGAAGCTCAGACATGCCAGAAACACTGTGCAGCAGACTATCAGACAATGCACAACTGGATATTGGCTTATCTAACCTTTGTACAGGTATCCAAAATCATGAGAAACTGGGAAGAGTAGAAGGATGCATGAAGACATTGAGAAAAAGGTAGCACTTTTTAAAGCCCACGTCAGGTCTTCAAGATTTTTTTACGTCCAGACTGAAGTGCAACAAGGTTGTATGTATGTGTGCTCTCTCTGGCATTGTTTGGTTTATTTTGTTTCCTGCCCCTTAACGTGCTTTCAATAATGCTTCTTAAGCAGTCCTTTGCTTCCACTCTTGTGGGTTTTGAGCGAGCTGATAAGGCCAATGGAGACTCTTCCACAGTGTGGGGGTGGGGGGGGGGGGGGGGGGAGTTAGTTTGTGAGATCATGTGTTCCTTCCACCACTTATGCAGGACTTCTGTGTGGTCCTGATGCATGGACCAGAAATTCTCAATGCCATGCCGAATGCTCCTTTTCCATTAGAGTGGTCATGGGCCAGAGATTTTCAGGAGTAAGCGGAGACGTCGCATTTCTTCAAGGAAACTTTAAACACTTCCATAAACTGTGTTTTCTAACTGCCTGATAATGTCTTTCTGTGACAGAGCTTGGAATAGACTATCTGCTCTGGGAGTCTGGTGTCGGACATGCAACTGCCCAATGTAGTGAACTAAGTGTAACTAACTCAATGCTGGGTTTGTTGGCCTGGGAGACAACATTAACATTGGTTTGCTTTCTCTTCCAGTGAACTTGGAAGGTGCGATAATATTTGGTTAGGTAGGAGGTTATGCAATCTCGTTCATCTTAAGGCTAAATGCAAATACCACGGTCAGAGGAATTTTTTATGCAGATAACACAGCTTTTGGGGCTCATAATGAGGACAATTTACAAACTCTCATCAAAAGGCTCTTGTAGATATTCAATAAATAGGCCAATAAGTTTGAAGGATATAAACATTAAGAATCAGGAGACAGAATCACCTGCCAAAACGTACGTGGCTATGTTCAAGGCTGTGCCAGAATTCACATACCCTGGGTCAACCATCACTGAGAATTGCTCACCTGATGCCAAAATCAACATCAGGATCAGGAAGACATCATCAACATTTGGAAAGTTAAACTAATAATAGAGCTAACACCAAAGTACTTAAAAATTCATGCACTTTATACTCTGATCCATGGAAATGAATCATGGAAAACTTACAGCAAATAGGAAGGTCAATTACTTCCATACATGCTGCCTCCATTGTGTATTTAATATCAATATTAAAACCAAAGTGACATGAACAGAAGTTCTGAAACACGATGACACATTACATCACACCCTCTGAAATACTGAAATGGGCAATAACTGAATCACTAAGGGTATCCTCAGCAGGGAGTTTTCATCCGGCAAGAGAACAATTGACAAACCATAGGCGAGGCTTAAAGTTGGTTGCAAAAAAGACCATGGCTGGATTCAGAATTATAACATCTAGGAAGAAACAGCCACTGAAAAAATTAGATGACAGCAGACAATGCACAATGGGCTATAATCCAGTGGAGATGAAGGTGCCCATCAAGCAGAAATACTTCATTCTACAACAGTCAATTCTCTGAAGACACTCTGGAAATGCGTGCACACAACCCTGCTTATCTCACAATGTGCATTTAAAGTCATAAATGATGCTACCTTAGTGATCAGGAGTGCAGATCTGCCAAGCTCACTGTCTATTTACACAGAGACTTATGACAACAGTGCAGTCAAAGAAAGTCAAAACCTTCACAAAAAACATTTCTTCATTCCTAGCCCAATTTTCTCACCTCCTCTTCAAAAGCCATGGGTTCAAAAGTCTTTTGTGACCTGGCTTTAAAATATTTTGCATGCCAGCATAAAGAGACAGGCACATACAGTTCCCTGACATTTCAAATGATTAATTATTCTTCAAATAATGCAAAACATCTTTAACACATTACATAGAGGGCTTTGGTTATGTGACTCAATGGCAACAATAGTACTTCTGACAATGCAGTACTCTTTCTATGTTGCACTGAAATGCCACGTTTGACCTTCAGGGCAATAGCATGACAAATACCAATTTATTAAACCTGACACCCAAGTCTGATATGTAGCAAAAAGTCAGAAATAGGAGCCACATCTAATTTTATTGGTTTTAGTTACATTATTGCACCCCTCCCACCCACACCATCCCTCTACGCTGGACGAGGTCAGCTGCCCAAGCTCTCAGCAGTTGGTCCACCAGATCCTAATATTAATAGTTCAACTCTAATGGGTCAGATTAAATGTTTGAGAAGCATGTGCCAACAGGATATATTGAAGAAATAGTTTAAAACAAAATTGTTTTCACCAGTCAAAAATTCCCAATCCCTGTCTTCATAGTTTCCAGAGCCCTAAAGCAGATTTGCTATCCTATATGAAATGGCAGCTGGTAACCAAATATCTCCCAGCAAATTAATGAACTTGGGTGTTGGTCTGTACAAATCTGGAAGAAACTAGTTGAATAGAACAGGTAAAAATCAAGTTCAGCACGCAGGCCAGATTAACAGCCCTGGAAATTATATAATGCTCTATGAACTTTGCATGCTCAGCATAATTATTTATACACATTTTCCACAAAAGATATTTTATTCAGCTCACATCCATCACATATTAAAGTTTCAAGAAGCATTTTTAAAGAATCTTCTTCCTGTTTTGATCTCTGATCTCCTCTCTGGAGCGGGGATTCTCAAGCAGTTGTCAATCTACAGGGGTGCTAGTGAAGGCAGATTCCACTGAAGCCTTCAAAAGGGGAACTGGTTAAGTACCCAATAGGAAAGAATTTGTAGGGCTGTGGGGAGAGGGCAGAGAAATGGGACTGGCAGGATTGTTCACACACAGAAATGGTTCAAACTTAACAGAACAAATGGCCTCCCATTATGCTATGATGATTTTGTGCCCTAGCAATTCTTCATTGCAATTAGACCTTAAATACCTATTTCAACCATCTTCACACAAAACCCAACCCCTCTGTCCCAAACAGAGAATACTGGAACTGTGATCTTAACAAAAAAGGGAAAACCAGGTACACAGAACTTGAGACAAGGAAGGCCACTTGATCCATCATTATTCATCCGTCTAGATGGAGATCCTCTCTATCCTAAAAGAAGCATCCAATAAATTCTTCAAATATTCCAGGGACATTATTTGTCATTACTCCAGCAGAGATTAAATCCATATGTTGATCATACTTCATGTGTTTGCATTCTCCGTTTTCAATTTGAAATGACCATTTCAAGACTGAATAATGTCCCTAATAGTCTACTTCTATAGCATAAGTAATATTCTCCATTAGCATTTATTGTACTGTATATATACTGTATATGTACAGATAACATGTCAGCTATAAAACATCAGCCTTTACATACACTATTCTACTATTTTGGTTATGTTGTTTAACGCACTACTAGCTTTATTGATTGCTACTTTTTACTACCAGATATTTGATTCCTAAAAGGTTAAAATTCCTTTTGAAGAGTTGAAATGGGAATCACAATCCCTACACAGAGGACCAGAGACCAGCCTGAAACAGGAGCTCAACCTTGTTAATGTTTGAGAGAGTTGTTGAATGCTCCTCTTCTCCCTATTTACTGAAGATTTCTGGGATTCTGCAATTGGAGATGAGAGCTGTGCTCCTTTCCTTCCTGGCAGCAGCCTGATGCCAAATCATGGCGGTGGGTAGAGAAGGCAAGTAAAGTGGATATGTTGAGGATGTAATGGGGAATTGGTGTGAAGAGCAGAGAGGTGGGAATTGGATGTTGGGGAATTGCATCCTGGTACTACAAGAGAGAATTTTAAATTAGTTGGGGAAAAAATCTTCATCTTTTGTTCCCACATTTTTTTGGCTGCAGAAGCCATTTCATGCAGAGCAGACCCAGTTCTTGATAATGCTCATTACCATCCAATTTTTTGACAAGGAGTTAGGTGGGTAGGGGAGGAAGGGGTGAGACAGTCTGAAATAGACCAAACCATTATACATTTTAGTGTTTTAAAGGGTTATTAGGAACATTTGAAATACACTCTGACCCAATATTGTATTGGGAGCTTTTTATTCATATACTTGATATGGGATGTCAGTCGTCAAAACTGGCTTTCATTACACAATATGGCCCAGCTTCTGACTCATAACATCACGCATATCTATTTCAATAGTATTCATGGAAATAAGCTTGCTGTCTATCTTTTCTTTACGTATCACACTCATTTGTACTAAATAACATTTACCATTACATTGCCAGCTTGCGTATTTTGTTCAACGCCATTGGTAAATTCTGTGTGGTTCTACTGATTCCTGTTACATTTCCAGTTTGGTTTCATGGGCAAATTTGACCACTTTACAGTGAATAACTTAGTACAAATATTGGTAGAGTCATGGTTCATTGCTGATGGCACTGATTAAAATGGAAAACTAACATCCAACAAAACTGAACGCATAAAACTGAGGTGTTTAAAATATTCTTTACATATATATGCCAAGACATGTGTTGGAAACACAGTGGGAATGGCCATTAACTTCCATTCTGGTAGGAAACCAGAAACTTTCACACCTGCTCATAATTTTAATGATCAATAATAATTCCAAATCTGAGTAATCAAAATGAAAAGTTTAATGAGCTTAAGGTTTAATTACAAAATGTAATAAGTATTTAATAAACCAAGCCACAAACATAGGAAGAGCTCTTTTAATGGCCTCCTAAGTAAGGCCCTTCTCTGTACAATGACAGGCCATAGAACAGAAATTTCCACATTCAACCTCTGGCACATGCTGGTAGATATGAAATAGAAACTACATGACCAACTTTAGGTCTCTCCTTCTTCCCAGCACAGCTTCAAAATGACGACTTTTAGGGTTTACAGCTTCACTATCTCACCCAGTAATTTATTCCATGTGTTCCTGACATTATGAACTTCCTGATATCAGTCTTTAAATTACCTTTTATTGGTACGAACCCATGGCCCAAGGCACATTTCACTAGGAGGAATTTCACACAATTACCTTTTTTATTATTACGTTGTATGGCTTTGTATTGTTTCTTATAATGGCTCGTTTAAAATCTCCCATTTTTTCTTATATCTTACTTTGCTAGGGATAATTTTCACTGTTCAGAGCTGAACTAGCTCCAGGAATTGAATGCCTCGTGTCTCAGTGACCAGACCTGAACACTATATTTATGAAGAGGTCATTGTGCGTGACTCCTCTTGATTTACACTCTACTGTTCAGATGATGGAGCACTGAAAAGAATATGGCTTGCTGAATTCTGATCTGCAGTGACTGGGCTTTTCAATCTACCATTAAATCACCGTCAGTTTCATCCTTCTTTATTGAACTGGATTTGAATGCCAAAGAACGTGTGTTAAGTAAAGAAATATGACAAGAACCATTAACACAAGCCCAATTTGATTATGCTACTAAAGAACTTTTAGACATCATTAGTTTAATAACAGCTTTACTGTTAATGATCAAGCTCACACCAGAAGAATGGGTGAGGTATCAGGGGGCTGATGTATCAAATGAACAGCACTCCAGCAAAGGTCATTAACTTTATGGCTGAGGAAATAAAATTATCAAACAAAATAATGGCTGTATAGCATTTATGGATAATGAGAGGAAGAATGGCCTGAGCAGATGACTGATAGAAATGGGAACAAATATTATTAAGTCCCTTAATATTTGTATTAATTCTTATCAAATAAGAAATTGTTTAAATCTATAGTGGCATGTAATGATTAGGAACTAATTGAATGTAGAAGGAGCAACTCCTTTGAACATTACAGTAAACAGTATACATTGATATACAGAGGGATCTTATGGTGCAAGTCCATAGTCCCTGAAAATAAGAGGATAGGGTGATAAGAGGATAGGGTGATAAAGAAGGCATACAGCATGCTTGGCCTCATTGGTCAGGGCACAGAGTATAAAAATAGGGAAGTCATGTTGCAGCTGTATAAAAGTTGGTTAAGCCACATTTGGAGTATTGTGTGTAGTTTTGGTCGTCCCACAATAGGAAGGATGTGGAGGCTTTGAAGAGTGTGCGGAAGAGGTTTACCAGGATGTGGCCTGAATCGGAGTGTATTAGCTATAAGGAGAGGCTGGACAAATTTGGATTGTTTGCGCTGGAGTGTTGGAGGCTGAGGTGCAACTTGAAAGAAGTATATAAAATTATGAGGGGCATAGATAAAGTAGGTAGTCAGAGTCCTTTTCCCCAGTGTGAAAAGATCAAACACTGGAGGGCAAAGGTTTAAGGTGAGGGGGGAAAGTTTAAAGGAGATGAGCAAGGCTTTTTTGTTTTACACACAGAGTAGTCGATGCCCGGAATGCACAGCCAGGGGAGATAGTAGAAGTAGATATGATAGTGACATTTAAGAGACATTTAGAAAGACAACTAAATTGGCAGGAAATAGTGGAAAACAGACCACATGCAGACAGATAGGATTAATTTAAGATCGGCATCATGGTCAGTACAGACACGATGAACCGAAGGGCCTGTTCCTGAGCTGCAGTATTCTATGTTCTGTGTTCTACGTTCTCTGCTACTGGCACGAGCCAGCATAGCCATCAATTACATAAACGTCACAGATATCAGGAATCCACAGAATGTGCACTCCTACTGATTATTACAATTTGAAGTCTTAGTTATCAGACACAAAAATCAAAAGAAATTTCAGGATGTCTGGCAGTTAACTTCATTAAAATAAATTATTTAGCCAGAATCAAAGATCATTTGCAACAAATAGGTGTTCAGACTCCTAACTTGTCAATTGAGACAACAATAGTGAAATATACTTTTAAGTTTACTTGTAGCCCGTCCTATTCAGCTGCTTTTGAAGCATGCAAAATGCACGGTGGAGTTGCCAATTCCCCATGCTAGGATGCCCCATAGCCTGCTGCAGCTCTGATAAACCGAGACAATTTTCAAAGGCCGGTGTTTAAAAGAAACATATGGACAACAGCACAAGTTTAGTTTGATTGTGCTGCCAAAGAACCAGGCTCAAATATCCTGAGTTTCATAACAGCTTTGGCTTTACTACTAATTATGTAAATAGTCAAACAGCTGCCCTCAGAGATTGCAAGCTATTATGTCTTTGCATGTGGCTTGCATACACATCATGAGCACTCAGAATTGGTCAATCAGGTAGCTGGAGCAAGTTACTTTGTTTTCAGCTATCAGGGGTTGCAAAGTAACACTCCAACTTGCAAGTAATATTCTAAAATTGAATCACATCATATTCAATTCTTTAATGCATCTGACTCCAATGAATTTCATTAGCTTTGAATCAAATTTCCATCCTTACATTGTCTCTGCAAGTGCCATCTTTGAGGGCACAGTTACAAATACATTGATTATATTCCCCTTAACATTTCTAATTTCTCTGGCTCTTTTATCTGCTCTGAAATGTTTCTTCCTTTATCCTCGGCTGAGGATTCTTTTCTGCCATGATAGACATACATCTGTCCCACTTTCCATCCATGAGCCAATGGTTCTGATAGATCACTGTCCACCATTTCCTTCACCTCTTGTTCTTCATTCTGAAAGGACTATGCTTTCTGGGAAGTAGTTTTTCCTGTCCACCACACACCATCAACTCATCTGTCACTACAGGCTCTCTTATCCCAAAGTACAGTGCTCTGCGCAAGTGCAACAACTGCCTGTCCACCTCCTGCCACACCACTGTCCTAGGCTCCTTTGCACAATACACTAATTTATATTTACTTCCTTCAATCCAGTTTATAATATTCACTGCTTGCATTGAGACTTCCTTTGTGCTGGGGTGACCATGTAGATAGAGGGATTACTTCAATATCCACATCAGGTCTGTCTGCATGCATAACCATATTGTCCAAGTCACTTACCATATGAATAACCTAACCTAACCTTAATCAGGGAAATCAGCCAGTGATCCTATGAGCTGCAAGCTGATATAATTACTTTACACAACTTAAACAATGGAGGAACTCATCTCCCAAAAGGACACCTTATTGCCATCTGGTCTTGAGCAACACCAGAATTGCTGTGGGTCATGTGCATGCCCTCACCATGAAAACAGAGGCTGGCTTCTAACATGACCTTGCTGCACATGACCCATGCTGCACTTATTGATCCCTCTGAAGCATGCAGAGCTTTTTGGAAACACTGTCTGTTCCTACAACAGTGCTGCCTTCTCAAGTATGCCAGCCTACTCTGTCTTTTCTGATATTTCTGAACAATTGATTGATACAAATCCACAGTTGAGAAAAACCAAGCAGCCAAGGATCTGAATAACAGTCTCCTGCGGGGAACAGTCCTTGCCCTGACTCTCTTCAGGGCATTTATAAAGGATTATGCTTGCAACCTCTTTGGGGGGAATTTGTGTATGCAGATGATGTGGCATTAACTACACAGGCAAAGATCTTCAAAGAGAATGACGGTACTCTGACATTAGACCTGTCAATAATGGTAGAGGCTGCAACCAAATCCAACACTGTTTGTCACCTCAGCAATTAACCTCAAAATCCATAGAGCCCATGTTCATCTCATTATCTGTTGTGGAGAAAAACTTAAGATGCTCCAACTCCATCCTACCTAGATGTGACAATCAACTTTACCTTAACTTTCAATAATTATCTTTGAAAAAAATCACAGAAAGATAAGGTTGGAATGAAGCGTGTACAAAAACTAACTGGAATGAACTAGGGTACCAATACAGGGATACACCACACTTCTGCGAAGGCACTCATTTTCTTAAGGCCGAGTGCCATTCACCTGTATGGGCGGCTAGCACTCATACCAACTGCAATGTTTAGTTAAATGCTGCAATGCAAACAGTCACCGGAACCCTGAAATCTACTGCAGTATTGTTCCTTCAGACATCTGATGCAATGGAGGGATCATCTCTATGAATGACAACCAATTCTCTTTATCGAAGGAAATTCAAAGAATCTCCCACCTTGCTGCTCTATTTCCCAGACATGCCTTTGCAGGACACATCAATGCAGCAGCTCAGAAAAGTGTGGAATGAAACCTCCAACCTTCTAATTCCAACCCAACAATAAAACATCTGGGTTTTGATCGTCTATGAAAAAAACATGGAGGGTTCTGAATCATGTCCAAATCAAGATGACCAATGTGGTCACTCGATCCACAAATCACGTATTAGGAGAATGTTACTGCAGAATGTGACTGTGCCAACTCTGATCTAACTACATACCACATAACAACACTCTGCCCTCTTTACAAACTTGACTGTGACAATGTAGAAATACATTTTCTTTCCTCTAGAGCATTATATTAGTCAGCTCACTTCCAGTCAACTGTACCAAAGAATAAGCAATCACTTCAATTTTCTATCTCAATCCCATCCAATTCGACAATGATGTCCTCCTGTTCTTGTCAATGTCACAAAACCATGTTGATGTGCAACTCATCTTTCTACTTGGCCTTTTGCAGTTGTCTGGTCTTAATACTAACCAGCACTTTCAGATCACAACTCCAGCTCCCATTGTACCTTCAACACAAGATGCTGCTATAGTAGAATGGGGGAGGAGGCAAGTTAGTACTTAGGTTGCAAATTCCTCATCATTACATTGATGACCGTGCACATCCTGCTGAAGACCTCCATTCTAACTTGCAAAAGACTCAGGGCATTGCCAGGTTTTGGCACCCCACTGCCCCAACTATGCACTTTTCTGATGGCTACACACTATGCTGTTCATTTCAAACAGCACTACATAACTTTCCTCAAATTGCACTCTACTGGTGAGCCCTGCACCCAGGGTTATTTTTAAATGTATATCCCTTGCTTATTCCCTTTCTCTAGTCTCATTAACTTGTGGTGGTCCATATTAAATGCATTCTGATACTCAACACCCCAACTTTCCAATCTAATTAGATTCTTTTGTATTTACTTCTCTGTTCTCAATGAACTCTCAGCCGCAACTAGACATCTTAACCTCGTCCTCAAATTAGTTGTTATCCCCAAATTCAAAAGAATTTTGTTGCTGGTGCCTTTGTTCCCAGTTTTTATCATTTACTAAGGATGGCTCCATGCTTTTTCCACTTTGTAGATCTAGCCTTCCTATCTAGCATGGTACAATATAAAAGCCTTACAGAAATATAACTATGTTCCAGCCACCAACTGTAAAATGTTAACAGGGCTGTTATTTTCTTGAATTGCTCTAGCAGGTTGAAAGAGAGGCCCATTATCTTGCCATGTTTTCTCTGCTCAACCCATATTCACAGTGGTATAGATGACAACATGTTAAGAATTGGTCCAAAGAAGAAAAATACAAATAAAACTATTTTAACTGTTTAAAAGTTTAAAAAGTTATGGAAGTTAACAGTCAGTTTCCAGGAGTTCAGGAAAAATTTTGCACATTACATGACATTATTCAGCTTTCCAAATGCAAGATTATGCTCAAGAACAACAGGGAGAAAAATGAAACATATAGAGCCATTCCCAAAATTTTTCCTACAAATTTGGACTCACAGGAAGGGGCCCTAGCTTTGACTCCTAAAATGCAGCATCCAAAGGAAAACACTGCTCAGATGTGCTTTATTAATACGGTCTAAAATAAAAACTCTATTGAAAAGGTCACCAAAATCTGATGGTTTCATGAATTCCTAGTAATCTAATGAGCTCCACATTTCAAAAAACCAATAGAAAGAATGAGATATTGAAAGAAAAAGGAAATAATTTGTTATGTAACTTTCCAAACTAAGTCAAAATGAAGAGTATGAGAATAGGGGGTTAACAACAAAGTAGTGATCAAAAAAGGATCAGTGAATTAATGCAAATACTGTACATTGCCCTATAAATGTTCTACCTTTGGGAATGAAATACTGGAATCTTTTAAATAATAGCAGCATGTAACTTTAATAGAGCTATCACACCAAGTAAATAATCACTCTTTACAGTTGACATATGTAGCTTAGGAGTCAACTTTAATCATAGAAAATGAAACACAACAGACACTTGTGCTAGTCATTCAATTGGATCCTTCTACTGTAATTCCATTTACCTCTTAGGATATGCATCCAATTCACATTTTAATGATGTAATAGCTTCTAGCTTTGCAGTTAATTTTGAGGATGTTGCTTTGTCTGGAAATGACTCCTCTTGCTCTTTTAGTGTTAATTTTGAATTGATGTAATCATAATCAACTTAGTGGAAACATTCTCTATTTATTCTTAAAACTTACAAAATTTTGAACACTTCCATTGACCACCTTCCTCTTAATTTCCCTGTTCCAATGAGGAATAGGCACAATTTTTTGAACCTCTCTTAACTATAATGACCACTGCCTCAACTCAACAAAACAATCTTGCACTGTATTTTTCTCACACATTGAATATGCTTTTGATAATGGAGTGATCGAAATCATAGCATAATTAAACGTTCATATGGATTTACTTTTTCATTCCTCAAAATGTATAAAAATAAAGTACAAAATTGATTGAGTTGTGAAGAAGTCTTGTTAAAGAATCTTATTTTCACAACAAGGTGAGAAATATCAACTTGAAGAGCAGAATACTTTCCCACTTCTGAGACTCACGTTTAGATTTTCCATCTGTGTCACTTTAACACTGACACTAAATCACTGAAAATAAATGGGTTACGGATGACATTCAAATCAGCCCATTTGAAAAATCCATGGTTTAATATTTATACCAAGCATTAGTAGGTCAAGCATAACAAGCCAAAGGCAGAACAGAACACTCCAAATTCCTTCCCTACAATCTGCAAATGCAGGCTTTTAAAAAATGCAACCTTTACTCAATGAGTCCAAATTGGTAACAGTTCGCAGGGAATATTGCAAGGGCATACTGGGATGATGTGGCCTTCATTTCCTCTTTGAACCATGTTAAATAACAATCTGAAATATTCTGACAGCATGGAGAGTGTACCACACAGGACTTCAATGAGCTTAACCTGTTTTTACAGAAATATGTAGAGTCCAGTTTATTGACCTGTAGCAAGATGCTGGTCTTCCCCCGACCTGATTTAGTTCTATGGCAAAATACAACTTGAATATGAGAAATTAATTGTGACTCAATTTCATCATGATTTTGTAATTTTTCATTAAATTTTTTCATTCATCCTCCCATCTACAACTTATAAATGAATACACACAACATAAATTTATTTTTTTCAAATCCTCTAATATATAATCTTATTTTTACCACACTTGTGGCAAAAGCAATTTCTAATTCCAGTGATTTAAGCAGTTAATAACAACAATAATCTGCATTTATACAGCACTCTTATAAGTGGTTAACTACCCAATCACAGGAACATAATCAGACCAAAATTAGTTACGAGCCAAACAATGAAGCAATAGCATTGGTGGGCACAGGCTTAGAAAGAAGTTTTTAAGGATTTTTTTTAAAAAAGGAGAGAAAAAAATACCCTTTTATATAACACGTCTAATTCCACGGTCAATGAAGCACTGTTTCTGAATAGCATCATTGTGTAAATACAATAGCCAATTTGCACACAGCAAGGTTCCCCATAATGCAAAGTTATAACAGCCAGGTAATTTGTTTTTGTCATACTAATTGATGGATAAATATTAACCAGTATGCCAGGATAATTCAGAGACACAAGAGACTGCAGATGCTGGAATCTGGAGCAACAAACTGCTGCTGGAACTCAGCGGGTCAAGCAGCATCTGTGAGGGGGAAAGGAATTATCAATATTGTGTGTTGAAACCCTGCATCAGGACTGCTGCTGAGAAGCTGATGATTCCTTTCCCTCCACAGATGCTGCCAGGATAATTCCCCTGCTTCTCTTCAAAACAGATCCATGGACTCTTTAACGTTTGACTAGAGAGCAGATAGGGCCTCTATCCAAATACCAAAGGACAACATCACCAAAAATGCAGCACTGAAATGTTAGCCAAGACTGTTGCAATCATAGTTCTAAAGAGTTAGACGTGAGTCTAGAACTTTCTCACTCAGAAGGAGATGCTACGGCCATTTGAGTCATAGCTGATGCCAGAAGTGACTGAAAGGTTAACAGAGGAAATTACAGAGGTCAGCTGAAGTAGCTGACAATCAGCAGGAGTGGTGCAAAGGAAAACCGGGATGCATTTGACAGATATGGAAGAGTCCAGAGTTCTCAGAAGATTTTAGAACTGGAGATTAAGGCCAGAGGTTGTGAAAGCCTGGATAAATCAGGATAAAAATAGAAAGCGACAAATAATTAATATTTCTATATTGCTAAATACTTCTATTCTTGGGACAACAGTATATGCATACCCACATTTTAAGCATCTTATAGGACATAGTGTTTTTTTTTAACATTAACGTTCAAATCAATTTCTCCTTCCAAAGTACATTTCCAGGCTGAAATATATTTGGATCACACATTTTTTTTTACACAGCACATAAAAGGGAGATCATTCAGTTTATTATACCTGTACCAGATAAATGAAATTTTAGCAGGAAATTAATTTTATAAGTTAAAAGCAACCTCAAGATTTCCAGGAAAAGATATAGTTATGCAGCAAGCATAATGTTTGCTAATCATGAAGTTAAGAAAAACATGTGAACTAATTCCAAACAGAAGTCTAAAAAAAGATTGTGGCATACTCAGAAAAAGCCATAAAATTATAAACATCAAATCAAGACTGCAATTTATATTAGACAAGGAGCAATTGGGGCTGGACTCAAACATGTATGGATCCATAAAGGTTTCAAACAGGGTTGATTAAAAATATAATTCCAGTGAAATACTATCACCACAGTCACAGTATACAGTGTAAATTGCAAATCCACTGATGCATATATGGTGCATATATTCTCTAATTATTCACTAGGGTGTCATGAGATCAGCACTTTACATAACACTGATAAATTTTCAAGGAAAAATTTGATACACATTTTTTTGCATTTCACTTCATGGAGCCTCCTAGATCCCTAAAGCATGTTGAGTTTGGGAAAGAGGATGTTGTTACACAAAAACAGAATTTGCAGCTTACCAAAATGTGTGTAGATTCAAACCAAGCAAATTGATACCTTTGCTGCCTACATTCACGGCAACAGAATAAAGTACATAATTCACCTCTCTCAATAAAAAGCTCATCCATTGTTCATACATATCGAATGCTATATCCTTGTGCAAGTCATAACTAAAATAAATAACAGCATCCAAAGTAACATAACTTCCATGCAGAAATTTTCATTTTAACTGTTTGGTTTTAATGAGGCTGGTGTCTCAGAGGTTTGAAATCTCACTTCAGTGAGATTCTTCAAATTCTATTTGGTGATGATTTCAGACAGAACTATAGTTTTTGCTTCTTTTCTCCAGTATCCAATTAAACCACCATGGTTTGAACAAACAATCCTTCATTTTCAGATCCTTCAGGTTTAGCTTATTAAATTTCCTTGAAACTCCTCAAATCATAGTGACCATTGCTCAAATAAAACAATAACACAGGCAGAATTTGTTTAAAAAGCAAAATCACAAAGCACAATTGATATCCATCAATCTCACTATTTACAAAAATGGTAACAAATAAACTTGATCCCAGCTCAAAAATCTACATAATAAAGCCACCCTTTCACCAGCTGATGTAATACACTGTAATTCCACTTTTATTTGTTTGTCATTTTTGAAGTTTGTGGGCCTGAAAATGCGGAAAGTGCTGTTTATAGTAATGTTCCTTCACTTTACTTTCAGCGGCTTTACTTGAAATAAATGCAAATTTAAATGGCATAGTTAACATTTAAATATGCTCCTTCTAAGGCTTCATGGTGCAAACCTGCAGGGCCTACAGAGACAAAAGTCCAAACAACACTGCCATAAAATGTGCAATAATGTTTATTACATCCATAAATAGATAGAGAGCAATTACTATTTGACTTGTTCTTGGAACATAAATGTTTATCATACATCATCCATGGACAGATCCAAAGAGAACTAAAGAATTTTTATTTATTTACTAAGTACATATGGCTACATCGGTCTTGTATCTGCTGTTGTGGTAATGTTTATGGGAGAATTATAGAAAGTAGAATGTCAAGGCCCACATCAAGTTTGAATAAACTTTTAGGTGAAGGAAAAAAAGAAACTCAGATCATCAAGCTACTATCCATAGTTAAAGTCAATATACATTTGCTGTTGCTATAGGCTTCTGTAATGTTTGCTTCAGAACAATGTGTCCTGAGAACAGGCTTCCTAAGCAGTCATTTCCCAAATGTATATGAATTGCTGGTCAAGATTTTATAAAGCCACCTCTGAGATCTATTATAACTGATAGATCCAACTGATCTAAAGTTACCCTTTCAGTCTTCTTCTGTCCTAATCTAGACATCACAGACACTACAAGACTGATAGTCTTTGTTCCCAAGTGTTGTCCTTCTTTGCTGCTTTGGAAGATGGATAGGATTCTGATAAAGTATTCACAAAGGACTCAATCCTGCACAAAACTAGTTAGCACAAGTACAAGATAAAAGTTAAAGAGAGCCACCAAGAGATTATTTATTTAAAAACACTGAGAATTCTAAAGTTTTATAACCTATGTTTCCTTATTTTTTTACTTCAGGATAACACTCTCTTAATAAATATGAAATTCTATGTTTTTAGTTTGAATGTGCTACCTTCACGCTAATGGAAAATATCTGAGTGTATTGTAGCATCTCGCGCAATTTCCAGAAAATTCTCACCAGTAAAATGTTCTCTATTTTATAGAGTTTTGGTTCTTGCTCATCAAAGCGGCTGACACATAAATAAAAGGAATCAGGAGAAAGTTCAAAACTTAACCATCTGCTCTCAACCAGATCACCAGGATCCAACTGCTTACCACTCAATAATAAACGTCTGGAATGAAGGCAGTCTTGCTAAATACCCAGGTAATCACTTGGCAGTAAATCTCATGAAATTAATCACGCATAAACCCCAAAAATATACAACCCAGTAGCTAAGAAGTATAATGCTTGAAAGTATTTTTTCATTTGTGCTGAAATATTGCCCCTACTGATATTGAGTTTCCGAGTATGACTTACTAATGAATGCAAAACATTCGTAACATCATTAAGTAAAAATCCGATTGATTATCTCTCAATCTGGAGAGCGAAAACTGATGACCCACATCTGGCAAACCTTAATCAGTGGGGGAAACCGACTGTGCATATCTGGTAAACCTCAATTAAAAGGGGAAAATCTGATGGTACACATCTGGCAAAGCTCAACGGAAGAAAGTGGGGAATCCAAGACAAAAAAATTTCAAGAATCAAACATTCCTTAGATCACTTCCATTAACTGCTAAAGGAATCGGATTCCTGACTATGATAATCAATAATTCTTTAATTAGTTTCTTCTACTCCATTCCTAAACTGCGGTGAACTACCGTTCCACAAACCACGGTAACATCTTGAAAACTGTAACCGTAATCGACCAAATAAAATCGTTAACTAAAGTTAATCCAAACTCGTACGAACTCTCTCAATATAATTGATGCATTTCGAGTACTTTCCCCTTTTCATTGATCCACAAAATTCGGGGTTCGCCGCTTATCCGAAATCAAATCAGGAAAGAAAGAGTACAACAGGCTACTTACAAAATAGTTGTCTGTGCAGAAACTTCGGGGACATTTTCCAGCATTAAATGCATGCATCGCACCGTCGTCCGAAAGCAAAGACATCGGCTAGGGCAAGACGAACACAAAGGAGAGAAAAACAAAAAAACGTTCACTAAGAACACAAAACATTTTGCCAGCATGATGAAGCAGCGCCGACTTTACCCGAGCACCAGTGGTCAGATTCAAGCCCAACTTCGAGGTAGGAGCCTATAGGAGGCACGTGTGCCCTATCAAACCAGTCAGTTTCAACCCGGCCACATCAAGTCTACTCTTGCGCACCATCCTGCCCTAGAATTTACTGAAAGGCTGGATATCTGTGAAATTATTAATATTGTCGCTGTTTTCTTTTTACGTATATACTTATATTTTATACCTCTATAAAACTTTAAAACTACTTATCAAATATGGCTAACTAGATTGATTGTTTACTTCAATTAAAGTTTTCAGAAAATTCAGTCTTTAAGCAGCTTAAAATTAAGATGGCCAAAAAAAAACATTTGTTGGTGCATACCAAAATGTGCTTTGTTTTAAGTGTGCTCTTAGTTTTATTAACTTAGTGTGGGTAAACTGACACCTATTATAATGCGTGCACATGAGCCGCCTGGTGGTTAAAAATGTTCTTCCTTCAAAAATAAGGATGCTAGCTAAATTAACATGGAGATGTTTTAGTTTTGTTCCATTTCACGTATATATATTTTAAAAAATCAACGGTTCATAGAACTTAAAGTGGTTAATGAAAACCCAACGTTCGCAAAACCTGAACTTCAGAATGTTTCAGAGGAGATGCTTGCTCTGTATAAATAAAAACAGAAAATCTTCGACTTTAATCTTTGATTGTTTCTCTTTCCATGGGGTTTTCGACCTGAAACGTTGACCTTTTCTTTTTCCATGGGTGATGTCTGACCTACTTGAATTCTCCCGGCATTTTCTGTCTGCTTCAGATTTCTAGCATTTACAATCCTCCCCCCGTATGAATCTAGTGGTAAGATACCCCAGATAGTGCATTATTTATCACGCCACTCTGAAATATCCTAAAATATTTTACAACCCATAAGTATAGAAATATACGTTAGCTTAGAAAGGAACTTTGCCAGATTATTAGAACAACTGACCTTCCAAGTGATTCATTTGAGATGTTTAAAGATGCTTAATGGATTTGATGAGGATAATGGAAAAAAATCCGTCAGTGGGGAAAAAAATGCAGTACAAAAGTGGCATTACCCTATCATTAAAGCTAAATAATTCAAGGGCGGAGTCATACAAAAGGTTGTAGACGTGGAACATTTCTTTCCCAAATATAGATTCGAAATAACGTCAATAAAAGGTCCGTACAAAAAGCAACTCCCTCTAAAATATCAATCTAGATTACCAGCTTATATATCGGTGCACTGTGTTGAAAAATTTGTACATTAAAAAATCTTGCCATTATATTGACATATTATAACCCACAATCCTATTCATAGAATTCTACAAGTTCAATAGCAATAAATACAACTTTCCAAAGAGTTACTTGTGTTCCAATGGACCACCCCCTCCAATCTTCAGTTTTTTTGTCAACTTGTCATTGTCCTATTATTTTAGTTAAACGTTGTTGGAACATTGGGTGTATGGAATTGTATGCAATGTGAAGTGCCCACAGCAGTGACCAGCAATCAATCCATATTTTTTAGTATTTAATTTCATTTCCATTTTGTGGTCCTTTCCCTCCTACATGCAATTGGAAAGAAAAGCCTTAGATTAATGCAGGGACATAATTCAGATTAAACACCAACTATTAACTCTGTTAACTCACATCTTCCTATACTCTCCCTGATTTTGTATCTTTTGCTAGTTCAAGATTCTTCTTCTTCTTCACCACATCAGAACAATTTATTCAAATGGGAAGCAAGGGAGATGCCAACAACCATTTACATTAACTTTCAACTATGTTCTCCCGACCATCTCCACTAATTCCATAAATGCCAGTATGAATAAGCTGAATTCTTGTAAAGAAAAACAATTTGGCACATTAAGACTTCATATTCCATGTCTGCTGTGCTTTGAGGTATCTCCTGCATTCATTGTTGCTGTAACAATGAATAGAAATTGCATCCACATCAGCACATTCCTACTATTAGCATATTATGTCTATCTTCACGTGGGTCAGTATATTGGAAGTCACCTCAATTGTTGATGGGTCCCAGACCTAGTTCCTACTGCTGCAAGAAACACAAAATAAGCAGAGAAAGGATAAAAAAAACCTTCTATTTATGACTGCTCAAGTGCATGAATAAAATCTTACTAAATTACATTCTTGTAAATACCACATGCAAGCTGGTATGGGCCTTATTTGCCATTAAGTCAATAGCAGCAAGAATCTTTTCCAAACATCCAGAAGTATGACACCAAAACAGGACAAATCAGCAAACACAAATATAACCAAGTTCCTGAACATGGTGGAAGCAGGCTGCAAATGTCTTGTTAATGACAGTTTGCAGACAACATTTACACTTAAATCAAGAATATTAGCAATGAAGAAATAAAGGCTTAACTGATTCAAACTTTTATTTTGATTTATTGCAGAGAAGTGACTGAACAATTATTTGATAACATCAGTTCATCTACCAAGCAATCTGCAAAAATATGAAATTGTTACAGCAGTAACATTTATTTTTAAATTAAGCTAATATGAAAAAAATTCTAAAGTTACATCTTAACAGTTCCATTAAAAAACAGTTTTGGCATATAAAGCACAGAACTGTGCTTAAAAATCACTATCTTTACTCTGAGCTAAACAGTATTCAACTAAGTTAATACAAATTACAATATTTTGCTTAAATAGACAAGTTACAAGCCACCAGAAAGTTTCAAAGGGATAATAATTTTAAATTTCTCTTTTCAACTTTGTATGCTGTTTTTGAAGTGCTTGTCACAAACAATGCAATAAAATGTACAGCAGAACAAAGCATACTTTAGTTTTGCAAATACTCTACATGAATAATTCTATAACTTTGTTTTAAGTGAGAAAAACAAATTTAGTATGAAACTATTAATAGGAAATTGCTAATCAAAACAAGTATGTAAAAGTGCTCACTTATTTCATTGCAGTATATGTCCCCTTATATTTTTTTTGAACTTTAACTTAAGTGCAATATTACAGTTATTACCAGCAGTTATTTTCAAGACTTATTTATCTCTGTAGTACAGCAGGTATAATTTTAATGGCTCTGGTAAAGGCAAACTCAAGATCTTTTCTCGAAGCAGATATAATGGAGGCTCTGGTTTAAAGTCGCAGTACTCTTTTTCATCATCATCTCTCTGAACATCCTCCAAGTCCTCATTGTTATTGTTATCAAAAGGATTTGATATTCGACTTGCAAAGATCTGCTTATCAACCAAAACAATTGCATCCATTCGCCTTTTGCGGATCCGCCTTCGCTTAAACCTGGACGGAACCTTTGGAGGAACTCCATTATTTGCCTTGTCCTGATTTATTGTATTTTTAAGAGTCCGACGAATGCAGATCCGAGTTAATTCTTGGAGGCTTCCAACACTAACTGAAGCTGTGGAATCACAAATTTTTTTTAAAAAACAATTTGCATTTTTATAAACAATACATACTGGCATAAATTAAAACTGGTTTAGAAGCCATTAAAATGATCAACTTTTGGAGAACAATAGATCAGAGTGAGAAGATGGTTTATTTACTTTGAATGTAATGTGATATTGATTACCTCACTACTGGTAATTATTTTTACTTGATGTTGTGAAGTCTGAAACTAGTTTTTCATGTTGTCAAAAATAGTTTTTTGTCCATTTGATATGCAGGAGAACTTAAAAATATCCAAACTAAAATAAGTAGTAAATCTAACAAATACATTTCAAGTTAGGAGTGATTTTAAAAAAGGTAAATAAACTAATTACCACTTCATTGAGCAGTGTAAATAAAGGTCAGGTAGCTTTCTAGTAGAGTAGTTGAAATAAAATCTATTAGCATTTTAGAATAGATTTTGATCAGTATTTATAAAAGTTAAAAAAAGGATTGATGCAAGGGGCAAGGTAATGAAACCAAGTGTGATCATCAGCAAGCTACCTGGCCTCTTCAGAAATAACATATCTACAACATTTAACCAAAAAATCTTTAAAGTGCTGCACAGTTATCAAAGGATCTCCAAAAAGCAGAAAACCAAAACAAAAACACTTTTTTTAAAAAGGCAATGTTGCATGGTATTTCAGGTTTTTCAATGCCAGTGCCTCAAACAATCTGCTCCCAGAAGATTGGCAAGTAGTGCTTTTTAGGATACAACTTTTATAAATACTGATCAAAATCTATTCTAAAATGCTAATAGATTTTATTTCAACTCACTGCTGTCCATGTTATTGGGACTCCTGCTCCTGGTTCTTACAATGCTTTTCAAATTATCATCCTAGTGTCTGAATCACTCTATAGCTATCTCTAACCTTTGCCAGCCCCACAATTCATCTCCTACTCTGCCCCATCATTCACAGTTGTGTCATTCAGCTGCTCTGAAAACTCCTGCTTAGGCTCCATCATATTATTTTAAGATGCTTCCCAATCCCCCCAACATTGACCAACTTTTTGACCACTCCTCCTTCTATGGCTTGGTGCCCTTTCCTCACCCCCTCAATTACATCTTTGAGCAATGCCTTAGAATATTTTCTGCATGAAAATAGTGTGAAATAAATCCAAGTTGCTGTTATGACTCACTGCAACAAAATTAAGCTGTCAAGGGAAAATAGATACAATTTTATAATTCCATATAACTAGTACCTTTTCTTTCTTTCCAGCTAATAATTAACACATAGTACAAACACATTACCTTTTGTTTTTAAAGAAATTGACTGAACCTGCAGTGCTTAAATGTAGAGTTATGTTCTAAACAAAGAATTGCAATACAAATCTCATCAAACCTTCAAGTAAATGTTTTTAAACCAAATACATCTGTAAAGATTCATTTTATTTCTGCATTTAAAATCATATATAAAGTGACTATTTGGAGAAAATCAAACAAAACTGATTTTGCTCTGCAGCCATTTCTTTCAAAATAAATTATTGGTATCACAGAAGTTTAAAGCAGCAAGTCATCTGATCCTTTGTGTTAATGGCAGCTGAAAAGCTATGCTGCCTAATCCTCATGTCCAAGGTTACTGGAAAGTAAGTTTGTAAAATGTAGGTTTATAAAACTAATACATTTGTACAACATTACAATCACATCTATATTCTATCTACATAAATAAGTCTGAAATTCCCCTCTAGTCTTTGATCTTCTCAACATATACAGATCCAGGCTTATAATGTGTTTCTTGAAGAAACATGCAATTCTCAGTTAGTACAGCTCAACACTGCAAATGAGGCATGACAGCATCCTTATCCAATTCCAATGGAAAAGCACTTGGGTTCTGCTCAATATCTTTACAGATTAAGGCTGGGCATTAAGTCTGGTCTTGCCAGAGATGAACACATGAGTGAATAGACAAAAATCTTTATAATTTGTATTAGATTTAATACAAATGGTGGGTGACAGTCAGGGTGAATTCATTGGGCCAAAGGACCCATCTCCATGCTGTATGATTCTTTAATACCTTACAAAGAATGAAGATGACCCTATGCTGTATTTTTGTTTTAAAAGAGTACAGAATGCAGCCACAGTAGATTCAGTGAATATTCAAGGTGGTCTGTGAGATGCCAAATCAAGGGAGTTTGTCTTACGTAATATTGAGCTTTGAATATCGTGGGGCTGGACTGTAGCTGGTCAACAGTAACCCTCAAAATGCTAATGGTGGGGAATTCAGCAATAGTAATGTTGGAGATCAGATTATGAATAGATGGAGATGATCATGGCTTGGTGTTTGCATGGATTGAAAGTCATTTGTTGCATCTACTTGCAAGGGTTCAAGGATATGCCATTGGGGGGAGATGCAGAGAGGAATGGTGTAAATATCATAAATTATATACAAAAGAGAAATAAGTGAAGTAAGGCACTTATCACACTATAAAAAGGTAGGGCTTTACAATAGAAAAAGTATGTAATCATTCTCATTGCCCAGTTACGATGAAGGGTCTTTGATCCAAAATATTAACTCTGTTCCACTTCCCATAGATGTGGCCTGATCTGTTCAATATTTCCAGCATTTTCAGTTTCTATTTTAGATTTTCCAGCATCTGCAGGCATTTTGATATTTTGTTAGTTGTAATCATTCTCATTCCATGTTACCAAGATACTTTGTAAACTTCAACTAACCATAAGCATATTCAGTCAATCTGAATATTAACTACCCTGGTTACATAGGTAAGAAAACAACCACAATATTCACAGATAAGTGCTGCATTTGAAAGTAATTAATGTAACGTTAACATTCCATGAGAATTAATCAACAGGTACATTTGCCAACCATTAGATGAAGCACAATTCTACTTCTTTTCTGAAATCAGTGAAAGTCTAACTTAATTGTTGCACTGCTGAAGACTCAAGTTAAATTGTAAAGTTTGGTACTCTATAACCACAAATGCTACAAAAACTTTAGCTCCCAATTACACAGACAAGGCAAACCGGCATTTCATCAAGTTAAATTGCAAGCCAGATCTCCTCAGTCTACAAATATATATGTAATGTCATTTATGAAATCAGAAATCTTCCAAATGGTAGAAAAATACTTTGAACTTAAAGATGATGAGGTGCAGTGTAGTAGAGAAAAGAATTGTTTTCAGAATTACCTAATCATGCACTTATATACAAAAGCTCCCCAACTATCAAAGATTGCAGTCAACCTTTAAACAGCTGTGACTTTAAAAGTCAATTTTTAAGAATATTACAAATTCATGTAAAACATACAAATAAAAGTACAGATTGTTGACCTGTTGAAAAAGTAAAATGTGCAGGAAAAATATTTCTTGTACACAAGTACCTAACATTACAACATTAATCTCAATCACACAATTAAAAATAATCACAAGTTAATTACCATTTTTACCCATAGGAAAACCACTTCAATATTCCAATTCTTCCCTCTTGCATTCCCTTTGCTCACTGGTGGCAATCAACCATATGGTGTCTATTAACAAATAACTTGGATACAGTCCTAGCTTACACAAGAGTATTTTTGATACAATGAGGAGCCAAGGTGGGCAAGAGCAAGACCGAGCCTGTGAGAGCAATTTCCTGCAGTCTGAATGGTGAGGCTTGCTCCCATTGTCTCTCCTTTCCTCCACTGTACACAAACAGCAGCAACAATATGTCTCCTTCAACTACCACCCACTGGCCTTTCTCCTCTTATCCCCAGCTCCCCAACTGTCCCATAATCTCTGCTATCCCTTCTTAGTCCTTCACAGGGGACCCTTAACCAATTCAGCTCCTTAAACAAAATGAGAGCCAGAAGCAGGTATCTTACCTGAAATATTGTACTTTGGCAGGTGCTGAGGAAGCATGGAAAGAATTTGAGGTTTGAGCCAGACAACATGGAGGTCCAAACTTAAAACAAGATGGAGAAAATTTGGAACAGGTGGAGGGGAACAGTTTGGTCTAAGCCAGTCAATTTGGGAGGGTGGAGAACTAATTAGGGGTGCACATTGAAGCTTGGGGGTCAAGTGCAATTCCAACTACATTGTTTGTAAGCTCTGAATTCCCTTTACTTAATTAATTGAGACTTCTATTATTTATTCTAAAATATCCTTCATACCAGCAGGATTTCCTTAAGATTTTTTTTTTAATCATGACTCCAAAAATACAAAACCCCATAAGAAATATGGGCAATCCCCAAAAAGAAAAGTGATAGATATGAATTTACATTTGTACCTTTTACTCATGCAACAGCACATTTATGACAACACTGGACACTCATTGAGGAATGTGAATAAAGAGTAGTTAGATTGAAAGTACCAATTACTATAAAATTAAAATTTTCACCAAGTACAAAAGACTATCGATAAACTCAGACTGATAAAACTTACGTAATTGGACTGTTCGTACTTTCCCACCATCTGCATTACAAGGTTGGATTAGAGGAGCGAAGGAGACAGCCAAAATCTTTTCTGTTTCCCAAGTATTCAATCCCGTACGCATTATTTTAGTAAGCTGCAACAAAGAATCCAGAAATAATTTAAAGCTAAAATTAAAAATAACATTGAGGGGAAATTTCCAAAGAGCAATGAGTCCTAAACAATATGAAAAATCTATACATATGGGAACTTTGTTCACGTAATCTATTTCATTATAAACACCTTCTTTAATGTTAAGAGCTTTCCTCAACAGAAATTTGATATTTTTGAATGTCCATGTTGTTAGCTAATCAAAATTCAAGCTTTATGACACCATTTTTCTTTTCATTCATCAGTCACATTTTTAGCATATCATGAGTATTCAGAGTATGTAGTGGGAATTCAGACAGGCATCTCCAAAAGGACAGAATGGGGATTTGGGTGGTTGGTTGTTTAGTGAAAATAGAAAAGGAGGTGGAAAAGTTGAATTCAGACATGGTGAGGGAAACAGAAATCAAACTAGAGGAAGTTGCAAGTAAAGAAGCAGTAAGGGGGAAAGTCTTAAGATTATATTGATCATTTGAGTAATAGCAGATGCAATTTAATCATTACAAATGTGAAGCAATGCACTTTGAGAGTACCAATACGGGTAGGACATACACAATGAAAGGCAGGGCTCTCGGGAGTACCGAGGATCAGAGGAACCATCATGTACAAGTCCAAGGATCCCTGAAGACAGCAGCACAAGTGGACAAGGTGGTGAAGATGGGATACTTCCTTATTTTAGCAAGGGCATACAAGAGCAGGGATGTTATGGTACAACTTTATAAAACATTGGTTAGGCCACAGCTTGAGTGGCATGTACAGTTCTAGCCACACTATAGGAAGAATGTGATTGCATTGGAAAGGATGCAGAGAAGATTCACCAGGACTTTGCTTGGGATGGAGTGCTTTAGTTTTGAAGAGAAACTAGGTAAGCTGTATTTGTTTTCTTTGGAGCTAGCTTTTTTGGGGGGGGGGGGGGGGGGGGGGGGGAGGGAGGTGGGGTGCGCCTGATGGAGGGAGACAGAATTCAGAGGCATAGGTAGGATAGATAATAGGAAACTTCTTGCCATAGAAAAAGGGATCTTAGAACTGAACTGGAGGGTATAGGTTCTAGGGAAGAAGCAAGGGCTTTAAATGGGATCTGAGGAAGAACTGTTTCCATCCAGAGAAATGGTCAGAATCTGGAATGCACTACTTGAGTGGGTGGTGGAAGCAGGCACTCTCACAAAACTTCAGTATCTGGATGAGCACTAGAACCACCAAAATATAAAAGGCTACAGAACAAGTGCTGTTGTTTTTTTTTCCCATCTAACAGCTTCGGGTTTTGGTATGGGAGTAGATTTTTTTTATATAATAAAATATTTCAATTTTTTTTTCATTTATTAACTAACTTCTATATATGATTATTAATTTAGAGTATTGTAATCTAAGTATGATTTAATACAACATAGTATTTTTATTCTCTTTCTTGATGCATGTACTCTATTTTTTCATGAATTCAATAAAAATATTGTAAAAGAAAAGAAAGAACAATTGCTAGCAAATGGGACCAGTATTGATGGGCAATTGATGGTCACAATGGATATCGTGAATTGAAGGGTTGTTTTCTGTGCTCCATAACTCTAGATCTAGCTTCGTGGGAGTAGTGAATTTGGCAAGGGAGCTCAATGTTAGTGATGCCCATAAACAGCACCCTATTGTTGTCAAAGGCAAGGGTAGAGGGGCATGGAAACAAGATTTTAATGTAATGTTTTGTGAAAAAGTTAATCTATGGTTTAGCTCTGTATTCAGAATCATTCTGAGCACTGTGGAGTTTGGTAGAGTCATAAAGACACATACAGCACAGAAACAAGTCTTTTGGTCTATTGAGTCCACATTGACCTTCAAACACTCCATTTAGACTAATCCAACAATAATCCCATTTTCATTCTCACTTTCCTTCAAGATTCCCCCAGATTCTACCGCTCACCTATACATCAGCAATATGTAAAGCAATTTACAGTGGCTAATTAATCTATCAACTCACGGCTTTGGGGCATGGAGAAAACTGGAGTATCTAAGGGGAAACCCAAGTGATCACAAGGACCACATACAAACTCTACAAAGATAGCACCTGAGGTCAGGATTAAACCCAGATTAAACCACAATAGCTGCTCTACTGTGCCATTTCATAGAAGATAAGACCTGAGTGAACTTGATGTAGTCAAGAAAGATGTTGTGCCAAATACATTCATTTTCAAGTCTGTATTCCATGAGTGTGAGAGAGGCTATGAAATGCAGATTTGAATGACTGAGGGAATGAACAGATTTAATGGCTATATAAGTATCAGAGAATACAGCAGCAAAGACCAAAGAAATGGGAATGTGTAGCTGCAACTATTACTTGAAGAAAGGTGGGATGCAGAACAATTTACTTTCTTGGAGCCAAGACAAAAGAAAATTGAGTTGAAAGAATATGGAGGTAATGAGGGAAATACAAGGAAGTAACAAGATAGATATCTGTGATCAAGCCAAGTGTGTAGAGCTACAAGATGGTAAGATTAAAAATATAATGCAAATCCTGAAGGCATAACATTAGTTATCTTGAATTAATCCAAATTTAAACTTACCTTCTCTTCCAATGGCATGACAAGGATTCCACCAACTTTTATGAGATTTCTCATATACTCTTCATGATCTTTCTGAACACCTGCCCCACAGTAGACTCTGTCATACTGACGACTATCTGAAGCAATCTCTAGACAGTTACCCACCACAAAGGATGGCTCGCAGAATTCAAACCTAAGTTTATAAATCATATCACAAATATGGGAAAATTCTTTTAGTTCAGTTCATCTTGATAATAATCAACGTTTCTTGGATTAACAAGTTATGATTTCCTTGGAACTGTGGGAATCTTTGTTCTCCATGCACAAGTTATTTGAAAGGGAGTGTAGGTGAACTATGATCTAAAGGATAATAAAGTAGCAAGTTCAGAAAAGGGCAAGAAAGAATGCTAGGGCTCACATGGAAGTGAGCATAAGTGCAAATAAAATTAAATGAAAATAGATGAAAAGTAGTACTCTTTAGAAAAAAAAATTGTATTAGGTATTGAGATCTGTTGTGTATGTACCCAGATCTATCCATTTTTTAAAAAATAAGCTCACCAGTGAAAGTTATATGACTGTCATATTTTAAAAGGTAAAGGAATACAAAAAAATTAAGATTCTATGTAAACAAACTGATTTTGCCAAAAGCTGCAAAAATTCTGAGCAGCAATTAGATGTTTGAGCCATTAACAAGTGCATTGTAGGCATAGGAAAAGACTTAAAGACAGATTGAGATGTAATCATGATGAAAAAAAACCCACAAAACTAGAGCTGCACTCAAAAAAAAATGAATGTCTTCAGAGTAGATGTGATACAGCATTTAAAAAATATCACAACAACTTTGAGGGGAAATTGTGAATTCCATTACTTAATGAATTAACACAGGGCCATAACCTTTGTAATAATATTAGAAACATGATAAAGGCAGTTAAAAAGAATTTATCACAAGCAAGATCTAGTGGAATATGGAATATATGGCAAGTGGCAAAGAAGCCAAATAAATCAGAGTGCTTAAGCATAAAAGGTAACCACTGCTTTTTTGCTGTTTCTCTGTATTATTAAAGGATACAAATAAATAGTTAGGAAACAATTCCATTGCAGAATCAGCTCCACATTTGAAACTTCGTTCTATAAATTGCCCTCATCTTATTTATGTTTGCAAACAAGAGCAGAGCACAAGATTATTTGCTTCTATTTGCATAAACAAAATATGTACGTTGGTAATTAGCCTATTTTGCTAGTGCATTTATCGAGGGAAAATCATTGTTCTTGAGTCCACATTAGGAAATGCTTTTAATTGCCTATTCCACAGAATGGAATCATGTTTAAGCAGGAATAAAATGAAACACCCTGAATATTAGATTCAAGTTTGGTTGTTCTTCGAAAGATTATTACAAAGTATTTTTGTAAAGCTCACTAGCATGGAAAGGAATTATTCATGAAACTAAAGAACAGTAAAATTCAGATAATCCAGTATCCTAGGAACTTTGGTCGTGTTGGACTCAAAGATGTTCCCAACTACTGGATGCTACTCCTATTAATACTCAAACACACTTATTTCACCTTTAAAATAAAAACACATTACACAGTAGTACACACACTTTCCAGTGAAGGAACCAGAAAATATACAAGCACTTCTGACCCCAGCTCTGGCCACAAAAGTGACTTCTGGTGTTTCAGACCCCAAACCCTGCTACAGCCCCAAAGCCACCCCAAAGTCAGCTTTTGCCACATGTCCCACTTACACTCTGGACTCTGGCTCACATTACAGACTAACAAACAAGATAGAAGCCAGACCTTCAGGATTTCCAAACAATTGGATGCCAGATTATCAGAATTTTACTGTCTACAAATATTGGATTGGCCACCATTAAGCAAAATTAGCAATCCATGCCCTTGTGCTATCTTGTACAGGAATAGGCATTTTCAAACATTTAATACAATTTGAAATTGGTGTGGATTAATTATGTATTTGTGAAATTTGCATTGTCAAACCAAGCAACTTTACTTTTAGCACTGATTCTCCCTTCGTGTATAATCAATGAGAAATGTTTAGCTCATGGTCTAGAGTACTCACTTATCAAAGCTGTCACTATTCTTGATGAAATTCTCAAGTTTTTGGTTGGCATATTCGACAACATCAACATGAAGCTCTATTCCATGATTTACTCCAAAGGGCCCTGTGGGCAGAGGATTAATAGTTAGTAAAAGAACTGCAGTCAGGAAAGGAGATTAATCTGTTTAAATTTAATACAGAGGACCCGAAAGGTATTTCTTCTAAAGCCAAATTTTCTCATTTTTTATTTCATGATACAGGTTACATTTTAAAAAAAAGCATTAATACTGAACATGAGCTATAAACTATGTATTGGTAGAAAATGTAACAATTTTTAGAAAATACTAATTTTAATACAAATGCAGCAGTGTAATATTAAAATGAAGTGCTTACTAGCCATAATACAATTGCCCTACAGTTTATAACTACATATAAACACAACAGCTGCAGTAGTCAACTACTAAAAGTAATACAAATGAAAACCTTACTTCACAAGTGAAGCCATGTATTGATGGTAGAAAAGGGATTGTCTTACAAGAAAGGAAACCATCTCCAGTGAAATTGATTTATCCAATACTTTAACCATAATGATGTTTAGTAGTTCATCATTAAGTTGTACAAGGTGTTGGTGAGGCTGAATTTAGGGTATTGTGTGCAGTTCTGGTCACCTACCTACAGGAAAGATATCAATAAGCTTGAAAGAGTGCAGAGAAAATTTATAAGGATATTGCCAGGACTTGTGGGTCTGAGTTATCAGAAAAGGTTGAATACGATAGGACTTTATTCCTGGGAGTGCAGGAAAATGAGGGGAGATCTCAGAGGTATACAAAATTATGAGGGATATAGATAGGGTGAATGCATACAGGCCTTTTCCCCTAAGTTTGGGTGAGACTAGAACTAGAGGACATAGGTTTCGGGTGAAAGGTGAAATACAAGGGGAATCTGAGAGGGAACTTCTTCACTCAGAGGGTGGTGTGAGCGTGGAACGAGCTGCCAGTGGAAGTGGTAGATGCAGGTTCAATTGTAACATTTAAGAGAGGTTTGGATAGGTACATGGATGAGAGGGGTTTGGAGGAATATGGTCCAGGTGCAGGTAGATGGGACTAGGCAGAATATCAGGTTGGCATGGACTAGATGGGCCGAAGGGCTGTTGCTGTGGTGTAGTACTCTGACTATTAGTAATTGTTGATATGAACCATAAGTTTAGTCACATATTAAGCAAATGTTTAAATGGGACAAGAACTACAGCAACGAAGGATTATAATGCAATATGGATCATATTTGATCCAAGTTGCAAACTGGTCTTATGCAAGTTCTACATTATCATAACCCCATCCTTGCAATACAATGTTGAAAAACACCCAAACTGTGGAACATAAAATGCAGTGCCAATTTTGGCAAGTCACTAATGGCAATTTCTCTTAGATTTGTATCTCTAAAGAACAAAGGATGAGAAAAACTACTTGAATTTGTTTAGGATCTTTAACATTGGAAAATCATGCCAAGGTGTCTTGCACAAATAATTTTCCAACAAGATCTCACACAACTATACAACACCATATTTTGGTAAGTTGACCAAAAAATCTATGCCTCTGACTAAATTTAAGGAAATTAGAGAGCAAGAAGGGCACAGTGAAAAAATTCTGAAGATTAAAACTGAGACAGATGAAGGCTTAACTACTATTGGTGGAACAATAAAGGAGAAGGGGAAAGTGTATCAAAATGGAAATGAAGAAAGCATGAGGCACCAGCACTGGAGGGGGTACAAAAATTTGGAAGTTACAGAGAAATGGAGGGAGGAATCAATGGAAGGATTTGAAGAACACGATTAAGACTTTTAAAGTGAAAACAAGTAATCTGCTAGAGGAATTCAGCGGGTCGAGTTCCTTCAGCCGATGTTTGTTGCTCCAGATTCCAGCATCTGCAGTCTTGTGTCTTCATTTTAAAATGAAAACATTGCCAGACCAGGAACCAATGTAGATCAACCAGCATAGATCTAAAAGGTGAACTAGATGATGCACGTTAAGAATGTACTCAGCAGAGTTTTAGAAAATTCAGGTTATTGAAAGGTGGAAAAGCATATACTCAAGGTTGCAATTGATTGAACAATTTATTGTTCGTGAAATTAGTTGTTACTTTGATGCATGTCGCAGTTTTTTAAATAAACAAACAACTATAGTATGTTGCTTTTTAAAATGGCTATTTGGTATGTTACTGTACTTAATGGAAACCTTAAAACAAACTGTAACATGTTGGCTCACCTAAAATTAAACCAACCATTGTACTCAAATATCCCGTGCCACTTCCAAGATTCAGAAAGGACAATCCTGGCTGTAGGTCCAGTGCTTCCATTACTTCAGAGTAAATGCATGGTGCAGACAAATGGATATTACCATTTTTCCAAGCCAAGTCTTTATAGGCATTATCTTTGTAAATTTCCAAGTAATAATCTGCGCGATCTATGGCTCGGAAAGCTTGCTCTACTACGTCTGTTCGGATGTAGTGTGCTTCTTTCAGATTGTCAATTAAATCATCATTGTCTTCACCAGCACTCACAGCACCTCCCATCTTTTTTCAGCTGTTAAAACTGAATTTAAAGAAATTATTAAGTAATACACAGGACCATAAAAAACTTCTCATTGTAATTCAACAATACATTAATGTTGAGCAAGACTACTGACATTCATGAAACTAAATTTTGCACTTTAAATTGGTATTTGCTAACATATTCTTCAGCTACCACCAAAATAGTGCTACACCAAATAGCCAGAGCAGCAGAGGGGAGGAGCTAGCAGCATTTTTTTGTTAAAGTTGTGTGACTGGGTAAGTGTATGGCAACTCAGCCAATAAAAGTAAGGTAGGGTAAAACAGAGTGGCCATTGTAGGAATGGGAATCTGAGGCTTTGGCTCAAGAGGCTTCAGTGAGGAGGCACAGGTGACTAGCAGGTAAGAACAGGCAAGGTTTTTTTTAAATATAGTAAACAAACACCAAATTACAACTAATTAAACAAAGTAGGGATGCAGGATCAGGTGATGTGTTGTAGCTGCATGATGTAGGAGCTGGTGGACCCCCACCATGGTTCCTGGTGACCACACCTAAAGTGTTGGTTGCTCGAGGAACTCTGGCTCAAAGCTAATGACCAGGAATCTGAGCTTCAAACACTGCAATACATCGAGTGGGGGTGGAAAGAGCTACCTGGACATTGTGTTTCAGGAGGCAGTCACACTCATTAGATTAAATAATTCAAATACAGTCTGTGGTCAGGGACAAGAGGGTGTGACTGTGAGTGAGGCAGGTAGGGGGACCCAAGAGGTAGTGCCAGAGGATCCTCAGCCCTTGAGCTTCTCCAACAGGTCTGAGATTCTTGCTCCCTGTGCAGATGAAAGTGGAGGCTGTAGGAAGGATAAGCAACTGAACCGTAGCACTGTGGTTCAGGAAGCCATTCAAGAGGGGGCAAAGAAGAGAAATGTAGTTGCGATTGGGGATAGTATAGTCAGGGAAATAGACAATTCTCTGTTGCAAGGATCAAGAGCCCCGAAAGCTGCATTGCCTGCCTGGTGCCTGGGTTCAGGACATCTCATCTGACCTGCAGAGGAATTTGGAATGAGAGGGGAAAGATCCAGTTGTTGTGGTCCAAGTGGGTACTAATGACATAGGTAGAACAAGGAAAAAAAAAGAGGTTCTTCTGAGGAAATTTGAGTAGCTGGGGACTAAATTAAAAAACAGAACCAAAAAAGGTAATAACCTCTGGATTGCTACTTGAACAATGTAAATTGGCACAGGATCAATAAGATCAGAGTTAAATGCGTGGCTCAAAGATTGGTGTGGGAGAAGTGGGTTTGAATTCGTGGGACATTGGCACCAGTATTGGGGAAGAAGGGAGCTGTTCCAATGGGAAAGGCTCCACTTGAACCATGCTGGGACCAGTGTACTGGTGAATTGCATAACTAGGGCTGTGGATACGGCTTTAAACTAAATAGTGGGGGGGCGGATTCAACAGGTTGGAAAAGTATAGATAAAGTAAAAAGGGAAGGAGAGTGCAGGAGAGGTTACTGAAGTCTCCAGAATAAAAAAAAGCCAAAGTGTAGAAAAGGAAAAGAATTTAACTTCAGGCAATGTGGAGACAAATTTGAGAAGGGTGGTGAATACAGGACAAGGTGTTACATTTGAATGCATGCAGTACATGAAATAAGGTAGGCTAGCTTAGTGCAGTTAGAAACCTGCAGGTATGACGTTGTGGGCATCAGAGTTGTGACTGAAAGAAAATCACAGCTGGGAGCTGAACATCCAAGGATAAAAATCCTATCGAAAAGATGGGCAGATGGATGGAGTGGCTCTGTTGGTAAAAAAAATGAAATCAAATCCCTAGCAAGTGACATCAGAAGATGTAGAATCCTTGCGGGTAGAGTTAAGAAACTGCAAGGGTAAAAACTCCCTGATGGGAGTTATATACAGGCCTCCAAATAATAGCCAGGATATAGGGTACAAACTGCAACAGGAGATGTAAAAAGGGCAATGTTACAGTGGTCATGGGGGATTTCCATGTGCAGGTAGATTGGGAAAATCAGATTGGTACTGGATTCTAAGAGGAGGAATTTATAGAATGTCTACAAGATGGCTTTTAGAGCAGGTTATGGTTAAGCCCTCTGGGGAAAAGGCAATTCTAGATTTGGTGTTGTGCAATGAACCAGATTTTATTAGGGAGCTAAAGGTAAGGGAACCTTTGGGAGGCAGTGATCATAATATGATAGAATTCACCGTGCAGTTTGAGAGGGAGAAGATAAAATCTGATGTATTGATATTAGTTGAGTAACGGTAACTACAAAGGCATGAGAGAGGAGCTGGCCAAAGTTGATTGGAAGGGGACCCTAGCAGGATGACAGTAGAGCAGCAATGGCAGGAGTTTTCTGTGAGTAACTTGGAAGATGCAGGAGCAGTTCATTCCAAAGCAGCAGCAACATTCTAAAGGGAGGACGAGGTAACTGGCTGACAAGGGAAGTCAAAGACAGCATAAGCAAATGAGGGCATACAACATTGCAAAAATTAGTGGGAAGCTAGAGACTTGAAGCTTTTACAAACAACAGAAGGCAAAAAAAAAGCAATAAGGGGAGAAAAAATAAAATAAAGGTAAGCTAGCCAATAATAAGTTTTTTTTCCCCCAGATATAAAGAGTAAGAGGCAAGAATGGACATTGGACAACTGGAAAATGATACTGGAAAGATAGTAATGGAGAACAAAGAAATGGCAGATGACCTGAATAAGCATTTTGCATTAGTCTTCACTGTGGAAGACACCAGCACCATTCCAGAAATTTGAGAGAGTCAGGGAACAGAAGCGAGTGTAGTCGCTATTACTAAGGGGAAGGTGCTTGGGAGACTGAAAGGTCTGAAGGCAGATAAGTCACCTGGACCGGATGGACTACACCCCAGGATTCTGAACAAGGTAGCTGAAGAGATTGTGGAGGCATTAGTAGTGATCTTTGAAGAATCACTAGTTTCAGCAATGGTTTCAGAAGACTGGAAAATCACAAATGTCACTCCACTCTTTAAGAAGGGAGGGAGGTAAAAGACAGGAAATTATAGGCCAGTTAGCCTGACTTCAGTGGTTGGTAGATATTAGAGTCCATTATTAACGATGAGGTTTCAGGATACTTGAAAGCACATGATAAAATAGGCTGAAGTCAGCATGGTTTCCTTAAGACCAGATCTTGCCCGAAATCTGTTGGAATTCTTTGAGGAAGTAACAGGCAGGATAGACAAAGGAGTCAGTGGATGTTGTTTACTTGGATTTTCAGAAGGCCTTTGACAAGGTGCCACATGAAGCTGTTAAACAAGATAGGAGCCCATGGTATTACAGGAAAGGTACTAGCATGGATTGAAGATTGGTGGACTGGCAGAAAGCAAAGAATGGGAATTAAGGGGGCCTTTTCTGGCTGGCTGCCAGTGACTAGTGGTGTTCTGCAGAGGTCTGTGTTGGGTCCACTACTTTTCACGTTATAGGTTAATGATCTGGATGATGGAATTGATGGCTTTGTGGCCAAGTTTGCAGATGATACAAAGATGGCCAGAGGGGCAGGTAGTGTTGAGGAAGCAGGGAGTTTGCAAAAGGACTTGGACAGGTTTGGAGAATGAGCAAAGAAGTGGCAGATGGAATACAGCGTAGGGAAGTGTATAATCATGCTCTTTTGTAGAAGAAATAAAGGCATAGACTATTTTCTAAATGGGGAGTGAATTCAGAAATCAGAGGTGCAAAGGGATTTGGGAGTCCTAGAGCAGGATTCCCTAAAGGTTAACTTGCAGGTTGAGTCGGTGGTAAGGAAGGCAATGCAACGTTAGCATTCATTTCGAGAGGACTAGAACAATAAGGATGTAATGCTGAGGCCTTAAGGCATTGGTCAGACCATATTTGGAATATTGAGAGCAGTTTAGGGCCCTATATCTAAGGAATGATGTGCTGGCATTGGAGATAGTCCAGAGGAGCTTTACAAGAATGATCCCAGGAATGAAAGGGTTAACACATGAGGAGCGTTTGATGGCTCTGGGCCTGTACTCACTGGAGTTTAGAGGGGTGGGGGTGGGGGTGGGGGTGGGGAATCTCATTGAAACCTATTGAATATTGAAAGTCCTGGATAGTGGACAGAGGCAGTTTTCAGTAGTGGGAGAGTCTAGGACCAGAGGGCACAGCCTCAGAATAGAAGGACGTCCCTTTAGAACAGATGAAGAGAAATCTTTCGCCAGAGGGTGATGAATCTGTGGAATTCATTGCCACAGACTGCTGTGGGGGTCAAGTCATTGGGTATATTTAAAGCAGAGGTTGATAGGTTCTTGATTAGTAAGGGTGTCAAAGATTACATAGAACATTAGAGCACAGTACAGGCCCTTCAGCCCATGATGTTGTGCTGACATTTTATGCTGCTCTAATATCTATCTAACCCTTCCCTCCCACATAACCCTCCATTTCTCTCATTCATGTGGCTATTTAAGAGTCTCTTAAATGTCCCTAATGTATCTGCCCCCACATCCTCTGCTGGTAGTGTGTTCCACGCACCTATGCTCTGCTTTTTAAACAAAATTCCTCTGACATCCCCCTTATACCTTCCTCCAATCACCTTAAAATTATGTGCCCTTGTGTTAGCCATTTTTGCCCTGGGAAGAAGTCCCTGACTGTTCACTCAATCTATGTCTTATCTTGTACACCTCCATCAAGCCACCTCTCATCCTCCTTCTCTCCAAAGAGAAAAGCCCTAGCTCACTCAACCTATCCTCCTAAGACATGCTCTCCAATCCAGGCAGCATCCTGGTAAATTTCTTTTGTACCCTCTCTGAAGCTTCCACATCCTTCCTATGAGGTGACCAGAACTGAACACAATGCTCCAAGTGTGGTCTAACCAGAGTTTTTTTTAAAAAGAGCTGCAACGTTACCTTGCAGCTCTTGAACTCAATACCCTGACTAATGAAGGCCAACATACCATACACCTTCTCAACAACCCTATTGACCTGTGCGGCAACCTTGAGGGATCTATGGACGTGGACCCCAGGATCCTCCACACTGCTAAGAGTCCTGCCATTAACCTTGTATTCTGCCTTCAAATCAGATCTTCCAAAGTGTATCACTTCACACTTTACCAGGTTGAACTCCATCTGCCACTTCTCAGCCCAGCTCTGCATCCTATCAATGTCCTGTTGTAATCTACAGCAACTTTCTACACTATCCACAACACCACCAACCTTTGTGTCATCAGCAAACTTACTAACCCACCCTTCCACATCCTCACCCAAGTCATTTATAAAAAAAAATCACAAAGAGCAGGGGTCCCAGAACAGATCCCTGCAGAACACCACTGGTCACCGGCCTCCAGGCAGAATACGCTCCATCTACCACGACCCTGTCTTCTATGGGCGAGCCAATTCTGAATCCACACAGCTAAGTTTCCCTGGATTCCATGCCTCCTGACTTTCTGAATAAGCCTTCCATGAGGAACCTTATCAAACACCTTAAAATCCATGTACACCACATCCACTGTTCTACCTTCATCAATGTGCTTTGTCACATCCTCAAAGAAATCAATCAGGCTAGTGAGGCATGACTGCCCCTCAAAGCCATGCTGACTGTCCCTGATCAGCTTATGCTTCTCCAAATGCCCATAAATCCAGCCTCTAAGAATCTTCTCCAGTAATTTGCCCACCACTGAAGTAAAACTCACTGGCCTGCAACTCCCAGGGTTATCCCTACTCCCTCCCTTCTTGGAAGAAGGAACGACATTTGCCACCCTCCAATCATCTGGCACTACTTCTGTGGCCAGTGAGGATGCAAAGATCATCACCAAAGGTGCAGCAATCTCTTCCCTCACTTCCTGTAATAAACTTGGCTATATCCTGTCCAGCCCTGGTGACTTATCTATCCTAATGTTTTTCCAAAAGTTCCAACATATCCTCTTTCCTCATGTCAACATGCCCTAGCATATCAGCCTGTTGTATGCCATTCTCACAAACATTAATGTCTCTCAATGGTGAACACTGAAGCAAAGTATTCATTAAGGACCTTCCCTACCTCTTCTGACTCCAGGCATGTTTCTTCTTTTATCCCCAATTGGTCCTACTCTCACCAAGGCCTTCTCATGCTCTCCTGTCCATTCTTAAGCTCCCTCTTGGCTATCTTGTAACTCTCCAGAGTCCTGTATGATCTTTGCTTTCTAACCCTTAGGTAAGCTTCTTTCTTCCTCTTGACAAGATATTCTATCTCTTGTCAACCATGGTTCCTTCAGTTTACCATCCTTACCCTGCCTCAATGGGACAAACCTATCCAGAACCCCATGCAAGTACTCCCAAAACAACCTCCACATTTCCTCTGTGCACTTCCCCAAGAACATCTGTTCCCAATTTACGCTCCCAAGTTCTTGTCTAATAGCATCATAATTCCCCCTTCCCTAATTAAATACTTTTGCATATTGTCTGCTCCTATCCCCCTCCCAGGCTATGGTAAAGTTCAAGGAATTATGGTCACTGTTTCCTGGTTACAGGGAGAAGGCAGGAGAATGGGATTGATGGGGGAAAAATAAAATCAGCCATAATTGAATGGCGGAGCAGGCTCGACGGGCTAAATGGCCTAATTCTCCTCCTATGTCTTACGGTCAATTGCCTACTCAAATCTTCACTCTTTTTCTATGGCATTTTTCTGTACCAAGCAAAAATTTAATATAAATCCTAGCAAATTATGATATTCAGCCTTTTTGGAAAATACCTTACCAACCATATTAAAGTTATTTTCAAGTAGCTGTGCTAATAAAGTTTAGTTGTATCAACTGCATTGGTGGCAGGGTTTAGAAACCACAAGAAGAGAGATAACTTAAGAGTCTGATTTCACATACATTAACTTGACAGGTGACTGCCAACTACAAATCAAGCACAACTAAAATGGCTTCCTACTGCAATGAATTTTTGATTGGGTGAAAATTGACTGCTAACACAAAGATGGACTGCATGATCAAGGAACATCCCAGAATGATTACTAGCAATCAAAAACACATATTTTGGGCTCTACACTCTTAATGAACAGATTTTTAAAATCAGCATGAGCTAGTAAAGCAGTAGCCTTGGAATGCAAACCATTCCCTTATCCAATTAATGACAAAAGCTGTGATAACAGATCAACAGTCTCATTGCCAATTACTTTAAATTCCAATTACATTATAGAATTCCATAAACTATTATAACTGTTAATGGTAGCTTATTCTGAACAATCACTTGCAGAATTTCTATGAACTATACAACAATAATTTAAGTACTTAATTATTTCCTGGGTCTATGAATTATCTTTGTATTGCTTCAAATGCTATGAAAAGCATAAAAAAAACTACTTATGCGTTGCCTCAGCAGCTTAATGGATAGGACTTTTTTTCCTAATATTTATGGATCAGATGGTCCCAGACTCAATGCCCACTCCAAGGCAAGTCAGCTGATCTTGGGGAATGCTGGTCTTCAGCCCTAACTTATTATTCAGTGACATTGAACTGCTAAGGTTTGTGCATGGTCAACAGAATCATGTTGTTTTGTTACCTTACACAAGCAAGTACCCACTCAAACTTCCTGCTATTAGGAAGATAGACTGAGCTTTTGGGGATTGTGCCAACAGTCAGTTCCTTCAGGAAACAGGAGAGGCAAAACTAAAAATAGAAATCCTCTGTGCATTAACACCAGACCTCTAAACACTGCAACTCTCCCATTTGTAACCTTCTGTTCATATTGTTGCCAAATTGGCTTGTCATCATATAAAATTAGCCACTACTCCTGCAAAGTAACTCAGGACTTCACAATATTTTCCTTTTGTTTCTTTTTCAATCAAGTCTCTTCCCAACACCCTCCCAAAACACCAATCTTCAACCAATTGACATACATGCCCTGACCAATGCTTGCTTGTCCATTACTTCTTCATGCCACTTCAGCATTCGTTACTTGGTTCTCCTGGCTTACACCAAACATCTTTCTTCCACATCAGTTTCCAATTTCTGCCACAATGTGTCTAAAATTATACAATATATTATTTCAGTTAATCCATGCAGCATTTCTCATAGGTTTTTGAAAATGATTATCAAGGGCCTGATCCAACAACAATTAAAAACAAGAGAACTTTTGATAAGCAAATCAAAAAAGTTTTTTTTAAAAAGAAACTAGATAATCCAAGCAAGCAGATGATCAAATATTTTAACTGAAAAGCCACAAAATTCAAAAAATACGTGGTAATCATTTTGCAATGTAGTTGGGACCAGAGACAAACTATGAAAAAACATATCTAGCCCACACAAAAAAGCTACTCGCGTGATTCCATATGCAAGACTGAATGAATGTGTGCCAAAGCTAAACTCATTTTTTAACCTCACCAAGAACTCACTCAATTGCATTTTCAATTCTGGACCCCCAATTATAATTTGAAATCCACCAAAGCAGCAAGCAGAATTTAAAAGCAACAGATCTCTCCTTAAATAAAATATTAACTTTGTAATATAGTGTTTAATTACCAGAGTGGCAGGCAGAAAAGTCACCATTAGAAAACACCTAATTTTAACTGCAAGGATTATAGTTCACGTAAGTTGCTAAGTATCTTTGTGATTTAGTTACGTGTCAAAGGGAGGGCTTGTTCCGCTTCAAAACAACAGCTCAAGAAGAAATTAGATTTTGTTTTACCTATATTATACAAGAGAATCAAGATTTCAGCAATTCTGTAGCCACTTTGACCTCCAAATAGCAATGTAACCAGGATTTAGGCCTCAAGATGATATTTTACTTTATCTTGCAAGTCATATGTAAATAAATATATGCACTAGCAAACTAAAGTCAAGATTATACACTGTATTCTTATCAACTAAAAATCACAATATATAAATAATAAAGACAATATTATTTATTCTTTGAAATAAACTGCTTTACATGCTCTCGTCCATGGATTATAAAGCAACATGTGTGATATTTACTGAATGTGAGAGCTTGAGAGGACCCACATTGTGTCTTACATTGTCCATAATGAAAAAGCACGGGGATTCAAAAGACTCGGTAGTCTATCCAGCCAGTCTCACCTCATGAGCCACCCCTTTCCCTCAAGTGTCAACTCAATTCTCAATCTTCAACACTACTTGCTTTCCCAGACTTACAGGAAAGACTATTAACTTTGAGTATTAACATGTGAGAGAAGCGTGTTAAATCTGAACTACCCATGTGCTTGCCTCCTCCTAAATTCCTACATGCTCTTGGGTATATGGTAATCCCAAACATATCATCGAGGTCAAGAATCGGGAGTTCTCAAAGTAACCAATACCATGTCCTGCGACATCTTCATCTAACTCAAATGCCCAAGACTACGTAATCAGCTTGACGGTGCTTCCTGAACTGCCTCCAGTTATCTTGCCGTAGCGGGACAATGTATAAGCGCAGGTTTTAAGTGATTCCTGCGGCAGGGCATGGTCAACATTTTGTTGTTGCAGCTCTGCCGGCTACTCCCCGTCTGGCCTGTCGGCGGCGCTGTACCTCGCCTGTCCCGAGCCGCGAACATTGAGCCCGCAACACAACACAACGGGGCCGCCGCAACGACATTTCCCCGCTACCGGCCGGGCTTTGGCATGTATTCTTTTCCATTTCCTCTTCATGTCACAGCACAAGCGTCGAGGAGACGGCGGGCACAGGCTCGCAGCTTACCACGTCACGCCGTCTGAGCTCTTTTGTCAAACTGCCGTTCAGCACTCAGCTCACTTCACCATGTAAACACTGAGCAGTGACGGCAATAGGAAGTGCGTCAGCCGCATGCAAATTTTAGGGAAATATATGCTAATAAAGAAAGAGCGCCTGCGCAGTGTAGATGTTTTGGGCTGCTGTCGATTGGATGGTATGTCCTGTATTGTGCTGTGTTTCAAAAGTTTCTAATGACCAAAATTAAAACATTTATACAATGTTTATATATAATACAGGCAAATATATGACAGACATTTACTGCATGACTCAACATACATTCCTAAAGGCATCCCCATTAATTCCTGTGAGGCTGATCCTGCTGTCGCATAAAGTACTTCTCTGCTTCTATATTTCAACACATTGTTGTCATCTCTGTGTCCAAGTTTTGCCCTAGAATTAACGACCTTCTTAAACCTTGTGTGTCCTTGTTGCCGAATACATAATTTTCTGCTATTTACCAATTCTCCAGAAACTACCTGATTTCACGTTACTACATTGACCATTCTAGGCTGCTTGAATGGTGGTGCTGCAAGCACACACCAGTACATCATTGTTCTTAGTCTTATCTTGCCACCCAAAACAAAACAAGATATGAAGGCACTTCATGAAAGTTTTCCAGATGCTATGTATACTTTCTATAAAGCAATCAAGTTTTGTATCTAATAGTGTCATTTTAGTGGTAACCTTACTAGTGTGTTAACTTCAAACATGTTGAATGGTCACGTTGACTTTCTGTGGCAGTTCCTCGGGATTGGAGGTGACTTGCTTCTACTCATGTTTTGTAGGTTCTGACGTTACTAATGAATTAATCTGAGAACTGCAGACTTTCAGATAGGACAGGAGATGCTTGACATTCCTTCTACTACTTTGATTTGGTGACAGTCTCTTCAATCCCAATCATAATATTTAAAAGCCCAAAAATTACTCAGGCTAATCATCCCGCATCCTGGTAATTATACCAAGATTACGTCAACAACACTGACCATGCTGGATTATGCAAGGTCGGGGAAGGTCATGTCCACTAAATATTGGTGGCACATTTCAAATATCCTCCAATCCAGAATGTTGCCAAATTTGGCCTTGATGTCCAGCTGAGAAATATTGAAGGTGGGAGTTAGGGGAAAAGTGCAGTCTGACTGGAATTATGGCCAGAGCAAACTAGAACCACCTAGCAATTTTGGCTACCTGAGATAAAATGTTGCACCAAACTAATCCTAATATACAATTCCAACTTTCAGTGTGGATGGGTTAGAAAGTGGAGTAAGTTCAGACTTGAACAATATTTTCAATTTACGTTTAACTTTAAATTTGAGGAGCTACATTTTCACAAATTCAGAAAATTTCCCTTACTCTCTTCTGGAATGCAAAGTACTGATTCTATTTGAAGTTAAAATATGTTTGGAAAATCCCATGAGAGCACCAGTTTGAAATCTCAGAAAAGCCTGAGAGCCAGATGGAAACAAAAAATTCTGTCTATATTTAAAAGTTAATTACAAAGAATTAGCTTAGTTCATGAAGCTGCAATCTGCTTATTAGCTTGTCTATCCAAGGAGTTATAAGGAAGGTTGTCGACTGTAATTATATGTTTATGTTATGGCTGTTACATTTGTACATGTTCATCTCTTAGAAAATGAATTTGCCTGACATTGTAAATCTTAAACAAGATCGGCAGAATGCTACGTCATGTTCATGGTACTCTATTGTTCTTTAGTGGTATATCATTTAGGGGAAAATTATAATATGTTCATTCATATAATGATTCTTCTGTTTGTGATACAAACGAAACAAGCAGAAATTATGTTCATAGAATCCTGCTCTTCCACAAGAAGAACTGTAATTTACAGGGCAGTGTAAAAAGGCAAAAAGAGAGGGACTAACATGATTGTTCTGTCAAAGAGCCATGAAGGCCGAAGTCCCTTCTCTTTGCAGTATCGTGCTGTAGATCTTTGAATTCTCAGAAACAATAAACTTAGCCAGCTCACAATTGCAGAAGATACATTATGTTCAGCAGTGGCTTGGAGTTCACACAAGGCACATTTTAAAACTTGGAACAGTTGCATCTATGGGAAAAAGGATTAAAATTGACTGACAAAATCAGCATGGGGAAATTAGAATATTTTTCTGATTGTCAGTGATTGATTTTTTTTAATGGGAGTTTGTTCAGTCTTTATGTAACATTTCACAAGAAGTCTTCATCACTTCTTGTTTCACCCTAGAGTAAACAGGTTCTAATTTAACCTGACTACAAAATATACATTGTACCTATTAATGAAGTGCTCTGAAAGATTCTCATGATGAAATGAATGCAAACCAATTTAATTTAAATCTTTCATTAATTATTCCCTGCTATCAATGTCTGAGTCTCTAACACTAAGAATCTTGCATAGCAATAGAAAAAAGTGTGCATTTAGCAAGAAGGAAAAAAGAATGAGATTTGAACTAGAATATGAAAGCAGTTGGCAAAGGAACTGATCGATTCAGAGAGCAGAGGTTTAGAAGGTAGGTGTGATGGGATACACCTGAATATTAGATTAGTAACAGAGGGATGGAGTGTGTAAACAAGAGCAAATAGCAAAAGGAAATTATTGCGTTCAGCTGTGGCAAAACAATGGACAAACTATAACAAAAAAACAAACCTACCTTAAAATTAGGACCACCAAGGAATTAAAATAACTAATTGCAATTAAAAATATTAATTGTCCATTAATTAATGGCACTATTAAACAACGGAAAACTTTTTATCATATTTATTCACTTTTTTGGGGAAAGTAATTATCAACTAAGGATTCAGGGTTAATATGTTAAATGGCTATGAAATTGAACTCTGGAGGATTAGTTTATTTGACTCCTAGGTTGCAGGCACAAACCTTTAACTTAACCCAGCAAATTGCTAGTATGGTAGCACATGTATCATTTGCACATCTACATTGCAAATATGCAGAGAATGTAGTTGATGATATTAGTCTTTCTGATAATTTGGTTATTGCTGCGTGTTAATCACTCAAAATGAGACTAACTAACAGAAGGAAGAACTTTGCTGCCAAACCTAATAATAGGGCCCCCAATTATTTGCAGCTCCACTGGCTATTTTCTTTGTTGTTAATTGAGGTAATATTCTCTAATCTCTGGAGGAGGTAACACTTGCTAATCACTGCTAGAGTTCCGAAGCTGGGGGGTGCAGAAAGAGCCTCCTATACCACAGCAGCCAATGAGTCCAGAGTAGTGTCTGAAAGACACTGTGCCCCTCTTGTTCATACTCAGCCATGGCTCTATTGCATGTCCAATACCTGTAGAATAATTTCCACCACTTGTTGCAAAAAGCAACTTTCCTTTAAAAAGTGCTTCAGTTAGTGCTGGTAACCTTCAGTTGATGAAGGTGACTCGCCAAATAAAGACCCTGTCGATATGTCTTTAGTCAATAAATTGCACAGTTAGTACTGTCCGGAAGCTGAAATTAGATAATGAGAAGGAAAGATGAATGATTTGTAAATTTTGCACCAGATTGAATGGGGATGCTTAATTGTGCATTGGAACTCAAGCAGGCATTTTAAGTGCTATCCAATTTTCTCTTCCAGTATGTACTGCTTGCATGTAACACTGTGTGATAAGTTGAGAATAGTAGTAAGGATGAGGCATTTGTCTCCCTCTTATGTTGGCACTCAGTTCATGCTGTAAGCAGGCCCGATAAAGAATGAATGAATGAATGATCCTAAATATGATACTAATTGTGGGTGAATTGCTCAGGATACTCCTAGCATCCAATGGCATGAAGAAGATAAAGATTGTGTGGCAACAATTCCCAAAGACATAAAAATTCAACACTTGCTGCTTCCAAAAGACATGCGATCAAAAGTACTGAATATGTTCACTGCAGACTTCATGCGATATGCAAATTATCACAGTGCTTAAGATTATAGACGCTATAAGCAAATGCCAAGCTGCTGGTTGATTGTATACATATTTCACTGCTTAATCTTTCTGCTGCTTTAGCTAACTTTTTTCAAAACTCCAGTATAATCCCTATAACATGAAGATTTAATGAGGCATTAAACAGATAATTTGTTTTTAAAAATATCAGAACATACATAAAAAGAAACCTCACCTAATTAATTTGAGCATCAAAAATGAGTTTCCATTCCTCAGGGGTGCCTCATTGTAGGTGATCCCTCACAGGTTCTGAGTGTTGCATGGAGATGCCAGTTGTGACAGCTCTGTCTCAGTTCTGCTCCCCCGCCCTGGAACATCTGGCAGTCAATTGTCATCCGTCCTACCTGCCGAGGGAGTTCTCCGCCATCATCCCGGTAAGGGTGTACATTCCACACCTGGCAAATGTCAAGCTGGCACTGGAGGAGCTGAGCACTGTGATCAACAGTCATAAGACAGCACACCCTGATGCCTTCCTGATCATCACGGGGGACTTCGACCAGGAAGTGTCTGATGAACTACCACCAACAAGTCACCTGCAGAACCAGAGGAGTCAACACACTCGATCACTGCTACACCACCATCAAGAACGCTTACCATGCCATCCTGTGCCCGCACTTTGGCAAGTCCGATCACCTGGCTGTACTTCTACTCCCGACATATAGGCAGAGACTGAAGACCGCAGCACCAGTGGTGAGGACTGCGAAGGTATGGTCAAGAGAGGTGGAGGATCGTTTACAGGACTGCTTTGAATCGGTGGACAGGACCATATTCAAGGATTCATCTTCGGATCTGAATGAATATGCCACAGCCATCACCAACATCGAGACCTGTGTGGATGAGTGTGCGCCGTTGAGAACTTACTGAGTTTCCCCAAACCAGAAGCCCTGTTTGAACCAAGAGATTCGCAGTCTGCTGAGGGCTAGATCTGTGGTGTTCAAGACCAGCGATCCAGTATCCTACAAGAAGTCCAAGTACGAACTACAGAAGGCATCATGAGAGCGAAAAGGCAATTCCGTGGGAAGTTAGAGACACAATTGGATACACAATGGCTGTGGCAGGGTTTGCTTGAAACCTAACAGCATAAATGGCAGTGATGCTTCACTCCCAATGAGCTCAATGCCTTTTATGCACACTTTGAAAGGGAGAATAACACTACACATGCAAATCCCCACAGCATCTGATGACCCTGTGGTCTCTGTCTCGGAGGCCAACGTCAGAACATCCTTCAAGAGGGTGAACCCTTGCAAGGCGTCAGGCCTTGACAGTGTACTTGGCTAGGTACTAAAAACCTGTGCGACCAACTGGCTGAAGTCTTCAAGGACATCTTCAACCTCTCACTGCTGCAGTTGGAGGTTCCTATCTGCTTCAAAAGGGCATCAATCATACTGGTGCCCAAGAAGAGCAGGGTGAGCTGCCTCAACAACTATTGCCTGGTAGCACTCACATCTACTACGACGAAGTGCTTTGAGAGGTTGGTCATGGCTAGAATTAACTCCTGCCTGAGCAAGGACCTGGACCCGCTGCAATTTGCCTACTGCCACAACAGATCTACAGTCGATGCAATCTCACTGGCTCTCCACTCGGCTTTGGTGCACCTAGACCACAGCAAAACATACGTCAGGCCACTGTTTATTGATTACAGCTTGCATTCAAACACCATCATCCCCTCAGTACTAATCAACAAACAGTAAAACCTGGGCCTCTGTACCTCCCTCTGCAACTGGATCTTCAACTTCCTTATCAGGAGACCACAGTCACTTTGTATTGTTAGTAACATCTCCTCCTCGCTGACAATCAACAGAGACGCACTTCACGGATGCATGCTTAGCCTACTGCTCTACTCTCTCTACACTCATGACTGTGTGGCTAGGCACAGCTCAAAAGCCATCTATAAATTTGCCAATGACACCACTGTTGTTGGCAGAATCTTGATGGTGATGGGGAGGCGTACAGGAGCAAGATAGATCAGTTGTTTGAGTGGTATTGCAACAACAACCTCGCACTCAATGTCAGCAAGACTGAGGAATTGATTGTGAACTTCAGGAAGGGGAAGTCGGGAGAACACACACCAGTCCTCATTGAGGGATCAGTGGTGGAAAGGGTGAGCAGCTTCAAGTTCCTGGACATCAACATCTCAGAGGATCTATCCTGGGCCCAATGCATTGATGCAATCATGAAGAAGGCATGCCAGCGGCTCTACTTCATTAGGAGTTTTAGGAAATTTGGTATGTCACAAAAGAGCATTCTGACTGATTGCATCACCGCCTGGTAAGGAAGCTCCAATATTCAGGATCGAAAGAGGTTGAAGAGGGTTGTAGACTCAGCCAGCTCCATCAGAGTCACAATCCCCCCCCACCATTGAGGACATCTTCATGAGGTGGTGCCTCAAGAAAGCAGCATTAAGGACCCTCACCACCCGGGACATGTCCTCTTCATGTTACAACCATGCAGGAGGAAGTACAGGAGCCTGAAGACCCACAGCTTCTTCCCCTCTGCCATCAGATTTCTGAACGGTCCATCAACCCATGAACACTACCTCATTATTCCTCTTTTGCACTATTTATTTACTTTTGTAACATGGTAATTTTTATGTCTTTATGTCTTGCACTGTACTGCTGCCACAAAACAACAAATTTCACGACATATGTCAGTGATAATAAACCTGATTCTGATTCTGATCATTTGATTGTGATTAAGTTGAAGTTTCCAAAAGCTATCCATTCAAAGTCTGTTTTCCCCTGAAGAGCACCAGAAGACATAATGTTCTTGGGATGAAAGTGCCATGTAAATTTCCCATCCAGGTGTATAACTCTAAAATGAACATAACATGCAATTTGATGATTTATATGAAAGTTTTCTTTTTTGTACAGGGACATGAATGGATAAATCTCTAAGCACCTGAGGAGTAACTGTTGCAGAGGGACTGAATGCATTTGATTGATGTTAAAATGGAGTCCATGTTGATTCAGTGCAAGATTTCCACTTAAGAATTGGAAAAATCATGATGTCCACAACAGCACAATATCTTAAAATTAACATGAAACTTCATCAAATACTCCAACAACTGAATAACAATCAGAATTTGACTACATTTATTGAATGCACGTCTCAAACTTTGAAAAAAGACAACATTCCAATTTGTAACTGACTTTTATAATCAGGATCCCCCAATAAAAAAATTGATGGGATTAAATCATTTTGTTTTAAAAAATAGTAAGTTTTGACCTATCTTAAAAATAATATTTCACATTTTATGTTTGTTAAAACAAATGATGGTATTGTGTGACTGGAATATCATCCCTTCAGTGGCAGAGGTTACCAGTTGGGGGTTGAAAGAGGTTGAAGGGAGCCCAGAGGGTTAAAGAGGGTTAGACATTGAATTAGAGGGTTGTCATAATCAAGATTTTAGTGATTGTGTCAGCCTATTGGAATAGTGGCTATTCATGACATTGGAAATAGCTTTGGGGCATCGAGGGCCAGTCATGCGATTGACTGGAGTCTAGTGGTGGGTCGCCTGAGCAACATAATCAAAGACCCCACCCACCCGGGTCATTCTGTCTTCTCTCCTCTCCCATCAGGCAGAAGGTACAGGAGCCTGAGGGCACGTACCACCAGGCTCAAGGACAGCTTCTATCCCACTGTGATAAGACTATTGAACTGTTCCCTTATACGATGAGATGAAATCTTGACCTCACAATCTACCTTGTTATGACCTTGCACCTTATTGTCTACCTGCACTGCACTTCCCTGCAGCTGTGACATTTTACTCTGTACTGTTATTGTTTTTACCTGTACTACCTCAATGCACTGTATAATGAATTGATCTGTACGAACGGTATGCAAAACAAGTTTTTCACTGTACCTTGGTACAAGTGACAATAATAAACCAATACCAATACCAATCCACATTGGGTTGAGAGTGGATGAGTAGGTGTGGATATAAGGTAATATCTTAAAAAGGCCCTATTTACAAAAATTTCCACACAAGCTCATTCAGTAGGCAGTGAGATACGTTACAAGCCAGAGAAGGGCACACACATCCAGCAATGAGAATCCAGCGTGAGACTCAATTGAGGTTCTTGTTAAGCTATTTCATTGATTGCATAACTGATGAGGCACCAATGGTAGAAGCATGTGTTTCAGTGAGTTTGCAAGAAGTGGATCTGAGCAATGCCCAAACCTTCATTTCTCAATATGCTTCGTTATATAATTCTGTCCCTTTCAATTCCTGCAGAAGAGGGGTGTCCTAGAGAATGAGCTAAGTAGAGCAGATGTGTGACCTTAGCATGTAACCTTCCAACAAATGTCACTGCCTCTACTAGGAGTCCCTCAGGGGTGGGCATTTAAGAGCAAAACAAGCAGAGAGAATGTTCACAAGATAGTAAACAACCTTACAATGACAGTACCAACCTTCCAGTTGAAATATGAAAAGGTTTGTAGTAATGATAGCAACTTCCACACCAGTGTGTCATAGAGTCATACAGCATGGAAACAGGTCCTCAGCACACTAGTCAAGTATCCATTTACACCAATCCTACACCACCCTTATTTTATTCTCCCCACAGTACCACCAATTCCTCCCAAATTCTATCACCACCACCACACTTACACATTGGGGTAAATTTACTGTGGCATTTATCCTATTAATCTGCACACCTTAGGGACGTGGGAGGAAACCAGAGCACCCAGAACAAATCCAAACAGTCACAAGGGAAGCATGTGAACTCCAGAACGACAGCATTCTAGGTAAGAATTGAATCCATATTGCTGGAATTATAGGGCAGCAACTCTATTAGCTGCATCCCTGTGTGCCATATGCCTTATTTCTGCAATATTAAGCATGTTACTAGCACTAAACTTTACTATTTTTTAACATTCTTAATTATTGTGTGAATACTTTATAACAATGCAAATTACAACTTATGATCATGGAAATTATAGTATAATTCAGCAACACCCTTGTTTGAATATGTCACTGGTATATTCCCCAATGTAGATGCAGTCTGGTGCTGGGAAGCTGTGCTCTTTCACCTTAAGTCTGCATAAGTGTCCATGATGACCCATGGGAAATTCTCGTCCCAGAAGTGTCAGCTTAAGACTGCTCTCAAGGCCAATGAAGGAACCGTCTGGGATGGCTGGCTGTGAGCTATGGGTCACAGTCTGCACCTTCTGTTGCCTAATAGGCAACTAGTGCTCCTATGAGGGCACTATCAGTGATTTTGACCTGCACACCAAGCCAATCTCAGAGGACTGGGTGGGAAATGGTGCAACAATTGGTTGGCATTGAGACTGCTCCATCATTTCAAACCCCAGATCCAGAACTGAGCCAGCTCTCTGCCTTTTCTCAATAGACCTCATCCCACAATGAATGGGGGAGTGCTGATGAGGGTGAACATGTCACTGCTTCTACAGTTACCACATGCTATTTCTTTGCTCTTGCAAAAGTGCAACCTGCTCATGCATGGTATTTCTCTGTTCATGCAAGAAAGCACTTTGCTGACATGCAACATCTTCTGCTCTAGAGAACAGAGAGTTGCTCATGAGCAGAGTCCCTGTGTCCATTGGGAGCAGCAATCATCTCACAAATGGGATCTTGCTCTTCATTAAGGACATTGAACTATTCTCTAGTGGTATCGAGTGTCAGGTTGTTTCCATGTAGTGGAGAGCAATCCTTTGGGTTGGATCAGAGTGAGACAACAGAGAGTCAGAATGACTTTGTGTGGCCTCTGTCTGTACATAACAACTATTAAGATAAGATAAGATAAGATATGATACGATAAGATAAGATATCTTCATTAGTCACGTGTATATCAAATCACACAGTGAAATGCATCTTTTGCATAGAGTGTTCTGGGGGCAGCCCGCAAGTGTTGCCACACTTCCGGCACCAACATAGCATGCCCACAGTTTCCTAACCCATACGTCTTTGGAATGTGGGAGGAAACCGGAGCACCCGGAGGAAACCCACGCAGACATGGGGAGAACATACAAACTCCTTACAGACAGTGGCCGGAATTGAACCCGGGTCGCTGGTGCTGTAATAGCGTTACACTAACTGCTACACTATTACCTGCATCAATAGGCAATGCATAGTGGCCTTTTCAATAAGAACTTGCCAAATAATATACATGGCCTCTAGATTGTCTCCTGGTTCTGCAGATGTCCCTGCGAGTTTGGAGGGTTTATGACTCCTCCATCATCCTCGTCATCTTGGGTCACGGCTATTCATGATCTACATCAACAACTTGGCTGAGGAAACCAAATGCTATGTTTCTAAGCTTGGTGATGATAGAAATTTGGGTGAGATAATGAACAGTGAGGAGGATGTATTAAGACTTCAAAGGCATATACATAAGAATGCGGCAGATGCACTACAATGTGGAAATATATGAAATTATCTATTTTGGTGCACAAAACAGAAAAGTAGAGTTTTTTTTTGAATTGTGAGGGATTGACTAATGTTGATGTTCAAAGTGACCTGGGTGTCCTTGGACACAAGTCACTAAAAGCCAACATGCAGGTGCAGCAAGTAATTTGGAAGGCGAATGGTATTTTGGCCTTTATTATAAGAGGATTTGAGTACAAGATTAAATATGTTTACTGCAATTATGTAAGGTTTCTGTGAGAACTCACCTGAAGTACAGTATTACTCACCTTACATTAGTTGAGGGAGTGCAGTGACAATTCACCAGACTGGCTCCAGGGATGGCAGTTTTGCCATTTAAGGAGAGATTGAGTTATCTAGGCTAGTATTCTCCAAAGTTTAGAAGAATGAGAGGAGATCTCATTGAAACTTTCAAAATTCTTACCGATCTTGACAGACGGGATGCAAGAAGGATGTTTCCTGACTGAGAAGTCTAGAACCAAATGTCACAAGCTCAGAATAAGGTGTAGGGCTATGGAGGACTTGTAATTGAGTTCATTTAGACCTCAGGATCTATTTAAACTAATTCAATGCAAATTATGATCAGTACTTCTAGTACTGCATTAGATTAGTACTTTGGGTGTAGGAAAATGCATCAGATCTCTTTACTAAGGAAAACTAGCTGGTATATAAATGCCACCAAATCTAGCAAATTAACTATAAAATAAAAAAAAATCAAAAACATATTGAACCATGTAATTTTGAAAACATGTGCGCTCTAGGTGCCCTGACACATGTCTACCCTTAAATTGGTTTTATGGCTGGCGTATTATTGACATTTTAGATCAAGTCTGTCATTTGCCTCATATACGGCCTCTGCTGTAACGCGAGTCCTGCCAAGACTCTGATGGGACTCCAATGAACCTACTATCATTGTTATTGCCTTACTTAAATGTCTTTGCAGCTTCCTCAATCTTCTTGAATCCAGCAATCTTCATCCAAGCTGTAATCCTTACCTCTTGCTTTATTTGCTTTCATATCTTGTCAGACTCTGCAGTGCATACCTCAACTGTTTGAGAAAATAAATGGTTTCTGAAATTCTAATGTTTTCCCCCTTCTTTGTGATTATTTAGCCACAGTACATCTACGTAGCTTGAACAATGTTTTCCTACCAACTGTTGAAACCACTTATGAATAACCACAAGGTGTCAGTGTGTTGATAGAAAGTAATGAGTTTTATAACACACTTACCATGAAGTGGATATAAAACTTGCTTTCCAACTCACTTTGTGCAATGTCAGCAGCAAAAAGATGTGACTGATATATTGTCTGATTATTATGTATTCACTTTTCAATCATACTGAGAGTACATGATTTTGCTCAAACAGCAGTTTTATCGGTGAAAATAATACTTCTGATGTTAGGTAACTGAAACAAAGCTGCTTGAATCACAATAGTTGGACAGCATTTGTGGAGAAAACATCTGTAAGTACCTGATAAAACTGGATAAATTCATAGCAGAGGAAAAAAATATATACTTGTATGATATTAACAGGAGTTTATAGGAAAAAGAATGCTCAAAAAATTAAAGACTTTTAAGAGGCACTATGTGTGAAAAGCTGACATTGAGGTAGGGAATGATGCAGAGACAGGTTCAAAATGGAAACAGGAAATATTAGCAAAGTGGAAGGAACAGTTGGAGGAAAAACGCAGGTGAATATCAAGAGCACAAGTGCCCAATCAGCACAATGTGGTGTCAGCGAGCTTCCAGTTCAAACAGTAAACCAGTACCCCATCCTGGAAATGCCAAAGCACTCATCCACATTGCAACCTCTTTCTGATACAAATTAGGAACTGTAGTATATTTAAAACTTTGCATTTAATATTAAATTGGGAAGTCAATAGAGTTTCCAATAGAAAAGTAAAGTGATGTTTCTTGACCTTGCATTAACTTAATTGGAACCATGTGGACATCCAGAGTGGAATCACAGACTGAGGTGGCATGACCAGGAACTCAAGAATACACCTCTGGAGTTGTTATACTTTTTACCAAAGTAGGTTATTCCACTTCCTCTACACATAAGTACTCTTTCACCTCTTCCTTTATTCTATTTTTTTTAAATACGAGAATACTGCAACCTCTCAACATTTGGATTTTATGCTTCTTTTTATTTTTCCTGCCAAAATGGACAATTTGTGTTTCCCCACATTAAACTCCATCCGCTAGATCTTTATCCACTCACTTAACTCTGTTTGTAGCCTCCATCTGTTCTCTTAACAACTTACTATCCTACCTAATTTTGTCTCATCAGCAATTTAGCAACCATAATTTTAAATCAAGTCAAGTGGAGTTTATTGTCATATGCACAAGTACATGTCTGCACAGGTGCAATGAAAAACTTACTTGCAGCAGCATCACAGCCACATAGAATCATATAAGCAGCATTCACAAGAAAAACATAAATTCAACATAAATTATACACAATTTTTACAAGAAAGAACACGATTAGAACAAAAAACAGTCCATTTTAGTGCAAAGTGATCATAGTGTCGCTAAACTGTAGTGATTAAGGTTGTGCTGGTTCATTCAAGAACCAAATTCTATCTATGTGCTGGGCCCAGGATAGGTCATCCAATAAGTTAATGCCCAGAAACTTAAAGCTGCTGACTCTGTCCACCACCAATTCCCCCCAATGTAGACAGGCACATGTTCGCCCTCCTTCCCCTTCCTGATGGCATTTTAGTGCCTTTATCCAAGTCATTTATATAAATCGTAAAAAGTTGAGAGCCTGATGCCTATGGCACACCACTTGTCAATTGTCATTTCTTTGTTAGTCAGCCAATCTTTTATCCACAACTATATTTTATCTCCTACACCATGACTTCTATTTTTCACAATAATCTTTGATGCCGTACCTTATTAAATGTCTTCTGGAAATCAAAGTGTTGTACATCCACCAGTTCTCCTTTATCCACAATGCATGTGACTTCAAAGAACTCCAATAAGTTGGTCAAAGAATAATTGTTTCTCATAAAATCGTTTTGACTGCCTAATTATCCTTGATTTTTTCAAAATGTCCTCCTAAAACATCTTTAACAACAGCTTCTAACACTTCAGATGCTAAGCTAACTGGCCTGTTGTCCCCTGATTTTTTGTTTTCCTTACTTTTTGAATAAAGCGGATATACTTGCTATATTCCAAACTAAACAAACTTGCCCTGAATCTCAGAAATTTTGGAAAATTAAAACCAACACATCAAATATCTCGGTCGCCACTTATTTTAAGACTCTGGGATGAAATCCATCAGGCTCCAATGATCTGCTCAATTATTCTGCACTGGGGTTGTAATTTTCCTGAGGTCTTCCCCTCTTTCTACTTCCTGAATTAAAGCTCTTTCTAGGATGTTATTTGTATCCTCTGCGATGAAAGCTGATTAAGAGAACCTGTTTAATTCATATGGTTGACAAACCATAAGAAGTTGCCTCATCCTTAACTACCTTGGCAGTTGGTGCAGATATTTGAGCAGTTTTCTTTCTTGCCTTGCTACTCTCATTTTCCGTGTATGTGCATGGACAGTATATGCTGGTAGCTGGCTGTCTTTGAGAGACATGAAAAGTTAAGCTGAGCCAATTATTTTCCAATGTTTATTTCTCTTCACTTCATCGCTTCTCTATTCATCTTTATGTCACTGGTCACTTCTCCCAAAGGATGCCGTGTTCCTAGCATTTGCTATTTTTTGTTTTAAATTCCAGTACCTGCAGTGTTTGTTTTAATAACTCTGCCTCAGCTGGAGATATCTGGTCTCCCAGATCTTGTCAAGCACGTTTGCTTGAGCCTGAAGACCCTTGAGCTGATACTAATTCATTGCCAGATCTCTGAGACAAGGTTATATCTATCCTTCCCTTTTAATCAGCTCCTCTGCCTCCTTCAAATTCTTGAGAGCCACTGGCAGGCTCAGTGTAACAGTAAAGCTGAGCAGGATGTTTAATGCTGAGGTTAGCAGCTGCTGAAAGCAACAATGCTGAGACTTGAGTGTTGTCAAAAAGAGTCCTGAACTGCAAAAAAAATCCACAGGAAATAGCAAAGCAGGTGATAATAAAATCAATAATGCAGAAACAGCAGTACATAATTCTAAAACAACAGCAAAATCTAGCTTTCAAACAATGTGACTTTTGTACCTTTTTGAGATGTGTTTTATCCACTAGCAGCCCCCTGAGGGAGATACACAAATGCAGAATCTGCTCATCCACTTTCCAGTTGATGTAAAACTTTGCAAATGTTTGTGTAGCCCTTAAAAGAATTCAGTTTTACCCTTCAGTAGCCAGTGAGCCAACAAAAGATTTTAAAAATTAGTTTGACTGTCACTTCACTCTCTGAGAAGCTCACTGTCTGTCTTGACTATATTGTTAGCATATCTGAAAAGAACGTTGAGCATTCAATAACTACCTGTGCTCAGAGGCACCTGTGCACAGCACCAAACTGGATGAATAGTAATGCTTTACCCAGTGTCCAGGAGGAATTCTGATACATAGAAGTTTTTGCCAACCCAGTCAACCTTGCAAAGTCCTCCTCAGAAACATTTGGGGACTAGTGCCTAAGTAGGGAATGTGGTCCCACAGACTTATCAAGCAAAAGCCTGATGTAATTGTACTCAAAGAATAATACCTTGCAGGCTATGTGCAGGACTTACCCTCATAGTTCCTGGACATGTCCTGTCACACCAGCAGGACAGACCCAACACAGGTGGTGCTGGGATGAAGTGGACCTGAGGGTCCTCAACATTGAGTCAATATCCCAGGAAATATCATACATCAGGTTAAACTGTGCAAGTAACTTTATCCTTATTTCTATCTACTGTCCTCCCTCAGTGTTCCTCTATATTTGAAGAAGCATTGACAGTAGCAAGAACACAGAATGCATTCTGGAGAGGGACTTTAATGTCTCTTATCAAGACTGGCTTGGTAGCATCACCAGTGACTGAACTGGCTGAGTTATGAAGGATATGGCTTCCAGATTGGGTTTATGGCATGTAGGGTAGTCATACCTTCAGCAAGAATGTGTAACTCATGGTGAACCAAAATTAACCAAAAAATTGACCGGAACTCTTATCTCAAGGTACTGTGGGGAGCCCAGTGTCAGTGTTCAACTTTTCAGACAGGCTGTCTCAAAAGGAAATCCTGAAATGTTTGATTGTACAGGTGGACCCTGCTATGTTAGGGTGTCACCAAAGTTACAAGTCAGTGCATAGACAACAAGTTGGCTTGGATGTTGCTGTGTCTGTCATCAATCGGCATTTATAAGTGTAAACATCAGGGGAGAGACCATGTTAACAACTTCTAGAATGCTGATAAACTCAACGCCTTTCCTTCATCAAAGCATCTTTGTTGTTCAAAATCAAACGTTCCCATTTTAGACAATTGATGGTTTTGTAGCAGGCAAACAGGATGAAGATGGTCTAATCAAAAAGAAAGATTGCATTATTCATATGGTCACAGGTGTGAGGTTTGGATTATCAAGGATGGAAGATCTGAGGACCAACTTGCAAGGAGCTGTAGACAGAATTGATCCACACTCTGAAGTGACACCAGCATAAGTTTAACATCAAAATATCGATGGTTAGAGAGTAGGTAATATTTAAAGATAACTAATAGCTGGCAGAGAAACTGCAAAAAATAATTAACCACCTGTAGAAAGAGAGATGACATTTTTGTAAATGTATGTCATAGGTTACAGTTAAGGGTTAAAGCTGTTTAAAGTATAGAATACAGAGGACATTTTAGTGCATGGCAGTTTGTAGCATTTTACCTCATATATTTGATAATTTCATGCAATATCTTAGGTCATTATTTGCTGTGTTTGCATTTATATTATTTCATTGTGGCATTTGTTCGGCTTTAATAAACATTTTGGAAGAGTTCTGGGCTGTGGGGCTCCGTGAGCCTTGACTAGATTTTCCCATCTAGATAGGGTAGTAAAGAAGGCATATGTTATGTTTGCTTTTATTAGTCGAGGCAATGAATTCAAGAGTCAGGAAGTTATGTTGCAGCTTTATAAAAATCTGGTTTATTCTTGTTGCCCCATTATAGGAAGTATGTGGAGGCTCTTCAGAGGGTGCAGAAGAGGTTTACCATAATACTGACTGGACTGGAGGACATGTGCTATGCAGAGAGGTTGGATAAACTTGGGTTGTTTGCTCTGGAGTGGCAGACTGAGGGGAGACCTGACAGAAGTTTATAGATTATGAGGAGCATAGATAGAGTTGACACCCAGTATCTTTCTCCCAGGGTTGAAATGTCGAATGCTAGAGGGCATACATTTAAGGTGAGAGAGGGTAGGTTCAAAGGAGATGTGTGGGCCAAGCTTTATTACACAGAGCGTGGTGGGTGCCTGGAATGCACTGCCTGTTCCTGTGCTGGAAAGGACTCTTCTATGTTTTATATTCTATGTTCTTTGTCGATGGATTCAGGCTGAGAGACAAGAGGCTGCAGATGCTGGAATTTGGAGCAAGAAATAAATTGCTGGAGGAACAGTTCAAGGAGACAGGATCTCAACCTGAAATGTCAACTATCCCTTTGCCTCCACAGATGCTGGTTGACCCACTGACCTCCTCCAGCAGGTTATTTTTTTGGATTCAGGGTGAGCTTGGAGAAGTATATAACAAACTATCTAAATGAGTGAATCAACACAAGGGATAAACCTACTTGACCTCATCCCTAACAATCGACCTGTGGCAGATGTATCTGTTCAAGAAAGCACTGGGAGAAGTGACCTCTGCATAGTCCTGGCAGATACAAAGTCTTGCATTCACTCAGAGGACACCTCCATCATGTTATGTGGCAGTGAAATCATGATAAATGGGATGGACTTAGAACAGATCTGACAGCTCAAAACTGGAGATCCACGAGGCATAGTGAACCATTAATAACGGCAGAAATATACAACACTATAATCTGTCACCTCATGGCCCAGTACATCCTTCATTCTTTAGAATCATAGAGTCATAGCTCTCTGTTTATACCAGTCTCATTTACCTGCAACATTCTACTATTATTGTTAAGCCAGCGATCCACCCTGGTTCAATGAGGAATGCAGAAGGGCAGACTGGAAGCAACGCCAAACATGCCTAAAAATGAGATATCAAGAACCAATGGTCTGATTAAAGTTCTGAAGTCCTACCATATCTAGTCACGCATGGTAGTGGACAATTAAATAGTTGATGGGAGGAGGAGGTTGTGTGAATATCTGCATCCACAGTGATTGTGGGAGATGAGGCTGAATCATTCACAACCTGGTTCAGGCAGAAGTGCTGAGTGAATGATCCATTTCAGTTTCCTCCTGAGATTTCCATCAACACAGAAGCCAGTTTTCAGCCAAATCGATTTGATCTATATGATATCAAGAATAACCAAGGGCACTGTTCATTATGGGACCCAGCAACATCCAAGTTATAGTTCTGAAGACCTGTGCTCTGGAAAAAAATTGTACCGCTAGTCAAATTGTTCAAGTGCACCTACAATTACCGCAAAGTCAGTTTGTTTTCAGTTATTAGCACAATGATGGAAGCTGGGATTGACGGTGCTGTCAAGTGACACTTACTCACCAATAACCTGCTTCCTGATGCCCAGTTTGGGCTTTGCCCTGACCACTCGGCTCCAGACCTCATCGTAGTTTTCAATTAAATATGGATGAAGGAGCTGAATTCCAGAGGTGAGGTGAGAGTGAGTACCCATGGCATCAAGGCAGTATTTGACCAAGTCTGGCACAAAAGGATCCTGTGAAAGTGGTGGTCAGTGAGCAGCAAAGGTGGTTTGAGTCATACCCTGCACAAAGGAAGATGGCTGTGGTTGTTGGAGGTGAATCATCCCAGCCCCAGGTGTTGCTGCATGAGTGAGCGAGTCAGTGTCCTGAGCCCAGCAATCTACAGTTGCTTCATCAACCACCTTCCTTCCACCATGAGGTGAGAAGTGGGGATGTTTGCTGGTAATTGCAAACACCCCCATTCATAACTTCTCATCAAATGAAGCTGTCCATGCCTGTATGCCACAAATCCTACACACCATTCAGCATGGGCCAATGAGAGGCAGAATATTGGCAGGCAATGGCCACATCCAACGAGAGAGAGTCTAACTACTGACCCTTGACATTTGATGGTATTACCATTGCTAAATTCCCTGCTGTCAACAACCTGGGTGTCACAATGAACAGGAACTCAGCTAGATGAGTCACATTAATACTGCGGCTACAACGGCAGATCAGAGGCTGGGTATTCTGCAATGAGTGAAGCAAATCCTGTCACCCCAAAAACTTTTCTACCATTTGCAAAGCACAAGTTGGGAGTGCACAATTCTTTCCAATTGCACCCACATCTCAGAAAACACCAAAAAAGCTTAACACCATCCAGAGCAAAGCACACCATTGATTACGACCCTATCCACCAAACTAATCATTCAATACCTCTGCCACCAGCGTGCAGTTACTCCCCTAGGTTACTGTGGCAACATCTATCATCAAAGATCCCCACCATCTGGGCCATGCCATCTTTTCACAGCTACCATCGGGCAGGAGGCACAGAAACCTGAAGTCCCACAACATCAGGTTCAAGAACAGCTACTTCCCTTCAACCATTCGGTCCTTGAACCAACCAGCAAAACCCTAACACTACAGTTCAGCAACACTATGATCACTGTGCACTGAAATGGACTTTTTTGTTCTACTTGTGTTCTTTCTTGCAGAAATTGTGTATAATTTATGGTTAATTTGTTTTTCTTGTGAATGCTGCTTATATGATGCTAAGTGCCTGTGATATGACCACGAATAAGATTTTCATTGCACCTGTGCAGACATGTACTTGTGCATATGACAATAAACTCGACGACTTGACAGCATCTTCCAAACTCCCATCCTCTACTACCAGGAAGGATCAGACTTATACAGGATCAGCACCACCTGCAGGTTTCCCTTCAAGTCGTACATGATCTGACTTAGAAAAATGTCACCATTCCTTCAACGTGACTGGGTTTACTTCCTGGAACTGTGGGAGTACCTTTTCAGTGATCCAAGAAGTCAACTCACCACCACCTTCTCAAGGGCAATTAAGGATGGCAGTAAACACTTTCTTGCCAGCAATGCCTAGATACTGCAAAATGAATGAATAAATAAATGAAAAGCACATGGAAAATCTCCAGCCAATCTCCTCATACAAGTACATCAGTGGAAAGTGGGACCAACAAATGGCCAGTTTTAAATCTATCATAAGAGGTCAAATGCAAATGCAAGTCTGTAGGTAGAAAGCAAAAATACTGTTTTAAGAATTGTTTCTTCCCTTTAGAAATCTCCAGATAAAGCTCTGTGGGCATTTATGTGCCAGGAACTTTTCCTTTCCATAAAAAAATTACCTTGACTGAAAATGATATCTGAATCCAGGGAACATGAAGCTGCAACAACACTGCCTCTCACTTTGACATTTATTATTGAGGCTGGCAGTGATTGAGAGGGCAGATTGGCTGCAGATGTGTGTAGGGACTTGGATGGACTGATTTTTTTATATACAAAATAAACTTTATTCATAACAAAAGACAAACTATATACAATTACAAAACAGTGCAAACCTTTACATTCTTGTACAGATCATTCATTAGTGTTACCTTTTTATATAGAAAACAGCACCGATGCCACGTGTGGCTCCCTGGAAGCTACCCATTTCCGTATTTACAATATTTTGGGGCTTTTTCGCCTGTCCCCGCCCCTCCCTCTCCAGAGGCAGAAGAAACCCTAAACTGTAGTCCTTCCCCACCGAGCCTTTGCGTTGGCTGCACCCAGGTCCAGTGCGTCCCTCAGCACGTACTCCTGCAGCCTGGAATGTGCCAGTCAGTAGCATTCCCCTATGGACATCTTGCAGTGCTGGAAGACCAACAAGTTTCGGGCAGACCAAAGAGCGTCTTTCACCGAGTTGATGACCTTCCAGCAGCAGTTGATGTCCGTCTCTGTGTGTGTCCCTGGAAACAGCCCGTAGATCAGAGAATCCTCTGTTATGCTGCAGCTGGGGATGAACTGTGACACGGACCCCTACATCTTTCGCCACACCCTCCTCGCAAACCTACAGCCCGCAAAGAGGCGGGCGACCGTCTCGTCCCCAGCGCAATCTTCCCAGGGACAGCGCGCGCTGGGAGTGAGGATCCAACCATACAGGAAGGATCTGACTGGGAGGGCCCCTCTCACCGCCAGCCAAGTGAGGTCTTGGTGCTTGTTGGTGAGTTCTGGCAATGAGGCATTCTGTCAGATGGTCTGGACAGTCTGCTCAGGGAACCACCCCACAGTATCCATTGAGCCCTTCTCCTGCAGTGCCTGCAGGATGTTCCATGCTGACCACTGCCTGACGGACTTGTGCTCAAAGGTATTGGGCTGGAAGAACTTTTCCACGAAGGACAGGTAGTGTGGCAGCGTCCAGCTGACTGGGACACCGTGTGGCCGTGGGGCCAGGCCCATCCTTCGCAACAGCAGGGACAGGTAGAACCTCAGTAAGTAGTGACACTTGGTGCCCACGTACTTGGGTTCCACGCACAGCCTGATGCAGCCACAGATGAAGGTGGTTATCATGAGGAGGGCAACACTGGGGACACCTTTACCCCCATTGTCCAGGGACTTGTGCATGGTGGCCCTGATGCACAAGAACTGGAATAGCTTCCACCTGAGTTTCCTTGTTGATAAAGTCCCCCACGCTCTTGTAGCAATGAAGTCACCTTTTATTGTTCTAAACTCCAGTTTGAGGAAATTGTCTTTAATTTCTCCAGTTAGGAAACTCATTGCCACAGTAAAACTTACTTTAAAAATTTATGTTCTTAAGTAATCTACATGGAAGCCAATAAAAATCCATTTTAGGTCATTTGTTAAGATTGAGGAGTCAGAATACATGAGGAAATCATTACAGAATCACTTTAAATGTATGTTACATTTGGAGCTACAGTAAACCCCATGCATTGGCTCTAAATAACTAAAGCATTAACTGCTGCCAAACCTGGCCAATTCTATGTGTGTAGTCCAAGTGTGTCTGCATCATACTTTAACCTCACAAAACCAGTACCAAAATACATCAGCTCTTACAATGCTCCTTTCACCAGCTGTTAATCCAAAGAGTAATGGAGCTGGTAGCAACCAATGGCTAAACATAGAATCATCTTTTAAAGCTTGGCAATCCTTATTTTATTGGCTTTCGTGAATCAAATAAACTTCTTGTTCTGAAAGAGTTAATCATAATCCTCCCCATGACATCATCATGTATGCATAAACCATAATTCACTATACTGACATCAGAGATATCATGAGAACAGTATTTCATATATGAATATTGCCATTGGAAGTCTACACATGAATAAGAGGTTGGAATCCACTTTAGTGCTCAATTACAGAAATACTATCTGTACCATTATACATATAAGTATGGAGAGCAGTCCATCTCCTAAAACCAAATCTGATTATGAAATCTGTTTGGAGGGAACTGGGGATTAACAGTGCAGCTAAGTTGAAGAGAACCATTTTCCTTCTGGTGTTTGGCACTTTAAACAAAACTTTGCTAGTTTTCCCAAAAGTCTCAAGATCAAGCACATTCACTTTGGATAAAAATAGATCTGAGATATTTTGCGCTTGTGGGAATAACATGTAAAACCAGACAAGTTGGTACTGGTTGTGGGTCCACTCAGTAGTTCTGCTGCCACAGTTCCAGCTCCAGTCATCAGGTTTATTCCTGACCTTGGCTGCATGTGTGTGGAGTTTGTACATCCTCTCTGTGTCTGCATGGGTTTACTCCAGGTACTCCAGTTTTCTCCTGCAAACCAAAGATACGCTGCTAGGTTAATTGGCTACTGTGAATTGCCCTTAGTATAGGTGGTAGTAGAAGTATCAGGGGGAGTTAATGAGCATGGGAGAGTGAACAAAATGCAGAGAAATAAGTAGGGGAATGGAACTGATGGGAATGATCTGGGAGCAGGCATAGAATCGATGGGCCATATCGCCTCGTTTTATGCTGTAGAAGGTAAAACTTTTTAAAAACTTATTATTATCCGAGTTCCTTAATCTACTTGAATGCCTAGAGTAGGCTAATGTTCCAGTGGAATTCTGAAGGACTGCTGCAATATTAGAGGCAACAGATAACACCAAGAACTCTCTTCCAGTTCTGGTAGTTGAAATGAGATTCAATCAGACTATTCAAAGAGGTAGGGTGTGAATAGTGTTCAAAATTGCCTCAAAATATCACCAAAACTGAATAAATGATTAGCCATTCTGTTTTCTGTTTGTAGACTCTTTCCGTATGTAATTAGTTACTACATTTACCCATGCAATAACAGTGACTGCATTTCAAAACCACTTCATTAGATTGCAAAATGCTTTGAAATGGCCTGAAGATATGAGAAGGTGGCAGATAAATACAGGCTTTTTCTTTTAAATGTTGAAGAGTTTCCTAGAGTTGCATAATTTTTACAAGTTTTAACTTTGCTCTTGATAGTTAACCTACCTTTTGTTCTAGATATTCTTAGTAAATTTGTTACTAATTTCCAATCCTAATCTAACCTGAAATCAATTGCTAAGGAACATTGTGTTAACCTTGGTTACAATTTATAAACAGTTATGCACATTAGCAGATTAGGTGTGAGTCAGAAAGCTGGTGCTCCTGCTGTTCAATGCTTTTCCCATGAAAGCCTGACATCATCTGCCATCTGTCAGATACAACTAATGAATATATTAAAGTGTTAAAGTAAATTTGTTTGATCTGAAGAAAAGCAAATTATTATTGCTCAAGAATGTTTGCATTTGGACTTAAAATAAACCACAGAAATGAAGAAGGCAAAATTATTGAAATATGTAATTGATTGGAGCCTTAAATTTTCAATGCAATTGTATTATTATAGATAGGGCAGAACAATAAACTAGGCTAGATTGAATCATTGAGAGATTTGTCAAGGAGTACTTTCCCAGTTGCACAGGTTACAAAAACAACAAAAGCACAGTTTATTTAGTTGAAACAGCTGGTAAATGAATGATTCAAGTGTGACTCCTAATCAAAGTTTCTTTCAAAAGGCTAATTCTTTTACAAGGCTATGTCGTTGCAATGCACGCTGAGCTTCAGTACGCTGTGCCATGCTAATGGGGCACGGGTTTATGCCTATGATTCTCTGCATACTGAGTACTGATCTCAGCAGTGGGGAGATGGTAAGTGGAAAGCAGATGCTTCTCAGGAGGCTGAAAAAAAGAACCACTTATGGTTAAATCATACTTTATCACATCTTTTGAAATGTCTCAAAAAGCTTTGCCTATAATTAATTGGTTTGAAAATGTACTTGGTATGTGGGCAAATCTGTCAGTTATTTGTGCACAGCAAGATTTTACAGAAAGTAATGAGAATGAAAGGCAAGCTGATGTGCAGGTCACCTAGTAAAGGCCTGGATTTTAGTATAGTATTATAGGTCTTTTTCAATGACAGTGAAGACATTTTCTTTTATGTTGCAATTCTTTGAATCATTATGCTGAGGACAATTGAAAGCAACAAACCATGTGCAGCTAGGAATGGTATGTTGCCAGATCATCCACAATATTTTCCAGAATATTCTATTCAAGGGGTTTCAGAGCTCTGTGGAAGATACAAATATAATGCATATAATTATCTAAAATATATGATAATATATACATATCTATTTAGGTAATAGTTATAAAAAGGTATTCTGCTAATGGATAACATTTTATATGACTATAAATTACCGTAATTGCAGATGAAGGCTTAACGTATTTGCAGGACATTTCTTTGATGTTCCAATAATGGTGTTAATGTTAATTTAAAGGCATTAATTCTTTCAAATAATACACAGAGGAAAATCATATGAAGTGATGTAAATTACTAATAGTTTATAATCTATATATTTTTGTATTTTTGGTGAACCTTGTGGTGAAGTAGTGATGTGATGAGAATTCCATCTTTCCAGGGTTCACATTATTTTCAGTGATGAATTTGCAAAGGGCTTTATTAATATTCTTATTCCGATCATTAATGAATGCAAATATCCAATAATACAATGGGACCTAAATCAGTAACCTTGAGAGAGTTCTTCCAATACTCCACCAAATTTTGACAGAATTCCTTGAGGAATGACATATCTTCCATTGAAGTTATGGCAGGGGATTTTGGAGCTGTGTAGTTGATGAATTCAACTGCTAATAATTTTCAACAGCCTTCAGTTTATCAATATATTTTTGGAACTCCAAGAGGTCGGGGTTTCCACTTCAGATGAAATCAGGAAATTGCATCCAATTATGCACTGAATTTGCTTTAGTTAGATTATAGCTCATATCAGCTATATTTATTTGCATAATTGCTTAAGTGAAATCTTTCATAAACCAATGCAATTGGGCAGTGTTTCACAGAAAATAATTGTTTATTCTTTTCTGTTCATTAAAATGCATTTCTGGATGTATTTAAGAGAGATAAATTACTGCGAATTTATAAGTAAAGCTGAAAATGGCCTTATGATCAAAAATAAGCATTTTCAATAAGGATGACCAGTCCTCCACCTGGTTGGTAAGCTGACTTTAAATCACATAAGATGACTACACAAAACACAAGCTAATCATATGATAATATTGGTTCATAGTAGTAATTCATTTAATAATTAAACCTTTTATTTACTATGAAAAACAAATAAAAGCATGACTACCAACGTCTGTGCATCTAGGAAAATGATCAACGTTTGAAGAGCATTCCCTAATTAGTGCAAATGGCAGAATCCCATTAATCCTGCCTTGGGATGTTCTTAAATTTGTGGTGCAGTCTGGTTCTACAAATTGAATTATAAACCAGTGTAAAAGATTACAGCGAACATGAATGGAAAGGTTTGGAGTGTTACTCACATGCTTAAAATTTTACAATCCCTTGTACTGGTTTGGCTGATTCCACCCACAAATATCACAAGCGAAAGCTCCAGCCCAAGGTATAAAACATCAAACATATGGCATTGTCCACTGTTCAGGGTTCTTACACTCACAAATCCTTAAGGTCAATAAGGAACACTTATGCCTCCACAAGCCTTGTTGGGAATGCCTGAAACTGATAAATTCTTCAAGTGATCATATGCTTTGTAATTCTTTGCATCAGCTTTCCCACCAGTGAACTAAAAGCATGTCCTGGCAGGTGTTACTCAGCAGGAATCAAGCCCAAGTTCACTTGCCTATTTTCTTTGACACCCTCCAACCAGTACCCACCCCACGGACACTGATGGGAAAGTGTAAGCTTTCAATCCTGTTCTGGCTGACGTTAGCTACCTCAGCACAAAGAACATTCCTGACCTCTATAGTTCGGCTCCACAACATTCATTCATACAACTACAAGCATGTAATGATACAGACTTGAACTATTGATGCATTCATCGGGGGTCTTTGGATTTGTTAGAAGCTACAGTACAGAAATAGTAAATTAAATATTAAAATCAAATGCTAAGCAGGAAATAATTTTACATCCAATTTGAACAATACAATTGGAATATTGAATAAAAATTAACAAGAAGCCTTAACTTATTCATTCTGTTAGATAACTGGCTCTGAACAAATTGTATTATAATTACAACCTGGAATGACTTGAGGGAATCCAGTAACTTTCTAATAATGGTAACCATATTACAACTGTTTACTTTTACTAAAGGTGACATTGGTTCATTATTTGGGATTCCTGTTTGATTTTGTAGAGTGATCTGCCACAGACACGTAGAATATAAAGCAGTTCTACCTCATTGCAGGTTGAATCAGTAGTAAGGAAGGCAAATACAATGTTGGCATTGGTTTTGAGAGGACTAGAATATTAAAGCAAGGATATAATGCTGAGGCTTTATAAGGCATTGATCAGACCATGCTTGGAGTATTGAGAGCAGTGTTGGGCTCCATATCTAAGGAAGGATGTGCTGGCTTTGGAAAGGGTCCAGAGGAGGTTTATGAGTATGATCTCAGGGATAAAAGGGTTAACTTGAGAACATTTGATGGTTCTGGGCCCATACTAGCTAGAGTTTAGAAGGATGACGGGTGATCTCATTGAAACCTACCAAATATTGAAAGGCCTGGATAGAGTGGATATGCAGAGATGTTCCTAGTAGTGGGAGAGTCTAGGAGGGCACAGCCTCAGAATAGGATGTCCTTTTAGAACAGAGGTGAGGAGGAATTTCTTTAGCTAGAGGGTGATGAATTTGTGCCACAGATGGCTGTGGAAGCCAAGTCATTGGGTATATTTAAAGTGGAGGTTGATTGGTTCTTGATTAGTAAGGGTGACAAAGGTTACGGGGAGAAGGCAGGAGAATGGGGTTGAGAAGGAAAAATAAATCAGCCATGATCGAATGGCAGAGCAGACTCGATGGGCTGAATGGCCTAATTTTGTTCTGTCTTATTGTCTTATTATAACACAAATATTATGTGAGCAACTTTCCTATACTTTGTATAATTAGTATTTGATATTGTAAGAATTAATTTAGATTTTGGTTTTGTTAAAAAGGCTAGATGGCATTATACACATTATCCTAACTTATTTAGTCATTTGGTCAGGTATGTAAGTGCAGAGGTAGATGCAAAGGCTTAAAACTTTTTGGGAGGGAGGAGTTTTCAATAAAGGAATGCAAGATATAGGTGATGAGTGACAAACCCGGCTAGGTTGCAGACTTGGAAAGCATGACGAGCTTAATGTCAGAGTCTCCTTTAAATAAATCCCTGTAAGAACTCCAGTGAACCCAGAAAATAATTCCCTGTAAAATCCCACGTGTACTCAGTCAAATTGGCTATCAGGGCATCGAGCACAAATGAAACAGGAGGATGTGGCTGGGTACCTTTCTGTAGTCAGTGTGGAGGGAAGATCAGCACAGCCATTATATGTTCCTGATATAATAGGAAATCAAAACTAAAACTTTAACCTTACTTTCGTTTGTCTCTCAATCCATCTTGCACCAGGTTTGCTGGATCAGAGATACCAGCATTGCTCCTCACCCAGACCTTGAATTAAAAGTTCTGTTTGGATCTTCACAGCATAATTCATTTGAAATTTAACTGCAAGGATTATCAATGATTTTTTTTAAACAAGATATAAAAGGTATCGGGTGGTAGAGTGGTACAGCTGCTAGAGCCGCTGCCTCTGAGTGCCAGTGACCTGGGCTCAAACTGACCTTTGGTGCTGTCTATATGGAGCGTGCATGTTCTCCCTACGACTATGGGTTTCCTCCTTGTGTTCCAGTTCCCTTTCATATCCCAAAGACGTGCAGGCTGTTAGATAAATTGGCCACTGCAAATCCCCCCTAGTGTGTAGAGAAGTGGAAGAATCTGGGGGAAGTTGCTGGAAATGTGGGGAGAATAGAATGGGATCAGTGTAGGATTAGTGCAAATGGGTGCTTGCTGGTCAGAGTATCATATGATTCAATGATTCCTTATGAAAATTGTCTACTAACTGAACTATATATAAGCAGATATATCTGCTCTTCAGCTCCACCAATATTGGCATGGGCATAAAAATAATCCTTCACGTACATGGTCAGTCCAAGTTGATCAGCAATTAATATGGGAATCTGAAGTTCTCTGAGCTTTCTCACACATTACCATGTTAAACCTTTAGCAACTATAGATCTGTAATGGCTCATGATGTGTCCTTTCACTACACTTGCACAGCATCTTGCCATAGTTCATCATTAATTCATAAGGCAACCTGGTGTCCAAAGATATGGAACTGTAGAAATGCGGTGGTCTAATAAGAACGTTCATAACATACAAGCAGTAAAAATGTTTTGTCAAACTGGTGATTTTGGAATCTATTTCCTTTCTCTAACACACAGATAGACAGACACACGCGCACACATGCAGAGGAAAATTTTCTTGAATGTTATATGCAGTCACCAAAAAAATTACATTCTGTAAAAGAATCTGTAAATAAAAATGTGGGTCTTCACACAATTTAAATAATCAGTTTTGGTGCAAGATGTTACTGCAACTCTTCAAAAGTTATTTGTTGTATGACAAATACATTGTGAAGGTCAACAGATGATCAAATCTCTAATTTATTGTATTTCTCCTACACCTTGCAGCAAGTGGACATTTTCACTTAGCTCTGCTAGATTAGAGAGTGACAGTCATTATTCCTCCATAATACATTAAAAACAGTACACCAGTAAGCTGTCGTTATGCCTCAGATGTTGTATTTTGCTAAAGATAAAATTATCTGATCTGGACTTCCAATCTTCAGCTTGAAAATGACAAGCACATTCCATTCTTCTGACCAAATAACAATTAAACTATAGTTAAGCTGAGCCTTGGCTTAACAATTCAAGTTTTTGAACTTAAGATAGAAGTACTCTTGTGTTTTCAAAACAGCACTTCATCCGACTTACCTTGATCAACACATTTGCATGCAATAAATCGATACAGTTCAGTGTAAAGATCCCATTTTCCAGAAACATTCTTTGTTACAAATGGAAACATTCCTAAACACTGGATTCTTTTGATTGGCAACGTGAAACAGGCATATTTTGATTTGCAAAATTCTCTGAAAATTAAATTCTGTGTGATCTAAGATGAAAATGTTGAGACCCTGGAAAACACAGGCCAGTTCTCATATTCTGGGAGCCACATCTCAGTGAAGGCGGACACCAGTAATGAAATTCATTATTGCCTATGACTATTGAGCAACAATGATCCTGCCCTCCTGTTTGCTTCTGAGAAATAACCTATAGCAGGCACCTCAAAGCAATGGAAAGGTACCACCTTCACCGTCCCCACATATTCCTCCAATTTCCTTGGCAGGAACTGACTTTGGTGTGCTTTCCCAGATCAACATTCCCAGCACTGCAGCCCTAATTGCACTTAGGTGGTACCAATGGGCAGCCCACATCTGTCATATGTCTGACACCAGACTTCTGAAGCAAACACTTTTCTCTTAGCTCTATATCATGGCAATAGATTACCTCATGGTCCGAGGAAAAGATTCAGGAATACTCTGAAAGTTTCCATGAAAAAGTATAAAATTCCAAATGGCCATTGGGAAACCCTAGCCCATCTCAACTTAAAGTGGAGAAAGAGCATTTAGAATGGCATTGAGAACCTTGAGCCCATGCACTGGGAGCACGGAAGGCCAGCACAAATGGCAGAGGGTGCACACCAGTTCCCAAACTATTTATCTGTCTCCTCCATCAACCTCTGCTCAACTGCAGCAGAGTCTGCACGGAGCCACACTGGCCTTATCAACCACCTGAGAACAGACCACATTGAAGTGGAATGAAGTCATCTTGATCCAGAGGAACTGCTTAAGAAGAGTTTATTTACAGCAACTACATTAGAGTCATCTTAAAGGACAGTCCACCTTAAACATTGCTCCATTTTATTAATAACATATGACATTGTGCGTAATGTGGTAATCATTCTCAAACACATTGGACAGACTTTTCCTTGTTGCCCGTGCCCTCCTCTTGCCTGCCTGCCAAGCCTTCAAACTTCCCGAGTGAGCTAGTTCTGACATGATCAGCAAGGCTCTGCATGTGATTGTAAATCCCACTGAAACACTTGGAGAGCTGGTTAAATCATGTCTCCAGGCAAAACTGGCAGTCAAAGCTTTTGAATGATTATGTCCCTGATGTTCACAAACATTTAAGAACTATTCAACAGTAAGCATATTATTATCAATCACCAGCAACCAAAGACAAATTTCTTCCACTCTGGCTGCATTGATTAGTGTTTGAAAAACTCAAATAAAATGACACAAAACTCCAAAGCCTGTTTGCACGGCGATCTCAATCCTTGTTGAATACGATATATTCATAGTCAATTTGCAACTATCCATGGTAATAAAATGCCTCCAACTACTGAGGATGTTGGAAGAGATGTAGAAAATTATGAGTAGACTGCAGAATGGATGAGATGGGCCTATTTCCCATAGCAGGTACGTTCATGTTCAGCTTGAAAAATTCCAGGTAACTAGTTGGATCAAAGAGGAACTGAGGAAAATTAATTTCAGCCAGAGTATTGCGTGGGTCTGGAACTCTCTCTCTGAAAAGATGGTAGGGGCAGAAACCGTCATGACACATAACAAGTACCTGGGTGAGGAAACGTGTAAAAAAGTTACAAGGTTAAGGACCAAGAGCTGACGTGGGATTAGGAGAAATATGATTTATCATGGAGTTGATGAGCTGACTGGCCTCCTTCTGCCTATAAATTTCTGCAATTCTATAGAATTGTGGACACATGTTTCAGCAGGGGCAGCTTTAAGTCTTGTGTGTTTTATTTTACTTAGTTGCCAACAGAGGATTTCACATGTTCAGTGATACTCAAAGCTTTCATTAACATTCAAAACTTCCCAATTTAAATAATTCTAGACTGAGAATTTGTTGACTAGTGTTTGTAATTAAAGCTTCTCCTCCAGTTCTGCTTGCAATGTAAATTAATATAAACCACCCAACACATACTGTGAACACCAAACTGCTCAGAATAAGTGGAAAGGACTGTAATAGATACAACCATCTTCTGACAGCTGAATAATTATATATATTTGTACATGTAACGAGTCAAGTTATTTTTTGGGTCTGCCTTCAGGCATTATATGTAACTTTCAGACATTTTGCTGATTTACTTCCAAAAGATAGATAGTACCCACTGTGACCGAGAGTAAAAGGTCATGGAAGAAGTATAATACAGTGGAATTTAGCTGATGGTAGAACTGTATATCATTATCATAAGTATATAGATTGAGCATTAGCTGCCCTGATGCTACAATGTGAGGTCTTCTAAAATGTTTGCATCACCGTGTGTTCTAATGTGTGTTATTTCCCCTCGTAATTCAATAGGGGAGGATTCATTACCCATAGCTCTCATTTCCCTGTGCAGACAAAAGCTTCAGCAGAATATTTAATACTGGGTGTCCATGGCTATTCAGTCATAGTTGTGCAATCAAACTGAAGAACCCTCAAGGTCATTTGCTGTCATCTTTTGTTGAGAATGAAACATCTTAAAACAAAGGGGGAGAAAAAACCTTAATAATGAGTGCTTTTTTACATAGAACCTGAAGCTTATAAGCATTTTCCACTGTTCACTGACACAATGAAGTGATTGAAAATCAAAATCTGCAGATCCTGTAAATCTAAAATAAAAAAAACAGGAAAAGCTGGAAATACTCAGCAGGGCAAGACACATCTGTGGGAAGAGAAATGGAGTCAATGTTTCAGGTCCAAGTTCCTTTGTCAGAACTGGGAAGGAAAGAGGCTCGTTAAGCTGGAGTGGGGGGCTGTCTCTGATAGGATTAAACTGGGGTGACCATAGGGATAAACTGTAAACAAAGTTATCTGGTCAATTAGTGATTAGGAGAGTTAGAGGATAAGAACATAGACAAAACAAGATAAAAGAATGTAGAGGTTGTAGACTGGGCATGACCTCCACTTAGGGAGAGGGGAGAAACAACAGCTCTTGCATTCCAATATCCCTTTGGATCATTCTTCTCCTTCACTTTCCTCAGACCCCCATCTCTCCCCCTAGTCCCACCCCTACCATGTTTTCATCACCCTTCTGATCTCCTCTCTGATCTCTCAGAGGCCTCAGCTTTGTCCCTCTATGTCCTCATCCCAATGAATTCTGAGCTCAACATGACATGGAACTCTTCTTCTGCTGCCTCTGCCTCCATGCCCATTTCTTTGGCCAGGATCCTTCACCACAAATCGTGGATCCTTTCACCCGTCTTCAGTACTCCCAATCACCTGGACCCCTCCCTCTGGCTGCCTACTCTCTCTAGATCCTTTCACTGCTAACTACCAACACAACATTAACCCTCTTGACTTTTCCATTCCCCTCTCTGGAGTTTCAGATCTTGAAGAAAGGCTCAGGATTTACAAGCATCTATGAGTAAACTTTCTCACAGAAAATACTTTAAATTTGACCTGTGAGTTGCTCAGAAACAATTAGCCTTTAATTTATTGCAAGTGTACTTAATTACAATAATTGGCCTTTGAAGGTACAGACTATCTTATATACATGTTAACAGAAGAATAATACATTGTATAATATACTTGTGATTATATAAAATAGCAAGTAGTGCCAAAGAAGATCCACTGATATTTAAGAGGTTTCTCAAAACTAAGGCATTACTTCATGCTGATTCCAACTATCTGTCAATCTTCAGACAGCTTTCATCAAATGCAGTTAAGCTCTAAATTATCTTAGACTGTTGTTATTTTCAGCAATTACATAACATGGCCTAAAAGCAAGGCTAAAACACAGCTGCACTTGAGCAGTACCTTCTTGTCATAAAACAGGTGCCATGATTTGAGTGAGAATTATTACTGAAATACACCAATAATGAAAGAAACACAAAAAGATAATTAAAACTGCATATGAAACATGATTCTTAGCTGTAAGTATCAGGCTCATCAAATTTTTTTATTAGTTTTGTTTTATTTCATTATGTAGATGGAACAACAAGATGTAAGTATTTATACGAGTAAACAGTAATTTTGTCTTTTAACATAGATACATACATTTGGATGCACAATCACAACAAAAATTGCACTAAAACAGTGTTTGAACAGTGCTTATTTCAGTAAATAATTACAATACTCAGCACTGCAACAAAGTTCAGTTTTTTTCTGATTTACAAACATAACTTATAAATTACATATCTTTCAGTGAGGCAAGAATGCCACTAATGCCCTGATCCCAAGTATTAATGACCTGAGACTTCAACAAATTCAAACACAGTTCAGTATCTGGAATGTGTTAAACTATGGCAGGACTCCAGTACATTGTACAGAAGTCTGCAATTGCTCTTTCCTTTTGTACTTACTGCCCTAGAAATGATGAGTGGTTTACTCCAATGACTTTTTTATCTGTTTTATTTTGTCCAATGGAGAAATAATGAAATAGAACCGCAACGTAATTCTGTAAACCTGCTGTTGCTGTAAAAAGGCTGTAAACATCCCATATTAAAATTTCTTATCATTTCATCTTATTTGAAACTGTTCAAATCATTCAGAGGAAGGATTCTAACTGCATCATTCTACAATACATTTAAGTTCGCAGACTATGCTGATCCCAAATCCAATGTCACATAACAGACACATAGACTTACAAAATAAATATACATCAATCACAAAAAATGGCTCTTAAGTATTACAGTAAGGACTCTTTAAATTAATTTTCTTAAATATCAAATAAATAGTAGTTAATTCATAGTTTTGCTTTAGTGGTGGCAAATGTCTGAAAAATATTTTCATGAATAGGAAAAAATATTAATAAAATCAGAACACTTTCTGAAAAATTATCAAAACATGTCAGTTATAAAATATTCTCACTCCACATAAAAAGGGAATAAATCACATTAATAAAGTAATAAATAATACAATACAAAAATAACTTGACTTGTGTTAACTTCGTAAAACAGCTTAAACTGGAGCAACATAAAAAATATTACTGTTTTTATGCACTCCAGAAACATGTTTTTTTAAAAATTCAGTTTTATCTGGATTAAAAACAAAGTTAAATAAATAGACAAACATTAAATAAATAGGAAGAGTCAACATACAGAATAGTTTACATATTTGCTTTCCAGATTCAATTTAAACGTTATTTTAAAATTTACACAATAAGGTTACGGACTACTTGTTCTAAACAAGTGCAATTTCTATGTTCGTAATTGCTATAAATATTTCTAAACCAATATCAATCACAAATGTACTGTATTTACAGCATACTTGAACAGTTCATATACAATGTTTTTTTTAGACCTGAATGCCCTTTACAGCTTGTTTAATGCTTTCCAGTAGTGCTTTATTTTCTGGGTTCTGGTAGCATTCCATATTGGTATACATATCTGTGAGGGTATTAACATAGGTGTCAAAGTTCTGTTCACTGATTGGTTCCTGCTGAACAATAACAGAAACAAAAATAAGTGTTAAAACATGAATGACTAACAAGGTCATTCTGAACAGTGTGAAATTTTGATCCTTGTATGACTGGAGCTTGTCACTGTGATCTTTATAATATGTGAATACTTATTATAGCTTTTTAAAGCAAATCTTAGCTACACATTCTACATCTACCGTTTGATTAGACTATGAGCTAGCTCCCAGCTTCCATAAGTCAATCTTTTGGCCGGGTCACTGAACACCGCACTGTGCCACAGGACAACCTCAGGAAACCATTTTAGAACCCTTTTCTTGCTTTCAGTGCATGGTAAAGATGCAATTTTGTTGTTATGATTCACTACTAGCCAATAAGTTGGAGCTTGGTAGGGTGTTTGACTCACAGAAAATATTTTAAATTCCAGCAAACAAAGTGATTGATTCAGAAAATATACTGTTTAAACAATGGAAGAAACAGAAACTATAATAACTTATTCTAATGAAAGCAGGCTAGTTTCTCTGAAAGCTGTGCAGTGTGCAGGTAACATTTCATATATTATGTACAGCAGTGTGGTTACCAAGCTTGACCATACTCTGGCTGTTATGCTGTCACTATGTGTAACTCATAGTAAGCTGAATGATGTCAACAAAATCTACATTTTTGTTATCACAAACTTTATGATCACGATTTTTTTTCTGAAAAAAGAATCAATGTGTACTTGTATTGTGCTCAATATTGTGAAATAAGTCAATGGTGTGCAGAAGGGGACAGAGCAGGGTAGAGAGGAGAAGGGTAGGAAAGGCAAAGTTGAGCTGCTATATCCATTTTCCAAAGTTTTAGTGGATCTGCAACTGATTGCATGAACACTGGTAAACAAGACTAAAAACATAATACATTTCTGGAACAATATATAATTCAGATTCCTGGCTAAGAATAATCAGGAAAATTGTTGAGATTTTTTATTTTAAATACACATGAAAAAATTCTGATATTCATGGTTATTTCAGAAATTTGGAATAGACATTTTTGTGCATACCTTCTAAATTTAGAAGGCCATTTGTAATATAGCCATATGATTAGTTAGGACCAATTCAATGCACTTCAAAGCATGATCTACTGAAAATAAAACTTGCATTTTAACAAAGTTCACATATTGCTGTAATTACAAGCAATGCAGAATGTTCCTGAGAAAAGTCAAAAGGTGCCCTGTTTACTTTTAGTTGAGTTTTAGATCTCACTGTTGCAGTACACAATTCTAACAGTGCTTGTTTCACAAATACTGTAAAGAGATGCAAATGTCATAACTGCAAAACACTGGCTGTTAACCCATTGTGGAAATTAAAGTTGTCTAAATCTCAATTCTTGGCAAGATTTAACCCATGTTAATTCCCCAAATGGAAGCCTTTGTAGATCACAATAACTTCTGATGGATTCTGTAATGCCAGAGATGATTTTTGCTCATGCTTTTAATATACTTTCAGCCACAATTATTTTGCTTGTTTCAACAGGATTGATATGCTCAAAGTTTATTATTTGAACTTTCTCATGAAAATGGCATAACTGCAAAGAAAGCATTAAAAATTCAACAGTAATTATACTAACTAACTAAATATCAATCCCCTATCCTTACAAATCCATGCTTTATTTTTTTGTCTGATATTACATGGACTAATTCATTTTTCCAGCAAGTGAAATAGGTAATTACTCAATTCTAAGAGTAGATTGCTTCATTCCTTCAATAAAAACCTATTTCACATAATATAATGATTACAAGGCAACTTCTGCGACTGAGAAAACCTAAATATAACAATCTTATCTCATCTGTCTCTTCAGGCATCACATTCAGTTCATTTAACCAGTACTATAGGTGGAATTCTATTATAGGCCATAAAAAATACAAGTAGGAATAGACTACTTGAGCTTTTCTGCCTGATCTGCCATTCATTAAGAATACGGGTGATCTTTTACCTCAGTGGCACTTTCCTGTACTAACCCGAAATTCATTTATTCCCTTGAGCATCTAAAAATCTTTTGATCTTTGGTACACTCAAGGATTGAACCTCTCTAAACCTCTTGGATATTCCAGAGACTCACTACCCTTTGTGTGAACACTTTTTTTCTTAGCTATGTCCTGAAAGGCTGACCCTTATTTTAAGATTGTTACCCTTGGTTCCAGACATCTCAGTTAAGGGAAATCATCATTCTAGCATCTACCTTGTCAAGCTCCATAAGAATGTTGTATGTTTCAATGAGATCAGCTCTAACACTTCTAAACTCTAACAGCATAGGCTCATGCTGCTTAACCTTTCCTCCTAGGACAGTATCTCATCCCAGAAATCAGTCTGGTGAACCTTTGCTCTACTCCTTCATTGCAAGTGTAACTTTCCTTAAGGAGGGAGCCCAGAGCTGTACACAGTGTTCCCAGCACAGTCTCACCAAGACTCTATGTAATTGTAGTAAGATGTTCCTCTTGCACCATGATAAACATACCACATGCCCTCCTAAAAGCTTGCGGTTCCAGCATGCTGACTTTCAGTGATTCATTTACAAGGGCATCAAGTCCCTGTGAACACCAACATCTTTCAAACTCTCACTACTTAAGTATATTCCACATTTCTATTTTTTCTACCAAAGAGTTGTGGGCAATTTTCATAAAACACCTCATATTTTCCATATTATATTGCACCTGCCACTCTCTTCACCATTCACTCAGTCCATCCATAGCCTCCCAGGGCTTTGTTGTATCTTACTCATAATTCATGCCCCCCCCCCCATCCAGCTTTGTATCATCAGCACACTTGAATATATTAAATTTGATCCCCTTATCCAAATCATTCTTTTAGATTGGGAACAGTTGTGGCTCTACTACCGTTCACTGAAGTAGCCCACTAACCTCAAAATCACCCTTTTGCTCATATTCTTTGTTTTCTGTCAATTAACTAATCCTCAATCCACACCAATATGTTCCTCCCATCACAATGTGCTCTAACTTTGTTTAATAGTTCCTGGTATGGCATCTTATTGACAACCTTCTGAAAATCCAAATACACCCCATCCACTGGTTTCCCTTTACCTATTCTACTAGATGAAACTGCAAAAAATTCTTTTGTCAAATATGCTTATGCTTTGGATCAGTAACTGGGCTTAAGCAGAGACCAGAATCTAAGTATCATTAGTTTTCAGACCATATTTGTTTAATTTGGGGCAACGGTTGCCCTTCCAAAACGATTTACACTTCTGTTTGAAATATGAATGTGGTCCTGCTTGCATCATTGCCAGCACTCTGATGGGAAGCCCTGAAAGGTAAGTGAAAAGGTAAGGGGTGAGGCAGCAGCTTGTGGAAATAAATAGAATTGGCCAATATTCGTGCTCCTCTAGGTTCCAAAGACCCCTATTCAGCCAGGAGCTTTAAAACAGCCAAGAGTCCTTTAACTTGAGTCATTGAGGAGACTTTTACCTGTTTTCACATGCATCTAACATCTATTTTAGCTTATTGTTCTGAGCCATCTATGCAAATGTGGTTGCATCTGCAATGTGGGCTCTGATTGAATGATAAACAATGCTCCTAAAATTGATTCTTTTTGGCTGAACAAGAACTCAGAAGACAATTTCCAAAATTCTACTTGTTTTTTCATGGGTCTTCTATTAGACAGGAAAGAAAGAAAATATATTTTCTGTTATCAATATAGCTACTTCTTAAAAATTAAGGAAATAATTTTACTTGGTCAATTTTTTAATGAGATTTAGTAAGTAATCACCATTTCTGCACAAAGGTTATCACCATATGACATTTATTGCCCTTCTGTTCTGGCATTTGAGGCCTATACTTTTAAAGCTTGCGGATCTGGACTATATCAAAACTGCGAGAATAGATTCTAAAAGAGCCTATAAGATAGCAAACTAGATAATTCACCACCTCAGGAAACAGGGTTAATTCTGATGTCAATATCAAACACAGAAGCTATACCAGAGCAATCAGATCACAAGTGACAACATACTGTAGATCTAGCAATGAGCCCTAGCTCACAATCCGTAATGGTTCTCTTACTAGAACCAACAGAGTATTCTATTAATGCAGATCATAAAGATCATGTCACATACTTATTTATTGATGGGTGCAGTTGTCCCCTACTGGTAAGTGGCTGAAAAATATACTGTGTCCTCTATAGATGCACATATGTAAAAGGGATTATGAACAACATTGTTAAATGTCTCATTGCAGCTGCTGTATTACTTGTTACCTACTTGGAAACACAAACAGGAAGCTTCTGAAGAATTACAAACCCTTCAATTGTAAGGCTCATAATAATAACACAGTAGGTGTTATATAAATGACTTGGATGAAAGCACTTAAGATATGGTTGCTAAATTTGCTGATGACACAAAGATAGCTAGGAAAGTAAGTTATGAAGAGGACAGAAGGAGGCTGCAGAGGGATATAGATATAGAATCATAGAGTGATACAGTACAGAAACAAGCTCTTTAGTTCACCAAGTTTGCACCCACCATCAGACATCCATCTGCATTACATTAATCCCATTTTTTTATTCTCTCTACATTCTCACCCCATTTTCTACATTATCTTCCTGGATCTATTACTCAACTACACATGAGAGGCAATTTACAGTGGCCAATTAAAATACCAACCAGCATGTCTTTGGGATATGGGAGGAAACTGGTGCACCTGGAGGAAACCCACAGTCACAAACAGAACATGCACACTCCACACAGATAGGACCAAAGATCAATTTGATCCCAGTACGCTGGCACTGCAAGGCAGTGGCTCTACCAGCACAGTTGTGAGTGGGAAACAATTTAGCAAATGGAGTATAATGTAGAAAATGTAAGATTTGGTGTGACAGCAGAAGATAGTGTTTCCATCTTGCAACTGAATATTGGCCAACGTTTCATATCTGCCTCAGAGGTAGACTGAATACCCCATGGTACAGCTGGTTTAATGGAATACTGGGCACACAAACAAATGGCACAATGAGTGAAAGGTTAAATAAATCTAAACAAGCACAGCATCGCAGAAATACATGGCTACAACAGTTGGGACTTCAATGTAGCAGATAGTTATTTTATCTTGTTTGCAATCTTGACAAAACTCATAGGAGTGAAGATTATGCCGAACATCAAAGTATCTGAATTACATTGTTGAATCATGGCTATAATAAATCAAAACCAAATATTAATGGTGTGGCAGAGATCTGGTAAGATAATCAATACTGATTTTGACTCCTAATATAGACGAATATTCTGGACAGAAAATTCAGTTGGCCCTCTCATCTCAATTCTAGAATTCCCAGTATGAACTCATAGTGAATAAAATACTGCATCACCAGCAAAAAGTTATAAAATTACCCTCCATATCAACAGGATAATGTTATACAGTGTATCATCTTGACCTATCAGGTATTTTAAAGAACATATAATTCAGTACAAGATGGATTACCATTTGAGGCAGTTTGATGTCAGCAAGGCTACGAATCAGGGCTTGACTCAACCCTGCCAGCTCTTTAAATAAGGCTTCATTTTGCTCTTCAATTACTTTATTTTCATCCTCGATAGTTTTCAAATTTTTTTCCATGCTGGAAATCTGAACAAAAGCACTGAATGTTAGTCCATTGATTCAGTAAACACTAAAACACTTTAGACTCTTCTTCTAATCTGATTAATACATGTAATTAGACACCTACAGTTGTTTCCCTTTCTGTCAGCATTATTTCAGACAATTTGGAATTAAACACTTTAAGAGTACTTGAAAGTAACAAATACTATCAACTACTATGGTTGTTGAAGAATACGTTATGAATAACATGCTTTACAAAAATAAGCATTCCTCCATATATTTATGTAAGAATAAAGTGACTTCATTAGATGATGAAGCCACCACACGACAGAATATGTTAATGCACACAGTTAAACCCACAGAAATTATTTATGGCTTCCTTTTCCACCATTAGAGATGGGCAATAAATGGTGTCCTTACCACTGAGTAAATGAATGAATGGTAAAAAAGAGACTAATAGGTAAATGCAAATGGCATATTTCTAGATGAACAGTGTATTACTTTGAGGTGTTCAGTTAGAAGATCAACTGTTGGGACAAATTGTTTCTCACCCCTTGCACCTTGGTTCAAATCCAGCTATTAAGACAAAGGCCTTCTTGATTTGCTGCCTGTTTTGGTAATGATGTGGCATGAATCTGGTAGGTCACAGTTCAGTTCCAATCATATGAATTTATGACAAAAACATGAGAGTAATCATGGGTGCCACTCAGAGAGGCCAAAGCTAGTTGGTATGGCAAATTAAAAAAATCTTTCTGCTGACGTAAAGGATGTCCTTCTGAGGCAGAGGAAGGTAAAGGCACCTTTACTTAGCTTCAAGCTTTTGCATAGAAGAAAGATCTTGTGATAATATTGTAATGTCCAAATCAAAAATATTTTGAATTGTTTTGTTCTTCATAAACTTTCTCAAGTAAAACAGTGCTGGTGCCAAATCACCATATGTGTGACCGACGACAAAAGTTAATCGCATATTTAACAACAATTTTGTGTTTTATAACCTGATATATTTCATATGTTAAATAATTAAATACAGTAAAACTCTTGTTAATCCAGCACACTCGTGACTGGCAGATTTTCCATAATATTGGATGTTATTCCTATTAACACCCCAAAACACTTTTAATTCACTTATTTTCAGATGTTATACAGTATAATCCATTTAGCAGTGAACCTGCTAGGTTTAAAGAGAGAACAAGAAACAGGGCCCTGGTATGTTTCAAGGGAGCATGGGAAACAGGGATTGGCAAATTTTAAAGAAGCACAGGAAATAGGGCCCTGGTTAGTTTAAAAGGAGAGGAAGAAATGGGGCTCAGGTGGGTTTAAAAGGAGCAAGAGAACAGCGACCCCAAAGTGTCTATCAGGAGCATGTGAACTGCGGCCCCAGTGAATTTAAAGAGAGTGTGAGAATCAGGGTCCCAATCAGTAGAGAGCATGGGAAATGGGGTCCCAGCATGTTCAAAGGGAGCACTGGAAATAGGCCTTGGTGAGTTTAATGGGAACCTTAACGTGTTCAGGTTTGATTTTTATCCAGTTCTGCTGAAAATAGCATGATTTAAATTTAGTAATTTGTGTTTCTGCTGTGATAACACACGGGTAAAATTACTGTAAGATATGACTTCTTGTGAAAATGTTTATACTTAAAGTAGCAAAGAAGGATGTCATTTGGCCAATCAGGTCCATGCTGGTTCCCAGGGCATAATCCCATCAGTGCCATTCCCCTCTCCTTATTTCCCTGTGCCCCTGCAACATTTTCTCTCACACAAGCCCATCAAGTCTCCTCTGATTTGTTTTACCTTTACTGTAGGTTAACTGTAGTAGCCAATTGACCTATGTTTGGGATGTGGGAGGAAACCAGAGCAGCAGAGGAAACTCATGCAGTCATGGAGAGAATGTGCAAACCCTGCAAAGAATGCACCTGAGGTCAGGATCAAACCCAGATCCCTGTAAACATGAGGCAGCAGCACTAACTACTTTGCCACCATGCTGGCCATGACTGCTCTCTTTAATTTATACCTGTGATTGCAACTTCACCATATTGGATTCCATCTCTGTGTTGGATTCATTTAGTTCACTGATCTCTTTGTCAAGTTGTTTAATTTCTTCATCATTCTCTATTGCTGTAAGGAAACAAAAGTGTATTTGAGCCCGCCTTGAAAATGTTTGTATAACATTCCATCTTTGTTATTTTAGTCGAAGTATTCTTAACTTATTCACATGAATGCATTAAGTTCTTACCTGATGTTATTTGCAAAAAAATAATTTCACATGTTCAGTGAGTGAAGGAAAATGTTGGGAAAGTGCTTACTTTTTTTTAAAGTAATTCCCCTTCAATATCCCACTAAATAGTTAGAAACCATTTACTTTAATGTCATAAGTGGGATCTCGTTGCTCTACTCCAGAGTTTCCAGTGATGTGAACTTGTAAAGTGGCTCCATTTCTGGTAGGCTTGCCATGGACTGCTTTGGAGTCAGTTGACATTAAAAACTAATTCTAGATGTTGTGAATACAAATGTATTAGCCCATAATGAAGGTTTACTCTGGCTGGCCAATGTTGGGAATTGCTCTCAGGCTGTTCTGATCTAACCTATCAATGTATACAACTGACCCATTTGGAGATGATTCCCTGTACTAGCTATCACCACCAAACTTCAGTACAAAAAGCAATCTTGTTTAAGTGCTTTTGGATTGGCCACAGCATTACCTATTTATAAGACACACATGGTGAGTATAATTTTCTCATATAAACAGGGAATACTCCCCAGCACTTTCCTTCCCATTAAGATAATCAAAAGCATCACTCTGTTGCTAGCTTTGTCTCTCTCTGAAGTTCTAATTACTTTGTACATTAATGGTTTAGGGTCAAAGTGAATATTGTATTCCAATAGATATTTTTTATTTATTCATAAACATATTTTTGCATTTGTAGAAAACAAACAAGTTATCTTATAATACAAATTACTGATTTACAATAACCCTGAAAATCAAATTCTGTTTGTGATTAATGGATACCAACGTTTAGTAAGGGATAGGTTTCTGTATTCCAAGCATTTTCTCTGAAGCTGTGAAACAGTGGCCTTGTAAATAGTATTTACGTGGTTTCAAATCACGATGGAAAACTGCATTAAATTTCATTTCCCTTTGTATCTTACCATCACTAGCTCTAAATTTTGTTGTTAGGAGATCCTCCCCTGAGAATTTTGCTTTCTTCATGGCCAAAGTAGCCCTTGGACAGCCAGAAAGACTAAAAAAGAGGCAAAATAAAAGTTACAAGAGTGAACAAGTTAATTGAGTGAGTTAAACCTAATAACTTTGTCTACAGATTTATGGATGTACTTTTATCAAAAACTGGAATTAAAGTAAAATAATGAAAACATAATAAACAATTTCAGTAGCTTGTGACTAGTGGCGTCCCACAAGGATTGGTGCTGGGACACTTGCTAGGGTATGTGAATGACTTGAATGTGAATGTGGGAGACATGATCAGTAAGTTCATGGATGATACCAAGAATGGCAGAGTTGTTATAGTGTAGAAGGTAGTCTCAGATTGCAGAGACATAGCAATGTATTGGTGAAATGGGCTGAAAAATGGCGGATGGAGCTTATTCCAGACAAATGTGAAGAGATGCATTTTGGGAGTACTAATGAAGCTTAAGACATACATCAAGAGTGGTAGGGTCTCAGGGAGTATTGAGGAACAGAGGGACCTTGGAGTACAAGTCCACAGATCCTTGAAGGTGGCAGCACAGGTAGGTAATGTGGTTAGAAAGGCATATAGGATATTAGCCTTCATTAGTTGGAGCATTGAATACAGAAGTAGGGAGGTTATGCTCCAACTTTATAAAACCTTGGCTGGACCTCAGCTGGAGTATTGTGTGCAGTTCTGGTCACCTTACAATAGGAAGGGTGTGATAATACTGGAGAGCATGCAGGAGAGGACAATCACCAGGATGTTGCCTGGGATTGAGCAAGCAATTATGAGTAGAGACTGGAGAAGCTAAGTCTGTCCTCACTGGAGCTGAGAAGGTTAAGAAAGGAGATGATTGAGGTATATAAAATTATGAGGGCTATGGATAGGATAGCCTGCAGCAACCTTTACTCCGTATCAGAGGAAGATAAAACTAGAGGTCATAGATTTAGAGCAAGGGGGAAGAGTAGAGAGGATATGAAGGGGGCTTTCTTCACCCAGGAAGTGGAGGGTACTTGGAATGCATTGCCTGAGACAATGGTTGAAGCTGGGTCACTGACAGCATTTGAGAAGTGTCCAGATGAGAACTTGAATCACCTAGGTATAGAAGGCTATGGACCAAGTTCTGGGAGATGGGTTAATATGGAAGGGTGCCCACTGGTTGATGTGGACGAGTTGGGCCGAATGGCCGGTTTCTGTGCTGTATGACTCTATGACTCTAACTTAAAAGGTATCAGCATAGAAATTACCACTGGTGCAATTAGTAGTCAAATTTTCTATGCAATCCCATGATAATTTTCTGTCTCCAATTTTACTGTCTTCACTAAAATAGTGGATCCAGGAATTGCACTTGAGTGCACTAGATTCTTGCCAATATTACCAACTGTAAATCCCAGGCTTCTATTAGTATTTCAAATAATGAAGAGTTGTATTTTTAACAGATTAAGATTAACGCTAACAAAGTTGTTTTTCACATTTTGCTCAGTGGTAATAAAATATTATTTTCAAGACAGAGCAAGTCAGGGAGCACAGTTTCCTCCAGGGGTGCTAGCAATGCCAGCATTATAGCTACATCTAATTATAAAGTTGCAGCATCGCCTAAATGCTATTTGATTTTGCATTCGGAAGTTCAATACTGTACTATTTCCCCATTCCTCACACTTCTATATCATGTGTTTGATTTACCAACACCATACCCCATCTGGATGTATTGATAGATTTCACCCATTAGAAATACCATGGACTGGAGAAAGAGTAGTATTTCTAATAAAAAAGCAAGCCATGTTGGATATTGACTGAAAGACAAACATGGACTATAATCTCTTAAACTCCTCACTGCTTTTTCAGTGGAGATATTAACCCATTTATTTTAAAATGTTTAAAGCCTTTACTTGATAAAGAGAAAAAGTCTTGTTAAAATTTCAGGATTTCAAATTAATAGATCAGGACTGCAATTTAACAATAATACAACTAGAAGATTCACTGTGGCTGCTTAAGTTATAAGTTTTGTTGCTATACTAATTAAAGGACAACGTTATATACCTTCTATGTGTAAGGAAACTCCCATTAGCGTGCCCTGACCCATCACATCCTGGGGTTGGACAGGCTGGCCCATCTCCTTTCACAGGTTTCCAAGTAAATGGTGACCCGTTGTGGAATCCTTCCTTTTGTCTGCGAGCAGCCAAAGGACAGCCAGATGCACTGCGATGTGATGCATACTTGCCGCTTACATGCCCGAGCCCATCACATCCAGGAACAGGACATCTAAAGGAAAACAGAGACTTGATGCTGCTGGCTATTTGTTCTAATACTGCCAACACGATGAAAGGCAGAAATGTCAAAAATTCAGAAAAATGTATTCAAAATATAATCAAAATAATGGAAGTGCAAATGTAAAAGAGCTATGTGTAGAGGATCTTCCCTTGGTTTACAGTAAATCCAGAGTGTGGCTATGTTTAGTTGTTAACCAAACACATCCTTTAGCCACTACCCAATTACAACATGGGATTATTGTAGTTTCTTGTAACCAACATTAATTAGAGGTTAAATTGCATGTAAATTTCAAGCCCCAGTCAATGACTGGTTCTTTCCTTTTTATAAACATGGTTTTGCATTTATAAAGCTTGACACTTTGTGATATGTGATATGCGATGAATGAGCACAAGACATACAATTTAAGTAACTATGTAAATCAGCCAATATTTTTTACTTTTACTCAGTTGCAAATTCTTTTGAGCTGTTTTTAAAAATGTGTTCTGCATTTAGCTGTTTTTAAATGAACCAGTTAATGTCTCTACCAAATGTAATTTTTTTTACAAAAACAGGGATAGATTTCATCTTCACAGCTTGGGTGATAATTTAACAGGGCAGATCATATGCTCTTTATAAAACTCACAGGATTTCATTCTATTGCTCTAAAGGATAATAAACTCTCTGTATTTTAATGCCTATTTTAAATGGGTGAATTTAGTGTAGTGGAAAACCAAAAAAAATTGAGAAAATCATGGGCCATCTCATTATACCATAATCTGAATAACATTTGGCTGCTAATGAAGCTCTCACAATTCTGACAAGTACCATGATGACTGACTTTCCAGCTCGCACTTGCCTACAAGAACTTATATTTTTTATTCATTCATGGGATGTTGCATTGCTGAGAGGGCCAGCATCCACTGACTATCCATAATTGTTCCCGAGAAGGGATGGTGTGGTGTTTAACATTGTAGTTTGTCTATTGAAGATGCTTCTGCAGTGCAGTTAGGGTTGGGTTGCAGAATTCTCACCCAGCTCTTGAAGAGTGTCTTACCCCTCAGGATGCACAACCTCTGACCTGCTGTCATAGTCAGAATATTTATGTGGCTGGTTCATTTATGTCTCTGGTCAATGATGACCAGCAAGACGAGGAAACTGTGTGATTTAATGATAATAATGCTGTTGAAAGTCAACATGAGGTGGCTTTCTTAGCAATGGACAATGCTGGGATTTGTGTGGCATGAATATACTTGCCACTTATCAGTCAAGAATGAATGCTATGCAGGCTTTGACTGCTACATTATCTGAGGGGTTGTGAATGGAAAAGATCACTGTGTAATCATCAGTGAATAATCAACATTGCAATCATCAGTGAACCATCATCATGATGATTGCATGTTCATGGAAGGAAGGTCACTGATAAAGCAAGCTGAGGTGTTTGGGCCCACGTTACTGGGATTTTGGCCTGAAGAAATCCTACAGAGATGTCCTGGGGCTGAGATAATTGGCTTGCAACAACTACAGTACATTCATTTTCCTTTATGCAAAGTATAACTCCAGAATGATACACACTTATTCAAGAAAATGGGAAGTCAAAATTGCTACTTTTACTGTACTACTTTAACTTGACAGTTATTGTGCAATTATATTATTAGATGTAACTAATATGTCATGGTGAGCTAAATTAAAGAGGTGTTGACTCTACAGTCAAATCCACGAATCTATTCTCCTGTCATAAGCAATATTTATGACTTTGCTTTACTTAAACAACTTATTTTCCAAGCACAGCCATGATATATTTTTCGGCTTTATGGCTTTACCATAGCCTGGTGGTTAGTTGCACTGATTGGTGCTAAAGTGGAGTAGTGTTTAATTTTACATATTTCTGAAAGGCCATTATATTCCAGAAGAGAAAAAAAAGCAAATTTAGATAATTAAACTGCTTGTAAATTGACAATTTCAAATCTTAAGATGCCAATATGTCATGAATTTGGATCTTTGGGTGCTCAAGTCAAGTATTCTTGTCACCTGCCAATTTTACCCAAGGTGATTCCATGATTTTGAGGCTCCAGATGCAGCCTGCCAAAATCACCAAAGCATAAAATGTTGGAACAGCTATCAGGGCACAAGTTCCATTCAGTTCCTATAGGAAGTGCCAATTAGAATTTCATTTACTTAGCATGTGGTCAATTTAGACTCTTGGTTTCACTGTAAAATGTAACTGACTATATCACAAATGTTTTCACTGCTATTTCACTACTGATTCTCATTCTGGAAATGATACTAATACAGTAACATTAATGCAGGTCAGACCATTCAAAGATGATTTTTTTTAAAGACAGCTTTGTACAGGTGACCTCTGCGTTATAGCCATTCAGGTTACAGAAATTCATCCTTACAGAATTCACAAAGCAGTACCCAAAAAAATCAGATACACAATAAAATTCACTCTCATTTCTGTGAAAAAGTAAATAAATAAACACAAATTAATTTTTTCAAATCATGATATGTACCACTTTTCAGGAACGCAAACCCTATGTAAGGTGGGAGTCACCTGTATCTGTAATAAAGTTACATTTTAAAATATGAGGATAAATATTAGAATTTGTGATTAATTATGCCCAGAGTTACATCTTTGTTTTGTTTTGCTTCCCAAGTTTCTACTGAAACATATTTGCCTACTGCTGAATATAGAACATGTCACATAGAATCTCAATTTTAAAACAAAGAATTAAAAAAATGCTTTAAGAATATTCCTCGATATATTTAGGAGCGGTAAGAAGAATACTGGTGAAAGTGATCTTAATCACAAAAAATATGTATTGTAAATTGTGATATCAGTACATCTTTGAATAACTCTTATTTTAAATAAGCAAAAATGACTTACAAAAATGTATACATAATTGAGGTATAAATTGTAAACTAAATCAGTCTAACACTTTTCATAAACACACCTTTTGGCCGTAAGTTCCAATTTAACTTTAGGAGTTTCTTGCAAATAAACTGCAATTAGTGAAAATTCCCAATTATGATTATTTCACAATCAATTGTCAATTTCATTATTATTGTAATTTTTGTGGGTCGGGTTTACTTCCATCATAATGTCCTTAAAATTAATGTAAAGATCACAAAAAACATCATTGAAGCTGGACATAATTTAGGCTTAAAATTCTATGATCCATTCACTGAACTTGCCCAAATTAAGAGAAACTGCAGAAATATATAGTGAAAACTGCATTTATTGATGTGTTATCCTTGCTTAATGATGTCGGTTATATGTATTTGTAAAGATTATAGTGGTTCTCTCAGAACACTGCATGGTGAGGTGTATTTCATGGCGGTTAATTAAAATACTGACCATGCCATGTAACAGACAATAAATGACCTTCATTTTATTTGGAAAAGTCCCCTTAACTTTGCCTCATGAGCTTCCCTTTAGGATTACATATGTTGGAGAAGCAAGAGGTGGTGGAATTTCAGGGATATTGAAATGTCAGATTAATATGATTTTTACCAGGAAATTATAGACCAGTGAACCTTACATCAGTGGAAGGGAAATTACGGAAGAAGATTTTTAGGGATGAGATTTAATCACCTTTGGAAAAGCGTAGACCTCATTAGTGAAAGTCAGCATGGCTTTGTGTGAGTGAAGTCCATTCACCCCTAATTTCTATCAAAGCTTTAACCAGCAGAGCACACTAACCTACATATATATACGATAACAAAAAGTAATAAAAAACCTGGCAACTTGTAATGACAATTAGAAAAGCTAAACTTGTTATACTTAGCATCTGGTGCAAATTGTTCCTTTAGCATGCACAGAGATAATTGATTAATTAAACAGCAGTCCCTTGATATAAAATGCATTGAGAGTTGCAACTGGGAAAGAGGCTGTTAAACATTGCTCTTCCATATGTTTCCTCTCCTCTATAAGGCAATATATCTTAAGATAATTGTACTTTAGTGCTACTGAGTTCATTATTTAAATATATCATCTTTTAGCCCTCATTAACACATGGCAAAATTTACAATTTTTGCTCAGGTTAGCAAAAATGATATGAATAAAAAAGGTTTGAAAAGCCAGTAAAATCACAAGCAGAATATACTTAGCACTGTTTTTAAAATTCATATCCTTTTTGAAAGTGAGTTAAATGTGGTCTTGAGCAGAACTGTAAAACATGTAATTGTGAATTAGCAGCTCAGCTTACATTCTGAGTCATAAGGAAATCAGACTGGAGGTCAACTGCCCATTTTATGCTTCCATCGCGACTAATGTCATACCCTAGGAGTCTGTGTTTTTGCCTGTTAATCTTGTAAATGCATTGTGTCAAACCGCATACTGTTTAATTCCATGGGAGAAAGATTTTAAAGGTGCCATTGAGGAAGTATAATAAGTGCATAATAAATGCATATATGTCAGTGGGAGGTTTGCACCCACCAAAAGGCCAAACGTTTGAGATTCAGACACCAGGAATTGCTCCTAATTGCTCAATTTGAGGCTCAACTATAACATTTTATTGCAATAAAATAACATGTTGATTTAGTTTATGGCATATTATTCAAAAGTTCAAATTGGAAATCAAGAAATAATTTTGAAAATGTGATTCCAGAACCTAATGAACCTGCAAACTAAGAAAATAATAAAAAAGTTACACTACAAATAGTAAGTAGTGCCTTTATAATCATCAACCACATAGTTGTCAATCAGTACGGTCCATTTGGTTTAATGAATTTTTATGATACGAAGCAAAGAAAATGAACTCTACTTTGAAAAACTACTTGATATAAATATTCTGGATAATAATACATCAATTGGAGTTTTATCCTGTACATTAGATAAACCTCCTCAAGAATATAATTTTCTGAGAAGTGTTTAGCAATGCAGTTTAGTAACGGTATCAGAATAATTCTAAATTAAATTTTAATAATGACATTCATCCATCAGGAGTGTGGGTGTAAATTCAGGATTGAAGCCTTGAATCAGTTATTAACTGCTTCCATTAATTTGGGAATACGTTGCTGTGAAGGTCACATTAATGGTACTCCTATTACATTATCATCAACTATACAGATGCAAACCACAGCAATCTAAAAAGGTGAACAGGCATAAATGGAAGCTGCTATTGAATAGCAAAATAAGCATATTTTGCAATAAATATGCTTATTATGGAGCTATTTCACCTTAACTATTAGAAGACGTCTTTCTGTAGAGATTGATTTGATAAGAGTTTGTTGGTGGAGAAATTTGATTGCATTACATATACTTTGTGGGAAAAGATGTGCCAAACTCATGAAGTGATGCTTTCTGCCTTAAGAATGCCTGAAAGATGTTTGATTCAATAATAGGTAAAAACATTTCTCGTTCTTCATCTGAAACAGCATTTCATAAACGTATATATGAGTGTATAACACCTCTACCATAATGAATTACATTGAGTAGGATAACGATCAGGTTGAATATTCAACTGTTTAAATAGGCAAGAAGACTTTGGAAGAATCAACAGGCAGCTCATTGAAATGATGTAAATGAGGCCTGATGCCCAACTTTTGCAGGCCTTCAGACTTCATTAAGGCTGTATACTTATATGTGCTCCTCTGGTTATTGTACCTGTAAAGAACAATTACTAGGCTGGTATCTTTTGTCCAAAAAGAGAGGGAATCTAACTAAAATTTAACTCAGTATCATCTCCAGCGTGATTTTCCATTAAAAAAGACTGAACAAAATACAAAATCCATATCCATTCTGTGCAGTTGATAGCTGAAGCTGCACAGTCAAGAAGAACAGTTTGAATGGCAATGATGAATTGGTAATGGCCCAGTATATGCTTCAATGAAAACACAATATAAGGGTTTAAATTGAAGCAGACTGTGTCAAATGATAATACATAACCATATACCTTACTCTTCCCCGATTTACTTAAAACAGAAAGTGCTGGAAATACTCAGCAGGTCATTGAAAGGTCATCAAGCTTACGTTAACTCTATTCCTTTATCTCAAAGAATGTCTATTGAGATCTTCCATAATTTGCTCTTATTTCATATTTCCATCATTTGCACTAACTTGAAGATGAAGATGAGCAGCAGTGATCCCTGCCCTCTGTACACATCTGACACATGGACTAGCTTTAGGAGGTACCTCAAGGCACTGGAGAGTTACCTACAATGTTGTTTCCACTAAATCCTTCATGCCTACTGGCAGAATAAGCAAACCAATGGCAGACCATGTTGTTGGCACGACTGACACCAGACTCCTGTAGCAGACACTCTATTCTGGGCAAGAGATTCCAGGTGGACGGAAGAAATGGTTCAGGGATGCTCTCAAAGCTTCCTTTAAAAAATGTAACAAGTTCACAGGCTCATGAGAATCCCTGGCCTCTGACCTCTCAAAATGTAGAAGTAGTATTTGGGATTATATTGAGACAAGTATAAACTGCAGAAAGAATGCAGCACCTACAAAACTACTCAGCGACCTACTCCATTGAGCACCTGCTGCTCTATCTCTAGCAGAGAATATAGGGGGTGGCACTGTAACCTCACCTGCCATCCCAAACCCACAAAACTGGAGTGGAAGGTAGACATTTTCAAGTCCAAGGAAACTACCCCAAGAAGAAGAATGGCCAATGCACTGTTTTAACTGCAGGAGGTGCAGCTCGTGTCTGCTTCCAGCAACACAGTACTATATAGGGCCACATGTTAACAGCATGCCGAATAGTTTATATCCATATGTTTCTCGGGCAATGTATTTTTAAAACAACTGCATAATAATAACAAATTAGAAAGAAAGGTCTGAAGATTCTAGTCGGGGGAGGGCTGTGTTTTGCATTTCTTTGTTTATTTGCCCTATTATTTTGGTCAAAAGCCTTTCTTAAACCTACAGCTATTATGTCCAGTGACAACAGGACAACTTACGAGCCATGACTAAGATACCTTTGGAATTCTACCCAGTTTATTGCTGAGAAAGGGCTCTGGCATCGCCTTAGCAAACAGGAAAGGAACTGAGAGATCTTTGAGAGTTTAATTTATCACTAAATGTAAAGTCTTCCAATCAAGTAAATCTTCTGTTATCATTCTTGGCAGTTTTTGCTTTGGTTTGATTTGGGCCATTGGGTAACATAATGGTGTTGGCCTAACTTCTATTATTCCAGCACAGCACGTACTTCTGTTCAATCACCATAGACATTGGTGTTTGCCCCAAATACTTAAATGACTCTGTTGCCAGGGTGTGGAACATGATTTAGCTGCACGGCTGAACTGCTTCCTTGAATTTCCACACCCTCAAAAAGGCTTTCGAGTTTTCAATCTAAAGTGACCAATGGAAGCTCGTTCTATTGGCAGTGATGTTTGCTAGAGGTTTTAATTCCTTATTCCATTCTATGGCTTATGGAGAGATTGCTATTAAAAGGAAAAAAAAATACATTGTGTAGTGAATAAGACTGGAAGGAATAGCTGTTCTACAAAAGGAACTTGTGCAAACTGGAACGTGGTCCTTTCACAACCCAGTGCTTCCTGGATAAATCAGGTTTCCATAATTTTTGCTGAGTTTTTTTAACACAAAAATCTATTATGTTCACAACCACGTTAGTAAATGTTGGGACTTTCATAAAACCTAATCAGGTCATCAGCTTTAGGAATGTTAAAAGACTATCATAAAGAGATTCCAGTTTTTCACCAGTCTGGGAAAAGCATTCAATTTGTAAATTGAAATAAAGAATAATAAAAAAAATTCATGCATTAGTTGAAAAGATATTTGGGAAATAATTACTGATTGTGATAATAGATATGAACACTTACTAGATATTGACTTTTGGGTGGCTAACCAGGAGATATGCTGACTGCCCAACAATTCTTGCCATCAAGAGACCTGAGCCTTTCAGAGGGGTATGCATCACTTCCATATGCTTGAGGGCTGTTGATACTGAGTAGGTATCCTTTTGCAGTATTTCCCCCACTGCCCCTCCCCTCATGCTCCACTCACAGGGAGGTTAAAAAATGCTTTCCTTATACCAAAAGCAGATATTTCTAATTACGTGAACACAGTTAACTTTCATTATCAGTGCAAAATATTATGCAAAATTAGTGGACCACCTTTTAACACTTACTATGTACACTCCACACAATAAATGCAAATGCTTCTTGACTTTGTTAGGTATTAGTAGTGGAAATAACTGAAAAATTGTTTATCTTTTTGGATGCTGAATATGTAGAGATTTGATACTGGTAGATAGAACAACAGTATTTATTTTTAGCAGGGATTTGTACATGTCGGCAGTACAAGGCTGTGCTGCTGTGCCAACATTATAGCATTTGTCTCAGTAGATAATAACCACCGTGAAACATTTCAAACCACTGTGCGCCATTTTTAGATCTACAACAACTACTATTTCTAAACTAAAAGATGTTTTTTCACTTTATTATTTGAAGCCTATGACCTCATTATGACAAGACAGTTCATTTTACAAAAGGAAGTGAACCATATTGTCTATCCCACCATGAACCTAACTCGTTGCATAAATATTTTAAATTTTCTCTTGGAATGTGGGAATTGTCCATCCTAGATTGCTTAGAAGATAGAACTTTATTCTATGGAGCTTAGGAGACTGAGAGGTGATCTTGTAGAGGTGAGTAAAATCATGAGGAGCATAGATAGGGTGAATAAACTCAGTCTTTTCCCCAGGATGGGAATCAAGAACTAGAGGGCATAGGTTTAAGGTGAAAGCGGAGAGATTTAATAGGAGCTTGAGAGGAAACTTTTTTACACAAAAGTTGGTATGTATGTAGAATAAGTTGCCACAGGAGGTGGTTGAGGCAGGTACAATAACAACTTTTAAAAGACAGTTGGACAGGGACATGGATAGGAAAGGTTTGGAAGGATATGGGCCAAACGCTGGCAAGTGGATAGGCAGCTTAGTCGGCAAGGTTCAGTTGGGCTTGTTTCTATGCTGTATGACTCTATACGTCTAGAAGGCATTAGAAGCCAACTGATGGGATCTGGAATCATAGGTATGCACAGAGCTGGTTAGACAAGTGGTCTCTTTCCCAACCATTGGTGGATTTTCAACTCACAAATTTTAGATTGCTAGTCGCTTAATGCTGTATTAACATGCTCTGCTACTGACTGAAGATTTTAAGCAACTCAACTTTTGCTTTCACTATTTTGTATTACTGTGATTCAACCTACGGTTTCTGTACAGTTGTGTGAAAATGATCAGTTTTATAGACTTGATATCTTCTGAGAAATTATCAGGAAGTGTATCATTTATAATTAAGTACACCTCCTCAGTGTGTATCAGGATGAGATTTAACAAAATTGCCCATTCATCATCACACTTCCCCACCCCCACAAACACTTAACTAACACACAGACTGCAAAGCATGTCTCTTTCAATTTCTTTCATGTTTGTGGCCTGACTTACCTCAAGTGTTTTCTCCAGCAGTATGAATCTGTTCTTCCAATTTGAGCTGTTCTGTGCTCACTAATGACGGCACTTTGAACCACCACAGCCTTCCACACTGGGATCATCTTCTCAAACCCCCGTATCTGCTTTATCTCTCCACAATTTTGAAAGTATCTTCAAAATCTATCTCAACAACCAAACCTGCAGTCACCTCTGCCTCTTTTCCTAAGTACTCCTCATTTCAGAAATTCATTTCTAAAGAGCCTTGGGAGATTTTGCTTTGCTAATGCTGATATAAGAGTTTAAATTGTTGCTGTTATTGCATGATCTGCAGCTATCGCTGGTGTGATTAGTGAAGAACAAGCTGACGTCTAACTGTTTACAGGATGTGTAGATCGTTCAGATTTTTAGCAGTTTTTCGGTTTCTGGTGGGGGATGATGTGAGACACAACTGAACTGGCTTCTGCCACAGGAGAGCAGAGGAGAGCAATATGTTCAAAACTTACTTCATGAGCTCAGGATCCTCCTTATCATCCTTGGTAGGTGTTAATTTCTGTCCACTTTTCTTAGCACGTGGGCAACCTGACAAGCTGAAAAAACAACCAGAATAGGACTGACTGACAATGAAGGGGATGACTGCTGCTGTTTGATATCAACGCATCTCACGCAAATGAATAATTTTGATTGCTGTGCGTTAGTTGAGAAGATATTTGGGAAGAAATTACTGATTGTGATAATAGATGATGAACACTTAATAGTTTAGATATTATCTTATAGGTGGCTAACTGGGAGATAGACTGGCTGCCCACCAATTTTTACAGTCAAGAGATCCAAGCCTTATGTGGGGCTGTGCACTATTTCCATATGTTGGTGGGCTGTTCCTACGGAGCGGGTATCTGGGCCAGTGCAAAATCAGGCGACTCTGGGGTTGCATCAACCTTCAGTTATGTGTGTCTGGGAAGTAAACTAGCCCAGGTTTCCTACTGATCAGCAGCATGTTTTGGAACAGAGCAAACACTCATGAATTCGCTAACATTTAGGAGGAACAATCAACGTCCCTTCGAGGGCAGAGTGCCAGGGCATGTACATGCAGTCCACTCTACCATGTGCTATTTGCCCCGAACTTTGTCAGATAAGCTTGCCACACATTTGCCACATGAAACTGGTGGGCATTCTAGCTGAGCAAGGGGAAGGCTCCTATTAAGTGGATTGGCAGAGCTTTGGCACTGTCTGGGTAATGAATCTACAGGCCCTGCCTAGCGCCAAAGGGGCTGTTAAAAATCAGGCCCAGGGATTTTCTCTACCTTTCTTCTGTCAGTTTTATTTGTGGACATAATTGTACATTTAAATTAAACTGTTCGTCTCAATTAAAGTAGTGGGCATATAATGTTAATAAGTGTTCATGCACTATTATTGCCAACAGTAATATTCACTCCTTAGTTACAGCATAAAGCCTTTCAGGGTAGTCGGTCATTCTGTCAAGTTTTTGATTCCTAGATTGTTCAGAAGAGATATCTTGTAACAAACTATTTTACTACTTTGTCATTAATTTGAAAATGAAAAATGAACTTAGGACATTGATTAATAAGACAGATTAGGAGTCTAAAAGTTAATTAAACTGTGCTGTAATTGAACAGTTTAAAAATGTACAGAATTTAAATAAAAAAATTACTGTTCATTTCACAGAAGTCATTACCAGAAAACCTAGACCTTATTAACTCTGAAGTGATGTATAGGATATTTTATTTCTTATTTAATCCTTGTATTTTAAACTGTCCAGCATGGAATAGTTCCATATGACACACAGTAACTTAAACCTACAACAGCAATTTCCAGATATTTCTGTGTGAGGATCATTTCCAAATGCTGACAACTTCCTGGAGAACCCTCTGCCCTTGTCTCTAGATAAAGGAAACCAACAACACACTTGATGTACACAACGATGGTAAGTGACACAGAGAAACAGAATTCCAAGCTCCTTTGAGACACTGCTTCTGGAACAAGACAGACACAGACTTAGACAGAAATCTGAGTATCTCCCTGAAGTTCTTTCAAGGTTTGCAGATTCCAGTCTTGGAACCAGTGAGCTAGATCAGCAAACCTGACCAAAAGAAAATGTATCTGATATGATTAAAGTGCTTTAGCTGATTAGTGTTGTGATCCTCACCTTCTGTGAGAAGTATAGTTCCCTGTCACATGACCTGAACCATCACAACCAGGAGTTGGGCACCTTAAAATGAAAGGAAAGTTAGTTTAGCGTGTTCTGTAAACTCTCCTCGCCTGCAATTCATTATGATTAACAAAATGGTTGCTTTCAAACTGAATCACAGAATGTAGCTTTAACTGTATTGACTAAGGTCCAATACACAAAGATTTATTGATTTTGTGAAAGGCTATTTCCTGCAACTTTTCCCTAAAAATTATGGAAAAATAACAGAAGCAGGCACTTATCTATTCAGCAAAACTTTGCAAAGAGAAGCCTGACTCAATGATAATATAATCTAGTCTGAAAATAATTATTTTTAAAAACAGCAAAAGATGTAGTTTTTAATTGTTTGCAAATTCCAAATAAAACTTGCTCCTTTTAGACTTGCAATGCAGATTTGATGTATTTCTTTAATGATTGAACAAAATAGTGATTGTTAATTGCAGCAATAAGATCTCACCAGAGAAATTTTATTGGTAAGTGCCTAAAATGAAAGTTTTTAAAAGCAAATGTACCTGAGTTCTGAAGAGTGGGCAGCCATTAAGTTTCTTAGACTTTTATCTGCCAATGGACAACCAGAAAGACTGCAATAGAAAAAGCAGTAGGATTGAATAAAGATGTATTTTTACAACACCAAACAAGCAAATCATTTATTGAATTTTTATTGGGATGCAAATAATTCAGTAGCAATTGCAGAAAAGAATCCACACACAAAATACCTGCGGTGCGAGGCATAATTTCCAGTTATGTGTCCACTGCCATCACATCCAGGAGTTGGACAGCTGAAAGGTTGTTGAAGAAACACAGAAAACTTAGAATGGGGAGCTTCCTTTTATACTGCAGAAAATGTCCAAAGGAAATGTATCTGACCAGTCCTCTATTCTTGATCTAATTAATAATCTAACAATAATCTGGCTTCTCTTGCTCAAAATAAGATAGCTGCAGTTTTTTTTCAATTTAAAAATGTTCTTGCTCAGCTTCTTTTGCACTATAAAAAATTTGTAACAAGCAGCTTGAAAGGAGAAATAATCTTTATCATTAATTTCTTATGCTGCCATCATTACTTAGTGATTCAACAAAAGGCACCCACTGAGCAACTGAATGATAGCACATGCAAGTATCATTACAGACCTCATGGGAATTGAAAATTCAGCAGTTAAGATGGTCCTGGACCTCAAAATAATATGCTTTAGTAACAAACACTTAATTACAAAATCTTATTATATCAATTCATGCACACTCATACTTTCTGTACATTAGCTATCTTCAGGTAACAAAACATTAAAGCAATAAGCTTATTTACGTTATTAATTCCTTCTTGGCATCTTTGCATGAAAATTTCAGTTTCAGACTGGAGCTTGTGACTTCCCCTGGGTATTTTTTATCTTCTATACTTTCATCCATCACTTCCAGATCTCCTGCCTCTGAGGAAGGGAATGAAGAGGTGGCAGGTTCCATCTAGGATCACAGAGGTGTTTGATTAGCGACTATATTCTCTTCGCTTTTCTTTATCTTACAAAGGTCTGTGATGATAATAGGTTAGCTCCCACACCTCAGGAGTCATAATTCATTAAATGCTGAACTTTTTAAAACGATGGGTGCACAATAGCCTGTTTGCCATAGGAAATGGATTATAAACTGATTATAAAACCATTTTTGGAAGACATTGAACCTTCCAAAGAGCTGCTAGTCACTAGTCTGCTAATGGAAGTCTGAACAAGACAACAGAGGTCCATTGTAACCTAACCTGAACAACACTGGCAGTAGTAAGAACAGACTATTAGCAAATCCATGCTGTATTAATATAAATATAATTTGAATTGATTTAGCTGTTAGAAATCTTTGTTGATATTTCTTTTGCTTTAAAACCACCCCAACCCTGATCCTCTGATCAATGACCAACTTTCCTCCACCCCTGAAATCTTGATTGCCAACCTGCTCAAAACCTGCCCCTAAACTCAGATCTTCTGATCGTTGACAGACTATTACCACCCTTCTCACCCCTCCGTGTCCTCAGGACACAATAGGGTCTCTCTCCCTCCCTTTCCTACAGTTTCTCAGACCTGGCCTCAGTGCTTGACGGCACGTTTAAAATGGAATGCCTCAGGCGCTACTTAATTTTTGTGAATGAAAAGGCCACTGGTGTACCATGCAACATTTAGACAGTACTCCTGTAAAGCTGCACTACAATTTTCAGGTCTTTGTCATTTCAGAAGCTGAGTGATTTTTTAAATTCACATTCACTTTGTGGTGAGAAATATCTTCACTTGATATTTAAATCAGATCAGCATGTAATGTAAATGCTACCTTAGAACACCTTCCATCCAGCTGTTCCAGAGTCTCTAGGGCCCAATTTTACCTCAATAATCTGGGTCTAAATGCAAAATTAGATTTCACACTTGCCAGGTGTTTTCACTGAAAGATCAAGAAAGAACAATTTAATTGAAAGCACCTGTTTGTAACCTGCGCTTCATGTTCTCAAAAATCCCTCTGTTGCCTTGGACCTGTTGCCTGCTCTCTCATCACTGTCCAGTCTGCGATTTCAAATTTAAATGAATTGAAAAAGGGAAAACCATGTAATTTCAACTTTTTGATTTGCTATTTTGCAATCAGAATTACAAAATGGGAGAATGTTCAAAGTAAAGCAATCAAACAGCACAAATGGAATTTAAAATAAAAATGCACTGCCATTGCCCTGCTAGTGGCACAATGAAATGTAAATATATAAATCCTTATAAGTGCAGAATGCCTTTTAGAACTTGCACATTTGTTATTACTCAAAGCTGTTTTTTTTGTGGCAAGTTTCTGTTTATTGTAAGACATTTTTGAGGTTGCAAGGCAATCATATTTTTACACTGAATGACAAATTAAGAATAATCAAAATCTCCTGCATGGGCAGTTGCAAATTTGCTACTTGTAGGTGATAAGTGAAAGTACAAATGAAATAAAGCACTTGTACCAACTGGTGCTTCATCCATGTGAAAACTATGTTTGTTCTGAAACCAAATTCTTTGTTATGTGTTTTGTTGACAACAGCACAGACTGTAGAAAAAAGAGAGGGTATTTCTCAGATGATAAATCAAATGTGACACTTCTCAGAGCTCACCTCTTCAGATTCTTCCTCCCTTTGTCTGCTTGGTTTTGTGTAGTCAATAGGGCCATCGTATTCATCTTGTTTAGATGTTTGACTGGACTGTGGTGAACCCATCACGCTGCTACACGTGCTGCTGCTTCCGTGAAGGTAGGAGGACGATAAGTCCGCTGACCTCACATTAGAACTTAAAGCAGAAAACACATTCTCTCTTTTTCGTTTTTTATTCATACTGAGGTCCAGAGTTCCATTTTCATCCACCTCAATGTCCATGTTCTGCAAAATAATTATACAAGGATTTCACCACAAAGTATTTTTTTCATACTTTTGAAAAAACAATTAATTGTTTTATTAATTTGGTCAACATAGTTACTATCATTTAACATTGTTAATTTATTACTTCATAGTAAGATGCTGGGTATACTACTTTATAATGTGTCATTCTAGGGTATTATCGAATTATGTGCAAATTGGTTTGTCCCATTCAGGCCACAAAAGTGCAACAGACACTAATAGGCATACGCTGAGGTAAACTGAAGAGTATTGATTCTATGCTCAAAGTTCAGTGGAAATTAGCCATGATGATTAATTTTCCTTTAAAGAGTGATGTAGAAGTTTGCATTGGTGGTAACTGTACGATGCATGACCCAAAACACCATTGTAGCTTTATGGTAATAAAGGACTATATCAAGTGTATCATCTGGTAAAAACCAGTTGGCCTTTTGAAAAAAAAAGTCTAATATATTCAACCCCCTGAATTATACTTTTCTTGCTTATTGTTTCCTGCACAACCCAATTGGATTAGCAGAATGGAATTTAAAATCAAAGAAGTGCACTTGCTGGAAATCTGAAATAAAACCAGAAAATGTTGGGCACAATCCACAGGTTAGGCAGCATCTGTGGAAAGGGAAACAGTTAATGTTTCAGGTTGAAGACCCTTCACCAGAACAGGTCCAATGAAGGGTCTCTGATCTGAGACATTAATTCTTTTTCTTTTTCCATAGATGCTGTCTGGCTTCGTGAGTGTTTCCAACATTCTCTGTTTTTATTGCAGTTGAGTGCAATGATTTACCTTAGAGGTGTGATCCTGATGCTTGGTGCTTAGATTCTCTGGCATTTCCCAACAACGTGTTGATAGATTAAGGATAGCTGTAGCAGCCATATGTGCAGCTTCTGCTTCATGAGCATAATCATAGCCACCAGATGAAGATGAGCTTTTAACATAGTTGGTAGACATACTGTGACTGGGTGATGAGGCCTTTGGGAATGGCTTTGCTGTGTGAAAAAACATTGGATTTCAAAAACGTCAAGAAGATTCTACTCCCAATAATTTCAATATCAATTCTATGGTTTACAAAATAGTATAGATCACATCAAGAGAGCTAGTTGTTTGAAGTAGTTTTCTGCTTTCCAGGCAGAAGACAATGTTTATTTTTTTAATCTGGCTGAGATGCTATTGGAAATAATCATGAATGCAGATATTTAAGTCAATGTTTATATTGCCTTTCAAAAATCAGTTTTGTCATTTTGTTATGCAGGATTTTCATGCTAAATTGCTAATAACACAATCAATTCAGTAGTACTTAATCTGAAGCATGAAATAAATTGGTTTTCTGTCACTCTTAATATTAACTGACAGTGACTGCAATTTTTAGCTCTCATTCAATCTTAATGTTTGACTGTTTTGGGTTTGAAAACATACTTACATTTAAAGGTTTTAGGTGAGCTTTCAGATGTCTGGAGTTTTGGAGCTATCACACGTTTCCCAAAAACTTGTGCATCGAAACTAGCATAATCAAATGTAACCTTGGAATACTTCTCCAACTCCTTCGCTAGGTTAGCACGAGGGGTAACTGGCAGCATATTAGGTCTATAGCTGTAGTGTGGAATCTCCAACTGTTTCACAAAGCACATCGGCCTGGAAATTACAAGGAGTTAAAAACTGAATGGCAAAACTCTGTCCAAGCCTGTGTCTCATTCCCTTGATTTAGTGAAAACATTGATAATGCAGAAGACAGCCTGAATGTTTGTCAATTTTTCACAAATCATGTTAATTTGTACTAAAACATAATCATACTGATATTTCCAAGAGTCGAAATGTGAGAACAACTCACAGGGAAGATTGCCACTGGATCAGAATTGCTGTACTGTCAACAGTTGTCTAATAGAGGAACACCATATGGCAATCTGACTCTAATGTCACATGTCAAAAATTTGCTGAGGTTGATAAACTAGTTCCATATTTTATTACTCTTTCTTGGTATCAGCAAATTCACTGAAAACATGGAATAAGCACAGCACTGATATTGCATGGCATATGACATGAATAAGGGCAGCATTAATCCTTCAAGGCATACTACATGAATAGACACAGCCCTGACAGAATATGGCACTTTACGTGAAATATCCTCCAACAGATGAAAAGTCCTGCCGGATATGCAGACTTCTGTATCTTAATTCCTAATGAGTAAACCTCATCTAATAAACTGTAAGTGTGTACTATACCCATTTATGAAAATTGTATTATTTACTTTGAAAATATCAATTTTATCATAATATTATGCAGAATTTTCATCCAAAAATTGTTAACACAAGAATATCCTATAATTCAATATAAAGAACAGTTTGCTGACAATGCCATCCTAGGATTAGTGCACGGAGATATGATGTCTGGTAGTTATTTCCTGATGATCTAAATAGCAGTGCATAAAAGGTGTTTCTAATTTGCCTTAATTTTTGCAGCTCTTATTCATTTGCCTCAGTGGCTTTGGTGGGGTAAACATACCTTAACACTCGGTCAGAACTTTGGCTGCTTTTGGGAGATTCGTTGTTATGCTGTTTCTCATGAGATTTTGCTAGCTTCTCAGCAGCAGCAATAGGACATCCAGAAAGGCTGTGGCAAAGACAGTAGTAATTCAGGTTATCTACACTTTTAAGGATGGCTAAAAAAATTTTTTTAAAGAAAGCTTATATTGTAGAAACACAGGGCTATCGTTTGTGATTGGTCCTTATGAACCTTTAACAATTTGGTATGAAACAATCAATGTACTTTTGATTGCAGGCATTGATTTCTTTTAATTGTGCATAGGGAAGCAAAAGCAGACAGAAAATAAATTTCTAGATGACAATGAATTTGAACACTTGTCATATTTGGTCAAATCATGCTGGCGGGGGCCATGATTCCAAATGCGTTCCACTAATCAAACTGAAGTAAGTCCTGGACGTAGGCACACATGCTGTGAGTCAGAACATCGTAACTATCACTAAAGCCCACCACTGGACTCTCCATGTGGTACAACAATGGGGTCCAGTATTGTTCATTTAAATTTCAAAATATACTTCATTCATAAAAAAGCATATGTAATATAGATCATTCAAGTTAACGTTTTCTTAACAAGTCATGTTATTCCCATTATTTAACATTGGCACATCATTAATTATCATTATAACCCTAAGGCAAATAGTTCATGGGGTTTTAGCACATATTTTAACTAATTAGTGAGGAATAGCGAGAGGGCCCTAAACTGTTCCCCTCCTCCACAGATCCCTTGCAGTGGCTGCAGCACATTTCAATGTTCAACAGTTTCCAACAATTGGGTGTGTGAGTAAAAAAACATCCTTACCTCCTGTGTGTGTTTCGGTTGCTATTGACATGTCCCTGTCCTGTGCAGCCTGGTGTGGGACACTTCAGAACATTTTCATGCATGGCAAGGACTGAATAAGCAAACAAAAAGAAAAATGTATCAAGGACTTCCTGCCTTTTTGTAAGCACTATCACAACTTCACCTTGGTGTTCAGAAAAGCATTGTGTTATGTGGCCGATTTTTTTTCAGGCAACTTTATCTAAGCTGTATAGGACCAAATCATAAACATCATTTAAGTTAGCCAGTGTGAGCATTGGCGGGTACTTGATCTTGATGGGAGGCAGTGGTTGGGAGGCTGGAATGGGATTGTGGGGTGGGGGGGGCACGTGTTGGGGGTGAGATAGAGAGGCAGGTAAGGTGAGCAGAGAAATTACTGGGGAACAGAATTGTTTCACCCATCCCTTATGTGCACTGATTTCCAGCAGGAATTATTGGATCATTATAAGGGCAAAAATCTTAATGATTTTTCCCTTTCTTGGTCACAGCTATTGCATTATTTCAGCTGCAGCTAACTCAGCACAGAGTGGCAGTTGAACTTTGCGGTCTGTCTGACTCAGTTATGTGCTTATTTTGCATACAAGTCAACAACTGAAGGACTTTTAGTATCTTTTAACTACGTGCCTATGATACAGTAAGGTGTAAAGGTGCTGACTATGTGCGGTGACATCAATGTGAATGGCTCCCAACAGCAGATCACCAGAGACAGGGTTGTGCTACTTGGGTGACTTTGGGCCTACATTCAAATTAAACACAAAAGACCCCAGATTCTCAGACTTAATACAAGTGATATATTACTAGGTAAAACACCAGAATATCACACCTCCTCAACCTTCAGTCTCGTTCTAAACTAGCACAGGGCTAGCCTTTAGAAAGTTATTTGATTCAAGTAATAAGTGTATAAAGGAGAATCATTTCACTGATTATAATATAAGCAATGCAAATATTTCTATCATTGAAAAGATTTTATCCCTGTGTAACCTCATAAGTATTGACTTTATACAATGGACCAAATAATTTAGTCTACAAGGAAAGCAAACCCTTTAAATGTTGCTATAGTAGTTCTACAACCAGTGTCCAAGGCCTAATCACCTCCAGCTACTTCAGTCATGACCACCCCTCCATCATGAGATCAGCAGTCAGACATTTGTTGATGACGCGTTCAGCTCCACTCTACTCACTTTCTGGAGGTATTTTATCCTTGTGCGGGCATCCTGAAAGACTACGATGGTGTGGATACAATCCTGTCACATGACCAGTACCATCACAGCCGGGGGTAGGGCACTTAATTTCCCTCTTCTCAGATCTTGAGGGATCTACACAACAGCGTGTACAGAAAACAGTAAAACTAAGAATTCATATTTGTGTTACGTATAACTAGCCAAAGTCATAGGAAGCTTGTGACGTACAATTTTACGTTAGCAGCAGAGAACCAGAGCAAAAGCTTGTGGTCTTATCACATTCACAATCTCTGCCTCAGTGAATGTACCACAATCAAACTATGTTTTACTGAACTAGGCCAGTGCATAGCTTAAGCCAAAGAAAAAGCACAAAACAGATTTGCACGCTAGAGATCATTAGTTATCTCATGCACCCAAAGATAACCGAGAGTTCCCTATGAATGTGCAACTCTTTCTTAAAAGATTTGTGAGTTTTTGCCTGTAAGTTTATACTACACATTGATCACTCTTTGTGTGAAGAACTCCCTGACGTAAGTCATAAATTTACTGTTAATGGTTTGAATTAGTGTTCCCATGTCTAACCAGCCAAGTTTAATTCAACATAGTCTTCAGGATTTACCTTTTGCATGCTGTTTATTGTTTTAAACACAACTGTGAAGTCTCCTTAGTCCTCTAATATGATAGGCGAATCTTTTGCTGATGGATTTTGAAGTTTCATTCAAGTGAAGTACAAAGACATTGAACTAACTGTATGTTAATGAACATTTGAGGATACATTTTAAATGATAATCGTTTCATACAATCTTCACTGAACAAAATGTAATTCAATTAAATATGGAAAATTACACGGGTTGCAGTTGATTATGGTTGATAATGAGTGTAAAAAGCCCATTATTTCAAGGCCGTGAATTATAATTCCTCTATTCAGCAATGTGAAATTAAAAAAATATATAGTTCACTCCTGCAAATTATTACTTAATGGTCATTTCAGGATGGATTTATATCTCAAAAATGAATCACACATGGAATAAATAGACTACTGCATTATTCATTGGTGTGTTACTGATGCTCTTTCAATTGTATCAAAGTCCCCTGCAATAATTTATTGTTCTAACACATAGTCACAAATGGCTTATTCTTTATGCATTGAGTCTCTCATACTGAAATTACTACATGTGACATTAATGTATAAACACTTAATGCCTTTGTCTGAATTCCACACTTGCTATTTCAGCAGAAGAACTGCCCATTTATTTTAAACAGGTAAATGACTCCATAAAATAGTGGAGTCAAGAATTTCAGAATAATGTGTTAAGTATTTGCACTGTATCACAGCACCACAATTTCATGGCCTCTGATTTTTTTCTCTACTGACTTGTCCTTGTTTGCTGAACATTGAGGCTTATGCTGGCATACTGCAGCAACAACACTTTCTGCCTCCAAGAGAAAAGATTTTGTAGAGAGGGATCCTGCACAATGAGTGCTGACAGGACTATTTAACCATGGACCCATTACAGATAGGTCACTTTTCACAGGCAGACTTTTAACAGAGGTCACTTAACAGAGATCAGAATCAGGGACACAGGCTACTCTTTATCCTTCCAATGTGCAGAGGTCAGCTCCCACTGCCACCCTACCTGTGATCATTGCACACCAGTGTTGGAAACTAGACTTTATCTCCAAAACACCATGCACTGTGTTTAGCCAGCGAGTCATCCTCTAATCCATCAACTGGATACATTATAGATAAATAAGAAACCACTTCTAAGTTCTTTTCATTTTTTACAAATGTAAAATACTAGAATGCCAAAATAATCAACTGCTGTTTTTACAATGTTTTGTGTTATTAAACTATACTTGGTTGAATAATTCAGAGAAATGTTTCAATGTGTTTAATAGCTCTGGCTTCAAAGCTAGCACAGCTGCAGAGTCTGTGTAATTTTCTCAGTGTGTGATCAGTTATTTTATGCATACGGTACAGCACTTTTTATGCTCAATGTGGTGGAATAACAATGTACACTGCATTGAAAATTAAATTCATGTACATAGAATAATCAAGTAATTGTCATCCAGGCTACCGCCTGCCACTTACCTTTGCTATAAAGACTCTTCCTGATGGAATCCAAAGATTTGTTTGGCTTGTCCTCAATGTGGATATGCCTCATTTGTTCCCCTGATATCCGACTGGACTCTCTGCTTATATCTTCTCTTTTCATCTTCACCTGCTCAGCTTTCAAGGCAATGGCCTGCTCAAGGAGCCCAAGATTTCCTTTTGTCATCATGTCATACATTTCAGACTCTTCAGTTACTGCAGGCTTTGGGGGTAAACTTTTGCTCTCATCAGTGCATTCCTCCACATTGTCCTCTGCATATGCTGAGCTTTCTGACTTTGGTTGTCCTTCACAATGAATCTCATGTTCTGTCTCTTGTGATATCTGCACTACTACTTCAGCACTGTCCTTGCATTGCACATGAGAGGTCTTGTTCTCCTCCACATCCTGTTTGTCAGCCTCATCGAACTGTTGGTGGAAAACAATTGTCTGCTCACTACAGTGAGTGGAATCAGTTGAGTCCTTTAGTTCTTTACCTTCTTCTTCATTTGCTTCCTCAGCAGATGGAAGCATATCCTTGACAGTGTGTTCTTCAGCTGAGTCATGATCCTGGTCAACTTCCTTTTCACATTCGGAATCTTCAGTTACAGGCTCACTTTCAATAATTTCCTTTCCAGAATCACTTTCTTCTTCTGTTGCTTCCTGATGCATGCTGTCTTTCATATAAATGCAAGTCTCATTGGGTTGTAGCTCACTGTTACTTGGCTTTTTTTCTGGGAATGAAGGAATGGCAGTATCATCTACTATTTTGCCAAGATTTAGAAGTGATTTGGCAACTAATTCCTGATAGCTAATAAAATCGTCCTTTCGAGTGCTGACATTCTTGGCTCCATCCTCCCAGTAGGGTCTATCATCTAGCCCTTTATGCCTTACCTCTGCAATAAAACATATGCAAGTTTAGTATTCATTATAATTGTGTACTTTTAGAACATCTAAACTATCAGTAAATGTGTTAATATTCTAGTTGATTGCAAATGATGTTGTTTGTGGGAAGTCTTGTCAATGCACTTTAATAATTAGGTAAGTGCAAAAACAGAGAGCACACAATGCATCCTGAAGTGAAATGGACAGAACTTGGTGACTTCAAGAGTCTTCCTTTACAATTCAGCACTAAAATTTCATCATCTTTTTACAGATGCAATATGAAATCAAGACAGTTATTATTCTAAAAGATCTCCTATTGCATTGATTAGGAGTTTTCCGGGTCCAGGGGTATGGATTATCTAGATTTATTTCAAATGAATTCTGTTCAGTTTTGCTAGCAACTTTAAGGATTTTGCTCAATTATTCCATAGGAGAGGAGGGTTAGCTACACAATTCCAAGTAGTTGTGGCTGGCTGTGAAATACTGGCATTACTTTAGGGGAATCCAGCAAAGTTGCTTTATAGCTGTAGCGAAATAGAACAATATCTGTGTTATGGCACAACCATCAAACAGATAAATGTATCACCATGTTTCATGGCATTTATCAAAAGGAACAGAGATTTGTTTCTTTTGTTATCAAAATTAATTGCAATATTTCTGTGGAATTGTTGATTTTTACTGCACCTGGTACTAATTCTGCTCTTTCAACTTCTTCCATATTTTTTTCTTCTTCCTCGTCTTCTATTTCTTCTTCAACTTCAAGTGCTTCTTCTGATTCATCTACAATTGATTCCTCTTTTATCTCTAAATCATCTACACCATCACTATCTCCATTATAACCTTCATCCAATGCAAGTTTCAAAGGATGGGATTTCCTTTTGGTCAGAGGTTGATCAGAATCAGTGTCCTGTATTTTCCTTTTCTTGGCCAAAGGGCAGCCTTGTGAACTTTTAACAAAAAGACAACTTGACAGTTACTTGAAAGGCATCTTCAATTTTCACAACATAAAATATTGAATTTATACACATATTTACTTTAACTTGCTTTACAAATTTCAAAGTATTTATGAAAGTTATTGGTACACTCAGACCTTGAAATTACAGAATCAGGTATAACATGCAAAAATTAAAACTACTGTTCTATTTTAGTAAAGGTGTTATCTTATTCAGAACATACTCACATCTGGTAAAGCACAGACTTATTAGGGATAGTCAGCATGGCTTTGTGAGGAGGTAATGAAGATGACTGATGAGGGTGGGGCAGTGGATGTTGTCTACAGGGATTTCAGTAAAGCTTTCAACAAGGTCCTCATGTTAGGTTGATCCAGAAGATTAAGGGACATGGAGATTTGGTAGACTGGATTCAAAACTGGCCAGAGAAGAGAGAAGGTAGTGGTGAAGGGATGTTATTCTGACTGGAGGTCTGTGACCAATGGTGTTCTGTAAGGATTAGTGCTGTCGTTTGTGATATGTAAGTAATCTGAATGAAAATGTAGGTGAGCTGATTAGTAAATTTACAGACAACAGAAAAATTGGCAGAGTTTTGGATAGTGAGAAACGTGTCAAAGATTCAGCAGCATATAGACTAGTTGGAAATTTTGGCAGAGAAATGCCAGGTGGAGTTTAATCCGGACAAATGTGGGATATTGCCAGTTGAAAGGTCAAAAGCAAGAGGTAAATATACAGTAAATGGCAGAACCCTCAGGACCTTGGGATACATATCCATAGCTCCCTGAAAGTGGCAACACAAGTAGATAGGGTGGTAAAGAAGGCATATGGCATAGTTGACTTCTTTGGCTGGGGTGTCGAGTGTAAAAGTCAGAAGTCAAGTTGCAGTTGAATAAAACCTTGGTTAGGTCACATTTGGAGTACTGTGATCAGCATATTACAGGAATGATGTTGAAGCTATGGAGAGGGTGCAGAAGAGGTTCACCAGGATATTGCCCGGATTAGAGAGTATTAACTACAAGGAGAGATTGGATAAATTTGGAGGCTGAGGGGTGACCTGATAGACGTATATAAAATTATGAGAGGCACAGATAGGGTAGAGAGTCAGAGTCTTTATCCCAGGGTGGAAATGTCAAATACTAGAGGCATAGGTTTAAGGTGAGAGGGGTAAAGTTAGGAGATTTATGAGGCAAGCTTTTTACACAGAGAGTTGTAGGTGCCTGACACGTGCTGCCAGGGGAAGTCAGAATCAGAATCAGAATCAGGTTTATTATCACTGACATATGTCATGTTGTTTTGTGGCAGCAGTACAATGCAAGACATAAAAATCACTTTAAGTTATCAAAAATAAAAAATAAAATAGTGCAAAAGAGGAATAACAAGGTAGAGTTCATGGACTGTTCCGAAATCTGATGGTGGATGGGAAGAAACTGTTCCTGAATCATTGAGTGTGGGTCTTCAGGCTCCTGTACCTTCTCCCTGATGGTAGTAATGAGAAGAAGGCATGTCCCAGATGGTGAGGATCCTTAATGATTGATGCCGCCTTCTTGAGGCACTGCCTTTTAAGAGGCATTTAGCAAAGCACATGAACAGGCAGAGAATGTAGCGATATAGACCGTGTGCAGGCAGATGGGGTTAGTTTGAATTAGCATCATGGTTGGCACTGATATCGTGCGTCTAAGGGCCTTTTCCATGCTGTACTCTTCTATGAACGTGGTTGGGACATTTAGCTTCTATAGCCTATTCATGGCTGAACTGTGACCTACTTCTGAAGATCTGCCTTTGTTCCATATCCCTTACTACCTTTGCTATCAAAAGAATTAATCCCAAGGTACTATTTCAATGACATTATTTTTAAGTTGATGAAACTGGAAAGGTTTACCTTCTGTGCCGTGCGTATTTTCCACTGGCGTGTCCTGAGCCATTGCATCCTGGAGTTGGGCAGCTGGACGAGAAAATTATTAAAATGTTAACAGTTTTATGCAATAAAGCACGAAACATTGCATTGTCAATCTTTTCACTTTAATTTCTGAACTTAGGGGTGGTGACGCTTCAGCAAATGATTTTAAGGAAAAAGATACATAAGAATATTACAGAATTTCCCATCTTGATAATTATACAAGCTCTAAAATTATGCTATGGGACAATGCTGAACACATATATGTTCAGAATTCCAATAACACTTTAATGGAAGCATAAATTTATTTATTATAAAATGGATTCACATCTCATTTTATCATGCTGGCATGGCCAATGAATTTTTAAATAAAAATTATGGATGGTGAAAATGTCATTCCCTTTAGGATAAGGAAAAAAATCAGGATTTAGATATAAATGCAAGAGATAATAACACAGAATATTCAGTAAAATGAGTATAAGATCTCAATTTTTAAGCTGTACTTTCTCCTTCTTAGGACCCTGATGCAAATCATCAATTTTGCCACTATTTAGTTCTAAAGTTTTGTATTAGTGCTTATATGCATTGCACTGTTGGGAAATATTTTTACAAGGTTTGCAATAGTATTTCATAAAATTGCACTTTTCAAAGCCAATGGTTCAAAGCCTACTGATTACTTTTTAAACTGGAGTGATCCCTGCACTTTTTTCTAAAGAGGTCACATTACACTTTTCAGATTAAAGTGACCATTCCTTGGCTTTCTCCCCCTTTGTGCCAATTTACTCTATCTCTCCAGACTGTTGCTTAATTCTTCTGATAAAGAACTCTACTAACCAGCTAATTTTGTCTGATTTAAAATCACTTTGAATAAAATCTTATAAAAGTATTATCAGAGACTCTTATTGTTTCCAAGCTTCTCCTTCCAGTAATGACAAGGATGGGTTTTAATCAACTGGTTGACCCTCCTTGGGACAGTGCTAGCAAATGACCCAATCCATTTTGAGGACTAAGCCTGATTACTATCCTGCCAGGGAACACAGGCATTATTAATCTGCACCCAATGTCACTCACAGATTCTGGCATATGCAGTACTGGTAGCCCAGATGACAACTCAGCCAACTGCATATTGGATTGTGGAATGGGAGAAATGCAAGGGAAGGAGTGCTGGTAAGGAGTGGTAGGGAATGGTGGTGAAGCCCATTGTAGCAGTAGCCTACATTATCCACATGAACTCAGGAAGATTGGGGAATAAGGCCATCAGATTCTATGCATTATTATTATTATTAAGGTGTTTTGCTTGATAGAGTTAATCAGAGCTTACTTCATGTCTAGTCATAAGACAATCTTACTTGCCCAGAAATTCAACTGCATAATGTCATGTTTTTCAGCTTTCCCAGTTCATTTCACAACATGTCAAAAGCTTGACTGGCACTTCCTGTCACAAGTCAGCCTTGTGATCTCGCCACAAAGTCAATCTCCATGCACAGGAATTTGGATTCTCCCATCATTAGGCACTCATGGAATGATGTAGTTAGAGGTCTGCTAAATGGGTAAAATATTTATCCACATTCTGATGCACCCCCACCCCACCTCCCCTGTATCTTGTCTAAATCCCCTTATCCCAACCTACATCTGATTGGGTGCACTTGAATTTCTAGGCATAACAATCTTATAAGAACTTAAGTTACAATCAAACTGAGTATTCGGAGCATATCATACCTTATATCCTGTCCCACAGGCTCTGCAGGTACTGGACAATTTGATGAAAAGAAAGAAACTCAGTTTTAATAGCTTTCTGAGCTAATGAATCATTATTTATTTATTGTCACGTAATATAATCAACATTTAAATCTAATCATGCTATAACATCTCAAACTGAAGAGTAACACTGAAATAGTTGGACATTTCATTAGAAGCAAGGTGAAAATTGCAATATCAGTTCAGAGACAATATGGGGCTTTATAAGTGCAGCTGTACCAATTAAAAATGTACCTACATTGTTTAATGAACTTGCAATAATAAAATTAGCATCAAAATTATTGCAAACCTGCATCACTAGCAGTAATTACAAAAACATAAAAGGAAATAAAAGATAGTTACACGTACTTCTGATTCCCTTTGAGCGAGTACGCAGCCTCTTTTCATCAACATCTTGGTTCATCTATAACACCAAACTTTTAGTTAATGGACTATAGGTTTACTATTCTCTCAAACATGTGCAAATTATGCTATAAAAAGTCGTGTCAGTTTTTGAAGACATGCATGAGAAATTCCTACAGCTTTATCATAAATTGTTATGGTATAAATCCTTAAGATACTCAAACAAAATGCATCCCTTCATTAGTGTAATGGAAGCTCATCTTTTTAATCTTAACCTTTCAGCTAAAACAGCAGAATGAGTAAATTGATGCAAAAAATGACAATAGCAATTTGCATTTCTACAGCTCTCCTGATGTTAAAAAAAGTCTCAAGGAGATTCATTGTAGTACAACAAAATAGATGTTAAGCCAGCAGAAGCGATACTAGAATGATGTGGTCAAAGAAGTGGATTTTAATGAGGGTTAAGAAGGACAGGGAGATGAGGAAGTAGAGGAATTCAGCGAGGAAATTCCAGAACTGACACCTAAACAGCTGTAATTAAGACTATCAAAATATCAAGCATTTTAATGATAACATTGTTGATAATGATTACTGGGCTATACTTTTCAAAGTAACTTGGATATAATTAAGATTAGTTAATATTTAATATTAAGGCCTGAAAAGTACCATGCTGTGTTATTACATCAGCAATAACAGAAATGCAATTAATTTCTATTTTTAGTGTAAATTCCCATTGGTAGAATGGTTTGCACTTACTGCAGTGGAGCAGGTGTGAGATAAGCTGCAATTCTATTTATTAGCCTTTCAAAATACAGCACTTCAGCATTTTGATGATCTCAGAGGCTTTTTTCACAATAGACATATTATTTTTCATTACAGAGCCGTAAGTTCAGCTAAACGACTTTTTAACATTTTATTCGCATATATATGGAATTTGGCAGCAATGCAAATTATGTATACTATGACTTTGCAATTGCTGTTTTCAGCAAATAAATTATTAAATTGATGCCACGTAAAATTCTAATGAGTAATACACAAGACCTGCTAAATTTAAATATATGTTGGTATGCCAGGAACAAATAATATGGTACACATTCCCTGAATTTTAATAGAAAGAGGCTGAGAAGATTTGAGAAAGATGGTTTCTAATACATGGTTTATATCAAAGCACTCTAAATCATAAATGTTTTTATATAAATTATATATATGAGGCCGCAGACTTTGTGGATGTAGACACTCGATGGTCTTCTAAAAATTTTGATATATTGTCAGAAGTGATCTATTGTTTTAATGTTGTGCCATTCCTTTGAACTTGTCTTACGTATTAACTTTGTAAATTTAGCAAAAATCAATTAAGTTTCCTTCTGTGAGTGGCTGAAAAAGATAAAATTACCAAATGATCATGGGAAATAACACAATAATTAAAGTCAGACAATAGGATCTTAAAGTCAAACTTCCATAATTTTCAGCTTGCAGTACTTTTACATTAAATGTAAGACAAAAAAAAACCCTCCAGATCCAATATTGCAATCTAATTGGGTTGTTGTTCTGAACACAACTCTATAATATGTGTGAAGCAGATTGTTGTGCACATTATAAGCAATGTATATACTGTACTTTATCACATTTATAGTGTTTACATGTCAATTTGTATGAGCTGCAACCAAGACCATAACAGGATTCCATCATTATTTTCAATATTACCTCAACAAATATATATCACTGAGAAAGAGGAAACCCTTGTCACCTTGGTGTGTTTGCTGTGCAGGCTACTGGGTGTTTCACAAGTGCTGAGCTTCTCAGTACTGCCGTTAGTCCAAGTCTGATTCAGCAGCTCACCTCTAAATTCATTTTCTGTGATTTAAGATAAAACAAGATTATTCTGTTTTTATACAAAACAAAGGAACTCTGTGACTACTCAAAAATCAATTTATAGTCAACTTGAACACATTCTGAAAATTTGCCAAGCTTCGTGAGAGAAAAATGCCTTGTGTATGGTGAGTAACATGCAAACTAGCTATTTGGCCATCAGTGGCACAGCTGCTACCCTACGAATCCTGCATAATATTAATGAGATCACTCATCTCTTTTTAATTATTCTTCCAGCTCATTGTACAAATGATTGAAATAGCATTTTAAATCTATATCAAGCAATAACATTTACTAGTAACTTATTCACATCATTTGACTGTTGCACAACTTAATTCAACACCCCACATTTTCTATTCTATCTTCCAACAAGCAATGCAATTACATTTCAAACAAAACATTATTAAAAAGATACTGCATTTTGAATTACTAGGACTGGGGGAGTTTCAAGATAAAGTTTGCCCCACATATAACAATGTAAGAATCAGGAGCAGCAGTAGGCCATCCAGCTTTTGAGCTTGCCCTGCCATTTATTAAGATTGGGGGCTCAGCTGAAAAATCAAAAGAACTGCAGTAAATCTGAAACAAAAAAAAAGAAAATGCTGGAAACACTCAACAGTTCAGGCAGCATCTGTGGAAAGGGTGTGATGAAACATATTCAACCTGAAACATTAACTTTTTTCTTTCTGCAGATGATACATCACTTGCTGAGTGTTTCCAGCATTTTGTTTTGTTTAATGGCTGATCTTGAACCTCAGTTCTGCTTTCATGTATTATCCCTATATTCCTTGATTTCATTAAATCCAGAAGTCTACTAATCTTTGTAAAATGAACTCAATGTCTGAGCATCTACAGCCCACCAGGATATAGAATTCCAAAGATTTACCACCCTTGGAGTGAAGAAATTACCCAAATGGCCTACCCTTTATTCTAAGAGTGTGCCCCTTGGCTCCAGATTCCTCAACCTGGGAAACATCTTCCCTCCTCTATCTAGACCTAAAAGTACTTTGTAAGATTAAATGAGATCACAGCTAATCCTTTTAAACATAGGCCTATTCAACTCAACTGCTCTTCATGTGGCAAACCTGTCATCAGGTTAATCTCACTCCCAGACGGGCAATCCCATTTAGTCCAATTCCCTTCTAACTTTCTTGCATCCCTCCAACTTATTCTTTTTCCCACATATCAATAACTCCTCTTTGATTCTTTTTGCCATTAACTTACAGTCGTCAATTAACCTACCTGCACATCTTTAGCATGAGGATTAGAAACTAGAGAACCCTGAGGAAATCTGGGTGTTTACCAAGAAAACAGGTAAACTTCACAAAGACTGCACCCAAGGTCAGGTTCAAATCTTGGTCCCTGGAGCTGTGAGGCAGCACTCTTGTACTCAAATCCACTCATAAAAACGGTTTCCTGATTACTTGTTGCTCCCCCATGTATGCTAGGCCTCTTTGAGTATCAACATTTACCAAAATGTCACCATTTAAAGTACACTCTATTGCTCTATTTTGTGCACTGAGATGGAAGATCTCACCTTTTATCACATTGTGTTCCCTTTACCATGTTCTCACCACTCAGATGGTCCATATCTCTTTGAAGCCTCTCTGCATCTTTTTACCTATTGGTAATCCCCCCTAGTTTTGTATTATCAGTAAACTTGGACGTATCCTATTTGGATCCCTTAAATAAATTGTTGATATAGATTGTGAATACCTAGGGCCCAGGCACTGATCCTTACTGGTAGGTGGTACCCTACTTGTTACAGCTTCCAAACTGAGAAAGAGCTGTTTATTCCCACTCTCTGCTTTGTATCTTTTAACCAATTCTCAAACCATGCCAGTATATTATGACCAATTCCATGTTCTCCAACACTATTATCCACCTCCCATGTAGAGCCTTATCAAAAGTCTTCTGAAAATCTAAATACAACACCACCAAATGGTGACCCAAAATCTATTCTGATTGTCACAACCTCAAAAGAACTCCAGTAGTTTAGTCAAACATGACTTCCCTTTCATAAATCCACAGCGTTTCTGCTCAATCCTTTTATTCTTTTCTAGTTAACTACATTCTTCATGTATACATTCAGTAGACAATGTAAAAACTGCTGGTACCAGTAATTACATTTGACATTTTACTTCAGATGGTTTGGTATTTCACATATCTAAAAAAATCCATCGACAAACTTAAGACCCAGAAATGAATGCTGCAGAGAAATTTTTGGAGGTACATTTTCTGTTTGCCCACAATGAAGTAAACAGCTCTAATACAGCAGAGCAAACTTTCTAATCTGACTCAAGGATGTTAGATGCATGAAAAGGGTTTAAAGATCATTCAATTGTGTGCATGGAATTTAACAGACTAAAATCAAGCAATTTACCAGTACAGACTAACTGATATTAACCTTTCTGCTAAGACAATTAAAGAATTGGTATAGGAATATATGAATAAAAATGGGAAGGATCTCACACCTCATTGATCTTCACCACAAACACAGAAGTACATTTCCACTATTGTCCTTGTCACTATTTCTACCATTCCCATTGAACAAGTATTTCACCAGCTGGAGAATTAATTGTTTCTCTTTCCATAATCTAACCATATATATGCAGGTAGAGCTTCCAACAGCTGTCATCCCAGGTCTAAAAGTTTTCACAAATAATCATTATGTTTTCACTGCAGTGAAAAAATATGGGTGCCAGACATCTTAATGTCCTGGATTTCCAAGTTCAAGACTATATACCATATGATTTTATCTAGACCTTCATGTTGCCAAGAAACTTCAGCAAAAAGGCACTTGCAACTATGTGTACAGCTCCTCCCTCAGGTATTCAGTGACAAGACCACCAAAATTGGACTCATCCTTTTTCTCAACTCCATGACTTTGTTTAATCCTAGAGTTTTCAGATGGGCAGGAACAAACTCAACAACAGCTTCCATTTATGTAGCAACTTTAACTTCCAAGGGAGTTCAGAAGAGTGTTAACAAAGAAAAGATGAAGCTGTGACACATAACGAGACATTAGGTCAGTTGACCAGAAGCTTGATCAAAGAGATATGTCTTATAGAGGATCCTTAGGGAGGGAAGGTAGGTAGAGGAGGAGAGATTTTAGAAGCTTTCATTTCATATTCAAGACTTTTAAGTCAAGAAAGAGAATAGCTTGTGCATGTCTTACATGCTACAAGCCTAACATGACTTGAAAATCAAAGGGTTCCGCACCATTACCTAGACCTAACAGGCTCCTTTTTCTGGGTTCTTAATGAGACAACTTGATTAAGCAAACATCAATAGATTTTTCAGATAGAGGGAAGGAACCATAAACTTTCTTGTCTACCTATTATTTACACATACACAAGGGGATATTTTAAATCACTTCCTGTGGTAGACCAAAAACTTAATTGTCGTGTTTTTGTCTGTTTACACAAAAATGAAAAAAATATATTATTTATGTCGCCGTCTATGAAATAAATAATGACCAGTATTTCGGATTTTTTTTATTTTTTCCACATACAAAATATGAGCCAATGTTGAAGAGTAACAAAAAGGCAGTCCCACTATTGATATAATTCTGCATTATATAGTTCAGATATCAGTAGTCAGGTTTTACTGATTTCACATCACAAAAGCTCTAATTTAGTGGGTCTATTTTTTGCAATTATAAATAAGAGAAAAAGGATTCTTGTTATTGGGAAAATTGCAAAGAAAAAGAAAAGAATAAAATAAAATCAGCAGTTAACCAATCAATAAGTATTTATATAGCTTGTTTTTTGACTGAGACACTTAAACTTAGTGATACTTGAAACAAAGCACTGTACTCCTACCTAGATACTACCAGTTCAAGCCTCGGCCAAGATCGACATTCATGCCAGTCCAAACTAAAAGAAGTTGTTTCCTTATGGTGACACTTCAAAACAGTTACTGATTACCTGTTTTAAAAAGTATTCCTCACTGTGGAAAAAGTGTAATTTGATAGGCTAACAGTAACTGAAGGATTAAATGGGGCAAAGTCTTCCTGTGTAGAAATTACTGATGTTTTTCCACTTCTGCATGCGAGTTTTATATTTTCTCATTCTGTGCTAATACTAAAAAACAAATGCCAATAAATTTCATTTTTATTTTGTGCAATTCTTTATCATTTACCATATTTTTACAATTATATCCTTCAATTTTGTACATTTATAATTTAGCTCCAATTTACAAGGGAATTTATTTACAAGGGAATTACACAGGTTCCAGTGGATAATACTCAATTTTCCTTGATGTATGTATGGTTCAATTTATTTCTTGATAAAAAAAGAGAACAATGTATAAGCTTTAACATAATTGTAAATCTTTCCCCTTTCTTAAGCCATTACATTTCCTCAAAGGTAATTTTTCACTTGTATGAAAGCAATTATATATCTAGAATCATATTCATTTGTATTTATCAGAAACTTTCAGTTGCACATATGGATTTGTCAGTATAAATGTATGACATTTCCTGAAAAAACAATCAAGTTTGTTGGAAATACGAGTGTGCATATGTTTAGTGGATTGTGTTGTGTCTATAAATAATCAGATATTCTTTTTCTGTCCTTACTTTCCCATGTGAAAATCTCCTCAAAACTTTGCTCTCATTCCTTTCCAGGATAAAGCACTTATCCAGAAATCACTACTTATGCACCACATATGGTTAATTTCCTAGGTGCAGCAGACTTGACTGCAACCCCATCTGTCCCTTTTCCCAGAAAACAAGAGGAAGGAATAGGACGCAGCTGACAACTTACCTCCTGCACAGATTGTACACACCAACAAAAATTTAAAAAACTTTGATTATTTTGTGTCTTTACATTAACAAACTACTTTATATCAGTTAATTATTATCTTTAGTAATATAATTTTACTCCCTGGTTAGTTATTAGGATCAAATAATTGTGGTAAAATATAAGACAGGTTATTGGAGAACTTGCACCAAAAGCATATAAAGAGTGCTTCTGGTATGCATCCATGTTAGGTAGTAAGCTTCAAAGAGATGGCATGGTGCATTTTCATTGCATTTGAGTTATATTTTATGCATAGAATTTGAAAGCATTATGCTGTTTTTTTCAGGGTTATGCAATTGAAAATTGATTTTCCCTGAGCGAAAACACAATAACATCTACTTCCAGGTCATTCCATGCCATTCTAGAGATTCAGCCAGGCACTTCCCTGCATGTGAAACCCTTATGTGGGAACCAAAACTGCATTCATCATTGATCAGTCACAGGACAATTGTTTTACTGTTGCAGCACTGGGACTAGCATATGTGTAAAGTAAGTCTCTGACTTGCCTTTGAAATCCTCTGCTCCCCATCCACAGCACAGCTCTGACCATCCCTGATCTCACTCCTGATCAAGCAAGGCATGTCCCCACCCCTGACAACTCTCCAGTTTCTGACAAGGATTACCTTCTGATCTCCTGATGGTCCTGATCCCTTTAGGCCCTCCCATCCTGTGAAATCCTAAATCTCTGCTGCTCCCTTCCACCAACCATTCTCTTCTTCCTATTCCAGCTGTCTTATCCCTCCCTTCATATTGTGAAATCAATGCCAAGTCCCGAACCTTGTGGAAGATACCCCTCTGGATGTCGAACCCAGACTCTGATCATTGGTAAATATTCTCCACTTCTTGCTTTCCTGGCCCTGGTTCCTGGCTTTGATCATTGGTGGAAATTTCCCTTCCAGTTTCTGATCATTCTTGAAAAACTTCCTCAAGAACTTATTTCAGTGGCAATCTGACCCCAATCCTCATCCTCCAGCCACTGTCCCTCTCTCTGTGCTGTTCCCTGTCGCACATTTTCCATGAGAAAATAACACAACTCCCTTTAAATTATGCCTGAAATTTGCAGTAGGGCGTTCCTTTAACTGAAACAATTGCTAATAGCTCATTGTAACACTGATCTAGTACATGTATTTGGATACATTAGAATTTCTTGACTAATTGTTATGCAGACTTAATAATGCAATAATAAACAGTTAATGTTCATTTTGGAATAGAGATCAGTACTAAAATGGTTACATCCCATACAAACTGTCCTCCTGATGTCTAACACAGTTTTGCATATGTATACTTATTTACATTTTAGGGACTTAAGGATTCAGCTAACTGAACTGATACTGCTTGAGTTTTCAACTCCAACTAAAAATGCTTTAGACACAGTGTATTGTACTACCGTCTCAGTCACAGTTTATATACTGTACAATGCAACACTTGGCAAAGTCTAAACTTTCTTGCTTAATGATATGTGACCTGGAGATAAGAGATGGGTGAAATACATGATACAGCTTTCTTTAAGTCTAGTTTTCTTTAAAATTGCCTCCTTACTATTATGCTCACAGTCATACTTTACATTGTTAGCAGCCGCCATCAGAAGTTGGTGCTGACAATCTGAAGATTTTAGATAAGACTACAATAAACTGCAAACAATTAGTTTCTGCTGTTAATTTTGGCAGCAAGATTTTCAAAACCCTGTTATTGTCTATAAAATCCTTGCCATAAACAGTCAATATTACAATTTGAATTCACCTAAGAAAGCTGTGGCACTATGTGTGACATATATAGTAGTAAAGTAAAACAATTAAGACTATGCCAAGGTTTAAATCAGCTTAAATTAGTTGTTGGTATTGCTCAGTCAAATAGAACAACAGTACTTAAACTGCTTTAATTTGCTCGCTTTGATCAGCTTTTAATGTATAATCCTGAAATGTGTACAAAATCTATAAAATTAAACCTTTTGAAAACACACAATAGGAATAGTACACAGGTTGTCACATTTACCCTTTGTGTAGGGTAGATGTGCTTTACATTATATAAAAGTTACAACGTTCAGCTTATTGGAGTTATAGTATATATAAAGTTTTTACTAGCTAACAAACATTCAAATAATTTGATCAAATTAAAAATAACCAATTGCATACACATTTAAAAATGAATCCTTTGTGACTCTTCTCACGTTATGCATATTTCAATTTGAAATGTGACAAGTGTAGTGAGGTTAAACAAAGGCTTCCTGCTGACTACACTTACAGAAACCATGTGATTCTTTTCTTGCAAATGTAAATGGCTCCTTTATAGCTCGCAGGAGATATACAGTACAACACATGTTTTACGTCTCATCCTGTACTTGAATTTTATTATACAGTTGGAGTTTAATTAATATTTCACATCAGAAGTGAAGGATCTCATCTTTATTGTTACTCAAGCAGATAAATAAAACTCTACGCATTTATTTTCTCAAAGCTGTATACAGTGGGCAGCATTGGTAGGACTTATGCACTACTATTAATGAATCATCCCTTTTGTTATAATAACCATCGTAAGAAGGATTTCTACTCATGCAATCAGAAAAGAATCTAAAATTCCTCAAAGCAAATTCACAAAACTAAGTGGATTTAGAAAACAACTTCTTTGATTTTAGTATGACAAATGCCCAGGCAACTGTGAGTAAATAATGGGCTTCCTCTCTGCAGCAATGATAGGATTTGTTTTCTCTAGGTTAAGTACTTTTTTCACCGATTATTGACCATGCTCTCTGGAAAGCAAGAAGCTGTTTCAAACAGCTGTTCCCTTTCTCACAGCTAATTGCTTTTTTTCCAGGTCTTTACTAGCAAGTCACCTGTTCCTGTCACTGTGTAATCAATGATAGAAATCAGCACTTTCCCACAAATCATGCAAACAAATCTGTGCAGAGCAAGTCGTAGAGTACACCTCCATCAAATTACCTGACGCATTGTAAACACTTTGCCAAATGGCTTTGAATTAAAACACAAAACAGCTAAAAGATACCCTGTATCCAATCTATTTTATATTGAGCAATAAAGTATTCATGCACATAAAATCTCTGCTTTTTTAACACCAGTATTTAGCTAGAAATGTGCAATTGTTAAAATAGCAAAATCCATGGAACTTACAATTTATATAATGATTTTTCTTCTGTAGAATTAATAATTTTGTATTACATATTTGAGAGAAAATGTGGCACAGCTTACAAGAGTAAATGAAAATATTATTTAAAGTTAAAGTGAAAAAAAGAAACTTTAGGAACCAAAGAAACATTTTAGTAGTTAAGTTCAAATTCTATTAGACTATATTTAATAAGAAATATGTTAATTTTTGCAATATTGCCAAGTAAGGACTGCATATCAGCTGAATTACATTCAGCATAATTACATAAATATTTTTCTATACCCAAACAACAGTTCTAAGAGTTTGCCTTTGAAGTATTCCTGTAAATGCTCTGAAATGTTTTCATGATTCATTACTTGCCTGCCTAAACTGCACGGAATGAGTTTTCTAAGAGCATGGACCCAGGGCAGAGAACACAGAAAAGCAAGAAGCAAAATCAACAATGGAACCAAAGGGTTATCTAAGAGTACTCTTGTCCTTCTTTGTAAAAATGTCTCATTGCGAGACCTGATATATCAAATGCAAAAGTCTTCTACAGAAAGAACATGAAAAAGTCACCTTTGATTCTATATCTATGTAACTTATCTCCGTGCTACGCAGTTTCTGCACTATCAAGAGCCTGATAGTTCAACAAAACAAACAACTGACATATCAAAGCAGCACCAAAATCTTTTTTTACTTGAGAGTGCACAGATCAACTTTGTTGAGAGGGTATTTCTGAAATTAGTGTGAGTTGATCACTCTTTTCAAAATTATTCACAGGAAGACATTGATAACAAAACTAGACAAGGAAAAGGAGGTCAACAAGATATCGCTAAGTGATGTAAATTCAACCTGAAGTGTCTTCTATTGACAAACAGATCAGCTGTGTCCGTACACAGCTCAGAGAATAGAAGGAATCCAACAATATACTGTTTGTAGCTGTAAATTAAGCTCTCTCTAAGCTGTCCCAGTTAAACAATTTGTTTCTCCCAACAAGGCAGGGCAAGCAGTTTCAGTTATATTTATCAGACTTCAACAGAGGCCAAGAACACAAGCTTTGTCTTCCTTTGTCAGTAGGAGAACATTAATATTGACTTACCTTTTCCCCACAGCTATTGTCCACCTCGGTGAAATGACATCACGGAAAGCAATAATGAAATCTACAGCAGGGGCTGGGCCACGGCAGTCCACAACGGAGCATGAGACATGTGGTGGTTGAATTAAATATTTGATACTCCAGTGTGTTGCATAAGCCTGCTAAAGGCTGTGTGTCATTTACTTAATGACCAGTCTCATTAGTTAGATTGCAGAGAAGGCTTGATGCATTTTCTGTGTAAATACACTACCCATAAACCCTTGGGGTTGCAATATATCTGTTTACTCTATGAGGAGAAATGAATTTACTGTATACTACCTAATAGGTGGTCCTTGAAATTTAAACATCTCAGAACCATAGTTTCAAATATCCTGGAATCACAGAGTTTTAAAAAAGGACACATCACTCTGTTGGTTAATACATCCAATCTGATTGAAATTTAGGCTGTAAGATTACTTATTTCGATTTATGATTTGAACTAAAAGCTTGTTAATGTCACACTGTCAACCTACCTCCTCTAACCATACTTGTGGTAGAGTCCTAGGATTCCTATTTGAAACACTGTAAGCGGCCCAGGATATGACAGATGCCCTAGGTTATCAAAGCTACTTCCTTTGTTGGCTTCAAACCTTATTAGAGGCAAAGGACAGCAGCCATTCATTAAGATCATTTGAGATTTGCATTCAAATGCCATTTTCTATCTCACTTTACCAGGTTGTGCATATATTAAGCTTCTGCAAGCCAATCTCCTCTTGCCAAAATTCTATTAAATTCTTATCTCTAAGCACCAGGCAGTATTATACATTGCACTTCTTTTGTTATGCATTATGGCTGAAATCAATCAGCAATGTCTGGTGTGGATCAGCTGTATCATGCCATTTTTAAAAGAATAACAAAGAAACAAACAACCTAGCAAAGACCACAGCGCTATATGCGCAGAAGCAAGTCTCAACTAAAAGGACTAGAAGCATTAAAACTTTGCTTTCCTATAGTATACTTTAACTCACGTTCATAAAAATGATTGCACAGTTGTACAAACAATTATTGGAATGAGGGCAGAGAAAGACAATGTACAATTCTGTACTAAATCACATTTAAGAAAGAATCTGAAGTGAGTCATGAATTTAAATGAAAATAATTACAGCACAAACATTAAATTGTATTATTGTATCTACTCAAGTAGAAATTTAGGTCTGGGTGTGTAAAATTTGTTTTTAAAATATCAGTATAACTAAAAGAAAATTTCTTCAGAACAGACACCTTGGACAGCTCCCCCAGTCTGCATACTATCAGCTGAGTACAGGACAAAGACACTGTTCAGCACTTCAGTCAGCTCCGGGCTTTTCTCCTTAAGTGCACAGAGCTCAAGTTGCCACTGTAAACATGATTTCAATTCAAAGGATTTTGTTACTATTAGCAATGAGAAAGTATAGATATTACAACTGATGGACTACTGAAGCTAGAATGGAAATACTGGTTTACAAAGATTTGATTTAAAAAATCCTAAACTTTTTAAAAACTTGTTATTTGTCCTCATTTGTTTATTTAAGTATTTTACAAGTAAAAGAGAACTTTTAAGTAAACAAAACATATTTACAATAATTGAATAATGCTTTGGTGAAAATACTAAAGTCAGTAAGTTGAGAAGTATTATAAGCACTCGTTTAATAACTTTATTTGCAATAATTTTATGTTCTTAAGTTTTAATAGTTCAGAGGTAGAGTTGTGCCCATGTGTTGAAAAGTACAATTATTGAGGTTTTCTGGTTAACTCTCACTAATTTGCTAACATTCAAAGTGCCTTTCTCCAGTTTTTAAAGATAAAGTATTTAAGTTTGAAACTTTCACAAAATGTTATTATTACTTCAAAGGAGCTTATATATCTGCAAAAGTTCTATCAGTGGTGTTAAATATATTTTACTGAAAATATTGGTATTAAAATTAATCCATGTACTGCTGATAATTTATTTTGGTTTTATAACTGCTAAATGAAACTTTTACTCTGAACAAGCTCTGAGTTAAAAACTTTTTTGCATAGTTAATTAAGGAAGCTCCTTCAATTACCAGCTGGAACTGAATTCATTTTTCTTGTTAGTCTTATAACAGATTTCAAACCTATGCAGATGGGTAACCCTAATTCACCAGACTACAATTAGTCCTGTTGTATGCTGGATGCAACTGGTCAGCATTAATATTGTATACGTAACAGCTGAGCATTTGGAATGAAACCTGCCTGTGGCAGACCCTGGCAGATGGAAGCAGCATACAGAAACTTTTAATAAGCCTTCAGGCTAACATTGTCTTAATGATCCCTGTCAGGCGCATATCACAAACACTGAGGAGACAAAACTTCTTTGTCTGAACTCCACGAACAATATTATATTCCTTTCATTTTTTTTTCAGTACAAAGAATGGTTTTAAGAAAACTAACATTTAAATTAAGTGTTGCACACAAGCTGTCCCTGGGTAACGAACAGGTTCCAATTCTACAGACGTCCATAAGTCGATTTTGTTTGTAAGTCAGAAAATACACAAAAATCACTCGATATGGTGACCATACCTCTACTGCATTAAAAGCACCGTTAAGAAAGAACAATTACTAAAAGTAGAGAGAGAGAGAGAGAGAGAGAGAGAGAGAGAGGAAACTAGTTCTGCTGTTTGTAGGAATAAACGTATGCCGAACTTCTGAATTTTATAATATTATAGCAGCTTGTTCGTATGTAAGGGGTGTCCATAAGCTGAGCATCTGTAACCCGAGGACAGTCTGTATCCCCATTGTGCAAAACTATGAATCTACACACCTCACAGTATAAATTAACATTATTCAAATGACACAAAAATTATCTAAAAGAGGTTTCACGAAGACATCAGTCCGAGACTATAAAATAATGGAATGATCAGATCAAAAGTACATAACTTATATTGTCCAGCACAGCACAAAATTATTCCACTTAGCAACTGCATAAAATATTTCAATTGAGCTGAGCAATAACACTTGCATATTTTTAAATCCCTCTAGCCTGTGCAAAGCCCAGAACTGACAATGCTGATATAAGAGAAAAGAATGTAAGTTAAGTAAATGATTTATGTTTTCTACCAACCAAGAAATGTTCCACACAGCTTCATTCTTGCTAGTCTCTGTATATCTGGAAGAACAGTGCAGAAGTGAGTATCATTCCTGGAAAGTTTCTGCCAAGTGCATACAACTTATCAGTTGAAGGGGCAGCGTGGCCTGACAGCTGCACCAATCACAGCCAATTTTGCACATAATTAAAATTCAATGCAACAGACTGAGAGCCAATCCTGTTACAGCAATACTGTGTACACAACACAATTGTCATTCAAGATGAATACAACACGAAAACCTACAGCCTCACCATAGACTTTAAAACTTCTATTTTGTTGTTTGTTGATTTTAGGTTTACAAAGACTCACATGGCAGCTCCCCAGGACACAGCACACACACAGTTGAACGCAAAGTCACCACATTCTCACTTTACATCCTACTTTATGTCAGAATTGGGACACCTTACCAAGATAGATTTAATCCTGAATTTCTTCTTTGTTCGTCGCATAAAACACAATTGCACACAAACATCTTGAAAGAAAAGAGAAATCAGATTCATGCAGCCATATTTCTAGTTGTATGTTTTCTGTGACATATGTCCTGTTAAATAGATGCTAGCTTCACTTCATTTAAATAAGATGGAATTGTACTCCTCTACAACAGATGGCTCAGGAGATAATGATGGCTGAGCACAGGAGATTGAATAGCCCTGACTCTGTTGCTATGGCAGAAGCTAAATGTGTAATGGATGCAGTGCTTATTAAATTTGCTTGCTCTGTGCTTTCTGCTTCCTGAATGAATGAGCTCTGTGAAAGAGGCATGGCCAGATAATGTCTCTGGATAGATTTTTTTTAATCAAAATCTCGTAGCACCAGATACCTTTAATTTTATTGCCAAAGTGAGTGTCATCAACCTATAGACTTCCCCAGCCCCTCAAGGCCTCTTACCCCTGCTGCACCCTTTGACAGAATAACTTAGAAGACTAAAAAGAAATCATAGGTGCCAAAAGGCATTGTAGCAGTATCTGATGCATTTGTGGTATGGCAGGGAGACATCAAGCCCCCTAACAGGCTGTGTAAATATGAGCTCTGGCAAAGAGTAAATACAGACAACACTCTACAAACAGAGCCCAATTACAATGACAAAAGCCTGCCACACTTATGGGAGGAGCTCTCTATCCCGGACCACAGGCCATTGAGTGCGCGGCATACTTAATAGGCTTTCTACAGAAACCTGGGCTTCCATTACCAGCTGTCACTATAGAATATCAAAATGATCCAGACTGTGGATTTACAGACAGCCAGTCAAAGGGAGCAATTAATACAAAAACAAATGAAATAAGCACAATTTAGTGATTGTGTCCAATGATAAATCAAAAGCGACTAGGAAAATTTAGTTGCTCAAGGACAGTACTCAAATCAGCACTTTACAGCAGACAAAATAAAGTATTGTATGAGTTTATCATGATCCTTTGTGAAAATGTCACTTGCTTTATAGCCAAGACATACATACTTGGTGCACACGTAAAGCTTAGTCAGTTCTCTTAAGACTTACAATCAATATTTCATAAGAGGTAAATGATTGAATCTTGTTACCCACTAAATATTTTTAAATTAATGTACTAAAAATAATTCTTCAAATAGATTGCTTACCATCTTAATGAGTTTTTGATTTCCTAAAAGAAACAAAGGCTGCTCCTTAATGGAGTGAATGTGCTGTGTTTTCAGAAAATTACCACAGCTTTTAGAAAGAGCCAAACTTTACTGCCAGCTTCATTTAAAAGAATGAAATTGCTGCTGTATTAGTTGTAGTGACACATAATCTGTTTGATAGTCTTGCTGTTAAGCCCTATAAATCAGCTTAGCAGATGTCCTAAAGTAATGTGGCACACTTCAGAGAAAAAATTGCGTTCTTTTAAATTTCAGTCATGGAAGAAAGTGAATTAAGACTGTCACCTTATGAGCCAATGGCAATTATTCTAACAACGCCTCCTTCCTACTAACCACCGCCTTCCATTCTATCCCCTCCTCTTGATAAAATTCAGAGCAATCAACACAGACCAAAACATAATGCCTCACCATGTGTTCATCTTGAGTTTTAGGATTACCATCTACAAGCAAGGGGAAACCCCAGGGAAAATAATGCCTCCAAATAAATGGTCATTGTCCAGCCACCTGGACACCCTGAGTCAGCATACTCATGTACTACAGGGGATTTAGGTGGCCACACATGCAAGTCTTAACTTTAACTGAGCCAAGCATTTTGACATCTGTATGCAAATCACATTCTGTGATGGAGTTTGGTGTCAGAGTACTTTATACAGAGGTGCAATACTGAGCCAGTGTTTTAACAGTTTTCATGTTTCCATTATGTTTTTGTTGTGGCTTTTTATCCTCTATGTTGTGTTTTACATGTAATGTTATTACTCTGCTTCAACCGAGACAGTTGTGTTCCCTCTAACAGTATTTTATTTTCTTAGATCTTTAATTTATTCAAATTCTTAAAACACAGCCACCGGACTTTTATCCATTTTAGCAGAAGGCACTCAAAATACAACATGAATTATTCATCACAACTGTACTGAAGCCAGCTTCTTCTCTAAAGTGTTGTGTTCTAATGCACTTTTGGGGTAAAGCTATTTTTCTTCCTTTAATGGTGTTTTATACCCCTAAGACCATAACTAACAATTACTGTAATCACAGAAATAAATTAAAAAAACATGAAAATTAATCTCTAAACAAGTAAGCTGTTTTAACTACAATCAGATATAGATAGCATATTAATGATTGCTTTACCTTAAACTGTGATCTTTGAAACCTTTTTTTGGGTGGGTGGATAGGTGTTAGAACTTAGAACAGTACAGCACAGGAACAGGCCCTTCAGCACACCATGTTGGGCCAAACTAATTAAACTAGTAATTAAATGCCTAGCTAAACTAATCCCTTCTGCCTACACAATATCCATATCCCTCCATTCTCTGCACATTCACATGCCTATCTAAGAGCCTCTTAAACACCTCTATCGTTTTTGACCCCACTACCAACCAGACAGTGCATTCCAGGCACCCACCACTCTCTGTGTAAAAAAAACTTGCCCTGCATGTCTCCTTTGAACTTATCTGCTCTCACCTTAAATGCATATCCTCTACTATCAGACATTTTGATGCTAGGAAAAAGATACCGGCTGTCTATGCCTTTCACAGTCTTATAAACCTCTATCAGGACTCCCCTCAGCCTCCGCCCCTCCAGAGAAAACAACCCAAGTTTGCCCAACCTCTCCATATAGCACATGCCCTCTAATCCTGGCAGCATCCTGGTATACCTCTTCCACACTCTCTGCAAAGCCTCCACATCCTTCCTATAATGAGGCAACCAGAATTGAATGTAATGCTCCAGATGAGGCCTAACTAGAGTTTTATAATGCTCTAGAACTCAATGCCTCAACTAATAAAGCAAGCATGACATATGCCTTTTTTTACCACCCTATCAACCTGTGCAGCCTATTTCAGGGAGCTATGGACTTGGACCCCAACATCCCTCTGTTCATCAACACTGTTAAGGGTCTTGCCATTAACAGTGTACTGTCCCTTTACATTTGAACTCCCAAAGTGCAATACCTCACATTTGGCCAGATTAAACTCTATTTTCCATTCCTCCACCCATATCTGCAACAGATCTATATTCCACTGTATCCTTTGGCAATCATCTACACTATCCATAACACCACCAATCTTTGTATTGTCAGCGAACTTACTAACCCACCCATCTATATTTTCATCCAGGTCATTTATTCATATATCACAAACAGCAGAGGTCTCAGCATGGATCCCTGTGGAACACCACTAGTCACGGACCTCCAGCCAGAATAAGTCCCATAGACCACTACCCTCTGTCTTCTATGGGCAAGCCAATTCTGAATCCAAACGGCCAAGTCACCGTGGATCCCATGCATCTTAATCTTATGGATGAGCCTCCCATGAGGGACCTTGTCAAACACCTTACTAAAATCCATGCAGACAATATCCACAGCTCTACCTTCATCAATAATGTTTGTCACCTCCTCTAAAAAAGTCAATCAAGTTAGTAAGACATGACTTGCCCTGTACAAAGCCATGCTGACTATCCCTAAGTAGGTCATGGTTTTCCAAATGCTCATAAATCCTATCTCTAAGAATCCTCTCCAACAGCTTCCCTACCACTTCCCTATCACCGATCAGTAGTTTCCAAGATTATCCCTATTTCCCTTGTTGAATACCTGTCCTCTGGGACCTCATCTGTGGCTAGTGAGGAAACGAAGATCTTGGTCAAGGGCCCAGCAACCTCATGTCTTGCCTCTCTCAATAACTTGGAGTATATCCCATCAGGCCCTTGGGACTTATCCACCTTAATGTTCTTTAAGGGACCCAACACTACCTCCTTATTTATCTCAAAATACCCTAGCATATTAGCACACTTCACACTAATCTCTTTTTTGATAACATTGCTTAAATACTTTAAAGTCTTACTTTGTTATGTGACTTTTCATGCACCACGTGCTCTGAAAATGAAAAGAACAATTATAATCTACCCATTTCTGCCAATAGTTTTGTAAAATTGTTTACATAATTTATATTGTTAGATTCAGACTGGGAAATAAAGAGATAAACTGGAAATTGAAAATAAGAAATGAAAATAAAAGAATAACCAAGTTAGAAATATCCTGCAGATTTGTCTGCATGCAAAAAGACATGTTACTGATGTAAGTGGCGATTTTCCAACAGAACTGGGTTGAAATGTTGGTCTATATTTTCTCATTTCAGCTGCTGGTGGGCGTGCTATGGACTTCCACATTTACAGTTTGGACTCACTGCAGTTCGAGATCTATGGTAACTCACTGTTACGATATAAGAACACAAATGAAACTAAATAGGTACTTGGTATCCATAACACAAAAGCAATAAATATTTACTGGGGCCATTTTTTGTGCCCAACACAGGTCCATGCACAAGGATCACCAGGAAATGGACCCTCAGATCTCATAAGCTGCCTGTTTAAGGGAAATAATCAGCAACAGGCATCATGCCCCTCATTCAAATATTCAAGACTGAAGGTCTAGTTTGGAATTAAATTAAATGGTGCAGAAAGAGCATACTTTCAACTACCTTAGTTAAAAATTAAAGCGATAATACCCATTTTGCATCTCATGATAAAAGTTTTGCCTACTTTTTGCTCGACTAATTAGAATTGATTCTGGGGTGAAGAAAAGTGGGACTTGGAAGTACGTCACCTCAGCCCAGAGAGGATTTTGTCTGGCTGTGTTTATAACAAGGCCAGACGAGGGCACACAGTAGAAACCTTAGAAAAAGTAATTTCTTAGAAAAAGTAATTTCTTAGAAAAACACTGCAGCATTATAAAGCAATTTTGATAAGGAAAATTGAATATTCTAAAGCAACTGTCGTAGTTACACAAACACATAAATAGCTGATTCTAAGCAGTCCAATGAAGGGAAAGATCTGTGTTCAGGTCATTACTAAATATTTCTGTTGCACAAGCAATGTTTTTAAATAGATTTGGTTATGAAAATGTAATCAATATGAAATGTTCCAGATATAAATTGCAAAAGGTTCTCAATAATATTAGAATCTGAAATTTATTCTGGGTAATGATGGTTCAGCAACTCTCAGAAAATGGCAGAATATGCACCTTTAGTTATGGATAGATCTAATTTTTCAATGACATTACCCTGGAGGTATAATATTTAAGTTACACAATCTCACACAAAAGCATAGCAAAAAAAAAAACTATTTTCCAGTATATGGTGATAATGACCATAGTTTGAATTGTCAGGACTTTTTTTGGAAAATCATCTTTAGCTTGCCTTGCATCTTTTGATTTTCCTTCCTGTTCACTTCATGAGACACTCCAATTCACATTATCAAATTCAGGTCTTTTAGACAAGAAATGCTTAAGTAACATAAAACTAGATTGTAAACTTGAAACTGCATCTTTTAATCTAAGAAAAAAACACAACAGTAGAATGAGAGGCAACTTTAACCTTTAAGGAATACTAGATAAGGGGGAGGAGTGGAATTGCTCAACAGCAGCACAAAATGGGGTAATAGCTAGTCTACAGTACATTTCACACACTGCCTCATCTTCTTCACTATTGAAGACAATGGCTAATGAAATTTGTGTGGTATAAAATGGGTGCACATTCATGATCAGTCAGTTGAGCTTTACTGAAGCTGACCAATTTCACACCCCAGAAGAACAAAAGCATATACAAAATATAGGAAACAAAATAAATACACATATGGAATAATTTTTAAATCTCCTAATGCCTGCTGGTGATATTAATTTCTAATATTGCTTGAAACAATATCTTAACTCAGTGTTGACTCAAGTAAAATAAATAGTTTCACATTTGAGTTTGAAGAATGGACGGAGGAGGAAATGTGGATGTTTTAAATGTTTGCCAATACTATCAACAGTAGTTTCTAACATGGGAGAAAGGAAGGATTGGAAATTCACTATTTGTCTTCAGAGAAAAGCTAAACAATCTACTTAAAAAAACTCAATGGATAATTGTCCAGAAGCAGCATAGTTTTAAAAGAAGGGCTTGTGTGTTTAGGATTGAAGGCTGAAGCCATCAACATTCTGCCTTAAATCAATATGAATGTTTCCTTTGCAATGAGATCTAGAGAAAAGCCTTTAGTTGCAACATGATTATTATAACTTCATTACAAACAATTAATTGATGCAGTACTTCAATTCTTTGTAATACCATGTGATCTACCTTGAAGCAACATTTTTAATCAGAAAGATGGGCTTCCCCTACGTCCGAAGGATTTTAGAGTATGTGGTTATATGATGTCCAAGGCACACACTTCACAAAGATGGAGCCATGAAGGAAAATCTTAGGGTAGACCAGTGAATAGGGCATGTGTAAAGAAGTGCCTAAAGTAAGATGGAGAGGTAGAGAATTGAGAAGACTTAGAAAGGAGCTACTGTCCAGGCAGTCGAAGGCAATGGCTATAGAAATAGGGATGGAATTGGTGGGGCAGATGAGAATCTTAAAATTGAGACCTGGGACAAATGGGAATGTGGAGAGAGTAGGTTCTACATTTGCCTTGAATTCTCTAACAGTCAGAGTCATTATTCATCACCCCCATGAATATCGTCAGCTTTATGTTCACCTTTACTGATACTATCCTTCTAATTCCATGCCACTTAATTGACTGAATGTTAACGTTCACTTAATCAGCAATTCCAGTCTTTGCATCTCACATTCTCAGGATTCAGTTTTTTCCCTTTTATGCTGGTAATTTTTGTGAAGTATTCATTTATTGATATCTGGGCATTACCAACAAGGCTAGCATTTATTGCCCATCCTTAATTAGCTATTCCCACATTGCTGTTTGATAAGGAATTCCAGGATATCGATCCAGCAATGTTGAAGGATAGGCAACATATTTCCAAATCAAGATATTGAGAGAATCCTGGTAGTGTTCCCATGTGCCTGCTTATCCTTCTTACTGGTAGGTTTTGTGGTTAGGGAGGTGCTATCAAGAGAAGCCTCGGTGAGTAACTGCATGTGTTGAAGGCACTGTGCACCATTGATAGAGGAAATTAATGTTTATGGTGGCTGTTGGGGTGCCAATCAAGCAAGCAGCTCTGCCCTGGATACTGTTGAGACCTCTCAGAGTTATTGGAACTGCATTTATTCAAACAACTGGAGAGTATTCCATCAAATTTCTAACTTATGCCTCATAGATAGTGGAATGGCTTTGGGGTGTCAGGAAATGAGTCACCCTCCACAAAGTACTCAGCCTCTGACCTGCTTTTGCAGCCATGGTGTTTATGTGGCTGGTTTCAGCTGAGTTTCTCATCAATAATGATCACCAGGATGTTGATGGTGGAGGCTCAGCAATGGTAATGTCATGAACGTGATGGGTAGGTGATTAGGCTCTCTCTTGTTTGATATGGACATTGCCTGGCACTTCTGTGGTGCAAATGTCATTTGCCACCTATCAGCTCATGTCTGAATGTCATCCACGCCTTGCTGTATGCAGGAATGTGCCAATTCATTTGCTGTGAAGTTGCAAATGGATTTAAATGTTGTGCATTCATCAGCAAACATCCTCACTTCTGACCTTATGACAAAGCAGCTGAAGATGGTTGAACTTAGAACAATACTCGAGGAACCCATGCAGGGATGCCCTGGGGCCAGAATGATTGACCCCTTGCATGAGGTATGACTCTAGCCATTGGAGTGTTTTCCCTTGATGACCCTTGACTTGGTTTTTACCAGGGATCCTTGTCAATACACCTCATTAAATGCTGCCTTGATATCAAGGACAGTTGCTCTCACCTCACCTCTTAAATTTAGTTTGTTGGTCCATCTTTAGATAACTGGGCATTAATGATGGGATTATTGGTGAGTAAGTACTGCTTGACAGATTTGTCAATGTTACTTTTCATCACGTTGCTGGTGATTGAGAGTAAACTGACTGGACAGTAATTATCTGGATTGGACCCCATAGTTGTGACACGGATTCTTCTCTTGTGGCTCCTACTCATCAAACTGTGAAGAGTAAAGTCAGTGCCTGAAAATATATTATCTAGAAGCTTGCAAATTCAAAATGTGTGTGTGTGTGTGTGTGTGTGTGTATGGGAGGGGGAGGGTGGTTGCTGGGGGGGCAGGGTGGAGGGGTGATCACTCACACTAGGGTACACCTCCTCCCTCACCACTATCCAGACGCAAACTCAATGCAAACCAGAGGAACAGCACCTCATATCCCACCTGGGTAGTCTACAACCCAATGGTATGAATATTGAATTCTCCAATTTCAGGTAACCTGCTCCCCATCTGTCCATCTTCTCTCTCCCCCGATCTACCCAGTTCCTCCTGCACCCAACGCAGGCCCCCGTCACCCTGTTTCTTTCCCCTCCTCCACCCACTTCATCTGCCCATCACCCACACACTCCTCCCACTGGGTCCTCACCCCCTGCTGTTCCCCTCTCCCACCCTACCTCCCTTATTTGGTTCCATGCTCCCTTTCTTATCAGATTCCATCATCTGCAGCCCTTTGTTGCCTCCACCTATCACCTCCCAGCCTCTGCTGCTATTCCCATTCTTAACCCCTCCATTTGCCTATCACCCCTCCTCACCTGGATCTACATACTGCTTGCCAACTCTTGCTCCAACCCTTCCCCTCATCTTTTTATACTGGCTAGCATCCCTCCATCTTTCAGTCCAGATGAAGGGTCTCAACCTGAAATGTTGACTGTCCATTTCCCTCCACAGATGCTGCCTGACCCGCTGAGTTCCTCCAACAGTTTGTCTTCTACTCCAGATTCCAGCATCTGCAGTCTCATGTCTCCTAGTGCTGAATGGTGTCTACAGAATCATCACTAACTGTCTTAAACTCCAACAGCTTCGATACCCTCAATGGAACAACACGTCCGACATCTGGAGAGCTTTAACCAGCCAAGAAGAAAGCAAAAAGCAGAGAGGAGGCTAGACATAATGATGTGGCCAGAATGATGCCAAAAAAAATAATTCAGGAGCTTTTTCATGACGACATCACAATCTTGGTAAATTGGTTTATTATTGTCACATGTACTGAGGTACAGTGAAAAACTCGTCTTGCAATACTGTCCAGACAGATCATTTCATGACAACAGTGCATTGAGGTAGTACAAGGTAGAAACAATAACAGAATGCAGAATAAAGTGTTACAGAAAATTGCAGTGCAGGCAGACAATAAGGTGCAAGGCCATAACAAGGTAGATTGTGAGGTCAAGAGTCCATCTTATCATACCAGGGGACCATTCAATAGTCTTTTAACAGCAGGATAGAAGCTGACCTTGAGCCTGGCGGTACGTGCTTTCAGGCTTTTGTATCTTCTACCCGATAGGAGGGGGGAGAAGAGGGAATGTCCGGCGTGGGTGGGGTCTTTGATTATGTTGGCTGCTTTACCCAGGCAACGAGAAATGTAGACAGAGTCTATGGAGGGGAGGCTGGCGTCCCTGATGTGCTGATCTGTGTCCACAACTCTCTGCAGTTTCCTGCGGTCTTGGGCAGAGCAGTTGCCATACCAAGCTGTGATGCATCTGGACAGGATGCTTTCTATGGTGCATCTATAAAAACTGGTAAGGGTCAAAGGGGACATGACAAATTTCTTTAGCCTCACGAGGAAGTAGAGGCACTGGTAGGCTTTCTTGGCCGTAGTATCTACATGGTTGGACCAGGACAGGCCATTGGTGATGTTCACTCCTGGAAACTTGAAGCTCTCAACCCTCTCAACCTCAATCTTGCACTGGGGTCGGGGACTAAAGATCAACTGTTTGAGTTCACAGACAAACAATGATGTCTTTTTACTAAAGCATACACAAGATGAGGATATGCCTATTGAGAATGGCAGTCTATGCCTATTCTTAATTGCTTTTGGGAACAAGATGATGGACTACCTTCTTGAAGTGTTAGAATCCTTATAGAAGGAACACATACAGTGCTGTTTGGTAAGGAGTTCTAGGGCTTTGATTCAGCAATAATGAAGGGACAATAATTTATTTCCAAATTGGATTTGGATGGAAGCTACTGCCCTTGATCTTCTGGATGGTAGATGTTCTGGATCTGGAGGATCTATTAGTGAATGGTGCTGTACACTTTGTACATGGTGCCCACTCTAGCCATTCTCTTCCAATTGTAGAATAAACAGAGCACACTCTTATCTTGTACTGTACAGACTAAGGAAAGGTTTTGGGCACTCAGGATGAGGCACTCATTGCAGGCTGCCCAACTTATGACCTGCTTGTGTAGCCACAGTACTTCCATGGCTGGGCCAGTTAACATTCTGATTAATGGTAATCCCCAGGTTGTGAAAAGAACAGAATTTAGCAATGAGAAACTACTGAATGCCAAATGGAGATGGTTAGCGTGGAGATTGTAATTGTTTTACACTTGTGAGGCACCAGTATTATCCACTTATCATCTTAAGGCTGAGTGTTACGCAGAAAGTAGGCACAAACTCCAATATGATGCCGCGGCAGATGACTGCAATATCACCTATGAGCCCTTATCCTAACTTGGGAAGTTTGCTGGTGTTAATTTGCTGACAATAATAACAATGATTAATTGAACTGATGAGTTTCACTCCAATCATTATATCTTTTCCCTAAGCCCCATTTCTTGAACCTCAGTTTTAGTTACACATTAGAACATCAGAAAACAGGAGCAGAAGCAGGCAACTTGGCCCTTCAGTCCTGCCCCACCATTCAATATGAGCATAGCTGATCTGCCCCAGGCCTCATTTGCTCTTCTGTGTCAGTATCCCACAGCCCTCAATTCCTTTATTGCCAGACTTAATTGCTTAACTGCAATTGTTAATAAATAATAGGAGCTAAACCCCAAACCAGAGCTGTTCCTCCTCTATATTCCATCCCACACAAACTATATTAAAATGAAGGATGGAACTTTTCCTTAATGGTGTAATAGGCAAATGTTTGCATTAATTTCTCTCTTAAGTGTCTTAACAGAAGCAAAAATAGAAACTTGGTTCAGTTGCTCTGAATTTTTGTGCAAAAGCATCACTGAGAATATTTTCAACCCCACATTTGGTGACTTCTATGAACAAATATGCATGTATGCACACCTCATTCACAAAATTGTGTTTTCACTTTAAACCTAAATCATGAACTGCTTCTTGATTTTTTTTTCTCTGACAGTAATTATTACTTGTTTTGAATTCTAAACCAGCATTGGGCAAAATAAATGTCACACTTCTTGATTGATTGATTTAAATCTAGTATCATATATTATCGTAATGTTTTATAACTATTACATCAAAAACAACTGTTTAAATGAGGCTTACATGTGTGAATGAAGTTAGCTCTGTGAAACTATATTTAGATGCACACTTTTAGATTCTTGAATCCAGTTACTCTGCATGGCACCTGTAATCAAGTCATTAATACATTCATCTGAAATTCCTCTTTCCAATATTTTAGTGGGTGTGTAATCCATTTAAATAAATTGAGTTAACCCTAAAATGATGGAAAGAGACATTTCAGGTAAATGAGTTAGGACACTGGTATTGCACAAAGTACTTTTACAAACCTTGTGCAATGTATTGGCTGTCTTAAAATTTTCATTAAATAAAAGGGAGAGGCTCAAAGATTACATGAAACTGAAGAAAAGTTTTACTAAGTACAATACTTCTGAAAGTATTTAGTTACTCTTTAATTTACTTAAATTCAGTGTAAACAGCTTCTTGAAGCCCTTAAATTTCCCCATTTTTCCCATTCCTGTTCTGCAGGTGACTTCTACAATCACCAATCACACCAAAGTAAGTGGCCTTACAACACCTGTTGCAGCAAATTTTGCCTGGGGTAGCCTTCATTTAGCCTGCACAATGAAGTCTTAACTTACACAAAGAAGTTTCAAAAACTTTGCTACAAAACAAATAACCCCATCTGGAACAAATTTAGGACAGCACCTGCTGTCGGTATTGTTTACAATTCAATTCATGGAATTTTCCGTACACATCATGCTAAGTTTGTTAGTTTAACCTCCTGGTTTATTATCTACATTGAAAGCAAGGCTTGTATCATATAGTTTTATCCCAACTGCTACTTTGGCATATAAGAACAATAAATTGGAGACAACCATGTACAATAGAGAACTAGTCAGGGTGAGCTTGGTTATCCTTTAGCTGAAAATTGATGCAGATTAACTGCCAACCCCTGCTTTTTCTTACTGTAACAAACTCCATTACTGCATTAAGTGAGAAAAGTGATTTAAAAAATTGGATAAAATTCTGTTGCAGTTTCCACTGGAGCCAATGACTTTGTGAAAAGTCTATTCACTATTAATTGCTTTTTATCAATTGAGGATTTGCTTCATCATTTTGTTTGAGACTGTAGGGGTAGCTTCATGAGCCTATGCTGCCATCAGATGAGCCTGCCTGCCAGGAGCTCAGACTCATAAGATTACCCCTTGTGGGTGATATTATTCTGCAACGCTTAACATGCTCATATCAAATTTCATTCTCTGCTAATTCAAGAGACAGTTTAATCTGCTTATTTTAAATGGGTTATTGGTTCATTAAAACAGCAAAGATAAGGATTAGATATTAAATTTTTGCACACTAATATTGCTCACAGTAATATCCAGGCTAGTTTCTAAGTCTCATTCTTTTACTTCAAAAGTTTATACTTTGTGATAACTTAAAGCAACAGTTCACATGTACAGCTTGGTTGTGTAACAGCTTTACCCCTTTCACTGTCATGAAATTCTAAAAAGTGCCAGAGAATGTCTGTATAAAATTATTTGGAACTTTGAATATTGTTGTTAGAAAAGTGAATTGATATTAAAGGTGCAGAATTATTCATGCCTGTCTCTTTTTTCCAAAATAAACATTTACTTTGGAAAAACTACATGTGCAGACTTTAACTGTACACCAAAGTGCTTCAGATGCTTTGTCGTACTTGTATCAAATACAACATTGTCCGAAAAGTGAACAAAGGTCTGGTATCAAATTCCACATGAAAGTCCTTTGCTTTCACCTTTGCAGTATTTATTACAAGTGAAAACACAGGTCTGGAAAACGTGAACAAATACAAATTATTTTTTGGTCATGATTATTCTTTCTTTGTCTTTACTTCCCCCCTAAAGAATTTCAGCTGTTCAGTCTGAGCTGCTGACAACCAAAACTCATGGAGAAGACTTGTAGGTGTACAACTAACAAAACTTTTCAGTGATGCATGAGGCCATCAGTTTGTAAACCTTTGACCTTGAAGTGTGCGGCCTGCTGCCTGTTTTGTGTTCAGCTGGGTCTGCATCTATAATAAAGCAGCTGCTTGGAACCGTGCCTGCTGCTGCAAAAAAGCCAACAAAGCAGTGCGTAATTTATTTACTCTTCACAAAGGCCTATTTGAACAGTCTCGTAAAAAGGAAATAGAACAGCTACAGCACCAGCAGTGGCTTTAATGCATTTCATAAAAATCAATGCATATATGAGCAAATGTGAATAAATTAAGCTCCATGAACACATTCTAATAACACTGTACATTGCCCAAGAAATAACATTAACATTGAATAACATTAACATTGAATAACAATTTTTGAAACATTGGTCACATTCCAGCTGAACAGCAAGCAAATGCTTAGCAATCACAAAAGGTGACTGTACATTGATTTACACAGTATTTAAAATCTATTTTAGAGTACCATAAATGGTAGTCTAAAATGTAATATAATAAAAGCATATTTTCTGGCAAAAGCAGTAAATAACAGGCCATTCCTCTCTAAAGTTAAATGTGTAAATTTTATGTCTATGTTTTTTTTATATAATTACTTCGGCTAGATAGAGAAAAAAATAAGGCACTTCAGTTATCAAAGAAACAGAAACTTATTTCTGATTGTAAACATACAGTAACATATTGAATACATTTGTGTTTACTCAACCATAAACAACCAATACAAACCTTACTATTCTTTTATGTGAGTTCAGTGCTGAGCAGACATTCAGTTGTAATTTTAATACACTGAAATAAATTGCTAATAGTTTTCAAATCACCAAGGCCATGGTAAATAATATTTAATTTGAGATGGCAAATACAATTATACTGCAGAGCACAGTATAAGTACAGCCATTTGAATTCCAGGAGAGCTTTATTGAATGGCTGGAGCTATCAAAACACAAAGATATAATGAATACCAAGAATCAAGAGAGAACTGTATAAACCTGCATAATTTTATCTTATGGTAGTTGTTAAATTTCAGTCCTGAACAATTTTTCTTCACACAAAAACAGTTTTTAGTGATAAAGAGGAAAACTCCAACAAAAATTCTTTGGAATGAAGAAGCAAGTTAAACTAAGTGGTTCAGTGAATTAAACACTGACCTTTTGTCTTTGGGATCTGTCTTCAAATCCAAAATGGGATGTAATTCTCCTCTGCCTTCTGGCTGTGAGGATACCATGTGAAATGAGTGTAGCAATCTCAGCTCAATTTCCATTGAGCATAAAGCCACTCCTAATTTGGCATGAATTATCAGTCTCTCAGAGCGTTCCTGAAAATTAGTATGGGGGAGGGGAGAAAACTGAATACTGACAAAGTGGGGGTCCTTCCTGAGGCTGCATCAGAGGTATTTTGCTCTGCAGATTATAAGGAACTTCACTTAGATACAAGTGATGTACTTGAGTGACAATGGATGGCTAAATGCAAAGAGTTCCACTGACCAGCATAAACATCCTAACCTTATGGAGCATGAAATGGCTGTTGGACTTAAAAGCTATTTCAACAAGAACTCATCCCTTCAGACCAACACTCTGGATACTAGCCTAGTAACTTAAACACTATGCTACCTTTCCCAACAAGTCTCCAGTTACCTCTTATGCTGTGCTCATATCTTGCTTCTGCTAGTGAATGTCATGAAAAGTGCAAAGTCTCTTAGTTAAAGGAAATTTGAATTTTGGTGACATCTCTACTGAAGAAGTTGCTTGTAAGCAGCCTGATGTAATTCAGTTCAATGCGGAAGTTTGGAGGTGGTTTCCTGGTCCTTTGTCATTTTCAGTGCAATTAACAGATGATGTACTCCAAAACTGATGCGTTTATAAGAGTTAATATCCAGTCATGTGGGCGTGAGGTTCAATAATATGTTAACTGCATGATCAAAATAACACAGTCACTTAAAAAAAGAACCTCAAAGAACCTTGAAAACACAAAGCATTTATTTTAGTAATCGACAAGGTGAAGGATGTTAGTTCTCAAGCCACTGCCCCGTCCGCACCTTACCCCCATTCACAGGTCAGATAAGGCACAGCCTGGTCACCATATCTGACCTGTTCTGCTCCAACAATAATCCCTAGGCCCAGAAGAGCACCTTGTATTATACTGTTTCCCATAATAACCTCCCAAAGAGCTCTTTGGGGTGGGAATTTGCTTATGGCTACTTCCAATAATAGTATAAAACAGCATAAGATATATGTTGTACTTTGTCTCTGAAATTATGTTCTAATTCTGTTTTAATTTATAAGTACAATCATTGTTACTGTGTGAATGCTACACCTACTTTGGACACGAAATGCAACAAACTGCAACGAATAAATAAAAATCATTTGAATGTCATTCCAGTTAAGGCAAGTATCAGTGTACAAGAAGATGTTTGTATATTTCAGATATCCGCAATATTGAAAGTTAATCAGTGGAGGCACAATAAAATAGATATTAAAAACATAGAATAAAAGAGTCATACTGCTAAACTGATTCTTACATATAAAATAGAACAAGTCCAGGGATCTAGAGGCCAATTAGCTGAAAGTTGATGATAGGAAAGATTCAGAACCAGGAAATATAATAAAGAGCAAGGATCCAAAAAGGAACCGTGATAATTGAACAAACCTAGTGGATTCTTTGAAGAATAGAAAGGGTAGATGTGAGTAACATAAAAGACCTAACATTATGGATATCCAAAAACGCTTCAATAACACAATGCAAAGTATATTAATGTCTAAAATCTGAACATATGCAGTCAGAAACAAGTAGAGGAAATAGAAACTTGACTCAAAAGAGAAACCAGGCAATTGGAGTCAAAGGCAGATACTCAGATTGGCAAAAGCTGGAAGTGGCATTCCACAATGTTTGGCAGGAAGGCCACTGTCATTCACAATTTATATAAACCACCAATTGGGAATACAATTGCAGAATTCGCAAATGGCATCAAATTGGGATTGTAGTTAAAACAATATAGTAAATGTGACAGGATACAGGAATCCATTAATAAACCTTGGTGATAATTGGCAAGTAAATTTCAGCATACATGAGTGTGTGATAGTGGAAAATGTTTAAATGGAATTGGGAACAAAAGAATAAAACACAGAAGAACTAAAGGAAATAAAATTGATACAGTGAAGGAATAGAATTGAAAAAGAAAAGTTATGTTAAACTTATGTAAAACTTCGGTTACATTACATTTAAGGTAATGTAAGCAAGTCTCATCTCTAAATTCTAAAAACACTGGAGGGTAAAAACCACTCCTAATCTGGTATAGAGGGTAAATCACATTCCTAGAATTCTTTGAGGTTTAACAAGAGTTAATAGAAGGGAAGCAGTAGAAGTAGCATACTTGGATTTCCAGAAGGTATTTGACATTATAAAAAAGGCTGGTGCATAAATGTTCACAGTAATGGGGGAAGTGTGTTAGCATGATTTGAAGAGTGGTTATTGCACAGAAGACGTTGTATAACTCATGGTGAGGCCACACTTGGAGTACCATGTACAGTTTTAGTCATCCTGTTATTGGAAAGACGTGGTTAAACTGGAAAGAGTGCAGAAAAGATTTATGAGGATCTTGCCAGGACTAGAGGGCCTGAGTTATAGGGAGAGGTTGGACAGGCTAGGTCTTTATTCCTTGGAATGTAGGAGAATGAGGGAAGACCTTACATAAGTGTTTAAAATTATGAGAGCAAAAGATAAGGTGGATGGTAACAGTTTTTTCCCCAGGGTAGGGGAGTCAAAACTAGGGGGCACAGGTTTAAGGTGAGAGGGGAAAGATTTAAAATGGTCCTGAGGGGCAACTTTTTCACGCAGAGGGTGATGAACCTATGGAATGAGCTGCCAGAGGAAGTGGTTGAGACAGGTACAATAGTATCATTTAAGAAGCACTTGGATAGGTGCATGGAGGGGTGGGGCTTTGAGGGATATGGGCCGAACGCAGGAAATTGGGACTAGCTGGGTGGGCACCATTGTTGGCATGGAGTTGTTGGGCTGAAGGACCTGTATCCATGCTGTATTGCTCTATGACTCTGTGACAGAGATTCTGAATAAATAGGTCTTTTTCTGGCTGGAAGTATGTAACTGGCAGAGTGTCCCACGAATCAGTGTTACTCGATTATTTACTATTTATATTAATGACTTAGAGGAGGGGGCACAGTATAGGGTATCCTAGTTTGCCAATGGCACTAAATCAAGTGAAAGGAGGTGTTTTGATGAGGATATTTAGATTCTAAAGCAAGATATAGATAGATTGTGTAAGTGGGCAAAATCTTGGCAAATGAAGTTTCAGTCAGATGAATCAAAGAACAGACTATTATCCAAGTGGAGATTGGCTTATATTGCAAAGGGGTTGGAATTTAAAAATGGATAAGTACTTTTATAATTTTACAGGGTGTTGGTGGGGCCACACTGGGAATACTGTGCAGTTTTGGTCCTTTTAAGAAAGTTAAAGACTTCCTGAGGAGATTCATTCGGCAAATTTCTGGGACAAGAGAATTGTCCTATCATGAGTAACTAAGTTAGATGTGTACTATTTGGAATTTAGCAGAATGAGGGCTGATCTTATTGAAACATGTATGATCCTAAGGGGACAAGACAGAGTAGACATTGAGATGCTTCCACCAGTGGGAGTCATGGAGCAATACAGCATGGAAACGGGCCCTTTGGCTCACCAAGCCCATGCTCATCATCAACTGCCCCTTTACGCTAATCCTATTTTATTCTCCCAACATTCTCCACACTTCCTCATTCTATCACTCACCTACATACACTAGGGGCAATTTACAGTGGGCAATTAAGCTATTAACCTGCATATCTTTGGGATGTGGGAGGAAACTGGAGCACCTGGAAGAAACCCATGTAGTTACAGGGAGAACTTGTAAAATCCACACAGAGGTCAGGATTGAACCCAGGTCTCTGGTGCTGTACAACAGTGACCCTACTAACTGTGCCACCCAAAGTCTTGAACAAGGGCACATGGTTTCAAGACAAGAAGGCAGTCACTTAAAACTGAAGTGAATAGGAACTTCTTCTCACAGATATGGTGAATCTCTGGAATTCTCCACCCTGGTTGTGAAGGCTGGATCACTGGAGGAGGAAGATAGAATTTTGTAAGATTAGTGAATTCAGGGCTATGGGGGTTGGCACAGAAAAGGAGATGAGGTCTGGGGCAGATCAGCTCTGATTATACTGAAAGGTGGGGCAGGCTTGAGTGGCCAGCAACCCTATTCCTGCTCCTATTTTCTTATCATTGTATGGTCACAAATAAAATCAACAGGGAACTCAGGGCAACATTTATTACAGAGAAAGTGATTTATCTGTGAAATTTGCTGCCACAATGAAATGGTTAAGGTGAATAACCAGATACTTTTAAGGAGAAATCTTGTTAAGCGTATGAGGAGACAGAAGTAGGAGGTTATATTGATGGTGTTAGATGAAAAGTGGGGAGATGTTTACGTGAGGATAAATACCAACCTGAATCCACTGGGCTGAATGGCCTATTACTGCCCTAAAATACACTATGAATTGTGTCGTAAAATCTTTAATATCAATTTGAACAAAATAATTGGAGCTTGGCGTAACATTCCCTGGTACTATAAATACAGTAAAGCAAGTTAAATGCAGTGTCACTGGCTCAAGTAATATTTTTTATCTCTACTATCTGATATAACCTGAGCAAGAAGACCATGAGAAATCAGTCCTCTTGCAGAGTTATGATATTCCAGAGATTGCAATGGTGCCGGCAAGAAGCAGTGTATCATTTACAAAAAAGATTGAGATCAGTAAGTTGGGTCACTGGCATATTATGAATCCTTAAGGTTGGAGCAGGAGATTGGGACGGGGTGAACAATACCACCAGTGTGCTCCGCTCTTTCTGGAGTAAGAGCAATTCCAATTTTTAAAACTGCTGGTTTGATCACTGTTCATCTGAAATAAATTTACTGTAACCTGCAAGCCACATGTTGGGGTCAGTCACAATCCATATTAGGAAAGTGCTTTGAACAGGTGTTTTGTCACTGAATTGTCCAGGAATTGAAGATGGGGCCCTGGATCACTGAGGGCATGAGAAAAAATGGTAAGAGGCATGGAATGAACTGATGTTTCCTGCATGCACTTCCAATCGAATTTTTGGGCCATGGAATTTATTAGAATTGGAATGTAACATCATGTACTGTATGGATTATTATTCTGTTGCTAGTGGAATAGTTCTAATTCACCATATCACCAGTCTAATTGTTGTAAATAAGTATATCCGAAGGTTACTCAGAGTGTGTTGTCTGTTGCTGAGTAAGTTTCTTTGAACTTTTCAGGAAATGATTGGCTTTTCTGTTATATTTAATCCCTCCATGTTATTGATAGTGACACAGATCAGTACGTTACAGTATGAGAGCTACTTCACAGCATACTGTGCATTTGCATAATATGGAGAAAGTTGAACTTGTTCACCAAGCAACCAAATTACCATTAGTTGATAATAGTGTAAACTGTAAGATAACTACCACAGTAATTTAGATTTTCATTATACAGTTTTAATGAGTACATTTTATTCTTCTCACTGAAAGCATAAACATAAAATTACCAAGAGATGCAAGACACCATCCAGATAAAGCAGTGTGAAGTTTATATCGTCTAAAGCAATGCAGCCTGTCAAGCTTACTTTAACATCATTTTATCCCATTAGAACAACGAACATTACAGGATGATATAATTTATGGCAATAATAAAAGGTGATACAGGATTGATAGAAGAAGACTATTTTGAGCAGTTGATTGATAAAGAATAAAGTTCCATAGATCCAAGATTACACTTAATAGTTGTAGAACAGACAGCTGTGAAAACAATTTTGCAGGAAGAGTTGTGAGGCTGTGCAATTCAATCCAGGTTTAAAGCCTATGTGCAGGTTCAAGATTAGATTGGATATGTAGTGAAAAGAAAAGGAATTGAAGGAATGTGGTAAAGGAGTGGGTAATTATGATTAGAACAATTTGTGTGAATGAACATTAATTGCTGACAAGGACTGATTAGACCAAGTTGCCTTTTCCTTTGTTATAATTTATTCACATTCTACGACGGACAGTAATAATTTGCATTTATATAGCACACAATGCAGTAATGCTCCCAAACAAAATTTAACATCAAGTCATATAAGAGGTGTAAAGACAAGTAACTAACCTTGTCAAAGAAGTGGATTTTAAGATCTCAAGAGGAGGGAGAAGGGGAGGGAGAGAGGGAGGGACGGAGAGAGAGAGAGAGAGGGAGGGAGGGAGGGACGGAGAGAGAGAGAGGGAGGGAGCGAGGGAGAGAGAGGGGGAGGGAGAGAGCGAGGAGGGAGGGAGAGAGGGAGGGAGAGAGAAAGAGGGAGAGAGATGGGGAGAGGGGGAGAGAGAGAAAAAATATGCCAGGAAGGGAATTTTAGAACAAGCAGGTTTAGGCATGGTCACCTATGGTGAAGTGATTAGAACTGAGAATGTGCAAGAGGAAAAATTCAAAGGAGTAGGGATATTTTAGAGGGTTATAGAGCTAATAAGTAGAATATCATGGGAACACCACCATCGATTTCTCTTCCAAACCACACAGCAACATGATTTGCCTGTGTACAACCATTCCTTTATCATAGCTGGATCAAAATTACAAAGTTTTCCACCCATCACCACTGTGGCACTACCGTCATATACAGTTCCAGAAAATCCACCTCAACCTTCTAGGAGAAACATAATATGGACGATAATTTACTAGTGTCATTTATATCCAAAGAACTAGAACATAAACAAATGTCTTATACTTGATACTAACATTTCACAGAAAAACAGTCAATGAAGGAAAATATTTTGCAAAACTGGGCTTATGAAGTAGCTTCTGTGACACAGTAGAAGTCATCCTTGGAACTGAGCAGTATTTAGATTACGGTACCTAGCTCTTAGAGGGTAAACTATGAGTAGAAAGGAAGCAGGGCCCACATTTCAATTGTAGTATATATCAAACAAGCAGTTGGAAGAGTAGGCAATGGAGTTATACTAACAGGCGGCCAAACTTTTCTCATGATCAATCGTTACTTGAATGCGAACAGTGAACTGTCAGCAATCAATAAAGGCTTACAGCGTGTCGCTTATTGGTAGGAGTGGTTGGAGACGGTGATGAGAGCACGCTAAGAAATGCAGTGGTAATCCAATGTTTCCTATGTGCATGTCAGTGGAAGCGTTTTTGTAGCCAATAATTGCACTGTTGTAGCAATACCCGCAGAAACAGTAGCTAACTATACCTCCAAGAATGGGTCTGGATGGATGTAAGGGCAGGTGTTCAGTAAAAGTCAGTCTGTGCTCTAGGGTGCCCTAAAATTGATCAAACGCTGGTTTTTGCCAGAACATTTTTGCTAGAAAATTCAATGATCTCCTTGCGTGATTGTACAAGCTGTGTGAACAGAGTGACAGAGGGAGAGATAGGGAGACATGTATCTGACCTCCTGTGGTTTGACTGTCCATAGAGCAATAACATTCCTAATATTGATATAAAATAGGTTTCAAATAGTCAAAACCTTTTGAGTCAAGAGCTATTGAAAGAAATTCCTGAAAAGGAACACTTTGGTTATATATATATATTGAGGCTGTATACAAGGGATGGCATGTTTTTAAAGCTTTTATTTCTACACTTGGAATGTACCCTATTGTGAATGCATAATTCTAACAAAACTGTTTTCCCATTTGAAATTCATTTGAAATGAGGTAATCCCAATGTAACTAAGGAAGTTGTGTTGTACCACCTTGAATGCAATTCAGAAACTATGGCTTTGTAAAAAATTGTACCAAACAGTAGCCACACATACCAGGCAGAAGAGAGGAGAGAAAGAGCTGAAACTTGTTTGCTCAGTCCAAGCTTGGGAGGGGGTGGTGGGGAACAGCGTAAAACAATGTTGGATCAAGGGGAAACTCCAATTACAGTTGGTTATGGCTACTGGAGTTTTATCTTGAAAGTAAGACCTCTCACGCCACCAGGGGTAACTGCAGTCATGAAAGGTGACCTGATCAGTTACCATATGGTATCCCTCACTGGACCAAGGTAGACTGATTCCTAGGACAGTTGTGAGTATACATAGGGTTTAATTCATAGCATGGAGGGATAGAAAGAAATGGAAAGGGCATCCTAGTGCCAGATATTACATCAAGATTAATGTAATTTCTCAATTTCAAGTCATGGAATAGAGAGTTCTGGTATTTTGCCATTTATTAAAAATCCTTTATTAGTACTTCTGCACAGGTGGCAGAAAATTCAACTACCAGCCGGTTGTAAAGGTTGGCAGGCATATGAAGACACCAATCGAACACTCTTCATCTGGCTGTAAAGAAATCATGGCCCTGCAGTTTCTGATTGCTTACTGAGTCTGCTTGTGGAATGCAGATTAATTTATTCCATCTCCAATATCCACTGTCATATCATGCACCTGACTGTTCTAGAATTGGTGTCCATGGACACTGAAATGAAAAAAGCCTTGAGTTATTCCAGCAGGAGATTTAGTCTTGAAATGTTTTACCCTGTCAACCCATTCATGGTGAAAATACAAGGGAATGGTGAGGTGAAAATCACCGCACTCTTAAATGATTCATTACTGAATATGTGTGCTAATTGAGCAACTTCAAACTCTCAAGGTTAGTATGTGATCAATAAATGAAATCATCGTCATCTTTTTGTGCTTAATCTGAATTACCAAACTGTTTGTAGATCTCACTCCATTTCTCCAACTCCAAAAGTTCTGGTTAAACTTACAGAAACAAGTTTGCGCAGCATGGATGCACCCAATTAAATCTGTTTGCCATATACAGTTTTGAAACAAATTAAGAATAAAGACTACTAGTGCATATACATACATAAAGGAGGCAAAACATATTGTTCTGACTATCAAAGTGGCCTCGTTCAAGAATCATACCTGAGTGATGTTGACCGATGCCTTGGTATGAGTTTAACAGCATGTAAGAGCCTCAGAAGGATTATTGGAACCTAATCCCAAATGTTCTCTGCCCCTTACAAAATGGCAGTTAATTTGATTCCAAATTTACAGCAACTTCGATGACAGGTACAGATAAGGGGACTGTCCAAAAATGATAATGACCCTGAACCCAGGTCCTTCAGTCACACTGCTGGTAGCAGAAGAGCACGATCAAATTATTTACACCTAACCTTAACAATTACAAGAAAATGTGGAACGTATTTTTATAATGTTTAGGCTTCAAGCATGAAGATCAATGCACCATATGCTTTTCCAGCCATGGAAACAGGTGAATGGTACGTAATGAAGTATGTACTAATCTCCACACTTCCATCATATGCACTTCTCAATGTGCTGAATATACAAAATTTCATACTCAAACACCACTCATCCTTCTTTGTATTGCACAGTTCTTTGCAAGTTATTCCTTAGGTTATCTTAATGTGATGTTTTTCTTTAAGAAACAGTAACATACAATTCATACAGCAGGGTTTTAATATTATTCCACCATACTACCTTTCGTCTACATTGAAGTAAATAAAAGTTGATTTTTTAAATAATAAATATAATTGGGTATAAAAAGTTGGCGTGTACATCACATCTTTAATATTAAAAATAACCCAAGTTGCATGACAGAGAATATTACAATGGATGCTGAGTCATGGAAGGATAATTAAGATTATTGTCATCATTCTTCCTGGGGAAGCACCATTCAATTCTGCCGTAGATTTTTACTTCCAGAAAACATAATTAGATCTTTTGAGTGGAAATCCTGTAGGTTGACATCCAGCTCTTTTCTCTTATGGCTTCAAATTTTCATGTTTGCATGGGAATCTCTGAGTCAGCCAACCTCGGGTTGTGACCAATGTAGGTCCAACTTCTCTTCCTAACTGATAAGAGCACTGGTGCGTTCAGTGTTTACTGAATTTGATAAACAAGAGCTGTTGCAGGTATCTACATTGGACCTGTGTCAGTTAACTCCTGTTGCTTCTGATTCACCTGCAAGTGGTGGTAATGGGTTGTGCAAATTGTTTCAACGTCTGTCATGGCTGAGTGGCTGATGGTATGGGCAGCTGTGAGATGTAGATGTGAGGCTTGCAACAGTGCTTACTGTGTGAGGGTGAGAAGCATCTATGAATGGAAGGGAGGAATTCCTAGTGAAAGGAGCTGTTGCTGGTGAATGATGGAGGCATGGTGCAATGAGTAGTTGTACAACACAGAAACTGACCTTTCATCCCACCGAGTCTATGTCGCCCATTATGCACCCATTTACACTAATCTCATTCTATTCTTCCCACATTCCTTTCAAGTCTCCCAAGATTCTACAAATCACCTGCACAATAGGGGCAATTTAGAGTGGCAAATTAATCTACCAACTGCATGTCTTTGGGATGTTTGAGGAAACCCAGGCAGACACAGGATTACTGGGACGCAACATTTGAAGATGCATTCACTTGCCTATGTATGTGTGAACTTCCCCTGGTGCTGTATCCATAGCCTTATAGCTTCATTCAGGGGATTGACCATCATAGATATCCATTCCTATTGTTTTCGAAGTGTTTGTCTGGAGGGCATTCTGGCTTCTTGTGGAACAAACTCTTCTCCTCTGCATCTGTTACAGAAATGTCTCCAAAAATGTAATGGAAAGTCTTGGAGCTTGGTCTCTCACATGCTGTACCATTCTTCAATATTATCCAGCCAGCATTACCAATATTACCCATTCCTACAATACTTGCCTGTAACATCTGCAGCTTTAATTCCCCTTTAAGTAGTACCGGCAGGCTTTCAGTAGTACAGGCAAGGTAGGTCTAGCCACTTACACCATTAGCCCCTGCTGAGGTGCACAGCAAATGAACTATGTTAGCATTCATGCAGCAATCATGTAAATCAGGAACTAGCATGATGCTGGCTTCCAGCCTGCTGCATAAGGAACAGCCATGGGTTAATAGTGCACTGTGATCCCCAGGCTCATTTTCAAAGGTTACCAATGTACTCCCCATGAATTCAGTTGTGGGAGAATGGTTGTCATAGGAAATGTACAGTACAATCTAGTCTTGTTTGCCAATGGCACATTTCTAGAAATTCAGGAGCGAACATGAATGGTCAAGAAATCATGGAAAATCCATGCTCAAATATCTGACATGAGCTGCCGTCTGATGAGGTTCTCACTTGTTGAAAACACTACCACCTAAATTTAAACATTTTAAGTTACCTGTATTATCTTATCACCATAAGCTATTTTTACTTTTGAATTTACTGTTGTTGTAATGTTGCCATGAATAATAAAATGTCAGGGGTGAGGGTGAAAGGTCAATAGCCACCAGTCTGAGGTCACTAAACCATTACATGGCTCTCAGTCTTACTTAATTAAAGACGTTACACCCTGTCAACAGGAAGAGTAAGATTATTTCTGCACCACATGGGAGAAGCACTCAGACCAATGGTTAGTATATATGCTTTCAGGGCAAATCGATTCATTCTATCTCATAGGATTAGCATGATAGCAGGCAGGAGTTTTTTTTTCCCCTTTCTTTGGCCTTGCGTCTTCATTAGATTTTGATCCTTTAAATCAGGTCACTCAGCTGTTCAGACCTGAATTCATCCAGATTATATCTTTCTTTCTCTGGAGTAATGTCATGAGACAACGGGAGAAAAAGCAGTTCAGGCACTTTTATTAATGGAAATTTGTGATTTAAACATGTAACTGTAGAGGTAAGGGCTAAGATCACTTTTCAATGATATAAATGAAAAATATATTATTGCATTCTGAACTATACACATTTTGTAATTCTTTTTTGCATTTTAGGAAGAAACCTGGGAGGAGAAACGTATCCTTTTTTTCGGTGAGTGATAAATGCTGGCAAGAGTATTCGGTGGTGTTTGTACTCTTGTTCCCATTTTCAGTTCTTTGGAAGTTAATGCAATGGAATAGCAGGTGTCCAGCATAATTCCCACCTGTGCTTAATGTTAGCAACCAAAGGCAAGTTACTGCCCCATTGTTTTTGGCTCATTTCAGACCTCTGATATTTATCCACCTCATAATGCTGAATGCTGGTATTTTGTAAAGGAAAACAAGAAATTGTTGCGCTGCATGGAATAATTTCTTGCTGTCCTTTGCCTTGTCACTTTGAATGCTTGAATACATCACTCTCTTCTTAAATGAGTTTTCTGATGGAAATGAGTCCTGTCCTGCGAGTTTTTTTTCATGACTTAGGTCCTTATCCACTGGAGAGATGTTGATTAGTATCCACTGATTCCTTTCTAATTAATCAATATTCCACTAAAAAAACAAAATTGAACCACACATTGAGAATGTTTTCTTCCAAAGACTAGTACATAATACATTAAATATCAGGGTTAAGTGGTGCTGACACAAAGATTACAAAACAGGAAGATATGGAGATTTGGCTGGAAGGTTTAACACAGCCAATAGTTGGTGAAAAGCCTGCTTTGAAAACCACTCTAAAAATGAGAAACTTTTTGCAAAGCTCTGTAATGGGAGCTTTATAATTTAACCTTATTTTAAGCTTTCTGAATTAAGATTTGCATATGTGTCTCTAGATGCTATGAAATGTGATATGTTCATATTATCCTACACCAGACATAAGTGACATTTCATACATTTTTTAATGGATACTAAAGTCAGAAAATTCAGTGCTGCAGCTGCACAGCTCCAGCAACCTGAGTTTGATCCTGTCTTTGTGTAATGTGTGTATGGAGTGTGCATGTTCTTCTTGTGTCCGTGTGAGCTTCTGTTTGGTAATCTGGTTTTGTCCCACATCCCAAAGGTGTGCTGGCAGGTTAATTGGCTACTGGAAATTGCCCCTAGCTTAGATGGGTGGCAGGAGAATCATGGGAGAGTTGACGGACATGAGACTAGGCTGCAGAGAGATAAGTGAAGGAATGGGACTGATAAGGGCATTCTGAGAGCTGGCATAGATGGGTTGAATGGCCTCTTTCTAGGTTGTAAGGAAATATAGGTTCCTTCTTTCCTTACGTTGAAAAGATAGACTGTTTCCATTCACTCCTGAAAGTTATCTTTGACTTGACATCTCCATTCTTGTCAGCTTTTCTCTTTGACCTTGATGGGTAGGCTGTCTACAAATGTGTCGCAAGTCCCACTCAGTCTTGAATACATCATACGTCTCCCCTTTTTTTTTCTCTCAGCCTATTTCATTCCAGTCTCCTCTCTTTCCTATAACCAGTTATGCCATCATTCATCCATTTTGCCATTTCAGTCACATCTCAAACTATGTTCGCTTTCTGTTCTATTCTCCTCCTGGTGTCTCAGACTCCCTCAGATAAATATCTATTGCCTTTCTCAGTATTTTCCCATTGGAGACTCCTTATGAGCAACAGTCCCAACTTTCCTATTTCACTCATGCCATCCTCTGAACATTACAGAGGATCAATACTCACCATGTCCCTTCAAAATTCTCTCCAATATTATCTGCCTGGTAACAATGCCCTTGTTATAGTGGCTTATTGCAGACTACTACTTTAACATCACTGCTTTGACAAACCCATAACTCATAGATGATTTGTCAAGACGGTAATGCCCCTTACCCAAGTCTCCCCTCCCAGCACTTCCTTTTACTTCTTTCCTGCCTAATCCATTGCAGGGGAACTGTCATGCTTACCTTCTTTTCTCATCTCAATCCCTTGCTTTACTTCTCTTCCACTGACCACCTTAGTCTGTTTCACTTGCATATCTCTCCTACAAATAATTTTCCTTGGTCGTTATCCTGAAAGCTCAATCCTGATCCTTCCTCAGCCTCTGTAATGAGTACTTTTTCAGCCCTGGTGACCTAAATCTACCCATTAACCCAGTTTTAAGTATAAAAGATCCAAAATATTTCTTATGAATTATGCTCTCAGACAATTCCCATATTCCCAAAGGCAGCATATATTTACATGACCCGTTTGAATAAAGATAGCTGAGAATATCTACATGATTCAAATTAAGATACTTTGAGTTTAGCCTGTAAGTTGTAATTGCAATAGCATATATGTAGAAACTCTGTATTAGTAAATGTCTTAATCAGTGGTAGTAAATGCTCTCTGACACTCACCATATCAAATTTCTGGGTGAATGAGGGCAGTAGTTAGCATGTGGCTGGTAGATGCTCACAAAGGTATCTCTGATATTTGTCTGCCCTACGTTGATCTGAAATTTGTGTCCAGTTGCCAGCATTGAAGTTTGGGTTGCCCAGTCTAATCCCTTGGTGAGCTTTTGCATAAAAGGGATGATCCATTTTTTAAAAATTGTTTTCTCATATTTTATACTTCCTTGCCTGGGACACCCAAATGGGGCAAAATTGCAATCTTCTGCTGTCAGTATATCTTCATCTGGCTAGATGACCAATCTTATACTTAAAAGTGGAGATTGTCACTAGAATCTCTATGCTTTCTGCATCTCTAGTCTTGTAACAGCTATGAAGTTCAAGCAGTAATAAATCAGAATGTTAACTCTCACAGTCAGTCTGATCTGATATATCCCATGCCCTGCCAGTTTCTGGAACAACCTGCTGGAATTTTCTGCATTTATGATGAAAGTCCGATAGACCTCAAGGAGAAGTTTAGAACAATCAGGCTAGGAAATCTAAATGCAGTACAACTTTTCTTCCTGCACAATGTGGGAATTTCCTATTTGAAAATTCAACCAGTGAATGGAATCGGCAACCTTATGTTCACATAGCAGGCTTTGGGGAAATTCTAGTGTGATCTTCCATGTGCATGATGAGTTTATAAACAGGCAATGACATCTAATGCTAACAGGAGGTAATAGGTTAACAGACATTTTTTAACTGGGAGGCTGTGGTTACTTGGGTGTTACAGAGATCAGTGCTGGGGCTTCCAATGTTCCTAATCTATATCCATGATTAGGGTAAGGAGATAGTCATAGAGTCACACAGCACGGAAACAGGCCCTTCAGCCCAACTGGTCCAGGCCGACCAAGATTCCCATCTAAGCTAGTCCCATTTCCCCATGTTTGGCCCATACCTAGATCATGTGTAATATATCCAATTTTGCTGATGATACAAATTTGCAGTGGGGACTATGAGGTGGATGTTTCAGAGGTATACAGACAAGTTGTGATTGGTCAAGAAATGGCAGATGGAACATAAATATGGAGAAATAAGATGTCATACTCTCTGGTAGAAAAATAGAAAGACATGTTTTAAATCATGAGAGATTGAAAGATGTTGATGTTCAGAGGGACATGGGTTCCCCCTAATCACTGAGAGTTAACATGCAGGTACAGCAAGCAATAAGAAAGACAAGACAGTATTTTGGCCTTTATTGTAGGATGATATGAATTCAAGAGTAGTCTTAGTCCAATTATATAGGGATTTGATGAGAATGCAACTAGAATATTATGTACAGGTCTAGTTTCCCTACCTAAGGAAGAATGAATTATAGATCTAGGAAGAGCAGTGAAAGTTCACCTGGTGGTTCCTCAAATTACAGGTTTGTCATGTGAGGAGAGATTTAACAGACTGGGGCTAACCTTGAGTGAAGAAGAAGAGGTGATTTCATTGAAACATTCAAAATTATAATGGGTCTTGACAGGGTAGATCCAGGGCTGACATTTCCCCTTGCTGGAGTGTTTGCAGCTCAAAGTTAGGGGTTGGCCATTTCTCCACCCAGAGGAATTTTTGGAATTCTTTGCCCAACATGGTTATGCAGGTTCAGCCACTAAATACATTCAAGGCAGATAAATAGAGTTTTAGATATTTAATTATTCAAGAGATATGGGGTTAGTACTAAAAAGTAGAACTGAGGTAGAAGACCAGTTTGACATCACGAGGCACCATCTCAGAAACTGGAACAAGGTTTAAGAAGTTAGATTACAGACACCAGATTCACAAAGACAGGCACCTGGCATTAGGGTCTGCAAACAGGCTGGAGGCATAAAAAAGCTGGTGTGTTGGCTTCCTGGAGGGAGAGGTTACACAACAATACTTCCCATGAGCACTTAGATATGATCGAAATGGGGGATTCATGGGAGGGCTGATGCAGGTGGATGTGCAAATACTTGGACAGCCTGCCTGAAAGATAGCAAGATATGGAAAGTATAATGGAAGTGTCCATCTCCAACCTCACACAGAGGTTCACGTAAAGGCAGGAGCACATCAATTCCATTCTGGAAGTGGTACATACTTCTATGCCAGCTTTGTGTTTCAAAGCAGGTACAGATGGAGCCCATTCAAATTCTTTGCGTGGAGTCTCGAGCTGATATATTCAGAGCTCTCCATTCTGTCAACCGGGTGCAGATTGCTATTTTGCACAGCGGGCTAACAACCAGGAGAACCCATATACCTTGCCTCATAGCCAGGTACTCCAGAACACATACCCCCTCAAGGCAGACATTTCCAGGGCAATAACTCATCATGACCATCTGCTGTCTTCCTAAGTGAAAGGGAGTGGCTTTCCAGCAGCTACAGTGATAAATCACACCACAGATGCAGACCAAATAATCTAAGCTGGAAGGCAATCACAAAGTACAAGCATCATAATGTTTTGTTATTAGTCATTTCAATGCAATAGGTTTCCCTTTATACACAATCTGCTGAGAGCCATTTCTTAAGATACCTTTCTGTTCCCATTTATCAAGTAGATAAATGTAAGGAAGCTTTGTTCAAAGTCAGGTGGCAGATCTATCCAGAGAGTCCAGTGTCAGAGGTTTAGATGAGGGGTTCACATTTGCCCTCATAGCTTTAGCAGTTAATTCCCTTATCCCACTTGGAGGAAGTGCATGATGAATATCTCTGATCAATGGCTGATGAACTAATTCAAATCAGGGGTGAACAATCATTGCAAGGGGCGAAACCAAAGTCAATGCTGACTCTCATTCCTGTCTACCCACTGTAACCTTTCACCCCATTGCTTATCAAGTATCTACACACATCAATCTTAAAATATTCAAAAATTTTGCTTCCATTGCCTTTTTGTCTCATCTCTGCCTTAAATGGAAACTCCGTGTTTTTAAACAGTGGTTCTAGATGCACCACATGGGGAAACATCCTCTCCTCATTCTCCCCGTCAAGATCCCTCAGGACTGATGAAGGGTCTCGGCCCGAAACATCGACTGTTTATTTCCTTCTGTGGATGCTGCCTGACCTGCTGAGTTTCTCCAGCAGTTTTTGTGTATTGTTACCTCAGGATCTTCTATGTTTCACTCAAGTCACCTCACGCATCTCTAAACTCCAGGAGATACAAGCACAGTGCTGAACTGGATGCAACTCAAGCGAGTACAGAAAACAATTCTTATGATACTCATTAGTATCAACTGCATTGATGCTATGGAATTTACAGATGTTCACATATCAGTCACTGCAGGTGCTAAAAAGGGTCCTCAATGAATACGTTTGATTGTAAAACTTATAAAGATCCTTAATGGTAGCATTGCCTGTAATGAATGAGTCCTCATTGTTTGCCGTGGGAGCAGGGGAAGAGGTGGAATGGAGAATCAACAAGTGCTGAATTCTCCTGATGACTCAGATATTCTAGAAGCAGCAGATGACAGTATGAAAACTGTTACACTTTGAAAAGCCCAATTGCATTCTCCTCTCGACTTCTGGTGTAATATAGTCATTCAACATAGAAACAGGTCCCTAGGCCCGCAGAGTCTGCATCGACCATCAAGCATCCATTTATAAGAATTTTATTTTACTCTCCCTAAATTCCCAACAACTCCCTTCAGGTTCTACCATTCACCTATACATAAGGGGCAATTTACAGAGACAAATTAACCTACCAACCTGCATGTCATTGCTCTTGTGGCCTGCATAGTGACACCACTCAGTTACACTTGAAAGAAGCCAGAAGCTGAGGAAAGTGAGATCACCAAGATCCTGCCCCTTGGGCTGGTTTCTTGTCTGAAATATGGCAGGCTGCTCAGTCTTCTTAAGAATAAAAGAGTCATGCAAACTCCCTAGATACAGGGTATTGATGATGAACAAATGTGAGTTCAGGGAGCAGTAGTTCTTGCAATTCATGAAGAACTCCAGGTTCAAAGGGGAACCTGAAGTTCAATATATCTGCCGTTGCCTGAACCTTTGAGATGTTGAAAACAGTCACAAATCCAAGTGTCCACTAAGCTTGAAACTCTCTGCTGAAGGAAAAACCGATGGCCCCTTTAATTGAATAGATAGCTGGAGTAACGTTCCTCCTGCTGTGGGAAACAACAAACTATAAGATATGGAATAAATCAGACACCGTCTGGAATGACCTGAAGTCTGGAATGACCTGAAGCCTGAAAGATTCTGAATGAGAATGACCTTGCCCTTCAAAGGCAGAACTGTTGAGCTGTCCAGGTTGGGACGGGGGGGGGGGGGGGGGGTGGGAGGGTGGGAGGGTGATCGGGGGGTGAAACCTGTGGATGAACTGTGTCTGCAAATGTCAGAGGTCTCTCACAGCTGACTTTAAAAATGATAGCCTCCAGCAACATTGTTCTTCAGAGAGGTCAAGACAGGAGCAAGTATCCCTGCACAATCTCAAGCTGATAGGATCTGCCAAAGTGAGCTCTTTCAGCCTCCTCCCACAAGACCCTGGGCATAACTGAACTGCCTCTGATACCCTTTCTGTGGCTGTAGCACATGCAACATACCCAACAGGACCACCAATACAGCACCGAAGATAAGGAGGCTTTAACAGTGGAAATGTTGAAGTCTCCTTAACAAATGGAAACGAGCCTTGTACCTAAATCCTCTATTGGCAATGGGTCCAGAGTTCAGAATCAGCAGTTTATCCCCACTGTTCTGCAACAATTTCAGAAAGTTTCCACAAAATATGAGTGTCCCTTCAAATCATGCCGCTTCACAGAACATAGTGCTCTGTTTAGGATTACCAATAGCATGTGTGATCCACCGCATGACCCAATTTCATCCAGAGATGCTTGAAATGAGCACTACATAAGGATTGATGCCATTCCATACAAGTCCTACATGGGAAACAGTTCATTTGATCAAGTGTTTCACGATCAGAACTGCAATTTTCCAGACTGTTGCAATTCAGACAGTAAAGCTACTGCACTGCATTCTGCTGTGGAAAAGCTTGATTTTCAAAACTGCAATGATGCAAAAAGCAGCACTTCCTACAAACTTGTCTGATATGTGCAAAGCAAATTCCTTAAATAAAACACAAAGAATAGAAATACATTACTGACTGTCCTTTCCTTTTGAAGTGGGACACAATATGCAATTACAACAATGTTGCATGTTTAAAGAGCAAGAACTGGGACAAAATTCTACCCAAAGGACTTAATGGACTGCTAAAATTTTTATTTATCGTCTGTACTACAGGTTACTTGACAGAGCCATTATATTTGTATCCTCACTTTTGAAATCCTGCTGTGATTTGTCCATATACTTTACCTATTAATTTGTTCTAAGTAACAATGACATTCTAATTAAACTAAACCAAACTTAATATTTCTTGACTAGCCTTTGCACAGATTTTGTTTATTATCTTCCATCTGCAAATTCATTGCATTTAATCCACAACACATTTCACGTCCATCTGAATTTAAATTCTTCTACTATTCTATCCTGTTTTCCAATACACACAACATACTCTGAATGCTTATACAGTGTTTTCTTTATCTATCTTCTCTGCCAAAAACTTTAAACAGGTTGTTGTGCACAGCAGTTTTGACACTCATACAAAGCACTGATATAAATCCACTAAATCAATTTATCTTGCATTGATAAATTTAAAAATTAGATTAAAAATGCAAGTGATGTTTTGTCAAGCACTAAGGAGGATGTGTAAATTTGTATAAGGACTTAAAGTCAAGGAAAATACCTCAGTAAGCGTACAGCTGCCAGCTGTGACAGTGACACAAGGGCCCAGTGTTCTTGAAATCTCCACTTCCTGCAAAAACCCCCAGCTTTTCCAGCTCATCAATTATTCAGCTAGTTCTGTGCATGGGTATTTATTTAGGAGATAATTCTAACTGGCCATGAGCTGAAAATGTCCCAAAGACACCTTGTTTTCAAGCTCTAGTTTCTGATAATCATTTTCCATTTCTCACACTAAATTTTGTACATAGTACCATTGTATTTCAAAGCACAAAGTAAAGTAAATGCATTTGGACCATAACCTTCATTCCTTTGAAGTATTCTGAGGGTACTACTAATGCATTTTTAAAGTGCTGCTTGCAGTCTCAATAAATAAATATGGAATGAGATTTAAAATGAGCCAATGAATGTTGGCCTCTATATTATTCCTGGAGTACAGCAGCATGAACGAGTAATGAACAGTGCAATTTTTTGTTCTCTTAAGATAAATTGAAGCCAAAATCTTTTCTCACCTCACTGAATGGTTTAAGACATTGTTATGCACATCTTTGTTCACATGATGAGTAAAAGAAATTCATGACATCAAAAGATTAGCACCACTACATGCTGTGAAGGTAAAATAAGGCAGAAATGTACATTGGCATTATATATTTGAAAAATTTACTCACAATTAGCACCCACTCTAGGCATAAGATACTTACCCTGTAAGATTTAGAGCTGGGAAATTTACTAGAAATTTTACTTGTTATCTATCAACATTGGGAATTTTTAGACTAATGCTCAGACTAATGCTCTGCAGTACTACCTCATCCACTTATAACTGCAATTAAACAAACAACAGAATGAGGTAGCTAAGGGAATATTCCCATCTTCAATGATAGCAGAAGCAAGTAAGTAAATAATAAAGGTTGAAGAATTTTTATCCACCTTTGCATGACCTTAAAAAGAGTCATCTAAAAGGCAGAAGTCAGAACTGTGATGGAATACTTTCCATCTGCCTTGTTAGATTCATTACCAGCATGGTTCATGGGAACATCATTAAATCTTAGCTTCCCTCTAGATCATATACAATTCAAACTTGAACAAATTTCACTTTCCTTCATTTTTTTCTATGTAAAAATCTTAGAAACCTCAAGCTGTAGCACTGAAGGAACAATTTCACTACGTGGATTCCAGTGATTTAAGAGATTCCACTAGGTGTGGGCAATAAATGCCAGATTTGCCAGCAACACCCAAATTCTGAGGCTGAATAAGAATACTTCTACTTTTTTTCTACAATTTTAATAGCAATGTCTGTTTATCAAAAAGCTGTTCCCTCTTAAGATTTAAAAATGATGGCTGATATTGTCTTGCCCACAGGAATGAAGCAACTTGCTTTTGACCAGAAGAGTATTAAGCTCAAGGATCTTTGAACCAGATACAATCTTCATCTGTGCAATAGCAAATGAGCTTTGAATTTAAACAGAAGCCCAAATCCAGATGATATATATTTATGGTCCATCATTACTTTGTGTTAAAATTACCAATAACATTGTTCATTTGATTATCTTTGTTTAACAGGAGAAATTTCAAAGCAAGTGTTGATGCAGCTAAATAAGAGTGTTAAATATCCAGATAGTATTTGAAGTCATTCACTGTGGTTTTCTAACCAATATTCCTCCCATAACAAACACTAAAAAAATCAGTTGGACTATGTATGTTCCGGATAAGCAGGAAATGACCAACATGCCTGCCTGTAACACAATTGCTCTTCAAAGTCATTTCTAAACTAAAACATTTAGTTAACTAGTATTTTCAAATAAGAAACCTTAGTTATTTAGAATTTAGTGCAAAACAGTAAAAAGAATTGTGTTTTCATCTGAGTTGTGATTTAGAATTAGAAGAGGTAGGCAGTTATGCACAGTAAATTATATACTTAAATTTATCTAAGGAAGGTGATAAGACTTTATATAGATTTATATTTTTAAGTCTGGAAATCCCCTACAAAATACCAAGTGATCTACACAGCCAAATCAACCAATTCTTGCTTCAAGTATTTAATTTTTATGAAGTCATTGGGGAAGAACCTCTGCTTCCCCAAGTTCACTAGTCATCTGCACCCTGAACCATGCTGATTCTTCTGGTTTGATCCAGGGCACAGTCTTCTGCTAAAAGCCTGGCTCCCAACACATTTGCAGGGCAGCCTGGGGCTTCTATCACTGATAATGACAGGAATAGTGTTGACAGCAGTGAGGCCCTGCTCCCCTGCTCACTAGCTGTCAAACCTCCCACTTACACTGAATGTTTGTGAATGGCTGTGACACTCACAAAACATTTATCATCAGTCAGGACCTGTCAAAAATTAAAAAGTTACAAAAATAAAGCTAATTTTAAAACATGTTTAAAAGTGTAAAAATATACACCTTTGAAACAATTGAAACATTTCAACTAACTTAATTAAATCAATTAAAATGCTTTACTTAGCTACTTTCTGGCAGCTGATTTCTCCCATTGATTTCAATGGGCTCAATCTACTTGTGCCTGGTTAACTTGGTACAAGTTCAGCAAGTGCAGTTCCCAGCCCAAGAGCTAGGAAAGTTGATGAGTTTGGACTGCATTAAGTAGTCAAACACGTAGTGCAGAAATTGTTTGGCTAGCACTCTGCTGAGTGGAAGGCTGCACTAAAACGTTCCCTCAGGAACCGTCCTGTTATAGTAGATTGTCATCAATTCCATCGTAGATCTCGGCAGTTTTGCCCCAATGAGTTTTGTCTACGTTATTTTTGTCTCTTGCTTCGTAAAATAAAAAAAAACTTCCAATGATACTTGACATATAAACAAAATTTCCACACAAACTATATATCTTATTTACACAGGAGTCAAAGATTTGGAATTTCACTTTTAGTTCTTCAACTTAAGGCTTCTCATGGATACTCTGCAGAGAAGACATATAGCAATGAGGACTACACATCCATTCAACATAGACACAAGGTGAACAATTTTCAACTGCAAGCCAGCCATTTCTTCCCTGAGAACCGGAAAGCCAATAGTTGAAAATTGGGACAAGAGTGCCTCATGGCATCCAACAGCATCCACAACTTGAAGCTGACAAGTTGTGCAGTGATAGTTGTAAAGCTGAGGATGCTGGCCTGTAGATAAAAAATGATTAAGACTTTAGTTGATATTATTTCAGGAAAAAGAGAGGAACAAGGGGAAAATGGATGAAGCTTTAAGCTTTCAACATTCTTTAATGAAGTAATGATACGGTCATGTGAAGATAGGATATTGAGGGCATGTTGCAGTATTTGGAGAGGACAAAATACTGGAAGAGCTTTTTGGGGAAAGAGGAATAGATGACAGCTAATGGTCACTTTCTGAGGAAATAGATCCATTATGATATTAATGAGCATCAGGCCAAGGAGGATTTTATATACATTAAAAAGCTTTGGTTGAGAGGGAGTATAGGGAGCAAAGGGTACATCTCATAGTGGAGGTGTGTCCAATGCTTGTAGGGTGAGTGATGCAAGAGGAACTGAAGAGTGGTATGAGATAGGGTTTGGAGATGGAGAGGGCTGAGGAGTACACTAAGGTGAGAATATTTACTGGCTTCTTGTACCTGATATTGAAGTTAAAGAATGGGAGCGGAGGAAGGGAACTGAAGGAAGTAGCTTGATATTTGGATGGACAGTTTCTGATTGCCCTTGGCCCCAGGATAATATGGAATTAAAAAGGAACAAAGAGTCAAAAAGTAGATGTATTATAATTTAATGGCTGCCCAATGTTAGTAGCTTACTGAACTAGCACAAACACGATGAATAAAGCTGAAACAAGACAGTTGCAGACATTTTGAAAATCATGGAAAGAAAATTCCTGGCAGACACAAAGGTAAAAAAACCCTGCATTACCTGTAACTTCTGGTGTGAATATTATGCCTTTCAAGTCTAAGGAGTTATTTCAAATACTTAGTATTGAGAACAAGAATTCTTTTAATGCAAAAATGTAGTACAGGAAAGCTTTAAGATGCGTGGCCCATAGCATAAAATAAAACACTGTTTTCAAATAATATTAAATACAAGCAGCAAACCATCCAGTAACACAGTTTGCAAGGCATCTCAAAAATAAATCCTATGATTTATGCATCACATTTGTGATATGATCACTTGGCTAATATGCAAGTTACATTATGAAAAAAACATTTCATTTTCAACTAATAAAAACTGAAAAAAGTTAAAGGAGCAAATTGTCAATTATTGCTTCATGATGTGTTTCTGCACACCCATAAGCACAGGAATATCATACTTATATTATGCTTTCAGACCAGATTTAAAAATAAATAGCTTTGTCTACCTCTGCCAAGGAAATTGTCACATAGAAAATGAATCTTGAACCATATGACAGAAAGCAAATAACATACTTTAAACCATCAGGACTGAATTTTCCACTTTAGGACTCTTTTAAGATGTTGCCAAGGATGAAAGATTGCATTTGTGAAAAACACGAGCTCCTGGGTTTTTAATTTAACATTACCTTAAATCCAGCATCAACTTATTAATTTCAAAGAGGTTTTATTTTCATTCTTGAGATATGGTTACCTCTGGTAAGGCTGATATTTAACGCCCATTCATGGCTGACAGGTTTGATACAGCCGCGTGGTTTAATAGGTTCCCTTAGATGGCAGTGAAGGATCAATCATGTTGATGTGGTCTTCGGACCACATTTAGTATTTGAAAGGTAAGTATGGTAGATCTTCTTCCCTTAAAAGCATTACTGAGCCAATTGGGTTTTTATGCTAATTGTTGGCTATAAATTTTTGTACTGAGGTCAGCTTTTTATTTCATTGAATTCAGGTTCTCAAATGGCTCCAATGGGATTTGAACTCATGAGCTCCATATTTACAGAGAGAGGGAGTCTATGGATGAGGTTGATAGTGGGCTAAGAACTCAGAAAGGACAGGTACATGGGGGTTCCAGAACCTGAGGAGCAGACCTTATTAATTAACTTTAGTTTTGTTTCCTTCTGAGCACCTAGGCAAACCGACATTTGAGCAGAAGAGAGCATAGAACCATACAGCACAAAACAGGCCCTTCGGCCCACCATGCTGTGCCGTCCATCAAACCACCCTTACACTATCTAAACCTTTCCTCCCGCATATCCCTCTATCTCACATTCCTCCATGTGCCTATCCAACAAACTCTTGAACCTGTCCAATGTATCTGCCTCCACCACCACCCCAGGCAGTGCATTCCATGCACCAACCACTCTCTGGGCGAAAAACCTCCCCCTGACATCTCCCCTGAACCTCCCATCCATAACCTTAAAGCCATGCCCTCTCATCTTGAGCATTGGTGCCCTGGGAAGGAGGCGCTGGCTGTCTACTCTATCTATTCTTCTCAATATTTTATATACCTCTATCATGTCTCCCCTCCTCCTCCTTTCCAGTGAATAAAGCCCTAGCAGCTTAAGCCTCTCCTCATATTCCATACGCTCTAATCCAGGCAGCATCCCGGTAAATCTCCTCTGCACCCTCTCCAACGCCTCCACATCCTTCCTATAATGCGGCAACCAAAACTGAACACAGTACTCTAAGTGTGGTCTAACTAGAGTTTTGTAAAGCTGCATCATCACTTCGCGGCACTTAAACTCAATCCCACGATTTATGAAAGCTAACATCCCATAGGCCTTCTTAACTGCTCTATCCACCTGTGAGGCAACTTTCAGTGAACTGTGGATATGAACCCCCGATCCCTCTGCTCCTCTACACTGCCAAGTACCTTGCCATTTACCCTGTACTCTGCCCTGGAGTTTGTCCTTCCAAAGTGTACCACCTCACACTTCTCCGGATTGAACTCCATCTGCCACTTGTCAGCCCAGCTCTGCATCCTATCAATATCCCTCTGTAAGTTCTGACAGCCCTCCACACTATCCACAACACCACCGATCTTAGTGTCGTCCGCAAACTTACTAACCCAGCCTTCCACCCCCTCATCTAAGTCATCTAGAAATATCACAAAAAGTAGAGGTCCCAGAACCGATCCCTGAGGGACACCACTAGTCACTGCCCTCCAATCCGAGGGCACTCCTTCCACCACAATCCTCTGCTTTCTACAGGCAAGCCAATTCCTAATCCACACAGCCAAGCTTCCCTGGATCCCTTGGCCTCTGACCTTCTGAAGAAGTCTACCATGAGGTACCTTATCAAATGCCTTACTAAAATCCATATAGACCACATCCACCGCACTACTCTCATCAATCTTCCTCATCACCTCCTCAAAGAACTCTATCAGGCTTGTGAGGCAACATCTTCCCTTCACAAAGCCATGCTTGCTGTCCCTAATCAGTCCATTATTCTCCAGGTGTTCATAGATCCTATCCCTTAGAATCCTTTCTAACAGCTTACCCACCACAGAAGTAAGGCTCACCGGTCTGTAATTCCCTGGACTATCCCTACTACCTTTTTTGAACAAGGGGACAACATTCACCACCCTCCAATCCTCCAGCACCATCCCCGTGGACAACGAGGACTCAATGATCCTGACCAGCGGTTCAGCAATCTCCTCCCTCGCCTCTCGAAGCAGCCTGGGGAAAATCCCGTCAGGCCCCGAGATTTATCTGTCTTGATATTATTTAACAACTTCAACACATCCTCTCTCTTGATATCTACAACCTCGAGAACATTATCCTTACCAGCGCTCCCTTCCGCGTCATCAAGACCCCTCTCCTTGGTGAATACCAAAGAGAAGTATTCATTAAGAACTTCTCCCACTTCCGCCGCCTCCAGGCACATTCTCCCACCTTTGTCTTTAATCGGACCTACCTTTACCCTAACCATCCTCCTACCCTTCACGTAGATGAAAAAGGCCTTGGGATTTTCCTTAACCTTACTAGCCAATGCCTTTTCATGTCCCCTTCTAGCTCTCCTCAGCCCTTTCTTAAGTTCCTTCCTCGCTACTCCATATTCCTCACAGGCCCTGTCTGAACTTTGCTGCTTATACCTTATGTATGCTACCTTCTTCTCCCTAACTAGTCGTTCAACCTCTCTCGTCACCCACGGCTCCTTCACCCTGCCATTCCTTCTCTGCCTCACCGGGACATATTTATCCCTAACATCCTGCATAAGATCCCTGAACATCGACCACACCTCCATGGTACATTTCCCTTCAAAAAGGACATCCCACTTTACACTCCCAAGTTCTCTCCTTATAGCCTCATAGTTCGCCCTTCCCCAATTAAATATCTTCTTGTCCTCTCTGCACCTGTCCCTGTCCATGACAATTTTAAAGGTTATGGAGCAATGGTCACTGTACCCCAAATGCTCACCCACCAATAGATCCTTCACCTGTCCCTGGACACATGTAACGAATTCTGTCCCATCTAAACCTTTGGCACTAAGCAGGTTCCAGTCTATGTTTGGGAAGTTGAAGTCTCCCATTATAACAACCCTGTTATTTTTGCTTCTCTCCAAACACTGCCTGCCAATCTGCTCCTCTATATCTCTACCGCTACCGGGGGACCTATAGAATACTCCTAGTAGAGTAACTGCTCCTTTATTGTTCCTTACTTCCACCCATACAGACTCTAGAGATGATCCTTCTACAACATCCATCCTTTCCACAGCTGTAACAGTGTCCTTGACCAGTATCGCCACCCCTCCTCCTCTTCTTCCCCCTTCCCTATCCCTCTTAAAACACCGAAAATCAGGAATATTCAATATCCACTCCTGCCCTGACGTCAGCCACATCTCAGTAATAGCCACAATATCATAGTCCCCCATATTTATCCAAGCCCTCAGTTCATCTCCCTTATTCCTGACACTTCTTGCATTTAAGTAAACACACTTCAGTCCATCTACCTTACTACTTTCATAGCCTGTATTCTGCTTCTCCTTCCCCAAAGCCTCTCTACCTGTTTGATCTGACTTTACCCCATCCCCTTCTTTCTCTGACCTACTCCTCCAGTTCCCTTCCCCCTCACAAACTAGTTTAAACCCTCCCGAACCACCCAGCAGCAGGAAATTTTGGGATGCTCAAGGACTGCCCCTAGGAATCATGATGTCAGTAGGCCTGCAGTTGCAGCTGGAAAGAGAGGGTTGTGATCAAGATTGGGGAGGGAAAAGGCTTCTTCAACTGTCCTGTTAGGGAGTAGCAATCCTGTTAGGGATTCACAGTGTTGAAAGTGGCACGCTCCTGGCAATTCCTAACCTCCTTTGATGGCTGAGGTTTCAGTGTTTTACAACTTGGAAACCTTTTTGTTTGGTAAAGGAAGCAGAAGTAAGACAAACATGTAAGAAGTAGATGGATAAGCTGACAAGGTTAGTGAAAGAAATGGGAAGATCGTGTAGAACATAAGCTCTGGTATTGTCTAGCTGGGCCAAACAACCTCTCATTGGACTGATGCTTCTAAGAAATTCTATGTAAAGAAGTTACATAAATGAATATTATTGTTAGTAGTTCTGATGCTATCAACTGCAGTGGTCAGCATATTTGCTTTATTCAAAAATACCTGATTGTTTGATTGCTCTGGAGGCAAAGCTGAATCTAGTGTTGGAATGAAAAAATAAATTACTATCTTTTATACTTAATAGTCATTATTCTGAGACTGCTTAAAAAGGTAAAGTAACTAATTCAAAGAGAGCTCCTCAAAACATTTAGCCCATCTGGCATGTTCCAACAACCCTTCCTTTTGTATGATTGTCCAAGATTCCGTTCCCTGCATTAATTTTATATTTTACCCTTCTTGGGTTGAGAAGCTATACCAAAAAAAAGGCCAAAAAATGCTCACTCTGCAAAACCTCAAAAGGTAAACCAAGAATATTTGGTTTGTTGGATGTCCCTTCAATCTGGCAATAAAGGAAGAAGACTTGCATTTCTGTGGCACTTTCCACAACCTCAAGATGTCTCAAAACACTTCAATGTTAATGAAGTACTCTTCTGAAGTGTAGTCAATGTAATTAATCATTTTTTTCTCTTTGACACAAGGATCTCTTCCACTGGAAATACTCAGATGTCCCCAGGTCAAGGTTCAGGAACTTCCTGTACACTCCAGGAAAGACCAAGCTAATTAAGTGATAACATAATCTTTGTGTTTTCAAACATCTTAAAAAGCATACTAATCTCTTCATGTGCCAGGGCAAAGACCCACCATATGACTACTTTTGAACTAATCACAGGCATCACTATTTCATAAGGTGCATTTATAATAAACCTTGCAATACTATAACGGCTTAACACATCAATGAAGGTAGAGCAGTTGATGTAGTGTATATGGATTTCAGCAAGGCATTTGATAAGGCACCCCATGCAAGGCTTATTAAGAAAGCAAGGAGGCATGGGATCCAAGGGGACATCACAATGTGGATCCAGAACTGGCTGGTCCACAGAAGGCAAAGAGTAGTTGTTGAAGGGTCGTATTCTTCATGGAGGTCGGTGACCAGTGGTGTGCCTGAGGGATCTGTCCTGGGACCCTTACTCTTTGTGATTTTTATAAACAACCTGGATGAGGAAGTGGAGGGATGGGTTAGTAACTTTGCGGATGACACAAAGGTTGGAGGTCTTGAGGAAAGTATTATAGATAGGATGCAAAGTTGGGCTGAGAAGTGGCAGACGCAGTTCAACCCAGATAAGTGTGAAGTGGTTCATTTTGGTAGGTCAAATATGATGGCAGAATATAGTATTAATGGTAGGACTCTTGGCAGTGTGGAAGATCAGAGGGATCTTGGGGTCCGAGTCCATAGGACGCTCAAAGCAGCTGCACAGGTTGACTCTGTGGTTAAGAAGGCATATGGTGTATTGTCCTTCATCAATCGTGGAATTGAATTTAGGAGCCGAGAGGTATTGTTGCAGCTATATAGGACCCTGGTCAGGCCCCACTTGGAGTACTGTGCTCAGTTCTGGTCACATCACTACAGGAAGGATGTGGAAGCCATAGAAAGGATGCAGAGGAGATTTACAAGGATGCTGTCTGGAATGCAGAGCATGCCTTACGAAAGCAGGTTGAGGGAACTCAGCCTTTTCTCCTTGGAGCGACGGAGGATGAGGAGGGACCTGATAGAGGTATATAAGATGATGAGAGGCATTGTAGATAGTCAGAGGCTTTTTCCCAGGGCTGAAATGGTGGCCACAAGAGGACATAAGGTTAAGGTGCTGGGGAGTAAGTATAGAGAAGATGTCAGGGGTAAGCTTTTTTTTACTCAGAGAGTGGTGAGTGCATGGAATGGGCTGCCGGCAACGGTGGTGGAAGCGGATACGATAGGGTCTTTTAAGAGACTTTTGGACAGGTACATGGAGCTGAGAAAAATAGAGGGCTATGGGTAAGCCTAGTAATTTCTAAGATAGGGACATGTTCGACACAGCTTTGTGGGCCAAAGGGCCTGAATTGTGCTGTAGGTTTTCTATGTTTCTATAAGTTACTCAGCTGGATAATGTATAAAAAGTTTCCCTGTAAATTAATAATGAAAGGTAAACAAATGCTCACAGGGTTACATAATGAAAGGATAGGAGACTGTGTGCAGTACAGACCAATTGGCATGGGTGATGTCCCTGTGTTGTAGATTCCATGCAATTAAATCTGAATTTATGCTTATGCCATGCCTTCAAGATAAATTCTGGAGTATAAGAATATTGATCCAGAACCTTGACCTTGGTAATCTGTACTGTAGATTCTTTGATCCAATTTATAAGATAACAAGCTTGCTGATAACAAACTGCATATCAAGTTTGCTGATTTTTGCAAATACTACAGATTAATGATTTAAACTCAATTAGAGTATTCATATGCAAGAGAGTTAAACACATATTTTCCAAAGCACAGAAAATTTATCACAGCAATTTCTTTGCTTCAGGGCTTTAAGTCAGTAATACTTGAAACTTCCTAATAATTGCTTATCTACAGTTTATCAGAGAATGGAGAGCGAACCATGGCTTTGTCTAATCCACAGCATTAAGATCACTATTCCTCCCAAAGATAAATGCAAATTTGGACAAATTATTGTGCAATTCAGCTATACACTCATGCTTCTGTCCTTTTCTGTTTGGAAAGGTTCATATTTTTTATACTCAGCTTTCAACAAACTCTTGTGTTTATAGGATCTTTATTTCAGAAAAGTGATCAGAAAGTATTATATTTGACAATATCCAAACTTGTGAGACAAATGGTGTATATATTTTAATTGACACAGAGGGGCAAAACGTAATTGGTCAGTTAAAACTTTCTTCACATGACTTTAACATTAAAAGAAATCCCTATTATTCATTCCCTGTTGAAGGTTCCAACAGATAAGCTGCTGTTTTGTTTTCTTCCATGACATCCTTGGCCAAAAGGACACAAAAACATTCTATTGCAATCTGTTCACAAGCCTTTTCACCCTTTCCCAAAAGGAGGAAATACCTACCTTCCATGCTGCCCAACTCCCAAAATGGAGCCAATTTCATTAAATAAATGCTTTTGTAAATCTACATTATTTCCTGCTGTAATAAAGTATTAACTTCAGAACACTATGATTTTCTGCAAATGATAATTTGAATTTTTGACAGAAAGGCTTTGAACCCTTTCCTACAATGCCCAAAAACTGGCACTGTGTACAGAAAGACCATGTTAATGCAGCATTAACCAACCCTGCGAATTTCTGAAGGTAACATCACTTAAAAATAGACTTTTTGGTGCAAGAAATGAATGCACATTAGCGTTGTTATGCATCCACCCTGCTAAATGATGTCAATAGTAGTGAATCTTTCATTTCTGATAAAATACGATTTTGTATTCACACCTGGAACTGGCACCTGGTTGCAGTGCAGAGCTAACAAAAGTGCAGGCAATCAGAGAGGGCACTCATGCTCTTACAGACAACTCCCTGACAACTTCTGTTTTAAGTGCCCTTTGCACAAGGAAGCTACAACCAATGGCACTGTCCTTAAGAGGCCATTGCAGGTTCCTCTCTTGAGAAGGCTCTGCTTCTCATCATTGCTGCATGTTCTCATTCCTTGTTAACACTCCCCAGTAGCTGAAGGAGTACTGGTTATGTTGTGGAGTGACTATTTAAGAGCTATTTCCTGAGATCAGAGTTGTGAAGAAAGGTGCTGCTATTCCAGGAAATTTCATACCAGGCAGCCACCTTTTCCGAAACAGAATGATGTTACACAAGGGAGCCCACCAACAGTCCTTTGGAATTACAACTAAGAAATTGTGCTTATTTTCCCCCCAGAGCTTTTTTAAAAAAGAACTGTTGAGATTGTTAACATTGTTTTGGTGCCAGAAGAGTGGTGCAAACAAATTTCTAGGATGAAGCATTTTATAGCATATTTTAATGAAATATTAATAGCTAGATAATGTAAACATTACTATTACAGAACAAATAAAAGCGCTGAGGAGAATATTTAAAAATGTGCAAGATATTTACTTGGGAAATAAGGGGGTGATTCCATGATCAAGTTCTCTAATTGGAGATGACTGTTCATGGGGAGCAGATGCTAAGAGAGAGCTTGCTTGCAGCATGCAATTTTCCATCTGTTTAATTTAATGGATGCAGGGCTCTGAATTCCCAGTCCTGTGTCATTCCCTGCTTGAAACACTGGATTGTGGAATTAGTCCTATGCAGAAAAAGTAAAAGATTGGTTCTGAACATATAAAGAGCTGCTCTCTCTAGCAGAATGATGGAATGGGCCTAGAGGTGAATCGTCCACTTTTCCTTTTGATGTTTCAGTTAACAGATCACCTGTAGATCAGTGAAAAGTAATTTTCCTACAATCGTTTTGCAAATTTTTGTAATGTTTCTGAATTATTTGTGGTTATAAGATATTCATAAATTCTGGATTTGTAAAAAAAACCACTCAAATGAGAAATTTGTAATAAATATTATTCTTTAAACATTTAAGTGTGCTTTCAGTTCCCTTTACTAGTCACTCCCTTTCTTCACATTCCCCAGTGCTGAGGCACCTGGCACTGTGTTCCACTGACGAACTCCATATAAAGTGCTAGATTCCCCAGTGCTGAGGAACCTAGCGCTCCTTAGTTCTACTGACTAATTCCAACGAGGTCCAGAAGAGGTTTGTTATTGACACACCAACATCTGTCACTCAGCACACATCAGATTTATGTGCTAAATACAGAATTACCCACCTGGACATGGCTTAACTTCTGCAGTCCCTTTCAAAACCACTGGTCACAGCTAGCAGAATTCGGCCATTCAATCTTCATTTGCTAGTATCATCAACAGTAACTTCTTGGCTTTAGTTTTTGAAAGATGGCCTGAAATGTTTTTTCATTTTAATCTTTGCACGACTTCTGTTAGTGACTGCTACATCAAAGCTTTTCATGTAGATCACAAAGGTAAGTAGAAATGAAGAAGACTTATGAGTTTCTATTAAATATTCCCTTGTGTGACATCAGCAATCTCTCATATAAGCCTCATAACTCTATGAATAGGTAATTTCCTTTATTGTCCAATGCACTCTTATGATTCTAGGGTCATAAAGATGAAGTCCCTCATTGTATTAAACAATGAGGTAAGCTTGTATGTGCTCTCATCTTGTACATTCTTCTAACTTCCTGAAAGTGGACCAATAAAAAGAACTTTGTGCTATAATAATGTGCTGTATATATTCTTCTGGATCAACACTTAGTTCTCCAGATTAACATTTTTTGACCTTGTACATTAAATACCTCTCATGATGGTCTAGATTAATCTCCACAGTACAGAAGTGGTTGAGTTTATCTAACCTTTCCTTAATGTTCTGGTACTGAGGATCAGTCTTGCAGTCTCTTTCAGCGACAAGTACTGAGTGCACTATTTAAAGTTCAGCCTGACCAGAGCACTATAGAGTCTCAGCATGACATCCTCAGATTTATATTCTGCTGATCTGACAACATGGATCGGCATTCTGCTTGGTTTGTTGATGCTGTAAGGCAGTGTGTTTAGCTCCTTCCTTACAATGTTCAAAATTACATCACTGTTTTAAGAACTGGTTGCAAGGAAGTTTCATGGTTTGAAGTACTCTTAAAAAATTAAATCCTAAATTGGAGCATGGTAAGAATTAACAATTCAATCCTATTTATGACTTGTAAAGGAAAACTGGATTCTAATTAATTCTATTCAACTGTTAACCCCTACCAGCCATCACTCCTGACACCTACCACCCAACCAATAGAAAGCATATTAAGATTTCTCGGTTCATTTTTCTATTGTTTTAAAATAATAGACTAATAGTAAACTATTATGTTGAAACCGCCTAAACTCCTTTCTAAACATGACAGTGAAAAAAAGCTGAAAATTAAATCAAAGCTGTACAATTGCATTTACTGAATGTTGCTGTCTCACTGAAAACAATAGTGTAGCTTGCATATCCAGTATCTAACATGGCAATACATGGCAGTATCAGTCAACATTTACTCTTCACAGTCCCTCAGTGGATTCTGTGAACGTATGTCACACTATTAAGATATTAGGATTAACGAATACACCTCACAAAAACTGCTGGTCGAAACCAAAAATCAAATCCACTAACACTTTAAAAATCAAAAACTGCTCACCTTTTAAAGCACTGATAGCTACTGAAGTTACTTTGTAAAAGCCAGTACAAGAAGCTTCTTGTGTACGCACAAGCCCAGTACAGTGAAAGTGGATCAGCGTTAGAATGTATTAACTGATCCAGTGGGCCAGTTCCAGTTCCACTCCCACTGTCACTGGTCCATTGCCAAATTCACTAGCTTCTGTCTGACAGACCACTGTTAATTCTGAACCCTAGATTGCTTTTGCTGTTAGTCAAGACTTATTTCAAGAGACTATTATATATGCTTCATTCTTAACAAACTTATCTAAGTTTATAAAATTGCTACTTAATCTGAGACAGTTTAATAAATTGATAGCAAAATGGCATTATTGCCCCCTTTGTAATAATGCACCTGACTATGAATAAGTTAGCTACTTTAATGAGTGTTAATTCTTGAAGATTTGACTCCAATGAAAAGTTACTACTCTATGACTATACGTTAAACAATGTGCTTTGGTTAAAAAAAAATACATTTACACTTGATGTTCTTTATCATTTATATTGCAGTGAAATTGTGTTTTTAAAAATAGCACTAAAATCTATAGACTATGATCAAGAACATGCTGGAAATACTCAGCAGGTCGGGCAATTTTTATTTCAGATTTACAGCATCCATAGTATTTTGATTCATAAAATAAAATCATCTTGAAATTATTTTATGTGATATGAATTATCAATGCATAATTCATTTGTTGGAAATACCTTCCATCACTACTTTAGTGAGATGTTTATCTTCAATGGATTAATAATGCAATGAAAATAATGAAGAAAGTAATTTCACACAGTTGTATTAGTAATAGTGTGGCAGTATCTTGCAGGATAATGTCAGAGCCAATAATATTACAGCATATCATTAGATTTATAATTAGAATCATAGGAAACAATGTAAAATTCAGTAAAATAACACTGCTATAACTCATACAAGAAAGAAATGTTTTCAAGATGCAAAATATGATACAATATTCAAGATACAAAATTGGCTTATCAAAAAGAACTGTCAACTCACATTTAGTGCATAACTATGTCTGTGGACAAAAGATTTGAAGACGATACATTAACAGGTCCTGTTACATGCCTTGTTGATGGTATACTTTAACTGATCTTAGGAACATTTTGTTAAGGGATGCAAACTTAGTGGCTTAGTCCTGTGGGATTTACAGTTGTAGAACATTGCAGCAAATCATGATGCAGTTTAGTGGCAGGTGATGAGTTTTAGTTTGAAGGGAGGTATGTTTTGTGCACATTGCAGAGTGGCAGAATGCAGTGGGTAAATTTGTCACTATTTTATTTAAATCTACACTCTTTAATTCAAAAACAACACATTACATTTTAAGTAATTTAACATGAATGCCTCTAAAATGCTGGCAGGAGAGCAGTTACCTTACAAAAAAGACATCATTGAGTGTGCCAAACACTGGTTCACAAGATTCTATGTTTCAAAAATAACCTATTGCAAATAAACCATCTGAAATCATTCTAAACAAGACAAGATTAAAATTCCTGCAGCTTCCATACACAAACCTATTCACTGCCAAATATTTTAACCTTCTACATACAGCTGCAAATCTAAATTCTTTTGTGTCCCTAAAGTTAATGTGAAATGGCACTAATTAAGGTTACATTGGCATTCAATACTGTTTTCATTCTTATAAAAATTAAAGCTCTGTATCAATAATTTGTAACAAGAAGGTAGAATGGGTTCAGAATCAAAACTAAGGCCACAACATGAATCAAATAGTACATTAAAATATAAAAATGCAGCTTTGTACTGTTGTGAGCAAAATACAATTTGTTGGCTTAAATTTTTAACTCAAGGACTAAACTTCCCTGCTGTTTAAACTGGGTTACGAGGTTAAAAAATGAAATACAAACAAAATATATTCAATATGAAAGGCCTTACCTTTACTTCTATTCAATACCAATATTAGGTTTAGGGTCCTCTAATTCCTTCAAATTTTCACAAATTGTTGATTCCTGAATGCAGCTTACATAGGACGTTGATAAACTTTTTATATCAAATTTCTCAACATTCTTCATGTTGGCCTGTATCACAAAGATCCAAGACATTATTTCAGTTGAAGATGTGGACAATGTGCACATTTTTTTTTATAGGCTGAATTTAATCAACCTACCAATATTCTATCCCACATTCTGTATCTTCACCATCTTTCTATGAAAGCACGTTAAAATTAAATAAGTAATTTTAATGAGGTAACATTGGAGGAAATGACTTTAATGGAACTGAGTGAGGGGGTCTGAGTACAACCAGTGTCCAGTACACTTGCACACATTTTTTGCTGATGACTCTTAGTGCTAGAAATCTATCACATAACACAACATTTTTATACGCTGTGTGATGAAATTTAATCTAAAGCCCAACAGTTCATCATAAGCACAGTGAACGATAATCCAATATTCTAGAAGTAATCAGTGCACCGACCATGATGCACTTCTAGATAAATGATCATGGTCTTTCGTGCACATGATTGATTATGCACACTGAGCACGTTTGAGTGATGCCAATCCTTTGTTTTTATAGGCTAACTATGCAGTTAGTGAATACCTACAGATCTTAACTCCATTAGCCCAATGTTTAAAGCCCTCTCCCTACCTAAACTAAGGGCTGGATACCCAGCAAGGTTCTGAGAATTCTTTCTTCATATTGGTCATCAAAGATGCAGAGTACCCGTGCTCATTACATCCTAACCACTTGAGGAAAAACTTGCCTCAAGTTAACCCAGCCAATTCAAACCACAGTTCACAGGGTAACTTCCATGACAGGAGAACACAAGAGATAAGGTTGTCCTTCTCAGGTGTTTTATGAATGATTATGAACACAGGGATTAGGCTTTGCAATTATAACATGCACGATACATTACACGTGAAGTGAGTTAGAATATAGCTTTTCCATGACATCAATCAAAACGGGCATGAAATCTCACATGCTGCTGATTCAATGCATTGAAGAACTTCTATACAAGTATTTAAACAAACAGAACTAACAATATTAAGCTCTTTTCAATTATTGAATTTTACTTCTACATTGTTTTGAGATATAAAATACCAGAAAGACATTTTAATAAAGGAGGGACTAAATGGAAAAGTCCTGAAAACAGTGATGCAGCATACAATTAACCCAGTCCCAATGACTGCAAAGTAAGCAGCACAGTAATTTCGTATTACTTGCTTATTTGAATAACTTCTGTGTCCAGCCAGCATAAACCGTGCTTTTGCATCAGCAGGGGTTCAATGACATAACTGGGTAGCACTAGTTAAAGCAAGCTTGCAATACAAGTTGGCACTTCTTGAAAGGGCAGTTGCATTTTGGCTTTAGGAGATGCTATCACTCATACAGAAAGTGGATCTGACCCAGAAAACACTGAGGAATGGCAAATACAAGAGATAGCAGACTCCAAGTTCACTTCGTTGGAAGCCTTGGTAGTGGAAAGCGGAAAGGAGGAAGGATTTTCTGTTTTCTCAAGCCACTCTATTTACAACCGAAAGCAACGGAAGAGGAGTGGCCTGGTGTGCCCACATATTCTAAACCCCACAAAGGAGATGAATGCTCAACATAACTGGAGCAGCCATAAGAGCTGTGGTTTGCAGTGGAGCAGAAACTATATAACATAATGGTCTTTGCACCTATTCCTCTTTTTCACATGCAAAATTGGGAAGATAGTAACAATGAGTGCAATATTAAGTAGCATGGAGGACAACAGCATCAAGAATGTGGTAGGGAAATTATTCCTTTAACACAATGTATAGAAGTTATGAGTACTTTTTTCCCCTTCTCCTCCCTCTTTCAGCAGCTTGCCCTGCTCTGAATGCTCTGTCAGTTCTCCCAGTCATTTCTTCTTCAAAGGGGAAAACCAACTAATCCAGTCATATTTATGCAAACTAGTTTATGCAAAAGCCTTCAAGTCTGCAAGAAGTCCTTACTACTCTCTCTGGACTTTTGCAAGTTGGAAAACTGCAGAGTGCACCAAATGCTTCTAGAATCCTGGCAACAGCTGAAATAAACAATTAATAATTAACCATAAATAGCAGATGATCCCTTTACATGCTATTAATGAAGGATCCTATTTGCTGCTGGATGAATGCTCAGCTGGGCAAATTTAAGACAAGTTGTTACCTGGAGTGCTGAGCTCCTAAATCACAGCACTGGAGTTAAGACAGTAGCAACAGCATAATCTACTTGTTCTGCATCCTCCGAGTGACGTTCATTGAGCCTGCACTACATGTACAATTACATAGTCCAGTATACTTCACTCCATAAATGCATATACAAGCTGTGGATACCGATTATGGAGTTACAAACACACCCACGCTGCCTACAAAAAAATATTGCTAATGATTCCTCTTTTTCATTGAAGATACTTTATTAAACAAGGCACGTTTGTTTTTAACTCAACACCAAAATACAAGGAGAGATGGTTTAGTAACAGTTAGAACCTATTATATCTTCAAGCTTGAAGATTTATTACCCATTTCTTGAACATACTTTGAGCAAGAATACTGCAATGTTGATACTTCTCTATCCCGAAGAAAAAGGTGAGCCTAAATCCCATACAGAAACTTGAACAGGACAATCAAAGGCACTTTCAGCTATTATCTAAACAATTCCTTAGGCAGCTTTAATAAACTGTTTTAACTGCATTATTAAATAAAATAAAAGACTTACCAACCACATAACTCAAATACTGATAACTGTAACCAATTATGCAGAACAAAACTGCCAATAATTTTCCAAACATCAGCTGATTGTGAAAACTTACTGCCTGACTTTGTGCCACACAATGAAAATGCTGTCCATTCAAAAACATTTGAAAACTCTTTCCCACAGCTTCAGAATGCACAAATGATATCATACACCACTGTTTAAGTAACTGAATAGAGCCAAATAATAGCTATAGGGCACGGGAGCAATACATAGCAATTGAATGATGGCTTCACTGGGGATTTTTAATAAGTTAGCCTAGTCTGTTTATAAACTGTGAAATCCAGAAAGATCTCAATACTGCAACAGAGTTTACTTTCACTTTGTGCTTTCATTTTACACTTAAGCCCATCAACTTTTCAACACACTTTTGTTTGGCACTTTAGTTCAATTAGAATGAGTTTAAAATTATTTTAGCAATCAACTTTTCTAATTTAAACTAAACTTGCTTTCCAAGCTCAGAGAACTTTTATATGTTGACTATACATTTTAACCAAGCCAGCTTTACAAATGACAAAAAAGAGGCAATGTGAATTGGTTACATAAAAGTTCCCCTGGTTCTCTGTTATCTCAATAAATTTCCTAAAAACAATTTCAAATACTCCAGAACAAAAATGAGCAAATTTCATTGGTAATAGAAAACTTATTTCTAGAATTTATATTTTGCAGGCTTTCTGAGAAGACATTCCTGACAGAAAAGTTGGGCAAATTCCTCTATTATGTTCCAACCAATTATTAGGAAGGAATAATAGAGAGAAATTTTATCCTGCATGATATTGGCAAGGGGCCAGGTTTTAAGATTCTGTGAAGAATTTACAACCATTAACCTCAGTATTAAGGATTACTTTTCTAGGCTTTCTGCATCTCAAATAAAGTATAAAAATATGAAGAGGAGATTCTTGGGTCCAAGGGTAATAATGAGTTAAAGAATCAGGATTTATACATTTGCTTTTAATGCAAAACATTTCCCAAAGCCACAAAGTTTGATGAAAAAAAATCAGCATTACTTTGATGGTGACATTTTTGTTTCTAGTTGGGTTCTGAAATGAGGAAGTGATGTTATATCAGCACTATGCAAAAAATAAATGGGGAAACTGAGGAAATGGCCAAAGCCAGATGGTTGGAGCTATGAACCAGAAGTTACTGTTGTAACTACAGCAAAAAACAAGCTGCTGGAGGAACTCAAAAGGTCAGACAACATCTATGGAGGGAAATGGACAGTCGACTCCTTACTCTTGTAACTGCCTGGATTTATCTTTGTTTCCACTCATCAGGTGGCCAGATGGGCAGAGTGGCTTACTGATTGCCCAGCCAGTGCCTTTCCAACCGGCCATTCTGAGAGGTGGAATTACGAGCTTTTACATTGGTAGATGACACCTGCCAAGCAACAATCCAGCTCCATTGTCATTTTTGGAGCAACCGAACAACATGAGACTCGCGGAGTGACACCCCAGCCCTGGCAGAGATTTTTGTAACTTTGTTTGCCTCACGTGAGATACTGGAAGACTGGAGGACAGCTAATGTCGTGCCTTTATGAAAGAAGGGCAGTAGGGATAAGCTAAGGAACTACAGGCTGGTGAGCCTTACACCCACAGTGGGAAAGTTATTGGAAGGAATTCTGAGAGACAGGATTAACTTGCATTTGGAAAAGCAATGACTGATTAGGGATGGTCAGCATGGCTTTGTGCAAGTGAAATAATGTCTCACGAATTTGATTGAGTGTTTTGACCAAGAGGATTGACTAGTGCAGGCAGTAGACATTGCCTACATGAACTTTAGCAAGGCCCACGTAGGCTGGTCTGAAAGTTTAGAGCTCATGGGTTCCAGGGTGAGCTAGCCTATTGGAATGTGATACCAGGGGAGGTGATAGAAATAAATATGATAACAATGCTTCAGAGGCATTTAGACAGACGACATGAACAGGCAGGGAATAGTGGGATATGGACCATGTACAGGCAGATTGGATTAGTTTACATTGGCATCATGTTCAGTACAGATATCATGGGCCAAAGGGCCTGTTCCTGTTCTGTATGGTTCTATGTTCTTCCACTTTCTCCTCTGGCTGTGCGCTCTAGTCTCCTACCAACCTCTGTGTAATAAAAAAACTTGCCTCATAAATTTCCTTCAGACCTTCCCCCCTCATCTTAAACCTATGCCCTCTAGTATTTGACTTCCACCTTGACTATCTACCCTATCTATGCCTCTCCTAATTTTATGTACTTCAATCAGGTCGCCTGTCAGCTTCTGAGGCTCCAGAGAAATCAATCCAAGTTTGTCCAGCCTCTCCTTATGGCTAGCACTCTCTAATCCAGGCAATATCCCGGTGAACCTCTTCTGTGCCCTTTCCAAAGCCTCCATCCTTCCTGTAGTGCAATGACCAGAACTGCACACAATATTTCAAATGTGGTCTAACGGTTTACAACACTGCAACATGACTTCCTGACATTTACACTCATGAAGCCTTGTTAGTCATAGCTGATCTGTCTTGGGGAGATGTAATTAGAGGGACATGAATGAGGACAAAGAAAAAAAAATCAATGCTGGACTGTGAGATGTAGAATGAAGATTTGCTGGAAATCTGCTATGAAAGAGAACGCTGGAAATACTTAGCAGATTAGGCAGCATCTGTAGGTAAAAAAAAGCATAAGTAAATGTTACTTGTTGATGACCCTGCATCAGAATTGGCCATGATTAACACAAACAACAAAGGCTGGTTATCTGAACTTGTTGGATTCACTGTCGAGTTCCAAGGGCTGCATCATGCCTAGACAGACAATGAGGTGCTATTCCTTGTGTTTATGTTGGGCTTTGTTGGAACAGTGCTGTGTGTCAAAACCAAAGAGGTCAGAGCTGCAGTGGTATGACAATTAAAGTCACGGGCAACTGGAAGCTCAGGGTCACTGTTTGCTTTCTCATTCTTCCAGTTCAGCTGAAAGCTTATCGACCTGAAATGTAAACTCTGTTTTTCTCTTCATTGATGCTGCTTGGAATATCTGCAACATTTTTATTTTTATGGCAATTATCTAGCTGATTTGGTTGAATTTCCAGTGAATGGTGAACTTCAGAATATTTGATGCTGGAAGATTAAGCAATGCTAATACATTCATTTCATGAAAAGCTGGTGAGAACCTCTCTTGTTGGAGTCAACTCTGATTTGTTGAGTTGGCTAATCTCATTTGGAACAATAATTGGATGCCTTCAATTAAGCAGGGTTAGGGAGAAAGACAGAAAAACAACCATTTTGTTGTACCAGGCACTGGCACAACAAGATCAGGATAGATATTTGCCTTCTGTTGCACACACTAAACGTGGTGCATAGCAGTGAGTGTTGAAATCCACATGAAAATTGGTTCCTTTGAAGTCAATAGAAGCAAATTTGAGAAACAAAGTTCAATGCACGCACACTACAACACTGTGGATGTGGCACATGCAACAGAAAATGAATTTCTAACACTTACATAATGCCAGAATACTAGAAAATTGAACTCATTTGATTCTAGTCTTATCTGAACCTGTGTTCAAATTTTTGCTTGAGCAAGTCTCGGCTAAATCGGAGGAACTCATCAACTGAAATCCTTTTCCTCTTGGAAATATCTACAAATGCAGCAGCAAAATGCATGGAATGTCCACATCAAATCTAACAATGGGGTAGAAAACAAAGAAATAAGTTGGTATTTGATTGGTAATAGAAGGATGATAACAGAATATTTTAAAGAAAGATTTTGGTGACAATATTCATCTTAGCAACCAAATCAATGTGCGTGTGCACACACACACATATGCATACACACACACTCTCTCTCTAATGTTCTCGCATGCACACAGAGCTGTGAGTGGCATTGGGCAGGCAATTTCATGCAAATAAACATGTCTCAAAGATTTGAGATGGATTTACCATCAGGCCAGATCAGCGCCACTACACTTCTGGTGACAAAGTGCATTGAGTAATTACAATCCCGTTGGCTGATGGCAACACATGGGAAGTTGAGTGGTGAAACGCTACCCTGCATTTTCATTGATCTGAACTTGAATACCAATTTTGTGTGCCAAAAATAAGGACAAAAGGGTGGATGTTCTTGTCTAAATATGAATTAGTCTTTTAAACTTACACATTAACAGACATAAAATAACACATTTCCAGAAAATGTCATATATGACATCAAATGTCACATTTTCAAATTGAGATTTGAAACACTATACTGCCTAATGCTGGCCATATCAGGTGACAACAGAGAGGTGGAAGCAAATTTATTGAGCCAGGAAAAGAACATTTTAAAGTATTTCAATGTGTAGATTTTCTTTGTTTTCTGCAATACACTTTATGGCTAAGTTGAAGTCACTCACTCTGTCAACATAGGAGGTAAGAGCATTTCCCGTGGGGAATACTTCTTTATTTTGCCTCCTGAAGGAAGGGGAGAAGAATTGGCAAAAGTCTCTTCTCCTTAGGCAGTCTCTCATGAACAATGTTCACTTGCTGCCACTCTGGTTTTGAAGGCTCTGAGGTGACATTGACTCTTCCACTGGTGGGGCAGAAAGTGCCTGAAAGGGCAGGCAGGAGGTGAGTTTGAGAGGTGGTGATTTAGCACAGATTAATTTGGACAGGGTAGTTGATGGATGGACATAAAAAACTGAGATTTGATATTACTGGTATGCACAAAACATACTTCCAAAATTCTGCAATCTTTTAAGGCATACAGTTAGTTATTGCATAAATTATGGCTGTCATTGATTGCAAAACGGAGGAAACTCCAGAACTTTGTATTTGATGAAATTGAAGTAACTCTTAGATCGGAGATCTTCTGTCACATTTTTCTTTTGTTATGTTTTTGCAAGAAAAAAAGGTAGCCAAAATATACCATGAAATTTCAGGAGTAAACATTGCAATAAACATGTTAAAATATTTTAAAAGTTATTTGTTTGAGACAAGGAAGTGGTTATTTTATTTTCTCTGAAATTCCATGTACCAATAAAGCCAAGTATTTTCACAAAACATTGCTTAACTAAATAAAGTGTTTATCGTAAACTTTTTAAATTCTCCTATGTTATCAAGGAAATTCAAAAGCAAAGAAATCCAGTTTTAAAAATATTTCTTTCTGTTCTGACACTGAATTTAAGTAACCAATTTAAATTTGTAAAGTAGAACAAAGAATCTATACAAACGTGTTTCACTCTTGGGTTAAGATACAGATGCCAAGTTTGTTCAAAGCCACACTGGCTACATTCTATTCAATTTTACTTTGTCTGATTGCTAAATAAAAAGCGCTTATTTTAAGTCTTGTGACTCTTCAGTGAAGTTAAATTACAACTTTGTGTACTTTTGATAAATGCAGTATTACACCATCACAGGATCTGGATTTGAAGACAAGTTTCATACATGTCACAAGAAGTCCCAAAAACTTGTCTAGTTGGGATTTTTTTTTGTTGTCAATAAATAATTTGGGTGATTATAAAAAAAAAGTCAGTCAACAGTTGATTTATTTTGTCTGAGAAAATCAATTCTTACATTGTTTATTTCAAGGGAAAAAAAGTATGCACATCAAATTGCTTCCATATTTATAAAAATGGATTGTGCTTGGAATTATTTAGGCTGAACAAACAGCATCATTTCACACAAATCAGTGGCATCTATTTTCAGCTTAACTTTCCTCCCTTTTTGTCATCACTTTCTTATATTTACCCTGGATTTGTTCAACAGCTGGCAAGGCGAGAAACTGGTGGCAGAAAGCCAAGGGCTTCTTTGTACTTCTTGGATCAAAGACATAGCTGGCTAGAGATGTATGACCATGAGGCTAAATACATTTCCCCAAAGTGGCAAGTTCTAATAAAATGAAATAAACCTGGAATTCAGTTTGGATTAGAATAAGCTATCCTGTCGCATTCACAGATGTCAGGAGTAACGGCTAGCAGTGCAGGGCACAGCAACCATAAGTCACAGAATATTCAACTTCCTGCACTAAATGACACTTGTCTCTGTTTTTCCTTCTTCCAAACTGATTCACAAATACTTTGATGGTGAAGTTTATTTTTCAGAGTCACATTTTACAAAAATCAATTTACTGAAGACATTTTGAAGTGTTTTTGCCTTAACTTGAGGTTAGCTGCAGATATTTTAACAGTAAAACCTCCATAAATTCTTGACCTCAGAACAGATGCCAAAGCATTCTTAATTCTTCCAATTTAATTTGTTTCACAGAAATGACATGGATAAGGTTGAACAATGTCACAAAAGTAGGGATTTTGGAAATACTAAAGAGGGCAAAGCAAGTTTCAGGAGGACACAGGCAGACAGGAGGAATGATCATGCAATCTAACAGCACAGAAGAATCAGAATCAAAAACAGTAATGTTCAATAAAAACAAATTCATAGATTTGGGGAAGAGAGAAACCAAGAGATTCAAATGAAAAGAAATCCCAACAAAACTTGAGATCAAAGAGCCTGGCCTTTTCAGTCCAGATGAAGGGTCTCAACCCAAAACTTTGACTGTCCATTTCCTTCCACAGATGCTGCCTGACCCACTGAGTTCCTCCAGCAACTCATTTTTTGCTGCAGATTTAAGTATCTGCAGTCTTTTGTGTTTCTAATAGCAATTCCTTGCTTTCCATAGACCTGAACTTTCCTCTGCTTTAACTGCTCATGTCTTAGAAATGCAATAACCTCTGCCTCAGCTACCCTCCATGGTAAACACTCTCGGCTCAAAAGATAAACTTGCACAAATTTTTTAATAAGAAAAAGAAAATCTGATTTAAATTATCTTCATCTAATGATTTAGCTATGCCTTCGATGTACTGGGAGAGGGAGGAATTTTTTTTTTCCATATGTGGTATTCTATTCTGTAAATTCTATCCTATTACTTAGGCCTCACATCATCTTCTTCACATTTCCATAATATTTTAAATGAAGGTTCAGTCTGGCTGCAGGTAGTTACCTAAGAAAAGTGATATTTTCAAAGATGATCTTCACAACTTCTTTTCATGTTCTTATTTGAAGGATAGTACTGAATCCACATCAAGAGAAGGAAGCAACTGTGTGATACTTTGCTGATGACATCAATATACCCATTCCAATTACATCATGTGATGCTGATATCTTTCTCCTTTGGACTTGTCATCTATAAGAGACACAATCGATTCGAATTCAGACAACTAATGTAACAGAAAGAAAAAAGCTGACAACAACAGCTGATGAAAAAAAAATCAAAAGTATACAAGTAATGGTCTCCTCTACACTTGCTTTATTTTTACCAATCTTCACTGCACTCTATACACAAAAGGTGAAAACACAGCAAAACATAATGGCCTGGGTAGAAGGAGTAGAAAATACACTTCCAACTATTGCAAATTACCAGCCCATCCTTCAAAAAGCTGCAGTGGTATCTGGCAATGATAAAAGTAAGAGTTCCCTCTTCCGATCTTTAACATATCCACAACAATGTGTTAATGGAACACATTCATGCACGGACAAGTTCTGCATTAGGCAACAAATAAAGTAATTTAGAATACCTTAGTCAGATTTCACCATGCCTAGATTAATTTCAAGAATGCATGCCTTAACTGCATAAAGCTTAGACTAAGGCCAATCTGGATCTAAATTGTAAGAGCTGGAGACGGAATCTAATGACAAGAATGTTGTTTTTTGACCCATTTAAATTTAGACACGACCACCACAAAATTATGGGATGTTGGCTTGCCTCAAGATACCATTACAATTGTAACAATAAAATACCAACTAGAAACCCTGGGCTTTCCTACAGTAATAAGACAGATTGCAAAAATAATGGGGAGAACATCGCCTCAAAAAAAAATCACTAAGGAAAAGGAACAGGTTATTTTGTTCCTCGACCTCACTCTATTGTTCTGCATCTAAATTCTAATTGCTCCCTTTTAAACCATGTCTATTCATACTTAAAAATTGTTGATCTCTTAATATAAAATTTTAATGGGCACAGCATCGGTAGTGTAGCGGTTAATGTAACGCTTTACAGCGCCAGTGATCCAGGTTCAATTCCGGCCACTGTCTGTAAAGAGTTTGTATGTTCTCCCTGTGTCTGCGTGGGTTTCCTCTGGGTGCTCCAGTTTCCTCCCACATTCCAAAGACATACAGGTTAGGAACTTGTGGGCATGCTACGTTGGCACTGGAAGCGTGGCGACACTTGCAGGCTGCCCCCAGAACACTACGCAAAAGATGCACTTCACTGTGTTTTGACGTACATGTGACTAATGAAGATATCTTATAGGGGAAAAAAAAATTTCCAGTATACTTTGTATGAAAAAGTACTTTCGAATTCCACATTTGAAAAGCTGTGCTCACACTTTTAAGATTTTTTCCAAGTTCTGGATTCATCAAGCAGAGTGATTAGCTTTCCTTTATCTAGCCCATTGAATAATTTCTTTATCATTTTAAACTCCTCAGTTTAATAACTTCTCAATCTTCTGAATTCAAGAAACAACATTCCAAAGCTTTATTTCCAATGCTTCAAAATTGTCTAGCAGTCCCCAGAAACCAATGATTAAATTCCAGAACAGCATTATGGCCAATCTGAAGGGGAAAAAAAAGGACATGAATAAAAATGTTCTTCATATTTTACGAAAATAGTTCATTAGCTTAAAAATTGAAGTGAGGATAAGGGTGCAGCAGAAACTTATTTTGAATATTCAGATTTATTTATGGTGGAGATTGATAAATATTTCAAAGATCAAGGAACTAAGGGTTATGGGGAACTGGCACTGAAGAGTTGAGTCTGGCATAGGTCAGCCATGATCATATTGAAAGTCTTGGAGGGCTGAATGGCCTAGTCTTTCTCCTATTTTCTTGTGTTTGATTGAGCAAAACAGTTGGAGGCAGCAGGTAACGTGGCCAGAATCTCCAAGAATAGATTCAGAGTTGGTAACTTTTTCCATGGCTGTGCTTCTGAAAGGGAAAGAGATCACAGTGACAGTGAAAGAGGCCTGATCCCCTCTTGCAAAAGAATGCTGTGACATACAAACAGCAGAAAACAAAGCATCTTAAATAAAAACAGAGGAAGCTGGAAATACTCAGCAGGCTAGGCAGCTTTCTGTAGATAGAATCAGATATAATGCTTCAAGTCAAAGACCCTTCATCAGAACTGGAGGAATTAGAAACATCTTAAAATCATTTTTCCTGCAACCACATCATTGATTTGGTGTGCGTGCAGATTATAGTGGCATTTATAATCCGTGTAAACACAAAACTTACACAAATTCCCACTAACAGTGTGAGATGCAAATCTGACATTTAGCTTTGCGTAAATCTACAACCAGAACATAGACTTCGGCCCAAATTATAGGCCTGCAATTTAGTTATGGGTTGAAGGGCCAAGCTGCAGGCAAGTGCATTTCTAGTCAGTCATAATTTCTTAGAGTGACATAGATTCTGCAAGTACTTATTTAAAATGTGGACTAGAAATTGTTGGCATCTTGCCGTTTAAGGGTCACTTTGCCTGTGACCTCGAGTCCCCATACTGCCATTATCTGTCTGACGTTTGGTGCCACCATGTGGTAAATGAAATGTACAATTCAACCCACATTCAACACAAAAACCTTTCTTTAAAAGAAAAGCACCTTGATTTGCGCTGCTTGACAGAAAGGAAAGCCAATTATTTTCTCGATTTCTGGATTAAGGTACACCCAAAGACAAGTGTACTGAAGTCAGTGCGCACACGCAGTTAGCACTTAGGCGCAGACTATTCGGAGAATTTCCTTATTTAGAGAAGAAACGTGTGATTGTCTTTAAAACAACGAAAGTTCACTCAAATCTTGATGCTGTTTTTCAACGAAATCAAACGCACTTTCGGTGTGGATTTCACTTAAAGTTACTTGCCCATTTTTTTTTTGTCACCGTCGGCCTACAGTGTAAAATTACATCGGACCTTTCCCCGGCACCAACGCGACCCTCGGGCGAATGGAGATTGGAAAGTTGCGCGGTTCTGAAAGGTTCCCCGTACCTGGGCTCGAACCCACCCCCTCCCGCCCTTTCCACTCACTCCTCAAAACTTTCCGCCAAAAACTTTCCATCGCCACTGCCGCACGTGGCCGACCACGCCCACACCGGCCACTGGCTGGAACGGGAGCCAATACCGCATGTGGCTACCCAACGCCTTCACCATTTATTGGCTGAAACGGTAGCCAATGACACATGCAACTGTCTAATTGCACCTCGGCCATTGGCTAAACATCCCTCTAAATGATACTTGACATGAGCGTCACGGTCAATGATGTTCACAAGCGAATGTTTCAGACGGAGAGTTGTCTATTGGGGACACGTTGCGAAAGGAGACGAGGGTTTAAACGACCGAACAAGCGAGACATGTTGCAGTCTTTTCAAACCTAATCATTCAGAGCATTTTTAAAGTGAGATACCACGTTTAAGAAAAACAGGCGTCTTATTCATTTGAATTCATACAAGTGATCTCTCCGTAAGAAATCAAGCCCCATATTTTGTATTTTCAACTGCTGTTACATTTTATCATTTTGCATTATTTAATTGACTCGAGTACAGCTCTGATATGTGCTAAAATTGTCAAGTTCATACTTAATTGATATAAAGATGGTAGCATTGAAGCAAAAAAATTGTACAGCACTGTACATTTTATTCAGTGTAAGAATCACTTAACTGTGGTGTTCCCAAATCCTGGATAAACATGCCAGAAAATTCAATTCTGATGTCACAGGGCTGGGGAATCTTCAGTTACAGAAGCCAATAGCACTTGCTTGCACAGGTATGGTTGTATTACAGGTACCTAGGTGCTAAATGATGTCTACATGATCATTTAGATCTGAAGAATAGCATCAAATGCAAACTTGCTGTAATTGTAAGGTCAACCTTAGAAATCTGCATTACCAGCAGGACCACAGTTGCTCACATTACTTAAAACCCTAACATGCTGTGTGCACAATTTTCCATGTGCCTGAACTGTCGATGAAGGGAAGATGCAACTGACACCTGTAAGATCCATCCCATCAGTTGGGACTTTCACAATCATGTTGTGAAATCATAGCTAATAATGTATTCAGGTTAAATTTAATTCATACTTATCTGTAATTTTTATGGGGTTTGAAAGTGCATCTTATAAAGTGTGTTTAAATCCATTCTGGAATTACACTCCAGTTTAATCAATCTTTTGACACATCAAGATACAAAGTCAAAGTTACACTGCCACATTTGTAGTTAAAAGTATAACAATAGTCTTGTCTCGCATTGGTAATAGACAGAATAAAATGGTGAATAGGAGCCACATTAAACCTTAGCAGGAAATCAGCACCAGTAGTTGTATTGGTCCTGCAGGAGGCTTGTACAAAAGTTTGATTTGGGACATTACACTATAACAGGCAATGAAATTAAGTGCTACAGAATCGGGATACTGTTTGCTTCTACAGGTAGGACAACTGAAGTCTGCGCGAAGTCTGTCAAACTAGAACAAAGACCTGGGGAGCTTTAAATGTTAGTGAGCTACATACACAACTACTTATACTGATGCTTTCTGCAATCCTTTTTATTGGGTGAAATTCCAATTATCACAAGATCTTGCCACGGTCATAACCTGGTAACAGTCCAAGGTTGAAATTACCAGTGCCCAGAAATTAATCCCCACTTACTGGTGTTACATGCAGTACATAGTCACAATATGCTCTGCCTCTGAAATTCATTCATTTAATTCTATTCATGTTATTTTGAGCAGAGGTGAAATTCCATATGGAAAATCCATCAATTGCCTTTATTAGAGAAAGTTCTTGAAATATGTTAATTTTTTTAGGAAACATGTTTTTCATATGAAAAAGATGTTTACTAAGAATCTGACTATTGCACAACAGTGATTCATGAAATTTTTCAAAATATATTTTTTAAATCATTTGTAATATTTCAGTAGTGATCTTCACGTTTTTTCCAGCTGGTAACATTCAGATTATAGCCCATAATTAATATAGAAAGTCCACCCTCAAATGCCAATGGGCCATTCAATTGTTACAGCTTTTACTGTAAAGCTTCCTCCTGTCCTTGACCTATGTTCATTTTACAGGGCTTGTTAATAATCATCAACAGGAATCCTGATTGATTTTTCCTCTACCGTGGAGAGCTCAGGCCAATTTAATCCTAATTGCTATCTGATCTGCCAGTGTTTAACACAAAACTAGTTGGGAAATTATATTTAGTTTCTTCCTGGGTCTTCCAACTCAACTAATCATAGACTTTACTAGCAGAGTCAAAATGCATTTTAAGCAAGTGTCTTGGGGTGAAGCAAAAAAATTGAATTTGCATTGTTGTTGGGAAAAAAGTATTGTGGGTGCTTCCTAAAAGTTGGCTGATCTGGTGTGTGATTGTAATCTTTGTTTCTTCTTGAGGCCGTTCCTTTAAAGCTTCTGAGGAATCCCTGTGGGAAAACAATCTTGGTATCTCCAACCTAAGGAAAAATACAGGCCAGTACTTTCATTGATCTAAATGTCACTAAATCAAAGTTGCTTGGTTTCGTCTCTTGGGGAAGAGATGAAATCATGATCTGAAAAATTCAGCACAATCTGATCAATTTGCTCAATTTTCTCTTAAGATTATTTGGAAATAATTTATTAATATTTCACACAATTTTTTATTCCGGACTCAAAATATCCATTCAGATCTTCCATGATCAAGTATTCCATTATTGCAGGACATTACCATGGTATGGTGTGGGCCTGGCATGAACTGCAGATGATAGGGTAAAGAAATATTTGAAAAAAATATTTGTTAGACGTTCTCAAAAATGCTGAAGTACGGGGTTAATTGTATTGGTTCCAAAGAAATTTGTATTAATCAAAAATTTTTAGTATGGTCAGTGCAAGAGTGATTGGTGCATGGAATGCGCTGCCTGGGGTGGTGGTGGGGGCTGATACATTGGACAGGTTCAAGAGATTGTTAGATAAGCATATGGAAGAATTTAAGATAGATGGAGATGTGGGAGGAAGGGGTTAGATAGTCTTAGGTGTAGTTTGAAGGGCGGCACAACATGGTGGGCCGAAGGGCCTGTGTTGTGCTGTATTGTTCTATGGTTCTATGATTCTATAATATATTTTCTACTGCTGTAAGAAAATGAGCATGATTTCACTTAATTTGCAATAAAGTATTAACAGAATAGTAATTATCAAAATGAAGGTATACCATAGAGACAAGGCTATAACTGAATAGGCAAAATAAGGCCTTGGTACAGTGGCCCTGAACTTGCAGTCAGCAGTGAAAAGCATACGGTATGCTAAATATTGTAAAACATGCTAAGTAAAAATTGGAACATATATGTAAGAGCTGAAATATTACAAATTATTTTTTAAAATGTTGTTTTAAATTCTTTGCATTTTAATTAGTTGATATCAGAATGATAGTGCACATACATAAGATTAGTTCTTTTTATGGTAGCTGGTTTGCTAAGAAGTAATTATGACTTAATACACCATTAAGACCTCAGTTAGACCTAATAGAACAAAACAAGATCTTTGGGGTATTTTACAGTAGGGCTAATCCATAAACAAATTCACATCAGTCCGAATGTTTCCCCTTCATTGGATGGATCTCTCTCTGCTCCTTCCCTTGTTCCAGAAAAGAGAAAGGAAAGGAGATTGATTGTCTCAAAATTCTGGTCGTGCCAAGAAAATAGGAATGACGTAACATTGGCCTGTGCAAATAAGGGCTGATAGGGAAAACAAAATAAAAATGGAAAATAGCCTGAAGCAAACAAAAGCTTTCAACTCACTTCCTTAAACATGTTCTGCATACAGTATAGTCTCTGGATGCTTGGTTTCCATGGGTAGGTTTCATTACTTAGGACTACTTAGGATTACAGGTACTGCTTGAAGCCTAAATAACATTAGCTGCCTTTCAAGCAAATACTGCATTTAGGAAAACGGTAGGCAGTTATGACCAAAATTTGTGGTTGGGACCTTTTTCGTTAGAAATTAGTGTAATATAGTTTCTTCAGTTGGCAACTGAAGTTAAATTGTTCACAACATGCAAATATATACTGGATAATTACTTGAATAATAGTTTAGAGAGAACACAGTCAAATGGAACTATACAAAGCAGCCAGGAGGGTCTGCATGGATACTGAAGGGACAGAGTCTCTTAGCACTCACTGCTTCTGCAGAGGCAGCTTGCCTCCAACACTCACTTCTGATGAAGAGGTATACTGTTTTTAGGACTTACTGCTGCTGAAAGTAAAGTCTGGGCGATGCAATATTGCTGACGTGACAAATAGATCCTATGTTCTTATTTTGTGGAAAAAAACAACTTGTCATCAGCACTTGCTGTGTTAAAAAAGAACATTATGGGGCTGATTAATGTCAGGGAATGAGTGGGTGAAATGATTGCACTACTTGAATGATTGGCCCTGCAAAAGATCAGAAACATTGCAGGTTCATTTCAGTATGATCAGGACGCAGTATGTGTTTAGCAAGTGTTGATTGGCAGTTTTTTCAACTAAAATACCCCTCTACTAAGAGTAACCAGATGACGTTACTTAAAGGGTGCTGAAGGCTGCAATTGTCATCTTTCAAGCTAGAGGAAACAAGAATGGGTCAAAGGATTTATTCATGGTTCTCCTGAATTCATGAAAATCAGCATCACAATCTTCTATTTAGCTTTTGGGGATGGGGGGCAGAGTGGGGGGGTGGGGATGAGGGGAGGTGGCCTACATTGGTCCCTTTAAGAATCATTGAAATCAGATCTGGTAAACTGAAATTTCTGCATTTTTCAAAACTTCATTTTATCATATAAAAGTAATAAAGATGAAATGAGGCTCATTATTTTTGAAAAGTTAATAAACTTCAAAATGTATATTCAATTTATGTCATTTTTCTAAATATATGGAAATACAGAGCATTAGGAATATAGTTTTTACTTATACCAATGCATAGTGACTATTGCCTTAGTAATCATAATTCACTTTTTAAAGTTGATCCCCTGATAGGCATACATTTTTTAAATTAAAGCACTTTTGAAAAATTTAATCTGCTACTTTAATGAGTTTCTTTGAAAGCATATTATTATATGAATATTCAATGAAGAACATGTGTTACAGATTATTGAACAAGAGTGAATTATTATTAAAGTTGCCATTTTGTCTTATATGCATGGCACCCATCCCACCTTCCCTAAATCCCAACCCACCCACTCCCTATAATTTCTTCTTGAAAAGACATCCAAGTGTGTGTATCAATTTTTCCTGTGAGAGACTCTAATGAAGAAAATGTTAGGATAAGCACAGCAAGCCTTCAACATTGGACTTCTGTCTTCGGTGCCCAATCCTTTCATTGTTGCAAAGCAGCCTTTAATCTTTGTTCCTAATAATAACAACCTAATTTTTTAAGTATTTGCATTTTTATTTACTCATACTGGACAACATCTGGTCAATCTGCATTGTATCAGCCCTGTTCTCGATATCCTTTCCAAAACTATAGCCTTGATAAAATTTTACATAGATTCGTAAAATGTTATCAAGGCCAAACTTTTAATATTTATTTTCTTGCCAGAAATCCAGTAATGCAATAATAATCTTTATGCCTTTACTGTCTTGGTGTAGATGGTTTAATGTCTTTCATATGTATCATGTGTATCATGCTGGTATATTTTAGTTGTTGCATGATATACCAGCAACCATTTTGGTCTTAGGTCTGCAGCATATCATTTCATTAGCACCCAGGGTCCAAAGCATTGGTCACTACTAAACTGGCCTGAAAAGAAAACTGGCTTTACTTTGTGTGCTGCACCAGTGTATAAATGAAATTGGGTAAACCCAGGGCAGTAGCCAGCACTGCAGGTGTGGCATTGAGGGCAGGTGCAATTTGCATCAAAGGGACAAGTCAGAGAATGGGGAGGGGGAAAAGGTCATGAATCAGGAGTAGGGTGCTTGACGTGAGAGCCAGCTATCAGTGGCAGGAAGATGAAATTGCAGGGAAACTGCAGACAGTTGTGGACACAACTCAGCACATCACAGAAACCAGACTCCCGTCCGTGGACTCTGTCTACACTTCTCGCTGCCTTGGTAAAACAGCCAATGTAATCAAAGACCCCAGACATTCTCTCTTCTCCCCCCACCCATCAGGCAGAAGATACAAAAGCCTGAAAGCATGTACCATCAGGCTCAAGTACAGCTTCTATCCTGCTGTTATAAGACTATTGAATGGTCCCCTAGTACGATAAGATGGGGTCTTGACCTCACAATCTACCTTGTTATGGCCTTGTAGCTTATTATCTACCTGCACTGCACTTTCTCCATAACTATTACACTTAATTCTGCATTCTGTTATTGTTTCTAACTTGTACTACCTCAATTCACTGTTGTCATGAAATGATCTGTATGGACCGTGTGCAAGACAATTTTTTCACTGTACCTCAGTACATGTGACAATAGTAAATCGATTTACCAATTTACCAAGTTAACCTGCAGTCCATCAGAAGAATTGTGAGATCAGAGATGGGGGTGTTGGGGCAGGTGATTTACAAGTTGGGGGTTCTGAGTGGGTGATCTCTTGGGAAAACTGGTCATGTGACTGAGGAGATTGAGAATGGGTTGCATGAGGGTCATAGGTTTGGCAGCATTGTAAGTGTGATTAGTAGTTGTACAGGTTTGGATGGGAATCCTGAGCAGAACTGCTAAGTATATAATTCAAGGGATTCCTGCCTGGTCAGATTCCCAGTGCTGTCTTGGGAACCACTCAGGGACATCCCCTTTAAATCATGCCTCCAAGGTGCAGTGGAAACCTACTTCTCCAGGAACTGTCTTCAGTGATGTGTAATGCACACCTGGACGTGGTGCCCAGGTGTGCATAACATGTCACTGGAGACAACTAATCAAGTCCTGTGACCTTCACATGTTACACACGAGACAAAAAAGGCAAGCTAGCATGAAATTTATGGACCACAAATCACCAGCTTTTCATGTTCTATTTTTCATATACATTTGAACATTTTGTATGGAAAACATGACTGTGTGTAATCTGATAGCTAGGCATATTGTTTGCTCATTATTTTTTGAGTATCTCCATCTTCTTTCATTTTAGTTTATTACCAATCTCTTTTTATCAATGGTATTTTGAAACAAAGCTGTCTTCTTTGTTTGTGGTACTTATATTTTTATATTTTAGAATCTACCTCTTAAATTTCCTATGTTAATCAGCACTTCTGCATATGAATTTCTGTTTCCACATCAGCTCAGTTATTTCAAACCTCATTTTTCCAATTTACCTATTCCTAATCTCCTGCTCATGTTTCTTTGCTCATTTTTGTTTTTATTTTTGTAGCTTATATTATTAATATTTATCTCATCTGCACAATGTACTTTATTACTCTTCTCTTTTCCTTCTTCTCACGTAACTAATCATTGCTCGTAATTAATCCAGCAACACCTCTGGTTTATTAGCATATGATTGTACTGAAGGAGTAGGAGTTATATGTATTTTTCTCCATTTATTCCTCCATATCTTAATTAATGCATGAACAGTTTAATTCTCCTTGAAAAATCATTTTGTTCTACTGATTTTCAAGTTCTGTCCACAGATTTCCACATGTATTTCCTTCTCTAATTCCCTAAGCAGTTACCAATTGTTAGTAGATCAAAGCTCAGTCTAACAACAAGTTTTAACAAATGCATTACATGCATCGAGTTAGTGTCTTTTAGGAGAAAATTCTCTGCAAGGGAGTGCAGAATTCTGCTAATCTCTGCTTCAAATCTAAATCACAACAAAGATATGTAGGTAATGAACATTGGCAAAACATAAAAGAGGATAAAATGCATTGTGTTGAAAAACCTGAAATCATGATGTATAACTAATTCATGACTGTTTTGATCGCATAAAGAATACAAAGAAAATTTGTGCTCTCACTTCATTATCATGATTGCAGTACAAAGGCAGTGCTTAACTGTATTGTTTATTGCTTAAGTGCGCAACTGTAGAGTCCAATTTCAAGAGAGGCCAGCATCAGTTAAAGCTGGCTAAAACAAAGCGAAATCATGTCTGCACCTCTTAAAGGAGAAGTTCACATTGGACTGGATTGTACTTACCTCTGGCCGGCAGTTCCGCCGAGAGCCTGAATGGGGTCACTAATTTTGATTTAAAAGATAAAATGCAGAGATGTGGCTGGTCTACATTTTGGTTTACAGTATCTTAATATTTTTCATTAATTTCTAATACTGGGTGGGAATAGATGAGTCAAAGTCAAGTTTATTATCATATGCACAAGTACATGTATGCACGGGTGCAATGGAAAACTTACTTGCAGCAGCATCACAGGCACATTGCATCAAATAAGTTTTTAAATTCAAGTAAGCTACCAGTTCCTTGGAGGGTGAGATCCTACTGCAGGTGAGGACTTCCATGGATCAGCCTACAAACAAATGCTGATAGGCAGGCACATGGGCAGAATGGGGGAGGTCCACCTGAAAACCTACATGAAATGTCTAGGCTTATTGGGGTGGAGGGGGGTGGTGTCCAGCTTTTGGGGTCTCCGGTTCTCAAAGGAGGTGTGACAGAGTCCTACTGCATACTGTGGAGTGCTCTGCAGAGTGACCTGGAGTGCTCTATCTTTTCTACTGAAGATCGATAGTCCTAAATATTTCTGTGCCTGGCTTCTTTCAGTCTGAAGCAGAAGGTATTAGCAATATGTTTCAGAATGCTGAAAAGTTGAAAAGGTTTTCTCAAATTCTCAAATTTTTAAAGCAAATTCATTTCCTGCAGGTAGATGGGAGCAGGTGGCATTTGCAAGGGGCTTTACTGACATTGCAGATTTCCATATGGGTGAGAGATTGTACCCACATCACCTTAAGGATTTAAACAACATAATACAGAGATCTTCTGGAACCACAAAGACTTTCACTCCCTAAGTGTACTGGTTTTATGCAGACACAGTCAAAGTTACCTATGGTGAATCAAAACATTCATATCATAAGCTGTAAGCATTGTTAAGTATAACCAATCCACCATGTGAGTCTAAAATTTATGCAAATATGGCATGTACTTTTCAAATACTTGAGCAAAACCTTCCTCCCTTCCTCTTGTTGCCCTCCTTTGGCAACACAGTCTGGACTGTAATCCTTCTTCTCCTCCTCTCTGTTACACTCAAGTTGCAGTAGAATGACGACAGAACCCCCATTTGACCTAACAATGGGGATTACTGGAAATGGGGATATAGTAGCAAAGTAGTTAAGTTGCTAGACCAGCAGTCCAGAGGTCTAGACTAAAGATCCAGAAACATGAATTCACACCCCATCTTAGCATTTGGGGCACTTAGGTTCAGTGAATGAAATGAATTCCAGAATAAGTAGTAAAACTCAGATAATCCACTCACTGACAATTCAGAAATCCTGATGGTTTAGTCTCTGATTTACTGGATGCTGATTTGTGCACTCCCTTCCATTCACCAGAGCCTCAGTTCCTGCACTCCCTTCCTCGCACTGGGGCTTCACTTCCTGTGCTCCCATCCACTCAATGGGGCCATGATTCCCATGCTCCCTTCCACTTACCAGAGCCCCACTTCTAACTATCCCTTCCATTCACCAGGGTCCCGATCCCCACATTCCCTTTAAACTCACTGGGGCCCTGCTTCTAGTGGTTCCTTTAAACTTATCTGGTTCTGTTCATTGCGCTCCCTTGGAACTTACTAGGGCCTTGTTTCCCATACTCTCTTTAAACTTACTGGGTTGACTGAAGGTTTATTATTCTAATGTGTAACATCTAAAATAAATGAAATATTGGAGTATTGATAGAATAACGCCTGATTGTCCAGAAAATCTGTTGGTTCCACATTACTGAAGTCCCAGACATACTGGAGTTTTAATGTAAAGTAACATCAGTCACGGTGACTAAGAAGCTATTAGGTTGTTACGGAAAAGCACCTGACTCATTAATGCTCTTTAGGGAAGGAAATCTGTTGTCCTTAACTGGTCTGGCTTATCTGGGATTGCTTATCTGGGATTCCAGACCCACAGCAATGCAGCTGAATCGTAATGGACTTGTGAAATGGCCCAGCATGCCACTCATTTCATGGGCAATTAAGGATAAACTTTAAATGGTCACCTTGCCAGAGACACACAGGTACTGTAAATGAATAACAAAAAATTTCCATCTCCTAGTCATGTTACTCTGTATCCAACTAACAGTTTTTACCTTCTCATCAGTTTCACTCCACAAATTTCTTTCCAATGTCCTGACCTGTTACACATATTGTAGAATATGTAGTATTGATTGCAAAAGGATCATTTGGCTTGGAGGCCATTACCTCTTTCAGTGTCAGATGGTTGTTTGTTCTCTGGGTTGCAGCATCGTTTGCAGAAACTTGCAAAGTCAGTCTGGAAGAGACATTGTAATTAACAGTCCTGTTCTTTTTGAGTATTTATGGATACAGAATCCCTGTGACTTAAACACCTTCAGTTAAGTGTGCACAATGGGATACAGTACGTTTCTTTATGATTAAAAGTTTGTTAAAATTTCACTCTGGGTGTGAATTACTATAGGCTAAGCTGTGCCTTTGGTCAAAGAAGCTGAGTGTGAATTACTATAGGCTAAACTGTGCCTTTGGTCAAAGAAGAAATGTTTACCTGTCAGTGGTCAGGACAGGTCATTAAAGAGGGTCTCTTGTATTATCTCAACCATATGCCCATTGGATTAATCAGAAACATAGAATTGATAAAAAACAAGTGTAATTTTTGCAGTGTATCGAAGCCTCACCGCAATCTTTTAAAAGGATAGGTTTTCCATGAATTTTTCTGTGAAGGACAAGAAAAAGTTCTTGGCACACTAACTTGATACTCAGATAACTTTGCTTCGTACCTCATAAATCTTCAGTTGAGTGCATGGATAATGTATTAAAAACCCAAAATAGATAGACATAGCTTTTTTCTTGGAAAAAATTTCCTGCAAGATTAATACATTGGTAATATCCTGAAAATTATATAGGAAGTTACCTGCTATGTTGTTATATGTCAAGACAATATTATGAAATGACAAATGCCCTTCCCATTTTTTTCAATTATAACCATTTGGATTTTTACCTCTGTTCTCATTCTGCCTCTTCCATTTGAAAAATGTCAGCTGTATGCAGTTGAAGCATTTAGTCAGCCAAGTTTTCAGCAGTGTCTAATTCCTTGGTATGGATTCTACCAGTCAAGATGACCCTTTGCTAATCTCTTCCAGAAACATTGTAACTTGGTACAAGCATAAAGCACTGAGGTTGATACTAAAAATTAGCAGCATCTGAAGTTTAAATCAGAAATGACATGGGTAGAATATGACAAGTAACCTGTCAGATAAACAGTTGAAACTCAATTTTCATTCCCTCAGTTGTAGACAACATCATACTGTCCTGAGAATACTCATCGGGTCCAGACAAACGTAACTTGACAACAATCAGCTCAAAACCACTTCACATTCTTTGTGGCTTCATCAAGCAATAATCATATCCAGAATTTCTTTCAATCACACTGTTAAATGCCCTACTGAAGTTATATAAATGGATATTGAGGCATGCTGTTAAATTCAAGACAAATGTGAATGATCATTTGCTCCATCTTTCTTGACATTTGACAGTCAACTCCTGTGCCCAGTTTAACGGAGAATACATTTTACTTAGCTATTTGGTTTTTATGGTAAACATCCTTGCAATACAAATTTCTGTAAGTATTGAATTTTAAGATCGGTTAAGTTAACAGTTCTGTATTGCTATGTTACTGAGATGAATGCTTACATTTTACACAATACTGCCTAGAAATTTAACCCCAGTCAGTAGCACTAAACATGACTTCAAATGAATAAACTTTAGAGGTTAAATGTGCTGACACCATTATGCCGCACATTGAAAATGTCGACTGTCCATTTCCCTCCACAGCTATTGCCTGAACCACTGAGTTCCTCCAGCATCTTGTTTGTTTCTCCAGATTCCAGCATCTGCAGTCTCTTGTGTCTTCAACTGTTTAAGTGAGGGAATTAGCTGGAGTATTAAGCTCTGAAATGTCAGCACTAATATCAAATCAACATCACAGACCAATTAGTATTACACTCTGAGTATATTACGATGGCTGTTCAGTATGTGCATGTAAAAACCCTCTCAAATCAAGTATTCTGCTTGATCTGCCACAAGTGTGGCATGGATGTCATTTTGGTAATCAAACAGCATACTGTTACGTACCAGCAACAATAGAAACACACCAAGTCATGTACAAGTGTTAAAAACTATTTTATTAATAATTACTTGTAATGATAAGAAAAATAAAAATGTTGGATATCAAATATAATCCCCAAAACTAAACCCAAAGTGTGTGTGGCAAATTCCCAGACTCCAAGTCCAAGAATAGTTCTCAAAGTTCAGTTCAGCAAGTCATAAGGTGAAAGGTGAGCAAAGGCTTTTGCAAAACCACCGTTGACTGAAGAGAAAATGTAGAGAGAGAATAGAGGGAAATTATGAAATCCAAATGTTCCACGAGGGAACCCATACGACACCTCAATCACTGATTATCTCCATTGCTTTGTTCTGAAGTATCTGCCACCCTGAGAGGCATTCGAGACGTGGCCACCCACAGAAATACCTGTTTCCCTCTTCAGGTTAACAACAAAGTGGACTCCACTGGGTTGCTCCAAAAATCCAACAGACACAGTTATTGTTCTTCATCCGATACAGAGACCAGCAGTCAGTGTCTCTCTCTCTCACTCTTCCTTCTCACTGACTCACTAAGCAAAAATGTCAGTATGTTGTTATCTTGCTGTCGTTACAACACCACACAAACACTACTACTCTACTGTACTATATTTTAAAGGGACATGCACCAAATAGCAAACTGATCCGTAACAGTACCATAGCAAATCAAATTTTGCTTTGGTTGATTGTCAACCAAGAGAGATCTGTGCAAGCAGGACCATAGCTATTACTAAGTAAAGGAGATTTAAAATTTAGCTCGGCATAGGTATCAAAGAGTAAAATTGACCACAGAGAAGAATGAATGTAAGTTAATTTAATCATACGTTTCAGGATCAGAATCAGGTTTATTATTAATGACATATGTCATGAAATTTATTGTTTTGTGGCAGCAGTACAGTGCAAGACATAAAAATTACTACAAGTTGCCAATAAATAAATAAACAGACAAATAAATAAATAAATAAATAAATGATGCAAGAAAGGAATAATGAGGTAGAGTTCATGGACTGTTCAGAAATCTGATGGCGGAGGGGAAGAATCTGTTCTTGAAATATTGAGTGTGGGTCTTCAGGCTCCTGTACTTCCTCCCTGATAGTAGTAATGAGAAGGGGGCATGTCCTGGATGGTGAGGGTCCCTAATGAGTAAGTGCCTTCTTGAGGCACCGCCTCCTGAAGATGTCCTCGATGGTGGGAAGGGTTGTGCCCATGATGGAGCTGGCTGAGCTTCCACTCAGCTGGCTGTGAAAAATCACAGGCAGAGTTTCCACAACTATTTTCTCAATATCAGTTTGAAATAATGAAATAATCCATTCAATATTAAGAGAATTCAGTTGGCAAAAATAATTTGAATATTCGGGGCAGGTTGGCAAATACTTAAAATAACTGGGCCCCAAAAGGATTTCACACACAACCAGGAATAAAAATTTAAACACACAATTCCTGGCTACAGTTTAATTAGTGGATGGAACATAAGGGTTATCATCTGCCTGATTTTCCTCCATGCATTCCATGCTAGAAGTTATTTTCATCCAATTGTTAAAGCAGAAAGCTTTTGTACCCTTTTGTGTGCTCCTATATATCAAAACAATCAGGGCCATTTTGTTTATTTCCACTATAGTATCCTGACGGACTAGAAATAAAAATGCCCTATTTTTGCCCAGAAAGTGCAATAGCACCTCCTAGTGTCCATGAGCAGGGGTCTTCTCGTGGCTGGGTCAAGAGACAGATTGGAAACATCAGCAGGGAAGGAATGAGAGTTTTACGTTATCATAAGTGAAAACTTCTGCCACCAATGAACTGCTGATCAGTTTAAGAAATAAAATGTTGGTAGTGTATGCTGCATTATTCTAATTAAAATCTATAGCATTCAGCAACACCAAGGAAAGACAGCTCAAAAGATGAGTTGTAAATATTGAAATGTTTGTTGCAGTAGGATGAGCAGCACCTATCCTGTTTTAAAAAACAAACAGGAGAGAGAAAGCAGAAACATAGATAAAACTGAACTAGGGGACTATAAAGTGTAAAATTAGCTTTTGCATGTGTACTCACCTACATAGAAAAAATACAGCACTGGGACAGGCCTTCAGCCCACAGTGTCCTGTGCTAACCATAATGCCAATCAATCTAGTCCCATCTGCCTGCACGCTGTCTGTTGGAAAGAAAAACAAAATATAATTACAAGATAAAGATAGAGTGCGATTGAGGAAGTAATTAATAATTTACATAATGTAATTGTATTTTTATGGCTGAAGTTATTGGTCTATAAATTCAATCACATCTGAATTGAGATGCGATTCAGGTTCATTGAACAATACATCCCTAAACAGGGTTGTAGGAAATTGATTTGCTATCTCTCCATCAGCAAACTGTGAAAACCTTCAAAGGCAGCTTCTTGGTTTGGGGGGGGGGGAGGGGTGGTTGCTTCTTGAGTTGTGTTAGTGAAGAGGGTAAAATGGTTGGGGCAGCATGAAGTCTGTTGGCAAGGGCAGGCAATTTGAAGGGGCTGCTGGTCATCAGTGGAAACCTGGCAGCAACCCCAGTTTAAAATATTTTAACTTACAATTTTGATGACAGCCATCCTTTAAAGATCACTAGGTTTGGTAGATGTGTGCCTGAGAGAACTGATGGGAGCTTGGTAAGCTGTAATCAGTTATGAACCAATATTGGGAAGATGCCTGAAGTAGGTGTTAGGCTGCCAATATGCAAAAGGAATGGGCTTAAAAATGATTTTTAGATGCATGCCTTTGTTAACCAGTGACTGCGGGTCGCTTCCAGTGGAGACTGAGAGCATGCAAGTTAATTGACATTTTATTTTGTTCCCTGATTGTTTTCTGCATGAGGAGTCAATTGCTTGCATGATAAACATGCCACTTACCTTGCTTTTTCCTCCATTGGCAGATGAACACTTTCCTATATCTGGTCCTTGAGCAGAAGCATTAATGGTGTTAAATTTATGAATGGAGCAACAATATGTTAATGTTTTCAGTCTTTAACTCTAATGCAGCCTGTTGGTTTTGTGCACACCACGGTAGTGTAGCAGTTAGCATAACACTATTACAGTGCCAGTGACCTGGGTTCAATTCCAGCCGCTGTCTGTAAGGAGTTTGTACGTTCTCCCTGGGTCTGCATGGGTTTCCTCCAGGTGCTCCGGTTTCCTCCCACGTTTCAAAGACGTATGGGTTAGGAAGTTGTGGGCGTGTTATGTTGGCGCCGGAAGCACGGCGACACTTGTGGGCTGCCCCCAGAACATTCTACGCAAAAGATGCATTTCACAGTGTGTTTCAATGTACACGTGGCTAATAAAGGTTTTTTTTTAAATTAAATTTTATTTACAGCGTGGTAACAGGCCCTTCCGGCCCAATGAGTCCGCGCCGCCCATTTTTTTAAAACCCAAATTACCTACCCATACATCTTTGCAACGTGGGAGGAAACCGGAGCACCCAGAGGAAACCCACGCAGACACAGGAGAACGTGCAAACTCCTTACAGACAGCGACGGGAATCGAACCCCGATCGCTGGCGCTGTTATAGTGTCGCGCTAACCGCTACGCTTATATTGAATTGAGTGTCAATTATAAATAAGGAACAATTTCAATTCATTGACTGGAATACAATTAGACAATTTACAGGCAGGCAGCCTACCCAATTTCATTTATTTTTATGCTCAGCCCTGTGCCCCCCTGCCGCCCTGCCCCCACCCCCTTAACATTTTACTCATTGAGGTAGAAATCTGACATTGCCTGGAATTAGGTGCAAAGCTAATGATGTGTCTGTGACATGTGCCTGAACAGGGAGGCCTGAGGCCTGTACGAAGTTGCATGTAAAGCCTTATCTAAGTACCATGGATGAGATTCTATTACCTGTTGTACTTTCACAGCAGCTTGTTATGTGGTTCAAATTTCAGCCATTACAGTAGCAGTCCTTAGATTAGTGTTGAGGTGTGGAGGAGGGAAAGTAGCATGAGAAATGGTCTTTTAGCATTTGCAGTGATTAACACAAGTGCTTCATATGAATTTAAAATATATGAAAGTTTGTTTAGCTCAAATTTTGTATTAAAAAGGGTGGCAAACTCTCTGGTTTCTTGGTAATCCTCTGCTCACTTTTAAATCTAAATTTCTAACTATGGCAGATTCATATATTTACACCAAGCAATATCGAATAAAAGTGGTATAAGACTACCCTCTAAAGGAAGTTGCAGTCCTGTCTCTGATCACATTGGTCTTGGCTCTTGTTTTGCAGGACAGTAATTTGCAAACACTTCCTTACTGGCTTTGATTATAATAATGATATGAGAATAACCAGCTCCTGCTAGAACTTGCACCTGCAGTTCAGATTTGGTTCACTAAATCAGATAACTATACATAAATATGTAGGCAAAAGTGAATATGATGAAGCAGTTTATTCAACTCAGTATGAAATGTCTCATCAAAAAATTAAAGATAGTGTTGTGTTATATTGTAATAATGATTATGTTTGCTGGATATTATTATTGATAGAAGGTTTACTAAACTTTACAAAAAAATCAAATGATTCATGATTATCCAAAATCATCATTCTTATTTGCAACTATAATTTCCACATTCTTGAAATCTCTTGTACAGAGAAACTTTTTGTGACACGACAACATAAGTGGTTGCAGTTTTCCATATGGTGCATTGCAGCACTTTCAAATATATGGAAAACAAACGGCATGTGCTGATAATTGGTGAGATAATTACACTCAAACTTTTCAAAGCAGTGATCAGAATAAAATTGCTGCAAAATGTTGATGGTAGCAGAGGCATAATAATAGGGACATAAGGTGCAGTGCTTGGCTCAGTGAAGTGACAGGAAGCGAGCTTACAGAGAGCAAGAAAGTAGGCAATTGGCATTAAAGGTAGACTGTGTTAGATAGAAGAGTTGCAGTGATCTTTAATTGATGCTCCACTCAGTGTGTACTTGTGGCCACAGCGAGTGAGTGCCAAACAAAGATCAGTGATTTTCTCCTCCACATAGTTCTGTTCCAAAGCATCTATGGCCACCTTCAGGCCATTTTGTACAGAATTCTGGAGAGCACAGCAGGCAGTATGGACTGACTTGATTGGACAGCAAAAGCACCTCTGTATTATCCTGCCTATTCATTGACCCCAAACGTTTGTAGAAACAAAAAAAAACCCAAAACAAATGCTAGAACAGTTGGCCAGCCAATGTGAACGGAGAACCAGTTAACACTTCAAGTTAGTGAAATTCCAGCAAACTGGAAAAGTTAGCGAAGGTGGTGGGGTGAGGGGTTGGTGGGTGGACATGGAAGTGGGGAGCATTGTGGTGGGGAGCAAAAGAGTAGATGTATAACAGGAATGGAAAGTGGGAAAGAATAAGTGGTGAAATAAAAGGACAACAGAGAGGACGATGCAAAGCGATAATGTGGACGATTGAGAAGTAAAAAATGGCTCACAGGATGCGGAACTGGGTGCTGGAAAAGGTATGTAAAGATGGTAGGGTGCACCAGGTCAACAAAACTCTTCCTCAAGGGCCCTATATGGCAGAATTCTTTTGTATATGAGGCTCAAGGCAATGAATAATATGGAGCAGTGAAAGGCCTCTCCTCTGAACAGTCTGTCATTGTCACACATGTGGAAGAAAACAACTAACAAACCCAATTCATGGGCTGAAGGTGATGGGGAGGGCAGGGGTGGGCACCAGTCAATGAGCAGGAGTCAGGGTATTTGTGGGGTGTAAGTGCTAGAAGTGAGGGGCAGCCTCGTGAATACGTTGAGGGGATTGGGGTTGTGATTGGGAGAAGGCAGGGTTTAAGGTCCCTGAGGGAAAGCCCCACAGAGGGTAAGTTCTGAGACTAAAGTGGATGCCTGAAACAAAGGCGGGTCCTCACAGCCTAAGACCTTCCTCAAATGCCCTATGGAGGCCTGCTTCTGGACGGGAGCTTGGTCATTTCTTTATGTGTCGTTCATGCCCGTTAGGTCATGAATGTGTAAATGAAAACCACAGATGTGTCTTCATTGCTGTGGCTTCCTCTATGTGTTAGCTCATCAGGTACACATCGGATCTAGAATAAGAATTACAGACTTTGTAATCCACCCATGAAAAGGAGGGACAATCCATTCCCTGATTTTCTTCAACAAAATTATGTTCATAAAAATTCAGTCACGAGTTGCATACGATGTTCAGCTGCACACCAAGGTATTGTCCCTTTGATCAGAGAAGCGGCTGTGGACAGAGGGGTAGAGAGGGTATGGAGAATTGAAGTGACAGGTACCTAGAAACACAAGGTCAAGTTTACAGGCTGAACAGAGGTGTTTTAAGTAGTCATTCCATCCACGTTTGCTCTCTTGAATGAGAAGACCACACGTGATCTGTGAATACAGTTTATAAGATAGAAATGAACTTCAAGTAAATTACTGAGACACAGGAGAGTGTAGAAGCTGTAATCTGTAGCAAAAAATAAACTGCTGGAAGAACTCTTTGGGCCAACCAGCACCTGTGGAGGCAAAAGAATGGTTGCTGTTTCGAGTTGAGACCCTGCATTAGGACTGAAAGTGTAGAGGGAAGATAGCCATTATATACATCTGAGAGGGAAAGGTGAGACAGAGGCTGGCTGGTGATAGGTGGAAACAGAATGCAGTCGGAGTGTTATGGGTAGATGGAGCCAGATGGGGAGGGGGAGTGGGCAGTGTTGAGACAGAGGCTGGTAGGGTGACAGGTAGAAAAAAGGGTAATGAGTCTTGGTAATGAGGGAGGGGGTGGGGAGATGGAAAGGGTGAACGAGGAGAGAGAAACCGAGAGGATTGGTGGAAATGGAAAAGGAGCACAGGGGGGTGTTGGTTGCCAGAAGTTGGAAAATTCAGTGTTTATACTGTTACATACCAGCAACAAAAGAAACACACCAAGTCATGTATAAGTGTTAGAAACTGTTTTATTAATAACTACTTATGATAATAAGAAAAATAAAAATGTTAGAATGTTAGAAGTAAAAATGTTAGATATCAAACGTTAACCCCAAAAACTAAACTTGAGGTGTGTGTGTGGCAAATTCCCAAGCTCCAAGTCGAGGAATGGTTCTCAAAGTTCAGTTCAGCAAGCTATAAGGTGAAACGTGAGCAAATGCTTCAGCAAAACCACTGTTGACTGAAGAGAAAATCTAGAGAGAAAATAGAGAGTAATTACAAAATCCAAATGTTCCACGATGGAACCCATACGACACCTCGGTCACTGATGATCTTCACTGCTTTGTTCTGAAGTATCTGCCACCCTGAAAGGCATTCGAGACGTGGCTGTCCACAGAAATACCTGTTTTCTTCTACAGGTTAACGACAAAGTGGACTCCGCTGGATTATTCCAAAAATCCATATGTGGATTGTAGTGACAAACACAGTTATTGTTTTTCATCCATTGATACAGAGACCAGCAGGCAGGGTGTCTCTCTTCCTTCTCTCTCTCTCTTTTTATGATTCTGATTGACTGCTCCAAAACGTCATCACGTTGTTATCTCCTGTTGTTGTCGTAATCACGTTTTACACACACACACACACACACACACACACACACACACACACACACACACACACACACACACACACACACACACACACACACACACACACACTACTGTGCTATGCCTTAAAGGGTATCAGTACCATTGGGTTGTAGGCTACCCAAGTGGAATATAAAGTGTTGTTCTTCGAGTTTGTATTTAGCCTCACTGCGGCAGAGGAGAAGACTGAGGACAGACAGGTCAGTGTTGGAATGGGAAGGGAAGTTGAAATGACATGAAACCAGAAGCTCAGGAAGGCCATTGTAGACAGAGTGCAGATCTGCAAAACAGTTGTATGGTCTACAGTTGGTCTTGCAAATGTAGAGGAGGTCCTATCACAAACACCAAGTGCAATAGACTAGGTGAAAGAGGTGCACATGAATCTCTGCCTCACTTGAAAGGGCCATTTAGGTCCCTGGGTCCTACACTCGTGCAGAACGCATTAATGTTATCACCTTTACCACAAACTTCCACCCTGCCCTCAAATTCACCTGGGCTATCTCTGACACTTCTCTTGCTTTTCTGGATCTCTCTGTCTCCATCTCAGGAGACAAACCGGCCACTGATATTTGCTCTCAACCCTATGACTCCCACAGCTACCATGACTACACCTCCTCCTATCCTGCCTCCTGTAAGGACATACTTTTTGCAAGTAAGTTACTATTTCACTTGGAAAAAAGACTAAGGCTTTGGATGGAAGAGAGGGAGAACATAAAAGAGCAGTTGTTGCATCTCCTGTAATTACAAGGAAGATGTCAAAGGAAGGAGAGGGACATCTGGTACTGATTGAAGTGTGAATCACTGTATAGTGAGGTAAACAGTGCTATTGGAGTCCTGGAAGGGGAGGGGAGAGGAAGATGAGATTATGTTATGTCAGATATGTGGAGGTTGGTGTTCCGGAAGATGAGGACAAGGAGATCACTGGTTCTGGGAGGGAGGAGACGGGGTGCAGGAACTGGAATGGACATAACCAGGCTGTGTTGACTGCAGTAAATGGAAGTTCTCAGCTGTGGAACAAGGAAGAGGTATCAAAAGCAATGCAATAGAAAGTGACATTGTTATTACATGTCAGAAACTCAGAGAATGGAATGGAGAGGGAGGAAGTGTAGTCAATATAGATGTGGAAGTCGGGGGCATATAGTGGATGTCATTTCCTTGGCAACTCCAATAGAGATGCAGAAATTGAGGAAGTGATTGAAGAATTCGAGCTGACTCATGTGAAAGTGAGGGAAGAGTGGAAACTGATGGCAAGGCTGATGAAATATTCCAATTAAGGAAAGAGAATATCAATGAGATATCAGGAAGAGATATCAATGCAGTCATCAATGTTTCAGAGGAAGAGATGAGGAAGAGGACCCATGTTGGGCTGGAATCAAGAATACCCCACATATCCCACAAAGAAAAAGACATAGTTGGGATCCAAGCATGTTCCTATAGCAACACCCTTTATTTGGAGAAAGTGATTAGAGTTTTTTGTCTCAGTATAAAGCTTTTTGCTGATGTCTGAGACATTTTTAGAAGGATCATTATCCTCAGCAGGAGGGCACAGAACTTTGCTATTGTATCACAACCATTGATGTAAGATTTGACCTGACTCTGCAGCACAGTGAATTCTCCCTCCCCCAGGGTTAATGGCTAAATCCATTTTCTTCCTTTTTCAGGTCAAGGCTGCATCATCTTTGACACTGTAGTTCTGCTGTAATTAGATATAACTGTAATGTTAATGTACTGTAAACGTGGTTATATGGCTCAAACATTTTGCTGTTTGTGGAAAGATCAAGACCTTTAGTTTATGGCTTATATCAAATTGGCTTATATAAAATTGTTTATCATGAAATAAATGACTAAGTATAATATATGAGATTTTGAACAACTGCAGGTTGGAACTAATGAATAAGATTAATGTTGGTCCCTTTCCTCACTGACAAATTACAATCATCAGGTACTATTCACACACACACACACACACACACACACACACACACACACACACACACACACACACACACACACACACACACACACGAAGAGTTCTTTATGCTAGTTTCTGAAAGGGAAATTGCAGTTGCAAGCACTGCAAAAATGTAAATTCATGGTGGTTTAAGAGTGCTGTTTGTAGAGACCAATAATATCTGGAATGAGTTCTTTAAATTTCAAAGTAAATGTCAAAAATATGGAAAGGCAGGAAATTGACAGCGATGTTTTTGTGATGCCTATGATGACCAAAATTGGAATATTTGTATTTGGAAAGTGACAAAGAAGGAATAGCCAGCAGTGAAGTTTTCCATAATCTCCATAATTCAGCAATTTGTCTGGGTGTTTAATATTGCCTTTTCCAGGGATTCAGCAATGCTCTATTCCTGCAAATTAGATTCTTTCATAGCTCATAGGCTGTCATTTTCCATTTAAACCTTTAACTTCACTGTGGTTACTGTCAGGGCAGTAATTGCTACCCTTGGAAAATATCCTTTTATAATGCCAAAAATAGCATTTTACATCTTAAAAAAATCACCCACACTAAATGAAATATTTTTGCCATTTCACTTAATGAAGACCACTGGCATTTTCAGTTTAATAATCACTAAAACACCATGTACATCTTTTCTTTTGTTACCTTGACTACGATTTTTTATCATTACAATGAACATTCAGAATGTTTCCATTTGCCTTAAAATAATTTTTAATCATATGTACCACAAAATATATTATTTTAAGGTGAGGTGGAAAAGAATGATTCCTTTTGCAACCCTGTGACAATTATTTACTGTACAATTGATATCTAACATGTGGAATTATCAATATCCCTAGATATCAAACCAAAAAAAATCATTGAACTGTTAATGAAATAAAACCAGACAGTGCTATAAACACTCAGCAGGTTAAGCAGCATATGTGAAGAGAGAAACATAATTAATGTTTCAGGTCAATGACCCTTCATTACAGCTGGCAAAATGAGAAAACAAGTGTGTTTTAAATTGCAGAGAAGGAGAGGTGGAGGTTGGGACAAGGGAACAATGTGAATGTCTGTTCTCACCCCCCTCTCAGAACAAAGATGGGTCCAACTTGTCCTCGCCCTCCACCCCCCACCAGCCTCCACTTTCAACAGATCATCCTCCATAATTTCCAACATTTTCAAAGAGATCCCATCACCAGGCATACATTCCCCACCACTCCTCTTCCAGCATCTTGAAGTAGCCAATACCTTCACAACTTCCAAGTTTGCTCTGCCATTTCTACAAACTGCTGCCCTTCTCACAGTACTTTTCATGCAACTGTCAGAGGTGCAACACCACCCCTTTTAACTCACACCCTTTGCATCATACTGGGACCCAAACAGCCCATATAAGTGCAGCAGAGATTCAGTTATACTTCCAATCTAGTTCACTGTATTTGGTGCTCATGAGGTAGTCTCTCTACATCAAAGAAATCAAATGCAGATTGGGTGACTACAAAATGCAGAATATCACCAGTCAATCTGCAAGGATGACTTTGAGCTTTCAGTTGCCTGTCCCTTTAATTCTCCATCTTCCTTTTATTCTGACCTCTCTGTCTTTGGCCTTCTACACTCCATGGAAGCCCAGCATAGGGTCAAGGAACATCACCTCATCCTCTGAAGAGGCATGTTGAATCGCTATTGAATTCAATCATTTCAAATAACCTTCCTTTTCTGTTTGTGTTAGCACTAACTAGTTATAATAGAAGGTTGTCTGATTTAACAAGCTTTGCTCTCTACACAGCTGCTGCTTGATCTGCGGGGATATTTCCAGCATTTTCTTTTGCTGCAGACTTCCAGCAAGTGCTGCCTTCTGCCTCTCACAGTTCCAGCATGTTCTTCTGCTTTCCATCCTCTCTCCATTTCATCCATTAACTGGATGCTTCCGAAAGACAAACTTGGTCCTCACCCATTCCCTCGTTTTTCACTCTCCCTGGTCTCCTCCTCTCGACAATTAAAGCCACTCTTGTTTTCTCACCTCTCCAGTTCTAATGAAGGGCCGTTGATGCGCAACATTAAGTCTGATTCTCTTTCCACAGAACTCCGACTGACCTGAGTGTTTCTAACACTTTCTGCTTTTATTTCTGATTTCTAATATCTGAAGTTTTGTAATTGATCTTCCAATGGTTTATTTTCCTGTTATTCAGCCAGTAGGATCCTGAGTCTGGAGAGGGTCAGGGTCGAGATGGGCGAGATGGAATTGATGGTAGTGTTGGTGGTCATTTGGGGAGTGGTTCTTGGGGGTGGTGATGATCAGGAGGGGCAGGGAGTTTTTATTAAATATATGGTTAGCAAGAGCACTTCTGCTCCCCTGAACTCCACATTCAGCTTGCAAAAGAGAAAGAGTTACTTTTGAGAATACTGATCATTCCAAGGTTTGGACAGAGACAACTTTGATGTGGCGACTCAAATTTGAATATAGGAAGAAAAAATGCACACTGAGCCCTGAAGTACACCATCCAACCTACTGCAACCAAAGCAACATTTGTTAATACATACAGTCATACAGTGTAGAAAAAGGTCCTTTGGCCCACTGTGTCAGTGTTGACCTCTTTGTCCATCTACAGTAAGCCCACTTCCAGCATCTACAGTCTCTTGTGTCTCCACTGAACCACTAGTCTGCTTAGGACTGTATCCTTCTATGCCTGCCTATTTAAGTCTGTCTAAATGCCTCTTAAATATATAATTGTACCTGATTCCACCATCTCCTGTGGCCAGCGCAATCGAGATATCAACTTCCCCCCATGTAAATAACTTACCCATCAGATCCCCATCAAACTCCTTTCTCCCACCTTATACTTATGCCATCTTGTTTTGATACCCCTACCATGGGAAAAAAGTTCTGACTATCTAGCTATCTATGTCTCCCAGACTCTTCTGTTAGTCATCCCCTCAGCGTCCTCTGCTGAGGGGAAAACAAACCCAGCCTATCCAATCTCTCCCCGTAGCTAACGGCCCCCAATTCAGACAACTTGGTGAATCTCCTCTGCACTCTTTCCAGCATAATCACATCCTTCCAATAGTGTGGCAACCAGAACTACACATAATACTCCAAGGGCAATTTAAGCAGTGATGTAAAGTTGCAACATAATGCCCCAACATAATTCAATTCCTTTTGTTACCTGTCAGTCGACCAGCATTGTATTTGTTTGTTAATGTAATTCTACACCCCATTTACACTATAACCACTCTGCCCTTCACCTATGATGTTGTTCTAACAAAGTTCAAAGAAAGCTTGATGAGCATTCTTCGACTCACACTTGAACAATTTCAGATGACAACCAATGTTCTGGATGTTCCAGAGAAATGTTATTGGTAATGATTTGTTACTGCCAATTACGTCTCCTCTCTAGATTTTATTTGCTCCATTACCATCCCATTATAGCTTTGTTTCTTTCCTCACTTCCCCCTTTTGTACATGTATATAAACATGTCTAACTTTTCCAACACTGACAACAGGTTATTGAATTGAAACATTGGCCAAAACTTGTTCAGAGTTGCTAGCAGTTCTGTGTTTTCTAACAGCTGTCCATGTAAGTGTCACTAAGGTTAGAATTTGCTGTGGTCTGACCAGCTGAGTTTATCCAGCATTTTCTGGCCTTTATTTTAGATTTCCAGCATCTGCAGTTTTTAGATTTTTGATTATTCTTCATATTGCATGTTTTAATTATATTTTTGTTTCATGTTTTAATTTTGAAGAACAAATAGCTTGAATATTGTTAATAGTATTGGAGCATTTTTGAATGCACCTCACTCATCGACTGTATGCCTTAACTAGACGTCAAGTTTTCACAGCAATTTCACAGGCAGGGCACCTTAGTTGGTGGAATTTGCTACTGAGAGGCTCTTTTCAATGGATAAGTGAAGTTGGCCAGTGAAGTTGGAACTAACTTTGCAGAGGACGCTGGCATCCAGAGAGCTACTGTAGATAAGGAAGAACATTTGTCATCAGTCAATGGCAAGTGGAGACATACAGCTGACAGCAAAATCTGGCCTGTTTACTGTTTCTTCTCACCCTGTAGATGCCACCTGACGTTGACTATTTCCAGCATTCCTATTCACCCAGACTGGTAATATCCCTGAGTTTTATATTGCATTTTTTATATAAACAGATTATTAATGACCTTTGTAAAGTGGTTTACATACACTGATTGTATTCCCCTTTGTCAGTGCAATCAGTTCCTTGTTTAAAATATTTTAGGGCTGGTATCCTTTAAAAAGAAATGTGATGAAACAGCATAAATGGAAAAAACTGAGTCAGTGCTCCTTGCATGCAGTCTGATTTGATGGAACATATTACGGAGAAAGGGGCACAGCGTTCACTGTGCCTGATTCTCCCAGTATTTTGATGCTTAATCTTAGCAAATGGAAAATCAGCAAGCCATAAATTGGTTGGCTGATTACTTGATATATCCTGCTGTCAAACGAGGTTCTGTACAGGGCGATTAATCTTAATGAAGGGAAGATTGTAATGCCTTAAATGCATAAATTGAGTATCTGAATTTCTGATCTGTTCTTCAGTTGAGCAAAGTAGTGCACCATTAGTGGAAAATGCAGCCATTTCTGTATGTTATCTCTACCGTCTATCCCAGGGAATCAGAGATCTGTTGATTATCTTGAAAGAATAAATATGTTTCAAAAGATTTCTGACAGGCTGCATTTAATATTAAAGTTTCAATTTTTACTTCTTCCAAATTGTCAATGCTAAATCCACATTAGTATAACAAGGTTATACAGAACTTATTGCAGAAGGATCGATATGAAAATTCTTTGGATGAATGAAAGACACACAGTACATCAGTCCAGTTAAATACTATTCATTATTCAATAAGCTTTTATAAGGATGGAGGAACACATGGATAAGAGAGAGGAGTAATTGCTAACTGGTCAGTAATGTAGTGAACCGAATCAAGGACAGTGTATCCCCCAGTGTCTGATGAACTGCTGGCAGGTGAGCTCCCTGTTGTTGGTGAGGTCCCACAAAATATGGCATCAGCATTTGACCAAATGTATCAGAGTATCAAATATGTCATGTATATATCATTTTCAGAAATGATTCTCAGAACATATGGGAAAAAGTTGCTTCCAAAAGGAGTATGGACTGAAGGAGGGTTCAGATATTGACAATTCAATTTTCCTTTTATTTGTTTGTTCATGGCAATGCCGGCATTTATTGCACATCCAGAATTATCTCTGAATTGAGGAGACAGTTAAAAGTCAACCAGATTGGTGGTTCTGGAATCATGTACCTACCAGCTTGGATAGGAGAGCAGATTTCCTTTCCTGAAGGCATTTGTGAATCAGATGACTTTTATGTGAAACCAATGGTTATGAAATAATTATTATTGGGACTAGCTTTTGTTTAAACTTCATTGTCTTTGGATCAATGGCTATTAGTCCAATAACTTAAACCACATGTTACCTTTAAAACAAAAATCATGTACAATTTGTTACACTGCTGTCATATTTTCATGCCATATCAATGGAGAACAGAGTTCTTGCCCACTTAAAGCAGGAGCATGCTAATAATATGCCATGGGCCATACATTGGCCAAGGCAATGAGTTACATTATTAAACAATAGCTTAACTAGACCACTAGATCAGCCTAACAACTACAAGAATAATCAGAAACAGGGTCATTTTCAACAAATGCTTCATCTCCTGCCTTGTTGAAGCCTCTATATTATCTGTATCTGGAGTCAAGAATATATTAGGATCAGTTTGATTAATACAACACTTACCAAGATTGTTCATAGTGTTTTTCTCCAAGTTCTCCAGCTCAGTAAACTTACCCCTCTTTGGTTCCACATCTTCCCATCATGTCACAGCCTGAGTACCCCTCACTCCCCAGCAATCTACCCTGGTAGCTGCGCTGTTCACTTTGACATCCTCCAGATATCCATTTGGACTACTCTCCATTTTGTCATCTATGTACAACTCAAATATATGCTAACAAGTGTTCACCACCACTTTCTCCAACATTGCTGCTACCTGACACCTTGTCTCAGATAAGCTGCAATTACCTCGAACCAAACTTTGGTAGGACTAATGCTGTTACCTTCAGCCCCAGTCATGAACTCTGTAGTTTCTCCAAGCTTAGAGAATGTCTTGTGTGAAGCCTGTAAAATTTGTAATAGGCAAACAAGTACAAACTAGTAAAAAGTGTAGATTTTATTTTGCTGGCTGTGTAATAACCTGAGTGGGTGGATAACCAGACTCACATAGAACCCAATCAATTAAATCAAAATCAGATGGATTCTATTACTAGTAGGCAATTGTTATGAGAAAGGTTCTTTTGGTATCTTAAAGATAAAGGTATCTGGACACACAGTCTTTGTACTTTAAAAGGAGGATTTTATTCACAAAGTCCGACACAAGAACAGAATGTGAAGGAACAAATGCACCCTCGCACACTGACACTAGTGTGATTGCAAAATGTTGGGGGAGTCGCAACAGGGGTGAAGTGCACACACGCTCAGACACACACATACACAATGAACTAGTACAAACGATCAGGGAACGAACAAATACATTATCTGGACCCCCTGATTCAGGACAAACAACGGCTCTACGCTACTGGGAATCTACTCAGAACGCTGCTAGACCCCTGTGGAAGTGGCACCCTCTCACCTGTGGTCTCGACCTCAGCAGCAATCAGAAAAGAGCCCATGTGTACGATCTTTTATAGGGCTGTAGCGGGGTGGAGCCCACTCAGGTGAAACAAGCCCAATGATGCATGGTCAAGAACAAAGGTGGTTACGAGCCAATCCTCAGGTGTGCTCTTTAATGGGTGGGGGTGGAGCCGGACCCTTATTGACAGTGGTGTAGCTTCTGACCTGATAGGCAAATGCTATCATCCAACCATGGGGGTCAGTAGTGTTGTTACTGTCATCTGACCCCTGGCCTTTCATACTACAGCAATCTACTTTATTAGTGTATCACCCAGATATGAAGATGAAAATGTACCCAAAGAGTGATTGGATGGTGTTCCTGGCAAGGCTTTGGAGGCAAGATCTATGAAATGTTAAAGAGGTTTTTAAACATTTTGGTATGGCTAATCTTCCAGACATTTATTAGACCTTAATTCTGGGGATGGTCCTTGGTGTGACTGATGTAAAACTACCAGTAAAGGAAGTCCCCGACTTACGAATGCCTGACTTACGAACGCCCATACTTACGAACTGACCTTCGTGGTCGGTTTCGTAAGCGGGCCCGGCCCCCGATCCTACCATGGCGATGGTACACCTTCTTTGGCCCAACCCTGGGCCAAGTGCACAATATGCGGCCGGGAACCCCAGGCCCAAGTGCGTATGTGCGGCTGGGGTCATGTGCGGCCGTGATCACCAGCCCAAGTGCACATGCGCGGACACTGTTCCGAGTTACATACAAAATCGGGTTACGAACAGTCTCAAAAATGGAACTCGTTTGTAACCTGGAGACTTCCTGTACAGTCAATTCTGAATCTGACATAAAATTTCTTGAAGTCCACTCTTTCAGTATTTCTGCAGCCTTGATATGATAAGGGCAAACTTTATAAATACAATAAAATGGTAAAATTAAAAACTTTGTTTCATATTGTTTCCTCAGCAGTCAAACAGTTAAAAGGTCATGGCAAAAGATAAGTGTAAGGTTAAGCATAATGCATGAAAATGCTAATTGATTACTGATGCATCTAATCTATTAGTTAGGCACATAAAGATCCATAGTAAATATCATCTGTTTTCAGCAACAGAGGGCAGACTAAGTTCACAACATGCTAGAAGGGAAGAGACCTCCAGTTCTAATTCTACAAAATCATTTGTTTAGAGAGGGTAGAGAGAAGCAGATGGTTCAAGGACAAGAGGACACAACTTTAGGAGGGGAGGTGAGGTGAGGAAATCTTATTTTTGAAGATAGCATGGTTGTGCTCAGGAACTTGTTGCATTTAAGATTACTGGAATCGATCATGACTTTTAGAAGGGAATTAGATCAATACTTGAGGGAAAATAATTTATAGGGTTGAGAGGAAAGTCGGAGAAGGGGATTGACTTCCCTACAAAGGGCTGGAATAGACTTGATGGGCTAAATGGCCTCCTTCTGTGAATTATGATTCTGTAATCCGATTTTACTATCTTGATTATGGCTGTCAAAAATCAAATTTTAACTGGAAAGAACCAAATTATAGAAACACTATAATCCAAGTATGAGATTGGCATAATCCCTGTGGCACAGACCCATGTGCATTGTGTAAATGCATTTTCATTTTAGTTAACCTTCCAAAATTGTCATACTTTAAAGATACTTCTTCGTGGCAAAAGCTGTCATTAGTTATAATCACTGATTTTGTTTTAGATGATGTTTTTCCTGATTGCTGATTAATGATTATCATTTGTGCTTAGTACAATATCAATGTACCATGGAAAAGCACAACAGCTGAAATATAATGCCTATGGTTCATTGGAGAAACTTACTAAAATAAGAATTGCAGCCGTCATATAAATATTACGCAGTTGATAACATTTTAATGATACCATGGGAGATAAGCTAGATTTTATAAATTATACTAAGCGTAACTAACTGAAAGGATATTTCAAGAAAAAAGATCCACTATGAGCTAACACAAATAGCTTATGTCTTCTTACATGTAACACCATAGGGTAAATCCAACATTTTACTAACCAAAGAACATAGCAATTGATGTAACTTGAACTTTAAGTTCAGAATTGTGTGACGAGACATATATACTGTATATATTCATGTGTAAGTACACCACTGAGGGAGACCATTTAATCCATCACATCTCTGAAGACTGGAAAATGCAGAAGACTTCGCCTCCTGGGCAGCCATCTCTTCTAGAGCACAAATGCAGATGCTAAGATTCACACAACTAAGAAATTGTGAGACCAAAACAAAATAAAACACTTTAAAGTCACCCTCAAGACAACCATCAAGCCATATAGCATCGGCATCACATATTAGGTGACAATAACCCAGGACAGGGCTGTCTGGTGAAGGCTTTTCAGAGATAAATGTTCACCTTTGAGAAAAATCATCTCATCCTGGTCACAGCTTAACATCAGGAAAGGCAGTCAAACGTCTGACAGCAATTGTGGCTCAGTCTGCCTTCTGTCCCCAACTGTTACCTCTATCAGTGTGTCTGTTGCTCAAGGATCAGACTCATCAGTCACCTAAGTACTCATAAATAAAACCTGGCAGAGATCATCCTTGACCCCAGGGATTGTCAACATCACTGGCAGGTTACTTGGATGGTTCGGGTTCTTTTAAGCTGTTTTCCATCAGATATTTTAGATCTGCCAATGTTATTTTCATTTTTGCATCTCAACATGGAAAAGGGGAAAGTTAGAAAAGTTAGGAAAGTGGACTTAAAAACAAAAAGAAAAGGTTTCAATTTCAGTTCCAAAGAATAATATAGCACAGAAATAAATTGTTACATAGAATATATTTATTTTCTTGTCACAAAAATAGACAAACTACTCAAATAGAAACATTTTTGATTAGAACAGGCCCTAAAATTGTAAAGGTGACAATTGAAAATACTGGGAATAAATCATGGAGCAGCTATATTGTCTTGATGATGGAAATAACTACAATAGTGACCTTTAACTAACATTGATTGGTAAGGCTTTTTATGTATTCTAGTGCATGTCAAAATTTTTCAGTGAATTTCCTGCCAATGATCTTTAACGTTAGTTAAATTTCGTACCCACAGATTTGTCTTCAGCATTTTTACGTTAAGCTAATATGTTTGTCACGATTTCTTCTCAATTGATTTGTTTCAAGCTTCATTTGACCTTAGAACCAGATCCAATAATTATCTACCACTGTATTTGAAGTAGGAATTCATTACTTTTGCAATCACTCTTGTTATTTAGGCAAAAAAAATCAGACAATTTCCACAGAGCAAGGTTACGAAAACAGTATCAATGATCAGTTAATCTGTGGGAGGAATGATAATCAGGTTATCCTCAGGACATTAGGAGAAAGAGTAGGCCACTAGGTCCCTCAAACCTGCTCTGCCATTTAATAAGATCTTGACTAACTTGATTTTAACCTCAACTTCACATTCCCATTTGCCCACGATAACTTTTCGCACATTTGCTTATCAAACATCTACCTTCCTCTGCCTTCAAAAGATTTGGAGTCTGCTTCCACTACCCTTTGAGGAAGAGTATTCCAAAGACTCACAGGTCTCTGGATAAAAATAAGATTTGCCCCATCTGTGTCTCAAAAGGAGGAACATGTATTTTTAACACTCTGACCCCTACTTGTAGATTCTCCCACAAGACAAATATCCTTTCCACATCTAACATGTCAAGACCCCTCAGGATCAAGATGCCCTTCAGGTACTTTCATTTCTGCAATCCATAATTTTTGTCAATTCCATTTTATCTACTCAAGCAACAGCTACCATGGGAGAAAGTTGATACACAATCATAAGATTCAGTCTTGTCAAGTCTAATCTTTGAAAGAAAAGCAGTTTGTTATGGTAGATCATACAGGCTTTTGAGATAGTTTCCATTCATATAGTTGAGAGGATGCAAAGGTGTAAAAAGCAAATTTTATGCATCTGCAATAAATTGCAGAAAGTTTGTATTGAAAGGTATATCATCCTGTATAGAAGAACACTTTGTCAGGCATCTGTGGAACCAACAGATCAACAAAAGAAACAGCCATTTTATTTTGTAATAAAATAATGCATGTTGCTGCTTGGAAATTTCAATTGCCAAACTTGTTTTTTTCAGTTTGAAGCCAGGATGCTGTGATTAAAATCTTAAATAGCGAAGCAGTATGTCCCATCCTGTTCTGAATCGGAATACAAGTGGGTTTTGCCTTCTGTATGCACTTTGTTTTCTGACTTTAGAACAGCGATGTTAATTCAAGAGCAATCTATATACAGTATCCTTGAGTTTGTCTAAAAATAAGAGAGTGAGCACCAAGATTTCTTGAATTGTCAGATAAAATTTAAGTAATTTAGATAACATTACATAGAATATAGAACACTACAGCACAGTACAGGCCCTTCGGCCCACAGTGTTGTGCTGACATTTTATCCTGTTCTAAGATCTATCTAACCCTTCCCTCCCACATAGCCTCCTATTTTTCTATCATTCATGTGTCTATCTAAGAGTCTCTTAAATGTCCCTATTGTATCTGCCCCCACAACCTCTGCTGGCAGTGCATTCCACGCACTCACCACTCTCTGTATAAAAAACTTACACCTGACATCCCCCTTATACCTTCCTCCAATCGCCTTAAAATTATGTCCCCTCGTGTTAACCATTGTTGCACTGGGAAGAAGGCTCTGACTGTCCACTTGATCTATGCCTCTTATCACCTTGTACACCTCTATCGCGTCACGTCTCATCCTCCTTCTCTCCAAAGAGAAAAGCCCTGGCTCGCTCAACCTACCCTCATAAGACATGCTCTCTAATCCAGGCAACATCCTGGTAAATCTCCTCTGCACCATCTCTAAAGCTTCCACATCTTTTCTATAATGAGGCAACCAGAACTGAACACAATACTCCAAGCGTGGTCTGACCAGAGCTCTATAGAGCTGCAACATCACCTCGCGGCTCTTGAATTCAATACCCTGACCAATGAAGGCCAACGCTCCTTACGCCTTCGTAACAACCCTATTGACCTGCGTGGCAACCTTGAGGGATCTAGGGGCATGGACCCCAAGATCCCTCTGTTCCTCCACACTGCTAAGAGTCCTGCCATTAACCGTATATTCTGCCTTCGAATTTGATCTCCCAAAGTGATTCACTTCACACTTATCCAGGTTGAACTCCATCTGCCACTTCTCAGCCCAGCTCTGCATTCTATCAATATCCTGTTGTAATGTACAACAACCTTCTACACTATCCACAACACCACCAACCTTTGTGTCATCAGCAAACTTACTAACCCACCCTTCCACATCCTCATCCAAGTCATTTATAAAAATCACAAAGAGCAGGGGTCCCAGAATGGATCCCTGCAGAACACCACTGGTCACTGACCTCCAGGCAGAATATGCTCCATCTACTACCACCCTCTGTCTTCTATGGGCGAGCCAATTCTGAATCCACACAGCCAAGTTTCCCTGGATCCCATGCCTCCTGACTTGCTGAATAAGCCTTCCATGAGGAACCTTATCAAACACCTTACTAAAATCCATGTACACCACATCCACTGCTCTACCTTCATCAATGTGCTTTGTCATTCAATAAGGCATGACCTGCCCCTCACAAAGCCATGCTGACTGTCCCTAATCAGCCTATGCTTCTCTAAATGCCCATAAATCCTGTCTCTAAGAATCTTCTCCAGTAACTTGCCCACCACTGAAGTAAGACTCACTGGTCTGTAATTCCCAGGATTATCCCTACTTCTTTTCTTAAAGGAATAACATTTGCCACCCTCCAATCATCCAGCACTAATCCTGTGGCTAGTGAGTTTGCAAAGATCGTCACCAAAGGCGCAGCAATCTCTTCCCTGGCTTCCCATAATAACCTTGGATATATCCCATCCAGCCCCGGTGACTTATCTATCCTAATATTTTTCAATAGTTCCAGCACATCCACTTTCCTCACATCAACGTGCCCTAGCATATCAGTCTGTCATACATCATCCTCACAAACTTCAAGGTCTCTCTCTCTCTGGTGAATACCGAAGCAAAGTATTCATTAAGGACCTCCCCTACCTCTTCTGACTCCAGGCACATGTTTTCTCTTTTATCCCTGATTGGTCCTACCCTTACTCTAGTCATCCTCTTATTCTTCACATACGTGTAGAATGCCTTGGGGGTTTTCCTTGATCCTACTTGCCAAGGACTTCTCATGCCCCTTTCTAGCTCTCCTAAGTCCATTGTTAAGCTCCCTCCTGGCTACCTTGTAACTCTCCAGAGCCCTGTCTGATCCATGTTTTCTAAACCTTAGGTAAGCTTCTTTCTTCCTCTTGACAAGATATTCTACATCTCTTGTCAACCATGGTTCCTTCTCTCTATCATCCTTACCCTGCCTCAATGGGATAAACTCATCCAGAGCCCCATGCAAGTATTCCTTAAACAACCTCCACATTTCCGCTGTGCACTTCCCCAAGAACATCTGTTCCCAATTTATGCTCCCATGTTCTTGCCTAATAGCATCATAATTCCCCCTCCCCCAGTTAAATACTTTCCCATATTGTCTACTTTCAGGGTACTTTCTGTATTAAGACTTAAGAGGAAAAATACTTCAGTTCATGAAACATCTTTCAACATAGACAAAAGTATCGTAATTAAAAATGGTATATATTCATTTTCTGATCGAGATATTCCTATAATTTGTGACTAGAATATCTGTTAAACAAGCTAACAGATGTGAAAATATTATTTTTATTTCTGTGACACAGCCAGGGAAGAATATGTCAGATATGTAGTTGCTCAGATGCATTGAGATGAAAGCAATGTTCGTTATCAGTGACATATCAGTGGATGTTGTACATAAGGAGAAAATCAACACTTCCGAGATGTTCGAGAAGTGATGGATTGCCTGTTGGAAAATAAATCACCAAATTGAAAACAAATTCATTTAATTCAGTTCACCAGTTGGGAGGAGATGGTTTTTGCAATAGACCCTGACTTTGTACTATTCATAGCCTTGCATACTTTCAAGACCTGACTAATTTTTTCCTCTCTTGAGGCGACATAAAGACAAATTATACTGAAGTTGCTTCTTCAGTTTGCTTATTCTCCATTAAGCTTACTTGTCATACAGGGAAATAAAAGGCCAAGGGCTAGAAATGTGCTGCACAACAGGAAAGAAAAGGGCACCGTGTTGTTGAAAGTCACAATCACATGGAGGGATGCCATCTTGTATGTGTTTCTCGGTATCTTAGTGGCACCTGCATAGGTCATCTGCCCATTTTTGGGTGAGATTTTTGCATATTCTAGTGCTGTTTTCTTGATGCCAATCTCACCCAGATTATGTCAACAGATTTACAATGGTCAAAATTTGCATTTGCTGTAACTTGTCAAAATCCCCTGGATTCTGGAGAGGACCCAGGGGATTGTACAAACCAAAAACGTAATATCATTATTCAAGGAAGCAGGGAGACAGAAAGCAGGAAACAGTAGGCCAGTTAGCTTAACATCTATCATTGGGAAATTGCTGGAATCTATTATTAAGGAGGTAATAGCAGGGCATTTAGTGAATTTATAAGGCAATCAAGTAGAGTCAACATGATTTCATCATGAAAGATAAATTGTGTTTAGCAAATTTGCTAGAGTTATAGATTCATACAGTCATATAGCATAGAAACAAGACTTTGGCCCATCATATCCATGCCAACCATGAAGTAGCCATCTTTATTTAATCCCATTGACCAGCACTTGTTCTGTAGCTTTCTATACCTTGGCAATTAGAATGCCCATTTAGATACTTCTTAAAAGTTGTGAGAATAGCTGTCTCTCAGCTCAGGCCTTTGCATTCCAGATTCCAACCACCCTCTGGGTGAAAAAGTTCTTCCTCAGATTCCCTTTAAACATCTTACCCCTTGCCCCAATATTACCCTTTACTTTTAGATGCCTCTGGTATGGGAAAAAGTTTCCTACTTACTACCCTATCTACCCCTTCATAATTTTGTATACCTCTATCAGGTCCCCCCTCAGCATCCGCTGCATTAAGGGAAAAAATATCCAACCTATCCAGTCTCCCTCATAACAGAAATGTTCCTTCCCAGTCAACATCCTAGTGAATCTCCTCTGCACATGCTCCATTGCATCTCGTCTTTCCTATAGTGTGGCTGTCTGAACTGTGCAGAGTACTCCAGTGTGGCCTAACTAATGTTTTATAAAGTTGTACCATAGTCTCCCTACTCTTCGCTGGAAGTTGAGAACATGCCCAGCCTAATCTGCTGGGCACATCTTCCTGCTCTGCATTTTGCAACTCCTACATTCTTTTGTTTATTTTCTCCAATTCACTCATTGACCAGGTAACCTCATTTACAGTTTATCCCCATCGTCACCTGGTTTTGCACTATCAGAGACATTCCGCTCCCCCACCCTCCCTGCAGCTTAACTGGACTCTTTTCTGTCCTTCCTAGTTTTGATCTGAAACATTAACTTGGGTTCTCTTCCTACAGATGCAGCCTGACCAGCTGAGTATTTCCAGCATTTTCTGTTTTTAATACGGGTTTGCTTCCTGGCATGAAGGGGGTTGATGTATGAAGAAAGATGGAACAGATTCAGCCAATACACCTTTGACTTTAGAAGAATGAGAGATGATGTTATTGAAACAAAAAAAGAAGTCTGAGGGGGGTGAACAGGGCTGATGCTGGAAGAATGTCTCCTCTAGTGAGAGTATCTAGAACTAGAAGAATAGGTCCAGAATAAGGGAGTCACCCAGTTAAGATGGAGATTAGGATGACTGTATTCTCTCAGAGGATGATGACTTTTAGAGATCTCTGTTGCTGATAACTGTGGGGCTGGGTGACTGAACATATTCTAGGCACATATTGACAGACATTGAAGTTGAGAGATTTCTTATGTCCTTCCGTTTTTTTTCCCAGTGAGTCATAGAACATAGAACAGTACAGGTCAGGAACAAGCTCTTTGGCCCACAATGTCTGTTCCAACCATCATGCGAGGTGAAACTGCACATCTGCCTGCATGTGGTCTATATCCCTCAATTCCCTGCTAGTACATGTGCCTGTCTAACTGTTTCTTACATGTTGCTATCATATCAGCTTCCACCACCTCCCCTGGCAACATGTAACAGACACCTACCATGCTCTATGCAAGAACATGCCTCGTAAATCTCCTTTAAACATCACCCCCTCACCTTAAAGCTACGTCCTCTAGTATTTGACGTTTCCATCCTGAGAAAAAGACTCTGTCTATCTATCCTGTCCATGCCTTTCATAATTTGATACACTTCAATCAGGTGTCCCCTCAGTCTCTAGCGCTCCAGAGAAAATAATCCAAGTTTATCCAACCCTTCTTATAGCTAATACTCTCTAATCCAGGCAACATCCTAATAACTCTCTTCTGCATCCTCTCCAAAGCTTCCACATCCTCCCAGTAATGCATAGACCAGAACCGCACACGATACTCCAAGTGTGGCCTGACCAAAGTTTTATACAGCTGCAACATTATTTCCTGACTTCTATACACAGTACCCCAACTATGAAGGCAAGTATGCCAGATGTCTTCTTTACCACCTTCTGGCATTTCTTCTGACTACCATGGGTTTGCTGACTGTGGGTGAGCTGGAAGCAGAGGCTCATTTGCAGAGACTAATAGGGATTTGCTGAATGTGGATAGAGACTATTTCATTATCTGAAGAATTTTTAATGTAAACGAACAACGTACAGTCATCAGTGAACACCTGGATTGCAGGTGAAGGGAAGGTCATTGACTAAACAACATTGCTGCAGATCTTCCTCTATTGCAAGTTCACTGGTCATCGGCAGTCTGTGGCATGATGTTCTTTTTGGTGTGGTCCAAGGCATAGTCTTCTGCGAGGAGCCAATCTCCCAGTATATATGTGAAGTGTAGGTGGATAGGGCCTCTCTCCAATGTGAGTGGTTGGCTGCAGTGACACATATGGCATTGACAGTAGTGAGGTCCTGCAACCATCCCTCCACCCAATATCTCCCACACCTGCAACTCAGTGGCTGTCAAATTGACTGGTTGTAGATGCCTTTGACATTCTCAAACTGACCAATTATGGACATATCTGTTGGTGAGATCTCATAGGAAAATTTGTTCCGTCTTTCAAAATTTGCACTGAATTAGATACTGTACTAGCAAATTTTGCAGCTCTGTGTAAATGTTTATACTGTTTGAATGTGATACATAAACACTGAACAGTAAAAGTGACAAAGCAAAAAAGTCACAAGCGGTATTTATTAGTACCAGAGAAGAAATGGCTGTTTAACTTTCAATTCATGCCATTAGTAATGAAATACAGTTAACTATATCACAGCATGGCTTGACTGAAAGGGAATTGACTAGATGTGCATTTTATTTTGAAAAACTTATTCTTTTATAGTTGGTACAGCAGATGCTTAATTATAAATGCATGGGATGCAGCATTAATTTCAATAGAAAGCATCTCATTATTCCAATATGCTGAGAGCAAGGTTTAATGATTAGGCATTGACATAAAAAATAGATGTACCAGAATTGAGTCTGGGGTTAGAGTACTAGAGGCACTTGTGAATTTTTTGATTTATGAAATTGTACCAATTTGCTGATCTCAAAAAATTTAGTAATATCAGATCCTGCATCAACTATATTAGGGTAATCTTCCGTGGTACATGATGCTAGCAGGAATCTTGGTTGCAGGTTGAGCATATTGAAAAGTCAGAGATTCATTGTCACTGAACTGCAGTAGTTTTGCTGCCATGGAAAATTAACCCATCAATTCCATATTTCAGTATTATCATATTGCTAAGGTTCTTTTCAAAATGTGGCCATTATGCACATTTTTATGAAGATTTAAACCCATAAACCTGTTGTCTAAGCATCACTTAAGCATTAATTTTGTGAATATTGTTGCTGGAGAAGAACCTAGCCAACTCTTGTAATTTTTTGCACATGGAAAATCCAATTGAACTGTACGCTTGAATTCCTGATACAAAGTTACATTCCAGTGCCATTTTTTATCACTAGGTCAGAGCCTGCTAAGAATTGCCAACATTTAACCCTGTAAGTGCAAGGAACTTTGGGACTTTAATGCATGGAGTCCAATGACAGAGCAAGAGCTTGCTGGCTTGCCCAACACTTATTCTAGGGAATCTGCCAGCAAAATTGTGTTGGCTTAAGCCTGCACAGGATCCTTAAACCCAGTCACTTGAAAGTAGATTTTATAGCAGTAGAGAAGTAAGGTAAGAATATAACAAATTACATTTGTTTTAAATCATTCATTTGCTTTAATATTTCTAATTATTTACTATGTGGTTAAGTGATAATTTCTTATTCCAGGAAAGAGGCAAACATTTATGAGTCTGTTTATATAAGGAATGTAAGGGATTTACTGAAGTGATTCTGAGAATATGGGACTTACTTGAATACAATGGAGAAGCTGAGGTTATTCTCTCTAACACAGTGAAGGTTGCAATGGGACCTGAGATGGATGGTCAAGAACCAAGGGATATAGAATGACAGTGATTGGCAAAAGAACCAGAAGTGTCATAAGGATAACCTTTTTATTTACACAGTGAATGGTTAGGGCCAGGAATGCAATGCCAGGAGTTGAAGTGAAAGCAGATTTAATTGCAATATTCAAAAAGGAACTAGGTCTATGAGGAGAAGATGGCGAAGTGGGATTGGCTGGATTGCCTTTACATGGAGCTGGTACAGACTTATTGGGCTGTCGGGTTTCCTTTCATGCTGTATCAATTCTATGATTTTGTGAATATCAGCAACATTGAGAAGTGTTCATATAACTTGACAGTTTTGACAGGCAAAGCTGGGACATGGCTTTGGCATCTGCCAAATATTTTCTCAGCTGAATGTAGCAGAGTTTGTTCTGATACACACATGTGACTAAATTACTTGTAATCTTCGTCACCATGAATGGGTCCTGGATAGCTTTATAAGTTCTATCTCTGGATAACTCCATTAGCAAGTGTGAGGATGAAGCACATTCTGCAAGTCTTGGGCCATTCTCTTTGTGATAATCTCACATCACATATTAAGCTAGAAATTACTTCTGCCTCTATTAGTAGACAAACACTAAAGTTCTTTACTTGTTTGATGGAGTTGAACTACAAGGTAAATTAGTATCTTACACAGAAGTCAAAAATTTGTCCATTTTAGTGTTGTTTTCCAGACTATAATGAAGGCATCAACTTAAAATATATTCTAAATAGGATCATCTGCTTTGCAAGTCAGAAATTTGCAATAGTTTTCAATTGCTTTTTTTTTAAATTTCATGTTAAATTTAAGAGATTAGACATATCCATCAATGTGCTATATACATGTTCATGAAGTGTGAATTTAGGGTAGATATTGAAATGTTTGAATCTGCGCAACTGGGCTCCATTGTGCTAGTTGTGTTGTTGCCGTAAGCAATGATTTGCCTCTAATTTGCTGCATGAATCAAGCAAGTACAAATTTAATTAGATTTGTGTCATTTGGTAATTGGGTATTATGGTGGTGCATGCATTGCTTGGATGTAGTGGAAATGTGCAGAGAAGGCAGATTATGATGTCAGTCTTTGAGCAACATTGATTTGACTCCCATGCATTAATCAAGCTGTCCCAATCCAATTGATGCCAAATTTAGTCAAAGGAAGAACCCTGCTCTACTTTAAAAAACTCACAATGGCTGAAAGAAGAGTTTGTTGGAGAGAAGAGTGATGATTGCTGTTGTGAGAAAAGTACATGTCTTATGGGTTACCATAGCGGAGGCTGAGATTATCCTCAACTGTTGCTTTTAGCCATATGTTATCTCTGCCATTGGTGTATAGGTGGTCTTTCCTTTAGGCCTTCAAATTGTATTCTATCAACAGAAACAAACATTACCTAATCTCTCCACGTATCCTGTGGGACACGTCCTACTCTCTCTCAGTGGCTGCAGCATGGATGGTGGAAGGCAGTTAGGTTGCAAACTGGAAATGGCTTTGGAGGACCTCATGCAGCCCTGGACCTTGAGGATCCAGTATTGGTCTGCACCTTCTTGCTGAGCAACAACAGCCTGATTGGATATCAGACTACAGCAAGGGGACTGGTGGAGCAGCAGCATTGGTCAGATGGGGGAGATAGTGAATGGTGTCACCTTGAGAGAGGATAGCTGATATCCACTCTGCTGCCACTCCATGGAGCAGCCCTCACAAAAGTGAGCACTGTGAATGCACATTATGGCATGGTTACATATTGAAAAGGTGATACTAAGTTTGGTGCACAATTTCTGACTGCATCCTGTGCTGGGTCAACTGTATTTTCTAATTGTGCAAGGGGAATTAATGTCAACTGAAGCAATGATTTTATCTTTCGATTTAATCCTTTTGATCCTACAAGGTCAACAATGCTAACAAACCCAAGAAGAAACAAAATAGCTTCTCATATTTCCTTAAGCCATAGAAGATAGCCATTGGCCAATCAAGTCTTTTCCAGGTCTCAAAGCATAGAGGTGCTTATTCTTGCTTTGATCAATCTGGTTTATGTTTTTAACATTAAGTTTTTAACATGTACGAATGCCATCAATATCTTCCAAAAAGAAAGAAAGATGAATTTGCACTTAACTAGCATCTTTCATATTTTTAGGTTATCCAAAATGGCCGACCAACTAATGAAGTACTTTTAAAGTACAATTTTACTAAAGTAAGAAACACTGCAGCCAATTTACACAAAACAAATAGCAATCTGTGTAATGTTTTTTGAGATATTGATTGGGCGATAAATATTAGCCATGGTACCAAGGGTAAATGCCCTGTTATTTTTTGAAAATCTGTGATGTGAGAGCAGACAGGGGCCTTGGTGTAACATCTCATCTAAAAGACAGTACCTCTGACAATGTAGCATTCCCTCAGTGCTGCATTTAAGCGACAGTCTAGATATTTTTCAAGACTCTGTCATAAGACTTGAGCTCATAATATTCCGATTAAGAGGGAATTGCAATTTCAAATGAGTCTTGCCAAAGAGAATTAGAGAAGTTTGGCACACCATAATTATCTATGATATTTATGTTCATGGTAGCTCTAAAGCTTATATCTAGAGAACTGATAATAAAGGTTAAGTACTCCAGGAGGAAGAATTAACGTCATACCTGTTTTGACTGCACCAGTATGAAGCCTTTATGTCTTTTCGTCTCTGCTCATTTAATTCACACTAAAATAACTTGCAGCATGAATACAAAAATCATCAGTAATGCAGTGGAAGATTTATTTCCAATGAAAGCTGCACTAACACTTTGTATTCATTCCCCACGATAGCTGCTGAAGTGACAAAATAAATTCCTTAACATTTTCATCTGCTGAACTTTAATTAAGCCCAAGGACTAACAACTTTGCAACTTGCCTAATTCAACAACAGGTTGCTTGTTGAACTTTCAGTATAGTTTTTTGTATGCACCAGGCTGGAGTTGTTAGTGTAGCAAAGCACAGGTCCAGTACACACACCTTTGAATGCCACGTATCAGCTTGGAGATGCATCACTCCCTCAGTGCCCTGCATCACTAAACAAGCACACAGATTATCTTGTCTTTTTGTTTTGTTGAAGTTTCTTAGACTTTGCTTTGCACATATTGACAATTAAATTTCCCTGCATTACAACCAGCATTTTTGCTTCAAATAGTAATTCATTGGCTGTGAAGTGCTTTGGTTGTGCTGAGCTCTTGAAAAGAATGAATAATAGGCTGAATTTCATTAAAAAAAAGTTGATTAAAGAGGGCTAAGTGGAGGATGGTTGTTTTAGTGGAGAAGCTGAATGAGCTAATATATTATAGCTAATATACTAATCCAGGCAATATCCTGGTGAAACTCTTCCGTACCCTCTCCAAAGCCTCCACATCTTTCCTGTTATGTGGCAACCATAACTGCACACAGTACTCCAAATGTGGCCTAATTAAAGTTTTATACAGCTGCAACATGACTTCCTGATATTTATACTTTACACTCTGACCAATGAAGGCATGTATGCTGTACTCCTCCTTTACCACCCTATCTACCTGTGTTGCCATTTTCAGAGCACTATGAACTGGAACCACAAGATCCCTCAATGTGCATCAATTCTTCTAAGGATCCTGCCATTTACTGTATATTTTCCTCTTACATTTGACCACTTAAAGTGCAACACCTTATGCTTGTTCGGATTAAACCCCATCTGCCATTTTACTGCCCATATTTCCAGCTGGTCTATATCCTTCTGAATCCTTGATAACCTTCCTCACTATCCACAACTCTGCCAATTTTTGTGTTGTCTGCAAACTTACGAATCAGCCCACCTACATTTTCATACATATCACAAACAACAGTGGTCCCAGCAATAATCCTTGCAGAACACCACTGGTCACAGACCTCCAATCTGAATAATACCCCTCCATCACTACCCTCTGTCTTCTATAAACAAGCCAGTTTTGAATCCAATCTACAAAGTTTCCATGGATCCCATAGGGCTTAAACTCTTGTTCAGCCTACCATGGGGACCTTGTCGAAAGCTTTACTAAAATCCATGCATACAACATCCATAACCCTACACTCATCAAATATTTTCATCACCTCCTCAAAAAACTCAATCAGGTTTGTAAGACATGACCAGCCATGTTGACTAACCCTAATGTCCATGATTTTCCAAATGCGAGTAAATACTGTCCTTAAGAATCTTCTCCAGTAACTTACCTACTACTGATGTATGGCTCATCAGCCTATAATTTCCTAGTTTGTTTCTATTGCCCTTCATAAACAGAGGAAAAATATTTGCTATTCTCCAGTTCTCTGGGACCACGCCTATGGCTAAAGAGGATACAAAAATCTTTGTCAAGGCCCCAGCAATTTCTTTCCTTGCCTCTTTCAATAAATGGTATAGATCCCATCAGGCCCTGTGTACTTATTCACCCTAATGTTCTTCAAGAGCCCCAGCACCTCCTCCTTGATATCAACACGCTTTAGAATTTCAGTGTACCTCTCCCTGTCCTTTTCGTTGGTGAATACTGGTAAGAAATATTCATTTAGAACTTCACCCACTTCCCCTGGCTCCGGGGATAAACTCCCTCTTTGTTCTTGAGTGGTCCTACCCTCTCCCTAGTTATGCTCTTGTTTTTAATGTATGTAGAAAATGCCTTGAACTTGTTGACTTGCCTAAATCATTTCTATTTTTTCCACAACATATACTGAAATCTTTCTTTCTTTTTCAATCTTTTTATTGAATTTTAAATTAATTCAAATTAATATACATAACATTAGTGATTATACATCTGGTGTGAAGCGATCGGGATAACAATAATAACAGTTAATATACATATACTGAAATCTAACTGCCACAGCAACAAAAGTAATAACCAAAGTCACAAGCAACATCCTGGTGCAATATTGCTTTTCCTTAATACCTTACAGCCATTGTTGTTATCCAATACACCCTCCTGCTCCAGTGCCTCTTCTCTATTGTCCAGCACTACCCTGGCTCACCTTTAATTTCCCTATATGATCATATCCAGTACATTAATGTACACACTGTGACCACCTTGATCACTTTGTACTACAATGACTTTGTGTTTTTTTGTTCTAATTGTGTTCTTTCTTGTAAAAATTGTGTATAATTTTTGTTTTTCTTCTGAATACTGCCTATATAATGCTATGTGCCTGTGATGCTGTTGCAAGTAAGTTTTTCATTGCGCCTGTGCATACATGTACTTGTGCATATGACAATAAACTTGACATTTTTTGACTTTAAATTAATGCAACTTGAGCTAAATGCTCAGTCACAATCTAACCAATTGGTAGGACAATCTCTGGAGGCTGTATGGACTTCACGTTTATTCACGTTATTATATTTAATCCACACAGTCTCCTCAAAGTGGTGTCCTTGACACTTCCTCTGGCTTATCCATATGTTGCTATTGGCAACATTATTAAAACGTCATTGCATCATGTTCTATCTCTCTCCTCCCTCTCCATCTCTCTGCAACATACTTTAGTCCCTGCTCCAACTTGTTACTTTTGTTCCTTAGGCAGTGATCTAGGCCCAAACATCTACAGTTGCTTATCAATAACTTTTCTTCCATCACAAACTCAGAAGCGGGGATGGTCGTAGGTGAAAGCACAATGTTCAATTCCATTTGCATTTTCTCAGCAAATGAAGCAGTCCGTGCTTTTATGCAGTGAGACTTGGACAACCTTCATGCAGGGTCTATCTATCATGATATCATGATATGTTGGTTAGGGAGAGTGAGCAGGAAATAGACAGGAGTTATAAAGAGTTTGTGGACAGCACCTCTGTGGCGGTCCCCCTCAAAAACCGATATCTCATTTTAGATTCAGTTGGAGAGGATGACCTGATAGAGGAAGACCTCAGCAACCAGGACCTTGGCACCATGCCTGGTACTGTGGTCCAGCGGAGGTAGCGAAATGCAGTGGTTATTGGGGATTCTATAGTAAGGGGTACGGATAGCAGATTCTGCGAAACCGACAATGAATCTCAGATGGTGTGTTGCCGCCCTGGTGCCAGGGTACGGGATATCACGGACCGGGTCCAGAATATTCTGAGGAGAGAGGGTGAGCAGCCAGAAGTCCTGGTACACGTAGGTACCAATGACATAGGTAGTAAAAGAGAAGAGGTCCTGAAGGAGGAATACAAGGCGTTAGGGAGAAGGTTGCGAAGTAGGACCTCAAGGGTAGTAATCTCAGGATTACTACCTGTGCCATGTGTCAATGATAGGAAGAATAGAAAGCTCTGGCAGATGAATGCGTGGCTGAGTGACTGGTGCAGGGGGCAGGGCTTCAGATTTTTGGATACTTGGGACCTTTTTTGAAGGCATGACCTATTCACTAAGGATGGGTTGCACCTAAACTCCAAAGGGTCCAATATCCAGGCGGGAATGTTTAATTTAGCTGTAGGGGAGGGTTTAAACTGATCTGGCAGGGGGATGGAAACCAGAATGTTAGGTTACGAGATGCTAAGGTGAGGGAGGAAGTTTATAGAAACAAGTCCAATGAGGATGGCAAGAAGGACAGGCAGGTGAGAGTCAGGATAATTTGCTGAATAATAGAAGTACAACAAATCAGGATGTTAGGATACAGAATGTTAGGATAGAAGATGAGGTATGTAGGAACATGTCTAAGATAGTATGTAGTGAAGATGGTAAGAAGGATAGACAGGTGAAAAGTCAGGATAATCTGCTGAACAATAGAAGTACAACAAAATCAATAGCAGATACCGGACTAAACGTACTATATTTAAATGCACATAGCATTAGGAGTAAAGTAGATGACCTAGTGGCACAACTACAGGTTAATAAATACGACATTGTGGCAATCACAGAGTCATGGCTTCATGATGGATGTGATTGGGAACTGAATGTCCAGGGGTACACAGTGTATAGGAAGGATAGGCGGGTAGGCAGGGGGGGAGGTGTGGCCATGATGGTTAGTAGCGATATAAAATCAATAGAAAGGAAGGACATTGGGTCAGAGGAGGTGGAATTCTTATGGGTGGAGCTAAGAAATAGCAAGGGTAAAAGGGCAATAGTAGCAGTCATATATAGGCCCCCTAATAGCAGTCAAGAAGTGGACGATAAGTTGCAGTTTGAGATAGAAAAAGCATGCCAGAGTGACAATGTGAAGATAATTATGGGGGACTTTAACATGAAGGTGGACTGGGAAATCCAGCAAGGTGGTAGAGCTCAGGAGAGTGAGTTTGTGGAATGTCTAAGGGACGTTTTTCCGGAGCAACTTGTTGATGAGCCCACCAGGGGATAGGCTCTGTTTTGGATTGGTTGCTGTGTAATGAACCGGAGGTGATCATGGAACTAAAGATAAAGGAACCACTGGGAACCAGTGATCACAATATGATTGAGTTCAGTTTCAAGTTTGAGAAGGAGAAGCTGATAACTGGTGTATCGATATTTCAGTGGAACAAAGGAAATTACAATGGTATGAGGGAGGAGTTGGCCCAAATTGATTGGAAGAGTAAGCTAGCTGGAGGGACGGCGGAGGAGAAATGGAAGGAATTTCTACAGGAAATAAGGAAAATGCAGGATAGATATATTCCAAGAAAAAAGAAGGTTTTGAATGGAAAAAAGGCACAAATGTGGATAACGAGAGAGGTGAAGGCTAAAATAAAAGCAAAAGGGGTGGCGTACAAAGAAGCAAAAATTAGTGGGAAAACAGAAGACTGGGAAGCTTTTAAACACCTGCAGAGAGAAACTAAGAAGGTCATTAGGAAAGAAAAGATGAATTATTAAAGGAAGTTGGCGGATAACATTCGAAAGGATACTAAGAATTTTTTTAAATACATAAGGAGTAAAAGAGAGACACGGGTTGATATAGGACCAATTGATAACGGTGCAGGAGATATTATAATGGACGATAGAGAGATGGCAGAGGAATTGAATGAATATTTTGCATCGGTCTTCACCGTGGAGGACATCAGCAATGTGCCGGTTAGTCAGGAGTCTCATGAAATGGAACTGAGTTCAGTTAAGATTACTAGGGAGAAGGTGCTAGGAAAACTAAATGGGCTAAAGACTGATAAGTCTCCTGGACCGGATGAGGTGCATCCCCGGGTTCTGAAGGAGGTGGCTTTAGAGATAGCGGAGGCATTGGTGATAATTTTCCAGGAATCGATAGATTCCGGCATGGTTCCGGAGGACTGGAGGGTCGCAAATGTAGTTCTGCTGTATAAGAAAGGAGGGAGGCAGCATAAAGGAAATTACAGACCATTAGTCTGACGTGGTGGGAAAGTTATTGGAATCTATCCTCAAGGATGGGGTTACGGAATACCTAGAGGTGCAAGGCAAGATAGGTCCTAGCCAACATGGTTTTGTGAAGGGAAGATCCTGCCTGACCAACCTATTGGAGTTTTTTGAAGAAATCCCAGGTAGGGTGGATAAGGGAGAGGCGGTAGATGTTGTGTATTTAGACTTTCAAAAGGCCTTCGATAAGGTGCTTCACAAGAGACTGATTAATAAGATGAGAGGTCATGGAATTACGGGTAGGATAACAGAATGGGTGGAGCATTGGCTGGTTGGCAGGAAGCAAAGAGTGGAAATAAAAGGATCTAGTTCTGGTTGGCTACCGGTTACTAATGGTGTGCCGCAGGGGTCAGTGTTGGGGCCGCTCCTTTTTACCTTGTACATTAACGATTTGGATGATGGAATAAATGGTTTTGTGGCTAAGTTTGCGGATAACACCAAAATAGGTGGAGAAGTATGGAGTATTGAGGAGATAGGAAGGTTGCAAAGAGACCTAGACAGTTTAGGAGAATGGGCAAGGAAATGGCAGATGAGATTCAATGTTGAGAAATGTGCAGTTGTACACTTTGGAAGCAGAAATAAGCGGGCAGATTATTATCTAGAAGGAGAGAAAATTCAAAGTATGGAAGTACAAAGGGACTTTTGGGGTACTCGTGCAGGATACCTTAAAGGTTAGCCACCAGGTCGGATCGGTGGTAAAGAAAGCGAATGCTATGTTGGCATTCATTTCGAGAGGTATAGTGTATAAAAGTAAGGAAGTGTTGATGAGGCTCTACGGGGCACTAGTGAGGCCTCATTTGGAATACTGTGTGCAGTTTTGGGCCCCACATCTTAGGAAGGATGTGCTGACGTTGGAGAGGGTTCAGAGGAGATTTACGAGGATGATTCCAGGAACGAAAGGGCTTACGTATGATGAGCGTTTGTCGGCTCTTGGACTGTACTCACTGGAGTACAGAAGAACGAGAGGGGACCTCATAGCAACATTTAAAATATTGATAGGAAAGGACAGAGTAAATGTGGCTGGGCTGTTTTCCTTGGTGGGTGAGTCCAGGACTAGAAGGCACAATCTTAGAATTAGAGGGTACAGTTTCAAAACAGAGATGAGGAGAAATTTCTTTAGCCAGAGGGTGGTGAATTTGTGGAACTCCTTGCCACGTACAGCAGTGGAGGCAAGATCAGTGGGGGCATTCAAGGAGGAGATAGATAGACATCTAAATAGTCAGGGTATCAAGGGATATGGGGATAAGGCCGGAAATTGGGATTAGAATAGGTTTTTTCTCCCCCCCCCCCATTCCCCATTTCTCATTTCTTATTTTCCCTTTTCCTTGGAGCAGACTCGATGGGCCGAATGGCCTGCTTCTGCTCCCTTGTCTTGTGATCTTGTGATCTTGTGATGTAGCAATGACTATCTCCAACAAGAGAGAATCTAACCTTCTACCTTTGGACTTCAATGACATTACCATTGTGGAGCTTAGCATTGACCAGAATCTCAACTGGACCAGCTGCATAAGTACCATGGCTACAAAATCACATCTGGGGCTGGGTACCTTCTGTTGGTTGATCCACCACTTGACACTTCAAACCATTTCCATTCTCTACAAGGCACAAATCAGGAGCATGATGGAATCATTTCCAATTGCCTGGACGAGTGCAGCCTCAACAACTTTCACAAAGTTTGACACCATCCAGGACTCAGCAGCCATTGGCACCATACACCAATTTAAACATTCATTCTGTCCACCACTGGTGCACAGTGACTTCAAATGTACCTCTACAAAAAACACTGCCGTTACTCACTCGTGCTCTCTGATGGTACCTCCTAGACCTGCAATTTCTACTGCCAAGAAGGACAAGAACAGTGGGTTTATGAGGACGCTACCACCTGTGGGTTCCCCTCCAAATTATCCACCTTCCTGATTTGGAAATACAGTATATTGCCGACCTTTCATCCTCACTGGGTCTAAATCCTGGAAATCCCTATCCAAGGACACTGTGAGAGTACCTTTGCAGAAAGGCCACAGAGGTATCAAGAAGGCAATTAAGGAAAGGAAGAAGTGCTGGCTTTGCTGAAGACACACAAATTCCAAAAATGAATACTTACGTAAATACATATATGTAAAAAAAAAGGGGGTCAAGAGTCTCAGGATAAAGGATCAGTCACATAAGATTAAGGTGAAGAGGAATCCTTTCCCTCAAAATGTTGTGAATCTTTGGAATTCTCTAACCAGAGGGCTTTGGATGTTAAGTAATTAAGTACATTCAAAATTGAGATAGATGGATTTTTTGGCATACGGGGATTGGGCATGTCAAGGGTTATGGAGATTGGGCAGGAAAATGGAATTGATATCAAAGATTGGATCAGATTGAATGGCAGTGACTATATTAAGGAAACATTTTGTAATGGAAGACTGCAGATTAAAATGACAAAAGTCAAGTCATGATTTTGTAATTAGAGGAAGGCACTAATTGTGAGATTTCATTATGTAATGACACAGACATCTCTTTTTCTAATATCTACAAAGCTGAAAGATTGGTTTAAGTAAGGGGCACATTGTTGTGACAGGTGAAAATCTCAATACCACTGAGAAGCAGAAAAAAATCTTTGACTGCAGAATGTTTGAGGCATATTGTTTAATTTAAGGTAGTGAAAAAGGAGAACCTTTAAGGTCTTTAAGTAGATTTCAAATGAAATCATGACGATGGTCCTTGAATAGGTTTTCTTTCTTCTTCCAGCCTCTTCTTCCAAACGGAATTGAGGATAAAGTGACTGCCATGCAATCAGTCAGCAGCTGGTCCAACATCACACAGAAAGCATTAACATCTCTCTCCAGCTTCTTATGAATTATTAAGGAATTGTTTTAAATGTGCATCTTGTTAAGAAGTTTTTTATTCCTTGACATTTCTTGACCCATAAATTGGCTGGGTGGCTCCTTTTTCCACAGAATGAATTCTTCCGAATGCATTCCTGATGGGCAAATTTTCCTGTTAGCATTGGGTCCATTGAAAGTCAGCTCTATGTTTGAGATCTTCTGCTACTTAGATTTCTTGGATTCTGAACAATTGCTTTCTGTGAGATTTTGCAGTGTTGCATTTCTTTTAGCTTAGTCTTCAAAATCCATACAAAATAAAACACTTTCTGTTGCTTATTCAATTTATGGAGCTTGTTGCCATCTTATAGCAATAGCATGAAAACAGTAATCTGAAAATTATAAATAATTCCCAAACATATGTACACTTCAGCTCAATTTATCTTGAAGAATGTTCCAAGGCAGTAAAATATCAATGTCTTCATTCATCTGACCACCTTGATTTCTTGCTGTTTTGTGATATATTACACGACAATATCTGTATCATCATAAACGTGTCATTAATTTTCTAAATTTCTGCTGTGAATTACAAAGATTTACGAAGTATAAATATATGATCATAGTCCACTATTGCACTTGGGAGATGAAATAACAATCTCCAGGTATCTTTAGATACCTTTCATTCTTTTGTAGTCTTTGTTTTAGTTAAGATCCCTTTCGCCTTTTCAAATATTCCTCACAATTTTTTATGATGTAGAAGGAGGCCATTCGACCCACTGAGTCTACACCAATTCTCAGAGCATTCCCAACAGTCCCATTCCCCTAGTTATTTCCCTATCCTCTCCCACATGGTCATCAACTACCCCCTGATTGTCCTGGCCCCCTCCCTTCACCAAGGGTAATTTACAGTAGCCAGTCAAATTATCAACCAGCACATCTTTGAGATGTGGGAAGAAACTGGAGCACCTGGGGAAAGCTCGCACAAGGAGAGCAAGCTCCTCATGGACAGCACCCGAGGTCAGGATTGAATTCAGGTCTCTGGAACAGTAACTGCTGTGCCACTATGTCACTGTTATAATTTAATTTTAGTTTTCATCATCAGTTGATCTTGGCCAGATTTAAGGAGGTATTCTTTGCTTGACTGGGAATTAAGGCTTTGGACACATGCTCCAGAGCAATAAAAATAACTATACCAAGTTTACAATGATTAATCACCTTTCTTCTGAAGGATGTAGGCTTTTGTTTAGTCATGTGCAATGAAAAAATTGAACCTTCACGTTTTAATGCAGCTGAGAGAAATATAGGACAAAGTTCTACATCTATGAGTAAAACAAGCAGGTTAATTTCAAAGCTGTAAATGTAAGTATAATTTGTCTTTGTCATTTGTAGTGACAACTTAATGCAATGACTACTTAAATGCAAACAATGATAGATAATTATGCAGCAAGCTGTCTGGCTTTTATCAATGTTGCTTTTGGACTTACGTTTCATACCTTGGTTACCATAGTAGCTGACATTTGGATCAGCTCAGGCAACTGCAATAAGCTTGCACCTTAATGATTGGTGGACTTTTCTTTCATTAATGATCAGCTGATTTGCTTTATGATTTGTCAGTAAAACACTAACAGAGTTTTCCAAAAACAACCAGTATGAACTCTATACTTGCCTGCCTTTGAGAGGGCATTTGACACCTGCAAACTTACTTCTTTCACAAGTAGAGTAATAACTATAATATCCTGCTAATCTGTATGCTTAGAAGTGGTGAAATGTGGCATGTTTTGGATGACATAGAGACGGTCAGGCAAAACAAGTGAGATAGTGCCCTCCGCTGATTTCTGTTCAAATGTATCCCACATTTCCCTCATTGATCATACAATAAACCAAACTTGTTTGTCCTGAGCCTTTGTATGTGTGAAGACAGACAATTGATGTCATATAGATTTCCTGCATCTCAGAAAGCACCATATGTATAAATTACCTGTTTTTGAGTCCAGTTTTATGCACTTGCACCAGAACAAAATGGTGAAACTCAGAGATCAGTGCAGAGTGTTTGAAAACTGCAAGCAACTTCCATTGCACTACAAATCACTCTCTCAGCATTCACAGGTATTTGAAAATAACAACGTCTGAGTCAACTTGTAAATAAATTTCTCTTTTGAACATTTTTTTGTTCTCATTATTTGATAGAGAAAGTGGTGCAGACAGGAGGGAGACTGGACTGCCTCAGATCTTATCTCAACATTGCCATCTCCCATCCTCTCTGTACAATGGTGACCTCTGCCCACTGCCCTCAACTAGTCCCCAATTTCTGAGCACTGTACTGTCCTGCCCCCAACCCACACCCAACAAGCAAACTCTCAATGTGTCACCACCATCCAGTGCCCTCCCACTGCCCAATCTATCAATGAGGGACCCTCCTACAAGTAACCTGTTGATCAATGATCACCAACCCATAGCAAATATGTCATTCCAGCTACCCATTGCCATCCACTCCTAGTAAACAATCTGCTAGTGAGTGCCCTTCCCACTTCTCAAGGTACACTCCAGTGAATGACAGCCCACACCAAACAAACAATAGGCTGGTGAGTGAGAGGTTTCTCCCTCCCAATCACCACAATCAGCCCCTGAGTTCTCCCACCTCAAATAATCCACCAGTCTGTGACCCCACCGCCAACAATCAGTAATGAGTGACCACTCACCCAGAAAGCAATCTGTTAGCCAACCACCTCATCTTCAAGGGCACCACTGCATTCCAACCACTCCTGGCCTTGGTAAAGGAGCAGCAAGTGTATGTTTTTACATTCAGAATTTTGGAACACTCAACCTATAGTTCCTGAGGCTTTGGGCTTCAGTCCCAGTTGAAGTTGCACACACCCAGAATAGGCCTCAGTGCCTACTATAATTATTACACTGAAACTTCTTCCTTTCTGTCCAGTGGCACTGAACCAATCAGTGATATGATTAACTTATCTTACGTATTTAATAAGAATACACTACCAGAGTCAGTTTCTGGTAGAATCAATGTTCAGGCACAAGCCTCACTCTGCCACATTTCTGAAAGACAAGAATATTCAGTCTCACAGAGAGCTCAAATTGGAGACATTACTGATGTTTTTATCCACTTGCCACTTTGTTATTGAACTGCTGTACACAGGTTAGTTAGTTCTGAAATATGTATTTTCAAAGTCATTGATTAAACATGTTGACAAAAACCATAAATACTAATGCCCTTTAAAAATGCTACAAATCTCCTGATGGATTTGTTTTCTCTGTTACACACCTGTGTAATTAGTAAAATCAGTATTAAACAATGGGAAAGAAACAAAATAACACAGCAGTGAAGTCAATTATTACATTTTCACTGTCAATGTTGTCAAGCAATGTGGGGAAATAACGACAGATGAAAAGCAGTATTTAGGTTTTTTGAACTGTTTTGGTGTTGCACTCAACGTCATTCTCAAAAATCAGTTTATTGAAAAAATATGTATTTTGTAGTTGTTAATTGTCATCAGTCTCCGTAGCGAGTGTCAGTTAGTTGACAACTGACAATTAGTTGTCAGTCTCTGTAGCAAGTACGAAGTGCAGGAGAAGGAGAACAGGAGACTTGAAATGTAGCTGTTAAGGTAAGAACTAGAATCAAATTAAAGGGAAGCAGCCTCTGGCAGAGCAGCAATTTTGGAGCAGCCAGTTTGAGAGTGGCTGTGTCTAAGTTCTAAGTGCTGTGTATAAGGTCAAAGTGCTGAGGCTTTGACTCAAGAGACTTCCAGTGTCCCTGAGGACTTCACTTGTGGGATGTGTGGCTAGCTGCAGCTTCTGACTGACTGTGTCAAGGAACTGGAGCTGGAGTTGGATGCACTCAGGATCATCCGAGATGCTGACATCATCATAGATAGTTTTAGTGAGGTGGTCACACCTGAGGTGCAGGCTGAAGGTAGTTGGGTGACCACCAGGAAAGGTAGAGGGGGTAGGCAGACAATGCAGGCCTCCCATGGCTGTTCCTCTTGAAAATAAGCATACCATTTCAGATACTGTTGGGAGATTACTGTCTCTGAGGCTCACTGGGGAAGGGTGATGGCTGACAGAGCTACAGTAATAGGATACTTGAGAGTTAGGGGGGCAGAAATGAGTTTCTGTGGCTGCAAAAAGGACTCCGGGATTCGGCATTGCCTCCCTGGTTCCAGGGTCGAGGATGCCTCTGAGCAGTTGCAGAACATTCTCAAGGGGAAGAGTGAGCAGCCAGAAGTCATTGCGCATATTTGCATAAATGACATAGGTAGAAAAGGAAGTCCTGCTGAGTGAATATAGGGAGTTAGGAAAGAGGTTTAAAAGCAGGACCTCAAGGGTAGTAATTTCTGGATTACTCCCAGTGCCACATGCTAGTGAGGGTAAGAACAGGACAACATAGTAGATGAATGAGTGGCTGAAAAGTTGGTGCAGGGGACAGGGATTCAGTTTTTTGAACCGTTGGGATCTCTTTTGGGGCAGAGGTGACTTATACATGAGGGATGGGTTGCATCTGAACTGGAGGGGGACCAATTTCCTGGCATGCATTTGCTAGTGCTACTAGGGAGGGTTTAAACTAGATTGGCATGGAGAGTGGAATCCAAAGTAGCAGTGAGGCAGATGGGAGGCTGGAAGTAGGTACAGAATTCAATGACAGTAAGTTCCATAGACAAGACAGGCAGCAGCATGGCAGGAAGCAAGAAAATACTCTTGGATTAAATTGCATTTATTTCAATGCAAGAGGCCTGACAGGTAAGGTGGATGAACTCAGGGCAATGGATAGCTATGTGGGACTGGGATATTATAACCATTGCAGAAGTGTAGCTAAGCGATGGACAGGACTGGCAGCTAAATGTTCCAGGGTACAGGTGTTATGGGTGGGATAGAAGTGGAGGAGAGAGGGGAGGGGGAGTCACATTCTGATTAAGGAGAACATCATGGCAATAGTCCAAGATGAGATTACTGAGAGATCATCCAGTGAGGCATTATGGGTACAGCTGAGAAATAAGAAGAGGATGATCACCTTATTGGGTTTGTACTATAGGCCCCCAAATAGTCAATGGGAATTAGAGGAACAAATATACAGGGAGATTGCAGAAAGTTGCAAGAATAATAGGGCTGTCATTAGTAACTTTACTAATATAGACTGGGACTGCCATAGTTCTAAGGGCCTAGTTGGGTTGAATTTGTTAAGTGTGTTCAGGAAAGTTTCCTCAGGCAATACTATAGAAGGCCCTACTAGGGAGAAGGCAAAGCTTGATCTACTCTTGGGTAATAGGGCAAGACAAGTGACTGAGTGTCAGTGGGGGAGCACTTTGGGACCAGTGACCATTGTTCTATTAGTTTAAAATTTGTTATGAAAAAGGACAGATTTGGTTCACAAGTTCATGTTTTAAATTGGGGCAAGGCAAATTTTGATGGTACTGGACAGGAATTTGCAAAAGTTGATTGGAGTAGGTTGTTTGTGAGCAAAGGGGCTCCCAGCAAGTGGGAGGCTTTTAAAAGTGAGATAATGTTAGAGTGAAGGGCAAGGTTGGCAGGAGTAGGCAACCCTGGATGGTGAGGAATATTGAGGCTCTGGTCAGGAAAAAGAAGGAGGCACGGGTCAGGTACAGGCTGCTGGGATCAAGCGAATCCCTGGAGGAGTAGAGGGGATGCAGGAATACACTTAAGAGAGAAAACAGAAGAGCAAAAAGTGGTATGAGATAGCTTTGGCAGAGAAGATTAAGGAGAATCCAAAGAGATTTTATGTATATTAAGGAAAAAAAGAGAGAATAGGGCCCCTCAGAGACCAAAGTGGACATCTATATCTGGAGCCAAAGGGGATGGGGGAGGTCCTCAATGAATATTTCTCTTCTGTTTTTACCGTGGAGAAAGAGCGAAGACTTCGGAACTTGAGATAGTTGATGGGAATATCCTGCATTACAGCAGGGGAGGTACTGGATGTCTTAAAACGTATGAAGGTAGATAAATCTCCGGGGCCTGATCAGGTATATCGAAGAACACTGTGGGAAGCTAGAGAAGAAATTGCAGGAGCCCCGGGTGCATATATGGAATGAGCTGCCAGAGGAAGTGGTTGAGGCAGGTACATTAACAACATTTAAAAGACATTTGGATAGTTTCAGGGATAGGAAATTTTTAGAGGGATATGGACCAAATGCGGACAAATGGATGTAGCTTAGGAGGGCATCTTGGTCAGCACGGACCAGTTGGTCGAAGGCCTGTTTCTGTGCTGTTTGACTCTATAATTAAATTACAGCTATTATTGAACTCTGTTACTGAAAGTTTACCTATACTCCATGATAATCTATAAAATTTAGAGTAGCTAGACATTAGATTTTTAAAAAAATTCTGTTCTTTCTCTCGCAACCTTTCCTGTGAGAATCTATAACAAAGATAATTACGGCTTCAAAGATACTTCAATGTTTTCTTTCCACCTAGCAAACCCCTGTATTTTCATATTGGCCAGCTGGGGGGTTCTGGGGAGGGGGTGAGCAGTAGGGGTTAGTTTGAGAGTGGTGGGGGAATGAAGCAAAAGTTGTTCTTCTCCCTAGTGGAAATTTGGCATCAGGTTTGACACAGACATGGTGGGCTGAAGGGCCTGTTCCTGTGCTGTACTGTTCTATGTTTTACGTTCCCTAGATCTCTTATTACTTTGACCTACTTTCAGTAATAGGCTTCACAAATATTGGAGCTTATAAACATACACACCTGGCTGCATGCACACACATCAGCCGAGTATGTGGAAATCTAAAAAATTACAGATGGTAGAAATCTGAAATAAAAAGCAGAAAATGCTGTGAACACTTGGCAGGTCAGGAAATAAATGTAGAAAGAGAAACAGAGTTAATGTTTCAGGTCTGAGACACTTCATCATAACCATCTGTGGAAAGAAAAACAGAGATCCTTCATCAGTTCATTTAAAGACTGTGTATTTTGATTTATAATTATTAATGCAGCACACAAATACTCTGTAATTTAATCTAAGGTGGAACTTGGATACTGCTGAAATTCTAGTCAGTTTTTCATTCTGTAATATCTGTAGAATGCTGGTTCAAGCAAGGGTGTTCATTTAATAGCATTGAATGCACATTGCTTGTGGTACTTGCATCATTTATACAAGTGATGACATAACTACATTCTCTGACCCCACAAAATATTTACATAGGATAAAAATATTACTGAAATTGAGCATATTTATTAGAGATGACATAGGAAAATAAATTCTGACATGAAACACGCTTTTCTCAGATTTTTAAAGTAGGATTGGAAGCAACAAACAGAAGATAGAAGAATAGAGAGGGTTGTTCATAGGAACCCGACTGAGGAACTAAAAGGGATGTAGGCACAGATATATTACACTGGAAAAGTGGGAGGAGATCTTTTTTCTGAGATCAGTGGACATCTGACAAGATATTTAATATTTTTAATGTTGATTCACATATTTTTATGATAAACCATCATGACAACAGTATAAATAGCAACATTTGGTGGATGGCCAACAAATATTATGCCAAATTTTGAACCTATTTCTGTTGGAAGATGACTTGTATGTCAGGGAAGATAAGCACAATGATATCACTCAGCACAACATGATTTAGATCATGCCTTGTAATTCATCTGAAAATAGAAAATTAGTCATTTTTTATTGAAGGTGGTAGAATCACAGTTTTGTGCTTGCTAACAACAAGAAGATCTGCCAAAATGGATGAAGTAGGGGAATGAGGAAAAATAATTCTTGGGTCTTGTGTCATCTCAAATTTATTTCCAATTCGTTGTCATTTTCTGTCTTTTAGCAAAGGCTGTGGTTTTCCCAGAGCTTGAATTTGAAGGTGGCTCATTGTTTCTGGGTTGTATTTCTTGTGAGCCATTTGGAGTATGAGGCAATTTCTTTCATTCATAAAATGCTAAAAAGTCTTTGTAGAATGTTTCAAAGCAGTCAGTTTATCCAAACATATTTTATTGGCATTTTGGAAAAAAAGGAATGGAGAAAGAAGAACAAGTTTGTGTGAAAATGTTGAACGAAGCCATGAGAATCAGGCACTGATATGAGGGAGCAGTTGATAAGACATCATGTTCCCATCCAAAGGATAGTATGAAATTGCAGAAGGCCTGCAAGCCCATGGTCAATGCGGTAACAGTACCATAAATAAAGCTTGTAGATCAGAGATATCAGAGACCATAGATATTAGACATGGGGAATAAATAGATCTAGCACAATCTTGGCTTGATTGAATGAAGTTATGTGCAGTTGTAATCCAAGGGAGCTCAGTTTATTAGGGTGGGATTCTTTCTTTGTTCTTTCCAAACATAGAACACTCATGGACAGTCAGTTGCATTTTTGTTGAAATGATAACCCTTTAAAATGTGTTCTTTCTACCATTTCTTGGTTTGAATCATGAGGAATTTATTGCTGCAAGACCAGCACCTTTGTGTTATAATTGTACAATGGGAAATCCATCAACAGTCCTATTGTACTATATAGATTCATAATGCTAAAGAAGGGCAGTCTAATCAGAATCATCCCTGAAGCATTCTATCTATCTTTACAATCTTAAAAGAGAAAGCCTTTGATTGCATACCATTAAAATTCAGCAATACAGTATTGATAGCCATGTATAAACTGCCATATAAAAACTTGTTGTTTATGAAATCTAATTTGCTTTAATCTCTGACTAGGATAGGGTAGATGGGTGAATTTTGTCAGATCTGAAGCAGATATAGTAAGAAGAAGGAAAAGTCACTTATCTTAATTGCACAGAATCCAAAAGATCTAATCTAATTAAAATGTGTTGTACTAAAGTGACATTTATTTATAAAGGTCAGAAGCAAACACATTTACGTTGAGAAAATTTGTAATTGAATAACCTTGAAAATACTCTTAGCAAGTTTGTAACTGAAAATTCTGATCATTGCTTATGTAGTCAAACTACTGAGTACCTAACTAACATAAGGGAAATACATCTATATGCCTGTGTGCACTGCAGAACTTTAAGAAACACATTTGGTGCACAAGGTATCACTTGGATTCAGTGGAGTTGGGGAAATGGGCAGGGTGAATTATTAACACATAAGAGAAACACTACAAATTTCTAAATCAATTTAAAAGTGAAAAAGTCACACAGGTTTCTGAACTGGCCTGTGTTCCTCCCTCCCCACCTGAGTCCTAATGTAAGCCAATTACACTATCAAAGCTTAATCACATTTAGCAATTGATTTTACTCCACAATTAAATCTTATACTGCACAATAAACGTACACTGCATGAATGAATTTCTAGGCCCATAATTCTTTATAGAACAATATTCAGATGTAGAAATAGACATAACGGGTAGCCTATTCATAAAAGCACACAATATTAATACCCTTGCTGGGCACAGATAGTCCTGCAGCAGAAGAAGAGTTACACTTTGAAAGTTTAAATTTCTTCATTTTATTCTCAGCCCATTAGCTCCTCTTAACTGTGACACAGACTTTGACTAAAAGTCCAAGTACTTGACCTGCTTGTCAGACTTCCCAAATAATACTATGAATAAACTGCTTGAGTATACTCACGATAAGATTTCAATTGAACTCTTATATTATTAGGAGCCAAAGAAAGAGTTCAATGGAACTTTAAAAAGAAACAGAATATTCCACTACAGTCAGAATTCCCATCAGCAGTTCTCAATCTTGAGTCTTCAGTTTTTAATTACAATTAGAACAATAGTGTGAAGCAGTTCGGTTTTATACAAATTCTATGAAATTGCAGTGTAAGACATCCCTGTCTTCAGTGTTATAATAAAAACTATACTTGAGAAAGCTGCATGCTGATTACAAGGAACCTGGAATGGACTAAACATTGTTCCCAAATGCAACACTTTCTATTTTTCTTCTCAGGCCTCAGTCAGATCCCAGAGTTCTCAAAATTCATACCTATGGAGTCATTCTGGTCATTCCTATCACCACTTTTAGATCTTGTGCTAATGCAGATTGTAAACAGAGTCCATTGGAATCTTATTTTATGTGCTTGGCTCATAATAGCACTTAAAAGACAAAACTTATTCATTTTCTCAAAGCTTACTGACTATAACCCTCCCAGGCCCTAAAATCCTGAATAGATTACACTTAATTTAAATCAAAATGCCAGGAACAGAATGTTATCTTCCACCAGTTACATTGAGAGCTACCCACATTGTTATTGCCGTGAGCTGTGTGAAATTGTCTGACATACACAGAGATTATTTTCAAATTCTATGGATTCTACCTTTCTGTTTGATCACCTGTCAATTCTAGAATAAGTTAGAAATTTTGTTCTAAACTCAGCTCTTTAAATATGTAAATTGTTTAAATGTAAAACAAATTAAAGCAGCAGTTAAAGTTTAATTTATTGCATTAAAATAAACATAATAATTAAACTAAGCAATTTAATTTTTAGAAAAAAGAAGTGCATTCTACATAGGTTATTTTGTCATAGAGTCAGAGCTGTACTGTATAGAAATAAACCCTTCAGCCCAGCAGGACCATGCTCCTGTTACACCTATCTACACTAATCCCACTTACCCACATTTGGTCCATAGCATTCTCTGCCTTGGCGATTCAGGTACTTGTTTAGATAACTGTTGTGAGAGTACTTGCCTCCACCACCTCTTCAGGCAGTGCTTTCCAGAATCCCACCACTCTATGTGTGAAAATATTTCCCATCAGATTCCCTCTAAGCCCCCTACTTCTCAATTTATGATCTAAAGACAAGCGTGTCTAAGCCAAGAGGACATAGATTTAGACACACTTGTCTTTAGATCATCAGGTCCTTGGGATTTATCGGTTTGCAAACTCACCAACCTGCCTCCCTGAGTCCCATTTGCCTGCATGTGCCCATATTTCTCTAAACCCTTCCTATCCATGTACCTGTCTAAATGTATTTTAAACATTGTAATTGTATCCACCTCTACTACTTCCTATGGCAGCTGTATGTCCTGCCCTAATTTAACTTCGATATACCTACCACCCTCTGTTTGCAAAACTTGCCCCTCAGATCCCTTTTAAATCCTTCCCCTCTAATCTCAAACCTATGCCCAATAATTTTTGACTCCCTAGCCTGGGGAAAAAACGTGACAATCTATCTTATCTATGCCCCTTATGATTTTATAAACTTCCATAAGTTTACCCCTCAGCCTCCTTCGCTCCAAAGAAAACAGTCCCAGCCTATCCAGTCACTCCTTATAACTGAAGCACTCCAGTCCTGCCAGCATCCTTGTGAACCTTTTCTGCACCATCTTGAGCTTAATCACATCCTTCCTATATATGGCGACCAGAAATGCACACAATATTCCAGGTGCTGTCTCACCAATGTCTTATAGAGGTGTAATAGGACATCCCAACTCTTGTACACAGTGGGCCATGTAATGAAAGCAAGCATGCCATACACCTTCTTCACCACCTTGTCGAGATGAGTTGCCACTTTAAGGGAGCTATGTACTTGTACCCCCAGGTCTTTCTGTTCTACAACACTGCCCAGAACACTGCCATTCACTGTGTATGTCCTGCCCTAGTTTAACTTCTCAAAATGCAACGCTTTGCACTTGTCTGAGTTAAATTCCATCTGCCATCTCTCGGCCTTACACTGTACCTATAAAGGCTTTTACTGTCTGAGAATTTCAGAAAGAGAAATACGTGAGAGAATTTCAGAAAGTAAGGTCATGGTAACTAAAGAAGTGGCTGAGAACTGCAGGGAGGGATTTGAATCTATGGATGATAATTTTAAAATCAAGGTACTATGTAACCAGCAATCTTTGCAGTTCAGCAAGCAGAGCTGATAAGAGAGCTATACTTGGTGAGAGGCAAGTAGTTTTTGGCATCTTGGCAAGAATGGCAATCCCTCCTTTATTTTTGCTATTCAAAAGAAAACAATAAAAGCCTCTCTTAATATCTCCACTGAGAATTCTTTGCATAACCATTTGTTCAGACTGTCTGAAATTTCACAAAGACATCTGTGGACATTTTAATTGTAGATAATGAACACTCATGTAGGTTGAAAGCTTTCTGATTGATGTATGTGCAGCATAAATTTATCCATGAAACCTCAGATCCAAACACAAATTGATTCTGAGTTGCTATGAGAAGTAATTACTTCGCATCCGATTAGAGTCCAGATATCCTTGGTAGGCGCTTGATGGGACTTTAGAGAATTGAGCTGTGTATGAAGCTGGTAAAGCATTTGGTAGGCTATGTATTTGAAAAGGAGGTCACTTACCTTGACAATAAATATCAAGTCATTAAACCTTTCCCTGCACTTGTCTCTGTTGGTAATAACACTCTTGTCTTTGCTCTACGCTGTTACTTTTTTAGTCTGTCTCCTAAATATGTGCCTCCTGTTTCCCCATCTGCTGAAACGGGATGTCTCTCATTCTGTCGGCTTCTTACACCAAGACTTCCTCTGCAATATCCGAAGACCTTGGTCATAAATTCTGAGAGACATGCATACAAATAGAAAAAAAAATATGATGCCAAAAACTGCAGCATGTCTGAACATATGAGAAAGATCTTACATAACTTCAGGAATCTCTAGATACCTACAAATGGTGGAGTGGTTAACTTATTCTGATAGAGGAGAATATTTTGTAATTAAAATATACAAAAAAGATAATCATTTGTTGTGATTTTCTTCAATACTTCTGTAAATCTCTTTTAAAAGTAATGTCACTCCAAACACCAGTCATTTGACACTGTTTATTAAAACGTTACATTTAATTATTAGACATTACTGTAACTTTGGATATAAAGTGCTGCTTCCCCTGGTACTGTGAAGATCCAGGACTTTTTGAAGTTTTTATCAATTACTGTCTGTAAGAGCAAGAGCTAAAACAAGAATAAAAATCCTGGAAATGATGGCTCACTGGCTGAGTTGTACTTGGCTCTGTGGGACTGGAGTGTACACAGCTATGCTTGTTAGAATCCATGATGAAGGGCATCATCAACCTCATCTACAAGCAGAAAGGGGAGAAAGAGGACATCGGGAATTGGAGACCCATCTCATTGTTGAATGTGGATTACAAGATTCTGTCCAAAGTCATTGCTAACTGGGTCAAGTCTGCTGTGGGACAGGTAATCCACCTGGACCAAACCTGTGCCGTGCCTGGCAGGAAAAATTTTGATAGCCTTGTAATGCTTGGGGATACCATTGCAGATCAGAGGGGTGGACACGTGCTTGGTTAGCTTGGACTAGGAGAAGGGATTCATCAGGATATTACACATGTACACGATGGACATGATCTCCAATATGGGCTTTGGGGAGGGAATCAGGAATTGGATTCAACTGCTCTATCTAGAATGCAGTTAAAATCGATGGGTGGGAAATAGATGGCCTCCTCCTCAAGTCTGGAGTAAGGCAGGGTTACCCATTCTCTCCTGTCTTGTTTGTGTGCTGCATAGAACCCTTTACTGAATCCATCAGGAAGGACAAGGGCGTGAGATGCCAGGCAGTGGGGCACTCAGATCAAAGCCTCCCTGTATGTGGATGATGTTACTATTGTCACGAACCAGCAACAAAAGAAACACACTGAGCATGATTCAGTGTTAAAAACTATTTTATTAATCACTACTTATGATAATACGTAAAATAAAAGTAAAAATGTTAGTATGTTAGAATTCAAAAATGTTAAACCTCGAACGTTAACCCCAAAACTAAACTCGTTGTGTGTGTGTGACAAAGTCCCAAACTCCAAGTTCCGGAATGGTTCTTAAAGTTCAGTTCCGCAAGCCATAAGGTGAAACATGAGCAAGGGCTTCTTCAACAACCACTGTTGTCAGAAGATAAGACGTAGATGTAGAGAACATAGGGAGGGTAAATACGAAATCCAAATGTTTCACGATGGAACCCCAAACGACACTTCAGTGTTTACTCGGTAGTGACTTCCTCACCCCGAAAAGCATCCGAATCGTGGTCGTCCACACACAAATACCTGTTTCCTTCTACAGGTCAGCAACAAAGTGAACTCCACCGGATTACTTCCAACTTCCATACATGGATTTCAGTGGCAAACACAGTTATTGTTTCTCATCCATCGATAGAGAAAACAAGCAGGCTGGTGTCTCTCTCCCTTCTCTCTCTCTCTCTCCTTCTTCTCCTTCTGACTTCTTCAACAACGTCATTACGTCCTTTATCTTCTATTGACGTAAGCATGCCCCACACACACATACACACACACTCTCTATCTTAAAGGGACTTTCACTGAGTCCGTAACACTATCTTCTGCTCAAATCCACAGTTGGTCTGCAGATTTATTGGCATCTACGACTAGTTTGAGTTGGCATCAGGGGCCAGAGTCGATCACAGGAAGAGCGAGGCCATGTTCTTCGGCAACTGGCCCGACTGGTCCTCCGTCCACTTCACCATCAGGTCTGACTACCTGAAGGTGAGAGGGATCTGGTTCGGTGAGGCTGAGGTGTGTCACAAAAATTGGCTGAGGAGGACAGGCAAGATTAAACAAAACTTGGTCTTGTGGTAGCAGCACTCCCTCTCAATAACTGCTAAGAGCCTGATCATCAAATGAGAGATGCCCTCGGTACTGCTGTACTTGGTGCAGGTGTGGCTCATTCCCCTGGTCCTCTGCGCTGGTAGTCACCCGAGCCGTCTTCCGCTTCATCTGGGGATCCAAGATGGAATGCGTCCGACAAGTCACAATGTATAAGTCCCTGGATAAGGAGGGCAAAGGCATACCTAATATCACCCTCATCCTGACAGCTACCTTCGAGTGTGACTGCATCAGGCCATGCTTGGACCCTAAGTACATGGGCACAAAGTGCCACTTTGTGCAGAGGCCCTAACAGTTCCCACTGTGGTGAAGGATATTCATCCTTCACCCGGTCACCCGGTCACTTAGACACTGCTGCACTACCTGTCCTCCATGAAAAAGTTCTTTCAGAAAAAGTACCTTGGACCACAAGTCTATCAGGCAGTGGTCTGCGTGGAACGTCCTACAGGAACTGTAGGACGAGGACATGAAGGATTCTATGGGGTGGTTCATTGAGCAGATTGTCCAAATCATCTGGCAGAATGCCTCATTGCCAGAACTCACCAAGAAGCACCTCTCTTGGCTGGCAGTGAAAGAGGCCCTCCCTGTCAGATCCTTCCCATATGGTCAGAACCTCACTCCCAGTGCATGCTGCTCTCAGACTGGCTGCAAGGAGGATGAGACAGTTGCCCACCTCTTTGCAGACTGTGTATTCATAAAAAGGAGAAGGATGTAAGGTGCTTTGTCGCTGTTCATTCCAAACAGCTGCTCAACAGAGGACTCTGATCTACGGGCTCTTCCCAGGGACATAGACATCAAATGCTGCAGGAAGTTCATCAACTCGGTGAAAGACACTCTTTGGTCTGCCCGAAACTTGTTGGTCTTCCAGTACAACAAGATGTCCAGAAGGAAATGCTGCTGACTGGCACATTCCAGGCTGCAGCAGCATGTGCTGAGGAATGCATTGAAGCTCAGTACAGCCAAGGCAAAGGCTCTGTGGGGAAGCACAGCAGTCCTGGGTCCTTCTGCCACTAGATGTTGATGGGCTAAGTCCAGTGTAGAAGCCTCTCAATCACTTCAAGTTTGTATCATCCCAGGAGACCATGTGAGTGGCAATAGTGCTATGTACACGAAATATGCAAACACTTCCAATGTATAGAATCGATAACACTGTAGATTAACTCCTTCAAATGCAGTCTGTGGCCAGGGACCAAGAGGGTGTGACTGCGAGTGAGGCAAGTAGGGGGATCCAAGAGGTAGTGCTGGAGGAGCCTCAGCCCTCGAGCTTGTCCAACAAGTCTGAGATTCTTGCTCAGACTTGTTGGACAGATGAGAGTGGGGGCTGTAGGAAGGATGAGCAACCGAGCCATGGTTCAGTGAGCCATACAAGAGGGGGCAAAGAAGAGAAATATAATTGTGATTGAGGATAGTATCGTCAGGAGAATAGATGCAATTCTCTGTCACGAGGATTGAGAGATCTGAAGGCTATGTTGTCTGCCTGGTGCCTGGGTTCTGGACATCTCATCTGACCTACAGAGGAATTTGGAATGGGAGGGAAAAGATCCAGTTGCTGTGGTCCATGTGAGTACCAATAACACAGATAGAACAAGGAAAGAGGTTCTGCTGGGGGAATTTGAGCAGCTAGGGACTAAATTAAAAAGCAGAACCAGAAAGGTAATAGTCTCTGGATTGCTACTTGAGGCACATGCAAATTGGCACGGGGTCAATAAGATCAGAGAGTTAAATGCATGGCTCAAAGATTGGTGTGGGAGAAGTGGGTTTGAATTCGTGGGACATTGGCACCAGTACTGGGGAAGGTGGGAGATGTTCCAATGGGACGGGCTTCACCTGAACCACATTGGGACCAGGGTCCTGGCAAATCGCATAACCAAGGCTGTAGATAGGGCTTTAAACTAAATAGTAGGGGAGTAGGTTCAACAGATTGGAAAAGTAAATGGGAAGGAGAGTGCAGGAGAGGTTACTGAAGTCTCCAGAATAAAGAATAAGACAAAATTTAGAAAGGGATAAGAACTTAACTTCAGGCAACATGCAGACAATTTTAAGAAGGGTGGTGAATACAGGGTGGTGAAGAAGGTGTTATATTTGAATGCATGCAGTATATAAAATAAGGTAGACAAGCTTGTAGCACAGTTAGAAATTGGCAGGTATGACGTTGTGGGCATCACAGAGTGATGGTTGAAAGAAGATCACGGATGGGAGCTGAACATCCAAGGATACACATTGTATTGAAAAGACAGACAAGTGGGCAGAGGGGGTGGGGTGGCTCTGTTAGTAAAAAATGAAATCAAATCCTTAGCAAGAAGTGACGTACAATCAGAAGATGTAGAAGCCTTGTGGGTAGAGATAAGAAAGTGCAAGGGTAAAAAGACCCTGATGGGAATTATATACAGGCCTCTGAATAGTAGCCAGGATTTGGGGTACAAATTACAACAGGAGATAGAAAAGGCATGGAGAAAGGGCAATGTTACAGTGGTCATGGGGGACTTCAATATGCAGGTAGATTGGAAAAGTCAGGTTGGTACTGGATTCAAAGGGAATGAACTTGTAGAATACTGACAAGATGGCTTTTAGAGCAGCTTGTGGTTGAGCCCACTAGGGAAAAGGCAATTCTGGATTTGGTGTTGTGCAATGAACCAGATTTGATTAGAGAGCCTAAGGTAAAGGAACCCTTAAGAGGCAGTGATCATAATATGATAGAATTCACCCTGTAGTTTGAGAGGGAGAAGCTAAAATCAGACGTATCAGTATTACAGTTAAGTAAAAGTAACTACAGATGCATGAGAGAGGAGCTGGCCAAAGTTGATTGGAAGGGGACCCTACCAAGGATGACAGTACAGCAGCAATGGCAAGAGTTTCTGGGAGTAATTCGGAAGACGCAGGGCAGTTCATCTCAAAGAAGAAGAAGCATTTTAAAGCGAGGATGAGGCAACTGTAGCTGAAAAGGGATGTCAAAGACAGCATAAAAGCAAACGAGAGGGCATACAATATTGCAAAAATTAGTGGGAAGCTGGAGGATTGGGAAACTTTAAAAAACCAACAGAAGGCAACTAAAAAGCAATAACAGGAGAAAAGGTGAAATATGAAGGTAAGTGAGACAATAATATAAAAGAGGATACCAAAAGCTTTTTCAGATATATAAAGAGCAAAAGAGAGACAAGCATGGACATTGGACTGCTGGAAGATGACGTTGGAGAGGTAGTAATGAGGAACAAAGTATTTTGCATCAGTCTTCACTGTGGAAGATACTAGCAACGTGCCAGAAATTCGACAGTGTCAGGGAACAGAAACGAGTGTAGTTGCTATTACTAAGGAGAAGGTACTTGGGAGACTGAAAGATCTGAAAGCAGATAAGTCACCTGGACCGGATGGACTACACCTCAGGATTCTGAACGAGGAAGGATGTGCTGGCATTGGAGAAGGTCCAGAGAAGGTTTACAAGAATGATCCCAGGAATGAAAGGGTTAATGTATGAGTAGCATTTGATGGCTCTGGGCCTGTACTCACTGGAGTTTAGGAGGATGAGGGAGGATCTCATTGAAACCTATTGAATATCGAAAGGCCTGGATAGAGTGGATGTGGAGAGGATGTTTCCAGTAGTGGGGAAGTCTAGGACCAGAGGGCACAGCCTCAGAATGTGATGTCCCTTTTAGAACAGAGATGACGAGGAATTTCTTTAGCCAGAAGGTGGTGAATCTGTGAAATTCTTTGCCACATACGGCTGTGGAGGACATATCATTGGGTATATTTAAAGCGGAGGTTGATAGGTTCTTGATTAGTAAGGGTGTCAAAGGTTACGGGGTGAAGGCAGGAGGATGGGTCTGAGAGGGAAAAATAAATCAAAAATAAACCATGGGAAGCTGGTTTCAAAAACTGGTAAACATAATTAAATAATAGATTAAAATTGCTCTACTCTTCTTGTGTTAGAATGGTATTTTAATAACTAGTAAAATAACTACCTTTATAAAATTTATTTTATAAACTTTGACTATTTTCATTTACTGATTTCCAAACAAAACTATAACAGTTCATTGAGATGTTCTTCAATCTGCTTGGAGTACCTGTTAAAATCATAGAACAAATGTCTATTTGAAAACTGCATAGATGCAAGCATGAAAAACTTATGAAGTCTTGATGTCAGATCTGTAGATCATGATGTAACAGATAAAATGATTTTCATCAGATTTTCATTCTGTGACAAAATGTTCAGAAATTTCACCACTGATAATAATCTAAAATTGTTCAGTTCCTCATTCAACAACACATCAGTACTAAACTCATGTCACCAATTTGATTTTCTGGAAGAAAAACATTACAAAATCACCCAGGATAGAAAGGCATTTGGTGTATAATGATGCTAGCATTTCATTAACCAAAACATTAATTCAAACATATTTGTAATATTGAATAGCTTGATCTTTTCCTAAATTTGCTCATGTCATACAGCAGATATTTCATTTGTGAAAAAGATTTGAGCATTACTTATGCTAATTTGTTTTCTAAATCTCCCTATCAGCTGTTGGCAATTCTAATACCGATATTACATTTTACTGCATTGGACTTTCTACAAATCCCTATAGGTAGGTATCCCCTAACCCAGAAGGGTAAAAACGTCTTACTGGAATGATATCCTTCTTCTTGGGTAGTCCTGCAGGATCAAGGATCTCTTGCTTCCAGTCTGGTTTTGTTGGTTCTGAGGTGACAGATGAAACCACTGTAGCCATTGCTGACTTTTCCCAGATGGGGCAAGAAGTACCAAGTGGGTCCTCAGGTGGGTTGTGGGATGGCCCTGTCCTTTCACCATTTTTATCAAGCTCTTTGTGTTTTCATTCGTGGAGTTGAGGTTCTCAATACCGTCCCGATGCTCCTTCTCTACCCCGTGGTCATGGGCCAGAGATTCCCAGAAGTCATTGGGGATGTTGGATTTTTTTCAAGGAGGCTTTGAGTACATTCTCTAATCTTTTCCTTAGTCTACTTGGTATTCTCTTTCTGTGATAGAGTTCGGAATTGTGTGTTTGAGGGTTCTGGTGTTTAGTTTGTGACCTTCCCAATGGAGTGAACTGAGTGTAATTAGGGTTTCCAGGTTGGAGATGTTGCTCTGTGTGAGGAGGCTGGCATTGGTTTATTTATTCTTCCAATGGATTTTCTTCCATTAGCTCTGAAGTTTAGCAATTATATAGGGCCTTGGTGAAACCACACCTGGGGTATTGTGTATAATTTTGGTCATTTTACCTAAAAAAAGATGTACTTACAGAGCAAGTGTGGCAATGACAAACCACACTGGTTCCTGTGATTGCAGGTCTGTCATGTAAAAAGAGATTGAGTTGGCTAAATCTTTATTCTTTAGGATTTTAAAGATTGAGATACAGTCTAATGGAAATATATAAAATTATTAGAGCTCCAAGACATGGGGAGGGTTTTACCATTGGTTGAAGAATCCAGAACTAGGGGTCACAATCTTAAGATAAGAGGTAGGCTATTAAGAACTGAAATGAGAAACAATTTGTCACTTCATGGGTGGTGAATCTTTGATTCCTCTACCCCACGCAGCTGTGGAGATTGATAGATTTCTGGATTTTAGAGGAATCAAGACATATTAGGAGAGGATACTATTATGGTGTTGAGGTGGACATATTAAATGGCATAGTAAGCTTGAGAGGCCAGATGGCCTATTTCTTTTGTTTTTATCTTCATATGTTCTTCAGATTACTGAACCTAATTAGAACAAAATACCACCAGAGCTCCCAATTTTGCAGTAGAAAATATTTTAACATTTGTCCTTTATATTTTATGCTGAATTTGAGGAAAACAATTAGTGGCAAATAGACTGCTGCCTTTTATTTATTTGTGTTAAACACTCAAAGGTTGAAGTTAGAAGACTGGAACAAGAGCAATGGAATAGATGACATGTCAGAGGTATGGACTAGGGGTTTATGTTTTGGAAGGGAAATGGTCTTTGTGATGGATAGAACAATTACAAACAGTTAAAAGCCAGAATGGTAATCACTTACAAATGGAGGCCCATGTGTTAATGTTCTTTTATTAAGTGCAATGATATTTAGCAAGTAGACAGACAACATGCCAAATTCATGGGAATGCTCTTGATCCAAAGTAGGATGAGTTGAGACTCGGGTGATAAAGGAAATTTGCAAATCTACATAAGTTACTATCAGATTACAGCCTTTAATATCAGTTCTGCATCTGTGCAGTGGTTTGGACCATCAGGATTTAAAAAAAGAATTTTATACCCCACACTTGTCATGAATAAATATTTAATTATAAGATAGGATGAGATATCTTTATTAGCCACATGTACATTGAAACACACAGTGTAATGCATCTTTTGCGTGGAATGTTTTGAGGGCAGCCCGCAAGTGTTGCCACGCTTCCGGCGCCAACATAGCATGCCCACAACTTCCTAACCCGTATGCCTTTGGCATGTGGGAGGAAACCAGAGCACCGGAGGAAACCCACGCAGACACTCCTTACAGGCAGCGGCCAGAATTGAACCTGGGTCGCTAGCGTTGTAATAGCATTACGCTAACCTCTACACGACTGTGCCTGCCTAGCATGAATAATTTTATACATAGGAAAATAGGAAGTTTCAAGCTGTCATATTGAATACCAGAAACTCATCATTGTTGCTTTGGAAAATGGGCTTTCTTACACTTTAGGAAATGTCTTTTGCTCTTTTAAATTACAACATCCAGACTTTGCTATAAACTATTTTAAAATTTCGAACCAATTGTATCCAATGGTGAACAGGAAAGAGAGTTTTGCCTTTAAATTTATTAAAGGAACAATTACTACTGGTGATCGTTTATCTGACCATCTTGTATTAGATGATATATATTAAAATAGCTCATAGCACATGCCGTTCAGGGTACACAAAGTAGAACATGATCAAAACAATTCACTACAGTCATTTTATCATGGATGACAATTCCTCACACTCCAGTTTTCACTTTTGGATTAAATTCCAGCCAGATTGTGGGCCTGTTCTCTGCTGATTGCAAAATAATTCAGGCAGTATTGTCGCAGAGTGAGCCACGGCAAAAGAAACTGTCAAAATAATGCCAATCTTCTCAAACTATATCATGTTTAAACTTGGAAAAAATTAGGAGTGGTACTGTTGATCCTTCACTTAAATTTGAGGAAGTTTGGAGTTCATTTATTCAATATTTTCACATGATATAGATCCCCTTGTAATAACCTTTCAATTTAGGGGAATGGAGTTGATGACATAATATTGCTCTGTTTCTACTGAGAAATTTAAGTCCAGAATTTTTTTTCTGTTTTTTTTAAATTTTTTTTCTTGTTTAGCTTAGTTTGGTTTGATATATTGTTTATAATTTTTCTTATTGTTTTGGGGATTTTTTTCTTTCTTTTATATTTATATAATAAATCTTTTTCTTTCCTTTCTTTTAGATTATATTCATTTACTAAGAGATTGTTGGATCTACGGATTTTTTTTATACTTTATTGTTCTTTATGATTATCCATGCCATGATTCTTCTCCTGATCTCTTTGTATTACATCTACAAACATTGATGTTATATATTAATCTGTATTAATTTGAAAACTAATAAAAAGAATGAAAAAGAAAATAATGCCAATCTTTCTCACAGGGACTAATGGAATTATCTGGAAAGTTTCCCCCTGAGGCACTATGGGAGCACTCATCTAAAGTTAGGACAGGTTGTGACAGAGGAGAGGCAACTTCACTATTGTCAAACTGTGCCTAATCTAAGAGCACTTCAATATGTGTTTCGAATGTAGGTAGGAACAGTGGGAGGGTTTTCAGAATAGGAATTTCTAGACAGTGGGAATTGACTGAATTAAATGCAGGGCAGAAGGAGGTACTAACATTAATTGATTACACTCAAGCTTTCAGACAAATTAATCTGTATGAACAAAATCTTTCGAATCCTTGTAGAAGCTAGACTTTCCAATATGCAGAAAACAGATGATTAGGATCATTTAACCAAATAATTTTATTTAGCTGTGTGTGTATTACACCTTCTAGAGTACTTCCAACACTTATACCTGTATAACAAATGCTTAAATTATTCTAATTTCAGATCCCAACATAGGTGATAATCACTGTGAATAAATATTCCTCTAATAGTTAGAGTAGGTCTTTCACACTTTTGTTGGCTGGCTGACTAAGTTAACCCCTCTTCTTCTGACTGTAGGACTGATGGTCACATTACTTGCTCTTTATCCTAATGTTCCATTGAATGTCAATTGAATATCAGGTCTTGATTGGCCACCTAGGTAATGTCACTATAAAAGTTCTTCTCTGTTTAACCATTTGAAGGTTGGGAGAATAATTCTGCAACATACTAGCAGCATAGAAGGGTGTGATAATGTACTATACTAGGAATATGTGGAAGTTTCAAATAGCAAGATTGCTATATTAATAAGGAGTTGGGAAGGGCATTGAGTACCATGGGGAAAACTCATAAAAGTGATGGAAATCCTATTGATAGTGCAAGGAATTATTTTAAAATTATCTTTAGCAGACCTCTGCTTGACATTTGGACAAATTAACAGCCTGGCCAATGGTTGGGAGTTGGAGTCTATGTCAGGAAATCATACCCAGGCATTCAAAGGAACTATTTCAGGCAGTTAATGTAGGTTTTGATTATTGATAGCAAGAAGATACGGGCTGAAGTGAGGGTCACTTGGAGTATTTCAGTGCAAAGAAGACATGAGACTTCCACTTTCAGACTTAAGCTGACTTGGCTGTTCATGCATTTAAATTGCTATGTATTGTATGTAATGAATCAGGGAGTGCGTTTTCCTGATATTGCTTACCAAATGGGAAAGAGTGAAGTATTTCAATGATAGCATTCTTAATGTATTATAATTAATCACAATCTCCTGGAACTTGCTTTGGGGGAAGAGAACAAGTTTTGAAGATTTTTCTGTGAAATTAACTATCACTCTTTTTCTCTTCTTCCTCTGTCATCAGCTATATTATGAGTAGTTGGAAATGCCTGAGGCTGCAGCTGAGGAGTGCTGATGTATTCAATGGCTGTTTATTCATCTTTTCTCACAAACTCTGCCTGAACAAAACTCAAAAACAGTTCATTGAATTATTTCAGAACTCGTAACTTCAAAACAAAACTTGATATTTCATACAGAAATATCAACAAGATAATTCTAAAATGGTTTTAATACATTCCAAGTTATTCTATGTTAAATTCTTTGCATGACAGGACATGAAGGATTTAATTTTTTTGTTGATTACTGTAAATGTGACTGAAATCTTGAACGGGATATATTTATTGAAAAATGGTAGAGATACTGCAATGATAAACTATTCATAATAAATTAGAGTATTTTATGTATGCAAGGCTTTCACATCCCCATTAAAATCACAGCACTTGCTTACAATAGGATTAAAAGCTTTGGGATATTGTTGGGCAAGAAAAGCCCCATGAATATCATTAGCAGGTCCTGGGGAGGAGGTTTTCGGCTCCTGCTTCCTGTCACCTAATTAATGCTTAGGAGCACAAATGCACAAAATGACGCACCAATATGTTTTTCCAATTATTTTTTTTATTTGATAAATATATTTAGTATGCTTATGGGAATAATTTTAAGTAAATCAGTGTGCAGCCAACCTCAAATGAGAAACAATCCTTTGATGTGCCAGTTAACTAATTCCTTTTGAGATAGAGATCTTTATCTTGCAAACTCTGAAGTGAATAGATGTGAATTCTTTACAATTTTGAAGCCAAAGTATGTATAGTAATTATTTTGACATTTTTGAATAAAGGTCATGGACCATGTCGCAGACGGTTTAAGATATTTACACATTTATCATTTATGTATGTAGCATCACTGTGACCAGAGCTGTGGCATTTTGAAATGGATATGCAGCAGTACCTAACACCCACACATGTAATGCTAATCACGTCACAGTTGCTGTTATGTTGTAATGAGACTGAAGACACAGAGGTTTTCTGACTAAAGTGGATTCGGGAAAGTGTTTTCTAGATTGGTACAGCTATACATCTTGCTTGATGCTTGACAATACCAACTCACTTAGATAAAATAAGATGTAAATGTTTTTGTCAATCTCCTTGGATTTTTGTTCCCCTCAGAAGAATCATTGAGCAATTTAAAATCTTCAACTGTTTCTTCATTGCTCTTGGTTTACATGGAAATGTTCTGTGTATTTTAAATGTCCATCAGTTTCAGGAATCGTTACATACTCTGACAAATGAGGTATTATAGAAAAAGACCCACTGATCTGCAGTGGAATTGTGAATGGGAATTGTGTGCAAACCTATGACAAAATTGATATTGATTTTTTTTTTGCTCATACTTCTGAAAGTACTAAAGACTGGTAGATGCTGTAAGTAGGATGGAAAGAAAAAATATCAGGAACTACTGAAATACCCATACCGAATGGTGTTGATTTTAATGCTATTGTTCTGCTTTCCACATTGATTTTCAGATTATTATGACTAATATGAATCCAAAAGGAAAATACCACTTACATGAGTTTCAGTATTTTAGTTACTTTTGCATATCATTAATATTCATCAAGTAAATTGAATATTACACTGGAGATTTATGTTTTGCACTATTCATTCTTCTTAGGGTACTTGATTGGAAGTAGCATATAAATTACATTTTTATTGGTGCTTACCACGTCAGCAAGGAGAACAAATGAAGTAGCAACAGGAATAAGCTGTAAAGTCCTGCAAGCCTGCGCTGCCATTCAATAAGGTTGTAGCTGATTTAATCTTTGGCCTCTGCTTCATTATCCTGCTCAGTCCCCAACATCATTAATTTCCTTATTCCCAATAAATCTGTCTTAGCCTTGAGAAGAGTTAATGATTCAGAATCCAAGTTCAATGTATCATTTTTAAAGTACATTCACTTTTGTTACATGGGCAAACAGGTTATTCAAATTTCACACAGGAGGATCTCATCAGTGATTAATGGTCATATAATGTGACTCTTTTCTGATATTGCACGAGGAATATGAATTAGCTGGGACATCAGAACTCTTTACTCTTATTCAAAGAGTGCCATTGGATGCTGAAGTAGTAAATAGAACCTTGGTATTCATCCCCAGTAATATGTACATTGCTAATTGAGATTGTGTGCAGAGGCTGGGGTGTCTATGGAACCCACAAAGGCTTACTCACTTACTACAACACAAAGGGAGGCCACAGCCTTTCAGGTCCATGCCAGCTCTCAGCAGAGCAATCTTATCAGTCCCATTTTCCCTCTCCTAATTTCTCTGTAGCCTTGTAATTTATTTTGATTCTGCTGCCACTTAGCTGCATGAAAGGGTAATTTTATAGCAGTCAATTAACCTATCAACATTTCTTTAGACTGTGGGAAGAAACTGGAGAACATGCAATTTTTTTTATCCAAAATAAACTTTATTCATAATAAAAGGACAAACTATATACAATAATAATAAAACAGTGCAAACCTTTACGTTCATGTACAGATCAATTATTAGAGTTACTTTTTACACAAACCACAGCACCACTGCCACTCGTGTGGAGAACATGCAATCTCCTCACAGACTGGATCAAACCCGAGTTCCTAGAGCTCTGAGGAGACTGTGCTAACTGTTGTGTCAGCATCCTGCAAAACCAATTGAGTCAAACTGACACCACTGGGTCAATCTATGCTCCAGGACAGGATCACTGCCTGGTGGACAGCTCACCTGTTGAGGAGAGAAGACAAGCAAATTTTAATGACTGGGACACATAAATAGGTGCTTCTGTCTTCTTGTCTTAAATGGGAGGGACATCTGAGGCAAATAGCTACTCAGCTTGAAGACTGCCCCTGGCATCCTGATATGGATTGGAGGGTTCAGGGAAAGGATTAGCAGTTGGGAAAAGGAGCAGAAAGGGGGAACAGAGTTGAAGTTTGGGACAATGAATGTTTCTCTATGTGACGCAAAGGGACATGTGTGAGATGTAATTTGATACTAATTACCAACAAGCTGATAGTCACAGAGTGAGATCACAAAGACTAGAGAAGGAACTAAATTGGTAACAGAGCTGTTTCTTTGCCAGATTTATAGTAGATACATATTGATGGGGAAAATCAGATCAAAATGTGCCTTAATGTGGTTGATTTCTTCCAGTGAAAAAATATTACATTCCATAGCATCACCATTCTTTTCTTTAACTGAAATATTGACCTCAACAAACATATTATTGATGTTTAAGGTTAATTAAGATATTGTATAATTTCTTCACAAGTGCAAAATTGTAACATGATAATTATTATACTGGCATATTGTAACAATTATATTTTAAATGAATCTAATATCATGTAGCTATATAAAGAAGGTAATTCCAGGGAGTCTGAAATAAATGTTTCCTATCTTGAACAAATTCCTTTATTAAGATTAATTATCAATATGCATTACATTGAGTCAATAATCTTCAACAAACTGTAGCAATCACATCAGACACTAAGTTAAAACTACTTTTACTTCCAGCTACAGCTTAAGACTGACAAGTATGTTAGTGGTGTTGTCATCGGGCATTTAATTCTGCTTGTTAATTTCCTCTCTGCTATTTAATAGAATCATCAACCCATTTATTTTGAACATTGTCACGAATACATTAAAATAGTAGAGAGAAGAATTTAATATAAATACATTCACGTTCTGTAAAACATGTATGCCTAGAGATTCACTAAATGCACAACATAGCAATGGTAATGTCTTCTTCTGTGCTTAAAAATTCATTTTAATTGAAGTCAATGGAATTGAACTTTGGAGGCAGAGTACAATGTACAATGACTTGTTAAGAAAAAGCTTTCATTTACTTAAATTGAAGAATTACTGCTTGGATTGAGAGACTTGTAATTTTCCCTCTGGGCTATCCCTGCATCTGCTTTGATAATACAGGGCAGATCATGGACATATACAGAGCTGTTGAGTGACATGCAGTGTAAGTACATCACTTCCATGGAAAATAAATAAAACTGTAGATGCTGGAATCTGAAACAGAAACAGAAATTCTGGAAGAAATCAGCCAGTCAAGCAGCATCTGTGAAAGCGTCTTGGGTCAATGACCCTTTCTCAGAACAGAGGAGAGAGTGGACGGTTTACAGTTTTCAAAGCAGAGCTCAGAGGAAGAGTGAGGTATAATTACTGACAAGGATACTGATGGACATAAAGACATATGGAGAGGCTGATGGACTGAAAAGGCAGGTGGCAGGTAACATCTAACACAGAAATACAAAGAGATACATTTTCATAGGAAGAATGAAGAAAGGCAATTTAATATAAGACATAATTTTAAAGGGAGAGCAGAAACAGGGAGACCTATGATAATATGTACACAAATCTTTGAAGAAAGCAGGTCAAATTGAGAGAGCAATGGGAAAAGGAACCTCGGCTTTATTAGAGGGAAAGAGTGCAAAAGCAAGGAAGTTGTGTTGACCTTTCATAAAACACTGGTCAGTCACAACTCAAGTATTGTGTCTAATTCTGCACACTGCACTTCATGAAGGATATGAAGAATTTAGAGAGAGGAATGGCTCATGGAGTGAGCAACTTCAGTTGGGTGAACAGAATGGAGGAGATGAATTTATTCTTCTTGGAGCAGAGAAGTTTATTTAATGGGTGATCAAGGTACCAACAGGCCCACTCAAATAAGAAACAGCTCCAATTGACAGAAGGATTGACAACTAGAGAGGACAGTTTAAAAAGTAAAACCTAAGAAAACACAAGGAAAAACCTTTTCACCGAGTAGTTATGATCTGGAATATGCTATTTCAAAAGGATGATGAAAACAAATTCAACTAACTTTCTAAAAAGAATTGGATAAACACTTAAAGGGAAACAAAATTGCAGGTACACAGAAAAGACTGGATTGGTCATATAAAATACTGACATGTGCTAAATTGGTTATTATACCTCTTTCTGTGCTTTCATACTTCATGATTCTATGTAGAAATAAATAAACATGATTATTAGTAATCATTAAAAAAATCAATGCATTGAATTCATATCTGGGTCTTACTTAATAATTAAACATTTATTTTATTAATTACTTAAAATGTTTAAGTCTCTGCCAATTACAATTAAACATATTTATATATGATTAATACACATAAATATTTTTAATTCAATGCTTAGACTGAATTGCTTTTAATTAAAACTCATTCTCAATTTACTTTGATTAAATGTTATAGTTGAAATAAACAAATATTTACAAAGATAAAATTAATGTTGCTTGTTTTTGCTAATAAGAACAGTTAAAATGCTCTTTAAGCTGATGAGGCAGGTTGGATTAAATTAATTGCTTGATATTTACTTTGCATATTTCATAATTCTGTCAGTTCAGCAGATGTGCAATGGAATACTCATTAGACTTCCCAACTCTGTTAATAATATCATGAGGCAAATTGCCCAGTACCCAATTAGTCAGTGGGTTGGGGTTGGAATCAGCTGGTCTATCAGCCATTTCCATTCCAACATGCAACACATCTCGATCAAAAAAAGCATGGTAATAAGCTATCAGAATTCAGTTTAATACTGTTGTTGTACAAAGGGACATCAATTTCAAGGAAAAGTAAGCAATTTTTTTTGTAAAGTGTTATTTTTCTAATAACTGAAAAATAGTTTTGAGATGTTTTGGGACCACACTTGCAATCAGCTTTGTGCACAGCTTCAAGAGATTTCTTCATTTTTTTTTTAAACTGAAGTTGCAAGTGCAAACATAACAGATGTTCTGAAAGGTAACCTGGAATTCAAATCACAAAAATCTAATTGCATTATTTTAAACTATAATTTTCCAGTGTTCTATTTTCGATGAGGATCTTTTTGATGTAAGGTAATGGGATGCAGAATTGCCCCTATGGTGTTATTAGCCCAATCTCTAATTTGTATCCTCCCCTTGTGACAGCCAATGAAGGGAATACAGTCTTACAAAATCTTAATGTAAAAGACACCCGCAATTTTAAGCTAATTTAGTTCTTCATCATTCTCGGCAATTGAAACTGTCACTTTTTTAGTATGTACCAGAAGGGAAATTGTTTACTATGCTCCTTGCATGTGTTGCAAAACTCTCATGCAATATTTTCATTGTGTTAAAGGCAATGAAATCAAGATCAGGGGCTGAGAGTTAAAATAAGTTAAGTCTCTGTGAGTCAACCAGAGTCATTGTTAGTGAGATTGCTAATTGGATGAGACATTAGATGCCTCACCCTAAAGGTGGCCATAGTTTTAGAAGAATATGTTAACAAAGATAGGACTTTCTGCCCTTCCATTGCACAGTTTGTGCTGTTTCAGAAAATCAAAACTGGCTCACTTATCAATATTCAGTAGTATGTATACTGGGAAATTATGATGGAAATTACCTTCCTCAATAGCTTTTATGACTATTTTATTTAATTTTCACTCTGGGACCTATGCAATGGGTAGAGCAGAACTGACTATTGTGTTGCTGTCAAGCACAACTGGGAGGAAGATTTTCTCTGTGCACCTTGTGTGATGAATGAGTAAACAAGCTGATAGTTTCCTTTCAAATACTGCTCAGAGGATAGCATCTTCCATTAACTATATATCTATAATAAAACATTTGGCATATGTTGTCTTGTCCTCCAAGTATCATGCTTAAGTTTAATATTATAATTCAGAAAAGCAGAAAGAAATAAACAACACATTGAGAAAAATCAGGTGATAGGGACAGCATGTTATGAGCAACAGCATGTTTTTTGTGCACTTAAATCAATGCACTTAAACAGGCTTCCTTATAGGTGCACGAGCCATTTTATGTTGAATGTACCGCTTGTGGGTGTTCTGACAAACCCAGGTGCAGAAATTGTTAATTTATCCCATAATGTTTGTATCCTTTTCAAATCTTTACAAGTCACACTTTGATTAAAATTATATCAATAGTTGTCTGGTTAGGTCTCAAGAGCAGTTATGTTAAGCATTTATGAAGGAACAAATTGACAGTTTTAATATTTTCAGGCTTTACCCAAATGGTAAAACAATGCCTGCTGCACTGCATGGCTTTTTTTAAAAGCACTGTACCCTCAAGCTTACTACAAGAAATGCAGTGGGGTGATCTGTGAATATTCTGTCAACAACGTGATCTACCATAAATATTGTAGAAACACCGAGAACTGTGTACTGTTCTTGTCAATTACACTTCTCAGTTAAACATTTAAATATCACACTCAAGCTTCAAAATTTCAAAAAAGCACAGGAAAATAACATCAGGTGCTTCAATATCCATTGTCTCTTAATTTACCTTCACACATTTCTCATTTCCAGCCTGAACAGCATTTAAGGTTCAACTGAACTCACCCACTTGCTTACTCGTCGAGTAGATTTTCACACATTAAATGAATGCATTCTAAATTAGCAACTGTATTGTACATTTTGCATTTATACAGAACACCACTTCATGGTCTGACTGACCATGAACAATACCAGACGTGATCTAACAGGACATAGAAATTGTTATTTTGGTTATGTTTTGTTTATCATACTACATCTGTCCTATTAAATCCTATTTTGTTACAGATGAAGAAACTGTTCAATATTGAGCATTATTGGATATATTGAATGCCTCTCATCTAACACACTGATACTTAGAGCTAACCTGTAAAATACCTTCAACAAATTAATTCCTTAAATTTGTATTAATTAAACCATGTGGACTTATTGGGCTACTACTATCAGAAGTGGAATAACACCTTCTGATTTGCAGAGCAGTCTCCACTGAGAGTTTACTTCATGTCATGCCGTCGATGCAGACTGATGACATGATTAGACAATTGTATTATTGTGTACCTGGAGCAAAGGAGGTGAGCTTTATGAATCTCTAGCATTTTCCTGTGAAAAAACTTATCCCCAATGGTATAATATTAACCATACTACTTTATTTCTTATATTGTTTTTTTCCCCCAATAACTCTCCAAACATTGCCTCTTAGTAATTTACAGGATTCTGAAAAATATTGGGATTGAAATTACATCAGTGGTGTCATTGTTTGACCACTATGGTGTTTAAAAAATTAGGAACAAAATGCACATGAGCTATTTCCGACAAAATCTGATGCTGGTGCTGCTTCTCTTAACTTTGCATTGTTGAACTCTCATTAAATAACAGGAAGGAACTCCGTCCCACAACTAAAGGGATCATAAACTACTTCAGTACAAGTTATTGGATAATTTCTTCTAAATATTGCTACAATTATATGCTGTTTCACTATAGTTCTGTCATTGCAAGAGTCAATGGCGAGAGGCATGTTGGGAGCAGGAGGACGGTTTGTTGAACATGTCTTCTGCCCAAATCAACTCTTCCCAGTCATACAATAGTAGATGTCTCTTTGCACTGCAGCATCCATGGGGAATGAAAAGATACCTCACTGAGAAGAACATGGTGCTAGAAGGAGAAGCAGAAGACAGTGAGGAGAGGAATAGGTAAGGGTGGGATGAGGAGAAGGGTTCTCAGCAGAACCTGCCCAACCCCACCAAAGGTCCTTAGATTATTCCTACCTGTAGCTCAGCAGAAACAGTAGAAATGTGTGCCCTTCAATAATGATATTACCACTAAAATTTGCCAGTTGCTGCACCACCACTGCAATCTCAGAACAGGGAAGGAACTGCCAGTAACTCCCAAGGTAAACACAGCAATTAACTTTTATGCATCTATGAACTTCCACATCTCAGTTTCACATCCACTGTTGTGCATTGACCTTGATTAGGTGCAAGAAGAAGATTCTACTCTTCAAGTCAGCTCCTACCAAGCACTATACCTAATTCACACACATGTGAAATATTTGTCCTCTTGAAGGGTCTTCAAACATTTACCCAAGCCCCAACAAAATTTCTCAATAAAATGTCATGATTGTCATACCAATTTATATTTGTTATTCAAATCATGGTCACTTTTCTGTAAATTAGAAAGACATCATCCACATTTAAAAGTATGGCCATAAAAACAAGCATAAGAAATAAAAACAGGAATAAGCTATTCATCCCCTTTCAATAAGATCACAACTGTTCATTTATCTTCAAGCTATTTTCCTGCACTAACCCCATGTCCCATGATTCCCATTCACTTAGCATGTCTCTATCTCCCTGAGGCACCAGGGCCAGTCTCTGTGGCACCCCCCAAGTCACAGCTTTGCAACCCAGAAACGACCTGTTTTATTCCTATTGTCTATTATAGGAATATGACTGCTAACCAATCCTTAATCCATGTCAGGAAATGCCCCTCATTCCATCTGCAATAGTTTTATTTCATAATCTCCAGAGTGGCATCTTATCAAAGACCCTCTCAAGATCCAAATATACCACATCTGCTGGTCCCTTCTTATTTTTTTCACCTAGTTACAACTTCATAAAACTCTAGCATTCTTTTCATAAATCCATGTTGACTCTGCTCAGTCCTATTATTATTTTCTAAGTAACTGGTTACCCCTTCCATTAGAATAAATTCTAGCATTTTCCTGACTATTGATGTCAGGGTAACAGATTGGCATTTCCCTAATTTCTCTCTCCCTCTTTTAAATAGCAGTCATAACATTTTTTTTCCAATCTGTGAGAACCAATCTAGAATCTACAGAATTTTGGAAACTGACAACACGTGCATCTACTATCTCGATGACCATCTCTTGAAAACCTTGGACTACAGGTTTTCTGGTTCTGGAGATCCACTGACTCTCAGTCCTATTAATTTCTCTCAGATTTTTTTAACTAATGCTCATTTCCTTCACCTCTATCACTCATGACCTATTTTTAAAGACAACTCCAGTAGGTGGCACCACAGGAGACTGCAGAGGCTGGAATCTGGAGCATAAAACCAGATGAAGGATCTCGACCTGAAATGCTGACTGTCCATTTCCCTCCACAGATGCTGGCTGACCTGCTGAGTTCCCCCAGCAGTTTGTTTTTTTACTCCAGTAGGTGGTGCAGTGGTGCTTCAGTGTGGCACAGAGGCACTGCAGCTAGTACAACTGTCTTGCAGTTCCAGCAACCTGGGTTTGACCCTGACCTCACGTGCTGACTATGTGGAGTTTACTTTTTCTCCCTGAGACCCCTTGACTGTGTTTGTCCTTGATGTGAGCTCCTTGACTCCACCCCGTAACATTATGTCCACCCTTGCTGCCACTCCTGACTAACAAGAAAATGAAAAGGCCGTATTCCAAAAAAAAAGGCCTCAGGAGCAGACAATATCTGTTCCATGCTGCCCAAACTGCTGTGAAGTTCTACCATTCTTTGCTTTATTTCAGATTTCCAGTATCTGCAGATCTTTTTATTCCCATCTGTGGAAGAGTCTGCAGTTCCCACATTGGCTTCATCAGTCACGTTAAAACCCACAAAGCCAGAGTGGAAGTGAGCCATCAACGATCCCAAAGGACTCCCCAAGAAGATGTATTTCATATTCAAGGAGGGTGATACTCAGGGTTTTTTAAAAATAATAACTTACGAACAAGTAAACAGAGAGGTCGTTTACTTCGTCACAACATGTAAGCCTCAATCTGGTAATTATTTATGCATGATGAATAGCTGTGGGAATTGTGTTGTCAATGACAAGTGCATGATCTCACCTCAAATACAATATTAATGTAAATTCCAAGGGCAGCACATTGGTAACAGAGCCTTTAAAATGCTTCATTCTTGTGTGAGATAACCATTGCAACACAGCATCTTTGCAAGTTGATTGAATATATCAATTTAATACTATAGTTTAGATTTAGCTGTCTTTGTCCTAACCGTGCTGTCCTACTCCATGGTGGGTCATACACTGTACAGATATATGTGGTTGAGCCATCAGTCTGCCTTTCTTATCTAGTAAGGAAAGAGAGAACATCATGTGCAGTAAGAAGCTGTAATTCTAACATGTACCGTCGCTGGGCAACACTTATGTACAGAGAACCTCTAAGAAAATTCTTCCATTTTCACATCTACTCCTTCAACACATAAACCAGTGCAAGATTTTCTTTAAATAATAATGAACGTTTTCTGGGAATGTTTATTAGTTTATGGATGTCCTTTGCTGTTTTACAATAAAATAGAAAGAAAGGTCCCCTTAAGCATAACACCTTCAGATATAATTATAATATCTTGTACCAAACTCACTAAAGAGAAGCGTCATAAAATTCTAATTAAAACATTTTAATTAGACTAATAACATTGTTATATATGCATCTATTAGAAGATATATTATGGTGTGAAAATTAGCCAAATGAATGATTTTCTAGTTAATCTGCTTTCTGCATTCTGAGAGACACCGAGGGTCAAAGGTAGATGCCATTGTTCATGGAAGAATAGCTTCATCCTGCTGACCATCATATGGAATTGTACCTCACTGCATGGAGGGAATGGCAGTACCAAGGATGTTTGCATTCATCCCTTCTAATGCTGAGGCTTCCTGACTAGTTGGTGGCTCTGACGTTACAGTGCTTCCCAAAAGCATTCAACTCCTGTGGAACGCAATATACAAGAGCATGGTAACTATTCTTCTGGACCTGCACAATCTGGATACAATCATTATTTCTTCCCTTATATGAATGCACAGAGAGGGGAAGTCATAACATTAGGCATGACACTCATTGATTTAATGAAACTGCCTTCTCTGCTAAAGTCAGCTCTTGAAAACTTTGTAGCCAGTTTCCTCTGGAAGAGATACTGAGCAACGAAAGAAATCACCGACTATAACTATCATAAAATACTTTAAAAGCTCTCTGCGAAATGAAATCGAGATTTCACAAGTATGTCTGCTTTTCTGTGCTTTGTGTTTATGTTCTTGGACCGTAATTTAGAAAGGATTGACAAAGTGAATAACCTTAGAGGAAAAGAAAAAGTACAAGGCTGGTATTGAAGACAAAAGTTGTCAGCGCAAAAGTTGTAGATAAGTGTTGAAAAATATGTTAAATCCACTTCATTCTCCTTTCCTGCGTCTCCTCTCACCTATTTTAAATTAATAACACTCAGAAAAACTATAGCTTCAAAACATACAGATGCAGCACTTTTTATCTCAGCACAATCTGTGAAGAGGGGTGAGTGTCACCATGGTGCCTTGTCCATTTGGAGCAATAAATGAACACAAATGTGAAAATGCTGATTTACATTAGGTGACATTTTGTTTCTATTTTGAGTAAGTCTTGATTTAAGTAGCTAACGTTCCTGTCAGAAATAGCAAGGGCCAAATTAAAACATGTCATCAAATAACATGAACATCCCAGACTATTAATGCCTACCCTAGAGAGTTTAGGTTATCCAAAGTGTTGCTTCCCGTGTCCCAGCCTGTATGAAGCCCCATTCATTAATCACCTCAGCTACGTGGTGAATAGTGTTAGCAAGGTCAGCAGCCAGAAGGATTCCCAAGGCCCTAAACTGGAGGCTCCGGCTGAGACATCCAAAGGCGAGGCTGACCAAAGAGAAAGGAAATGGCAGACAAATGATGCCAATCCTCTTTAAGATGGTCACATCACTGCCGAAAACAAAATGATTGAAGTTGCACAGCAGTTTCCTCGTGACAACACAGGTAGCCAACACTACCACTGCAACCACCATAAGCTTTGCATTTTACCCTATAATAGACATATTTTTGGCCTTGATGGATGAACATAAGATTACCCTGACCTGCACTGGTACTTGATTAAGCAATTCTTCAGATATAAAAGTCCCTTTATGAGCTTCCCTTTCCTACCTTTGTAATCTCCTGCAGCCCATTAGCACTCCAAGATGTCTGCATGTCTCTTGTGCAGGCCTCTTCAACTGCCAAGCCCCTGAGTTCTGGAATTCCATCCATAAAGTTTTCTGTTTTTGCCATCTTTGTTTAAAAACATTCCTGTGAAGTACCTTGAAACATTTTTGGTATGTTAAAAGGTGATATATAATTAGAAATTGTTGTTGATTGGTGACAGCTTCTACAAGGCGGCTCAGGTGAAATATCCTTTGGGGGAACCACTTGCTTCACGATTGATTGCAGAGCGTTAGTACAATGAGCTAGAATCCCACACACATTGGTAGTGGATACTTACATATTATGATATTGATGAACTGGCAAGATGGCATATGGAATTTAACCTTAAAAGATGTGAGGTGAGGCATTATGGGGTGCACTAAAAAGGCAAGGATATACAGAATGGAAGAATAGTAGGACTTTGGTGTGCATGTCCAAAGATCCCTGAAGACAGGAGCATGGGTAGAAAAGGTGATTAAGAAAACAGAGGTTGTTTGCCTTGATTGGACAGAAAATAGGAGCAGGGAGGTTATGGTACAACTGCATAAAGTGCTAGGCCACAGCTGGAGTACTGTATGCAGTTCTGGTTGCCAAACAAAAGGAAGGATGTAATTGCAATGGAGAGGACACTGTCAATTATTTTCTCTTGTGTGCTTACCCAATTTTCATTTGAAAGCCTGAATAGACCACCATTCTTTACAGGCACTGAATTGCAGGTTATAATCATTCTTTGTGTAATAACCTTTTCCTGTGTATAATAACCACTCTCTGAATAATAATTGCTTTCTATGTATAAGTACTCTTTGTTTAATGCATTTGGTTGCTTCCACATCTAATATTTAAATGTTCTGAACTGTACGTACCATTGTAAATGGCCTAACAAAAAACATTAGATTGTTACCTCTGTACTTCACCTCCACTTCGATGTTTAACAGGAATTGCATTTAAGGCAAGAAGCAACTGTCAATATAAAGTCTTATGATAATCTGGAATAATTACAGTATAATCTAGATAGAAGTAAAATTGTTTCAGAAAGCCTGATAAATGTGGACTGAGAATGATTAGGCATGGTAATGTAGCGGTTAGCGTAATGCTTTACAGTGCCAGCGACCCGGGTTCAATTCCGGCCGCTTTCTGTAAGGAGTTTGTACGTTCTCCCCATGACTGCATGGGTTTCCTCCAGTTGCTCCGGTTTCTTCCTACATTGCAAAGATGTACGGGTTAGGAAGTTGTGGGCATGCTATGTTGGAACCGGAAGCGTGGCGACAGTTGCGGGCTGCCCCCAGAACACATGACGCAAAAAGATGCATTTCACTCTATGTTTCAATGTACATGTGACTAATAAAGATATCTTATCTTAGATTATAATTCTCTGCATAAAGAGTGGACAGTAAACCTCAACAAAGGGGTACGTTTTATCTAATGTAATAATTTAATGATTCCCGCATTCTTATAATGCACTGAACATGCACTCAGCCATGCACTTGAATCCTCATTATGCATTAATTAATGTAATTGAATCTCACAGAACAGGAGGACATTCTGTCCATTGTGTCTGTGTCAGCCATTTGAAAGGCCTATCTAATCATTCTCAGTCCACATTTTTTTCCTTATAGACTTCAACCTTCCACGTTCTGAGTAAAAATTGAATTCACTTTTTAAGAGTCACAAATGAATCTACTTCCACTGAACTCTCAGGCAGCACATTCCAGATCATAACAACTCACTGTGTAAAAAATGCCTCCTTATCTCCTCTCATATCAATAATGCCTTTCCCTATTTATTAGAGCTTAGCTCTCATGAATATGTGGGCACACTGCCAAGTAATGTCAGTTTGTGAACCTCAGTCAAGGTTCAAAACCCCTTGAATAAATTAGCAATTAAAAAAGGTATCTTATCTGTGAAGTGCTGTCTTGTTCACATTTCAGTCATTTCATTTCTGATTTATAAGTCACTTAAACACACTAATTACTCCACTGTTGGTGGCATAATATAATGATCTGTGAACCATCCTGGGAACAGCTATCACATCAATGTCACAATCTCACTTGAAACCTACAAAATGTTAATCATACATTTGCCTTGAAGGAAAACATTAACAGCTGAATAGTAAATGCTGCTACTGCTCAGCAGCCAGAATTGGATGCAGACATACATCTTGATAATTTGGAATGATGTTTGACTAAAATTGGGAAAAATTTATCCAATTATTTCTTATCATTTTTATACCATTACAAGATAATATAACAGTGGAAAGAATGACATGGTGCAGGCAGGAATTAAAAATGATTAAGGATGGATATTGTCATGTTTCCATCTCTCTGAAACCACTTTGATTCCCAGGGTCCTATACAGGCTGAAGGAGTATGCCACAGTCAGGAATATATTACATCTGACACACTTGCCACAAGTTATATCCTTTGACCACTGTACACAATGGCCTTTTAGTGTTTGGTCTTTAATGTTCTCCAAATTGCAGCATTACCAATGCCAGCACATCTAGAATTTACACGGGCTCAGGAAAAGGTACTGGAGATTTATTTTGGCCACAGAATATGGATTGTTGCAATCTCCATCTGCATCTGGCTTTGAACCTGAACCTCAACTGTATATCTGGGCTGGAAGGTAGGGATATGCTCTTTACGATGAGGGCTAATTTACCTCATGAATGCTGTCCATTCAAAAGGAGGGTTGAAAACCAAGGTCAGCATGTGTTTTGGAAGAAAATAAGAAAATGTCAAGGGCAAGAAATTCTACTTAACCTGCAGTTAACCACCTTGCATTTCCAGTCATTCAGCCTAGTATTCACATCTTGAATAACCTGCAATGTATAATACCTTTTGGGTTCTAGGTGGTAACATGCTGAATAGCAAATTAATGCATGGGAAACATGAATAGTACTAAAAGGAATGTCTGATTTACTTGAGATTCTTAGACTGTACATCGGTACACAATGACACATATTATCAAGTAGGTCATGTAATGATATTACACGTATATATACTATACTGCTTACCTCCTTAAAATAAATGAAAGCATGAAACTAGTTTAACAACATTTGCAAATCTATGAATATAACTGATCAACTGGATGTTGAATTTTCATTGATCTTTGTATCTATATTCATGTGACTTGTGTTGATCTTGGAAATTCAATAGATATTGTAGATGTAGTACTCATCTCTGGAGTCATTGCAGGTGTCACTTCTTGACTTTCTTAGGTCATGTTCTGTTTCGACTCTTCAGCCACTGTAGGACTCACTTCAAAAGTATATTTAAACTCACAATCATCCTCAATTTTCTTCCGCCACATTATCAAGTCATCTGCGTGAAACTTGCTGAGAATGGGAGAGACTGCAGATGCTAGAATCTGGAACAAAAAAATAGAATGCTGGAAGAACTCAGCAGGTCAAGCAGCATCTGTGGAGTCAAGAGGTGCAAGTCAACATTTCGGATCGAGACCCTGCATCAGGACTGAGAGGGAAGAGGAAAGACTGCTAATATGTAGCAGTATGAGGGGGTGGGATAGAGACTGGTAGGTGATAGATGGAATCGGATGGGGAGAAGAATACAGGTGGATGGAACCAGGTGGGGGAAAGGGAGGATGGGAGAGATGTACAAAGGGAGAAGAAAATTAGATGGGTGTGTGAGATGAGAACACTGGGGGTGTGGGTTACTTGAAATTGGAAAATTCAATGTTCATGCCATTGGGTTGTTGGCTACCCAAGTGGAATATGAGATGTTGTTCTTCCAATTTGCTTTTGGCCTCTCTATAGCGATGGAAAAGGCTGAGGACAGACAGGTCAGCGTGGGAGTGGCAAGGAGAAACAAAATAACATGATAAAGACGTAACATGCATAACCAAAAGCTAAAGATGGCTTTTGCAGACAGAGCACAGGTGTTCCCCAAAATGGTCACCTAGTCCATGCTTGGTTTCACCATTATAGAGGAGGCCACATCGTAAGCACCAAGTGCAGTAGACTAGTTTGGAAGAGGTGCAGGCGAACCTCTACCTCACCTGGAAGGACTGTTTAGGTCCCTGGATGGTGGTGAAGGGACAAGTGTTACACCTCCTACAGTTGCAGGGAATAGTACCATGGATGGGCAGGGGTGGGTGGGGAGGAATGACTGGACTAGGGAGTCACGTAAAGAGTGTTCCCTACAGAAAACAGAAACCTTCTCCCCCACCTAGTTTTCTCACTTTGTTTAGTTCTCCCATCCCCCTCTCCCCCCCCCCCCCCCACCTGGTTCCATCTGCCCATCATCCCTTCCCCATCCAGTTCCACCTATCACCTACCAACCTCTATCCCACCTCCCTCATACTTCAATCATTCCTTTTCCCTCTCAGTCCTGATGCAAGGCCTCGGCCTGAAACCACAACTTACACCTTTTGCCTCCACAGATGCTGCTTGATCCACTGAATTTCTCTAACATTTAGTTTTTGTGAAACTTGCTGAATCTCTCGTCAATTCTTACAAGAAAGTTCTTGGAGGCATATATCTCCACAGTCTCTTCAATACCCCATTTTCTTATTTTCATCCTGACTGGAGGCATTGATATGTGAACATTATCATTAAAATCAGAACCTCTTTCCTTCACAGCATGTCTCCTGCTGCTTGTTTTCCCTTCTTTCACCCGCATTCTTTGAAACCAGAATCAGACTTGTCTTTATTCTTCCAAGTTTCAGCGTATTGTGGCCTGTGGTGAAGTGAAGTTTTGATCTAAGCTCAGGGCAAAATCTGCAACATGCTGCTTTATTATAATCCTTGATCTGTCTTCCATGACTTGCTTCTTAATGATTGCTCTTCCATCATATATTTTGATCTCTCAGCTTCCCTGTTTGAGACTGAAAATTAAGATGCGAAGTAATATTTGATCCCATTTTGTTTCATGAAATGTTCAAATGAAATGATGGACATTCTGTAATGTGTTCAGTGGTGCTCCATGAACTAACGTACTTGAGCTAAGATCATTTTGAATGGTTGTCTGTCAATACCGGGAAACCTTTAGTGATCTATGTGGACACACTCGAAAGGCTTTGTGAGCCACTTTCATGTTGGATTGATGCTCCCAATGGCTGCAGTTGTAGAAAGCTCTGCACATGCTGGATTCTCTTCCAGATCCTTGTTTATATTGGGGCAATGAACAAAGCTACAAGTGACAGCTTTCACAAAAACAATGTCCAAGTGCTTTGAATGTATTTCTTTGAGTCTACCTACTCTATTACTCCATCTGATGCAGCCCTTATAACATCTGCGATGGAAGGACTTTAAAGTTGCACTCAGAGATGTGTCTAGATCAAGAAATGCTGGAAATGTGGGAAGAGAAACAGAGATAACATTTCCAATTGAAAATTTTAAAAAATGTAGATGCTGGAAATCTGGAACAAAAAAAACTTAGCAAGAAAGAGAAACAGAGTGAATGTTTCACGGTGACATTCCTTCTGAAACATTAACTCTATTTTCTTTGTTCGTGTTTAATTGTGTAAAAGCATGAGACAGATTCAACTTGGTAGAGATCTTGACCGCGATCTATTCAGCATACAGGTCCCGTAACATGTGCAAAGTGCACTGTTTATCGTCTATAGCTTACGTAAATATTATACACACAAAGTGCTGGAGGAACTCAGCAGATCAGGCAGCATCTATGGAGAGAAATAGATGTTTTGGGTTGACACCCTTCATCAGGACTGGAAAGGAAGAGGACAGAAGCCAGAATAAGAAGTTCGGAGGAGGGGGAGGAGCACACACACACAGGTGATAGGTAAGTCCATGTGCGAGCGGGCAGGTAGGAGGGTGGGGGAGGGGGGAGAAGTAAGAAGCTGAGAGGTGATAGGTAGAAGAGACAAAGGGCTGAAGAAGAAGGAATCCAGTAGGAGAGGGCAGTGGACCATGGAATAAAGTGAAGGAGGTGGAGAATAGATGGACAGGTCATGAGGGCAGAGGAAGGGGAAAGAGAAGCAGGGAGGGGGGCCACAGGAATGAGGGAAGACAAAGGTGGGTGGGGAAGGGAAATAAAAGGTGAGGAGAAGAGGGGAGGAGTTACTGGAAGTTAGAGAAATCAATGGTTAGGCTGTCAGTTTGGAGACACCCAAAGCGGAATATGAACTGTTGTTCCTCGAACCTACGTCTGGCCTCAATGTGGCAGTAGAGGAGGCCATGGATAGGCATCTCGGTATGGGAGTGGGATATGAAATTGAAGTGGCTGGCCACTGGGAGGTCCTGGCTATTACGGCAGACGGAGCAAAGGTGCTTGATGAAACAACCTGACGGCCTCAACATCAATTTCTCTAACTTCCGGTCACCCCTCCCCTCTTCTCCCCCCCTCTTTTTTCCCTTCTCATCCCTCCTTTGTTTTCCCTCAATTCTGTGGCCCCCTACCCACTTCTCTTTCCCCTTCCCCTGCCCTCATGACCTGCCCATCCCTTCCCCACCTCCCTCCCTTTATTCCATGGTCCACTGCCCTCTCCTACCGGATTCCTTCTTCTCCTGCCCTTTGCCTCTTCTACCTATCACCTATTACTTCTCCCACCCCCCCTCCCCCACCGACCTACCTTCCCCCTCTCACTTGAACTCACCTATCACCTGCCTGCGTGTTCTCCTCCCCTGACGTCCTTATTCTGGCTTCTGCTCTCTTCCTTTCCAGTCCTGATGAAGAGTGTCAACCCAAAACATCGACTGTTTATTTCTCTCCATGGATGCTGCCTGACCTGCTGAGTTCCTCCAGCACTTTTTGTGTGTATTGTTCCAGATTCCATCATCTGCAGAATCTCTTGTCTCTTACGTAAATGTAACTTTTAATTCCTGTGAAACCAAACAGTTTTGTCTGCTTGGGTACCACAACAATGGTTTTTGCCCAATCACTCTATGAAGTTTTCAATAATGCAACATGTTGTTTGAATTTGTTCAATATTTCCATGACTTGAATGTTCACTGTGAAGGTCACTGATCCAGGCTTACAGTAGATCGGCCTGACATTTGTTTCAATGCTAATGTTGGCTTTGTGCACCTTAACATTAGGATGCAAATCTTTGAACATTGCTCTGGAGGTTTATCTAGTTCTGGTTGCCTCATTATGGGAAAGATGTGGAAGCTTTAGAGAGGGTGCAGAGGAGATTTACCAGGACGCTGCCTGGATTGAAAAGCACGTCTAATGAGGATAGGTTGAGCGAGCTGGGGCTTTTCTCTTTGGAGAGGAGGATGAGAGGTGACTTAATAGAGGTGTACTAGATAATAAGAGGCATAGATAGAGTGGACAGTCAGAGACTTTTTCCCAGGGTGAAAATGGCTAACATGAGGGGGCATAATTTTAAGGTCATTGGAGGAAGGTATTAGAGGGATGTCAGAGGTAATTTTTTTTTTTTTTTTTTTTTTTTTTTTTTACACACAGAGTGGTGGGTGCATGGAACGCACTGCCGGCAGAGGTGATGGAGGCAGATACATTAGGGACATTTAAGACACACTTAGATAGCCACATGAATGATTGAAAAATAGAGGGTTATGTGGGAGGAAAGGGTTAGATAGATCTTAGAGCAGGATAAAATGTCAGCACAACATCGTGGGCCTAAGGGCCTGTACTGTGCTGTAATGTTCTATGTTTGATGTAGTTGTGAAGTGCTCCCACTAAATGCATTCTTCTTATCCACCTTAAATTCTCTTTGTCAATCTTTCCCAATCAGAGTTGCTCTTTGTGCAGGTTCCTATCTTAGATTAATTCACACTTTGACGATTATGAGAAACTGCACATCACACCTAATCTAAAGCTTTTAGTGCCTCACCAGATATGACTTCAGATTCAGCCTACTCTTTACTAATCCCACTTTGAGGATCCTTTTATGCATATCAAGGCCTAACCAGACTGCAAAACTGTGGAAATTGCAGATCCTGCGGTTTCAAGCCTCTCATGCAGAAGGCCAGAGCACTTGATCCGCTCCACTCCTTGAGTGTCTGGGCTCCCTCTTGGCTGCTCTCAGGGCTTGTCATCAACCCACTCAATCCCAGTTTGCAGACTCTCCTATTTCTGCAGCAGACCCCATGAAACAAATTGATCACATTCCTTGATCGGAGCAATGAACTGCAGTGCACCAAGCGATGTGTACTGAGATGGGAAGTGAGAGCCACTAAGGTCAAACGCTACACACATCATTTGAATGAATGAATCATTTAATTAAAGTGGCACAGTTAACAAACTTGCATCCACTGAGAGTTGCATTCATGTGCAGTCACTGTACATGAATGTGGAGATAGAGTCACGGAGACAGAGTTGTACAGCACGGAAACAGATCCTTTAACCAGACTTGTCAATGCATAACAGGGTGTCTATCTATGCTAATCCCATAATTCCTGCATTTGGCCCATATCCCTCTAAACCTTTCCTATCCATGTCCCTGTCTGAATGCTTTTTAAATGCTGTGATTTTACCTGCCTCTACCACCTCTTCTGGCAGCTTGTTCCATATACCCCACCCTGAGTAAAAAGTTGCTCCTCAGATCCCCTTTAAGTCTTTCCCCTCTCACCTTAAGCTTACGTCCTTTTGTTCATGATTCCTCTACCCTTGGAAAAAGGCTGTGACTATCTACCCTATCTATGGCCGTCATCATTTTATAAACCTCTGAGGTCATCCCTCAGTCTCCTGCTCTTCAATGAGAACAGTCACACTCTATCCAATCTTTCCTTGTAGCTAAAGCCCTCCAATCCAGGCAACATCCTGGTGAATCTCTTCTGCACACTTTCTAACGCTACCACATTCTTTCAAAAGAGTGGTGTCCAGAACTGCACACAATATTCCAAGTATGGTCTAACGTATGTCTTATGCAGCTGCACCATGATGTCCCAGCACCAATCCTCAATGCCCCTGCTTATAAAGGCAAGCAATCTAAACATCTTCTTCACTACCCTATCCACCTGTGTCACCATTTTCAGGAAGCTATGAACTTGCACCCAAAGGTCCCTCTGTACATCAATGCTTCTAAGGTCACTGCTGTTTACTGCACATGCCCTGCTAATATTAGATAACCCAAAATGCATAACCTCAGACTTTTCTGGATTAAATTCCATCTGCCGGTACTCTGCCCAACTTTCCAGATGATCTATGTCCCTCTGTATCTTTAGGCAACAATACTCTATCTACAACTCCACCAATTTTCATATCACTGGCAAACTTGCTTATCAGACCACAGACATTCTCATCCAAGTAATTAATGTATAAGAAAAACAACAAAGGTCCCAGCACCAACCCCTGCAGTACACTACTGGTTACAGACTTCCAGTCAGAAAAACAACCCTCCACCACTGTCCTCTGCCTCCTATCCCTAAGTCAGTTTTGGATGCAGTTTGTCAAAATGCTTTGGATCCCATGTGCCCTAACTTTCAGGACCAGCCTACCATGCAGGGCCTTGTCAAAAGCCTTGCTGAAGTCCACGTTTACCTTGTCTACTACCTTGCCTTCACCATTTTCTTAGTAACCACCTCAAAAAACAATCAGATTTGTGAGGCAAAATTTTCCATACACAAAGCCATACTGATTCACCCTAATCAGTCACTGCCTTTCCAAGTGATCATAAATCCTATCCCTAAGAATTTTTCTCCATTAGTGTCCCTACTACTGGCATAAAGCTCACTAGCCTGTAGTTTCCTGGCTTATCCCTACCACCCTTCTTGAATATTGGAATGTTAGCTACACTCTAGTCTTTGGGTACCTCACCTCGGCCAAAGATGATGCACTAAATTGAGTGGAAAAGCAAATTGTGTAGAGGATGTGGAGGGTCTGCAGAGAGATATAAATAGGTAAAGTGAATGGGTAAGGGTCTGGCAGATGGAATACAATGCTGGTAAATGTGAGGTCATTCACTTTGGATGGAAAAGTAGAAGATCAGATTATTATTTAAATGATGAAAGATTGCAGCATGCTGTTGTGCAGAGGGACTTGGGAGTGCTTGTGCATGAATCACAAAAGGTTGGTTTGCAGGTGCAACAGGTTATCAAGAAGGTAAATTAAATGTTGGCTTTCATTACTGGAGGGATTGAATTTAAGAGCAGGGAGGTTATACTGTACAGGGTACTAGTGAGGCCGACATGGAGTACTGCGTGCAGTTCTGGTCTCCTTACTTGAGGAAAGATATACTGGCTTTGGAGGTGGTGCAGTGGAGGTTCACCAGGTTGATTCCAGAGATGAAGGGGTTAGTCTATGAGGAGAAATTGAGTTGTCTGGGACTATACTCACTGGAATTCAGAAGAATGAGGGGGGATCTTATAGAAACATATAAAACTATGAAAGGGATAGATAAGATACTGGCAGGAAAGTTGTTTCCACTGGTAGGTGATACTAAAACAAGGGGACATAGCCTAAAGACTTGGGGGAATAGATTTAAGACAGATGAGGAGAAACTGTTTTTCCCCAGAGAGTAGTGAATCTGTGGAATTCTTTGCCCAGTGAAACAGTAGAGGCTACTTCATTAAATATATTTAAGGCACAGTTAGATAGATTTTTGCATAGTAGGGGAATTAAAGGCTATGGGGAAAAGGCAGGTAGGTGGATCAGCCATGATCTTATTGAACAGCAGAGCAGGCTCGATGGGCCAGATGGCTTACTCCTGCTCCTATTTCTTATGTTCTTGCTTCCCATAACACCCTGGGATAAATTTCATCAGGCTCTGGGGATTTGTCCACCTAGATGTGCGTCAATATCTCTAACACTTCCTCTTTCCTGATACACAAATGTTCCAGAATATCAGCATACACCTCCCCCAACTGTCCAGCCTCCTCAAGCTTCATCCTGTTGAATACTGACACAAAGTATTCATTCAGGACACGACACATATCCCCCAGTCACACACAAAAACTTCCCTTTTTATCACTGAGGGGACCAACTCTTTCCCTAGCTACTCTCTTGCTTCTAATGTAGAGGGACCTAATATACTTCTAATAGGCATGGCAAAAGATGTCAAATATGTCAATATTTTGGATCATGCAAGACGTTTTCCCAAGAAAACCTATACCGATGGAGGAAAATTGTTTTGTACAACCTGCAATGTAGTGTTAAACCTTATTTGCAAATTAGACCTTGCAAATCTAAATCCAAAATGACATTAAAAGAAAGATGTTAGACAGCTATTGCAACCATGTTTTATCACAGCACTAGGAGATGCCATGCTTGAACTGTGAACTTGTCAAGCTTTCTCAAGTGCAAATAAACTGCTAGAAAAACTGGATAACACAGTGTGAAGGAGTATATTCAGAAACAAATTAACAATGCAGGTGCTCTTCCTTCCAATTGCAAACTTAATCTGGATTACTGACTCTGAGAAGGAGCAGAAATTAACTGAGAATGCATGGAAGATAATTGATTCTGTATGCTTTGTGTTTGTCGAGTCAACAGAACAAAGATTACTATGTATCATCACTCGAACTCATGTGTAGCTTGGAAAAGCTGCAATTATTTCTTAGTTTCTCCCAGTGCTTTTTCTTGAAGTTGTGAATTATCCAACAGCATCACTAGCTGTCATCAGATGCCTTACAAACTCTGGTAGGTTTAATAGGGTCTCCCAGGTGGTAAAGAACAATTCAGCACACCGTACTTAAATGCAATTAAATTCTAAAAGGGTTACTTCAAAATTTGGTGCATATCACATGCAATGTACACATTTTAAGTCCATTAATAGGAGTCAAAATTATTTGCCTCAAGTTGACAAATTCACTGCAATGAAATAAGAGTCAGACTATTCCAACATGCAAATTGTAATTTTAAGTTTCCACAGGTTGAAATAAAAGCAGAAAATGCTGGAAATACTCAGATCAGGCAGCAACTGTGACAAAGAAACAAGGTTAATGGTTCAGATTGATGACTTTCATTAGGGCTCATGATTTTCTCTATTTCTAACATTTTTTATTTTTATCTTAGATTTCCAGCATCTACAATATTTTGGTATTAGTTTATTATTGTCACATGTACCAAGATACAGCGAAAAGCTTTTGTTTTGCGTGCCATCCAGACAGATCATTCCATACGTAATTACATTGAGGGAGTCAAAAGAAAACAGAATGCAGAATATTGTGTTTTTTAGTTACAGAGAAAGTGCACTGCAGGTAGACAAATAAAGTGCAAGGGCCATGATGAGGTAGATTGGGAGATCAAGAGTTCAAGAGTTCATCATTCAGTATATGAGAGGTATGTGTAAGAGTCTGATAACAGCGGGACAGAAGCTGTCCTTGAGCCTGGTGGTTCGTGCTCTCAGGCTTTTGTATCTTCTGCCCAACTGAAGATGGGGGAAGAGAGAACGACGGGGTGGGAGGGGTCCTTGATTATGTTGGCTGCTTTCCTGAGACTGCGGGAAGTGTAGACTGAATCAATGCAGGGGAGGCTGGTTTGTTTGATGGACTGGGCTGCATTCACGACTCTGCAATTTCTAGCAGTCTTGGACAGAGCAGTTGTCATACCAAGCTGTGATGCATCCAGATAGGATGCTTTCTATGGTGCATCTGTAAAAATTGGTAAGAGTATACTTTTAGACAACAGATTTATCCCGGTAAAGTGGCACTGTGCTTGTAACCAGTATTAACAAGATGGAATTCTTGGTTTGAAGCAATGCTTTACAATGTTGAGCATGTCACTGATTACAGTGTCTACATTGAAGGGGAGATCTCACCAGGCACTCATGTAATGAAAACACTGACTTTGCTATCACTTGACACACTATTAGTGAGAACTATCAAATATTTTGAGATGAATTCTGTTTCCATTGGTCAATCATGCAAAACTGTAATGGATATGACACAACAGCGTAAAACAAGTGCACGATGAACATGCAGACCAGAATGCATTTCTTCAAGTAGTGCTCAGGAAATCACCAGCTTGAAGAGGGGCAAAGCTTACACAACCAGGGCTATTATTTATAAAGGCAGTTCAAGTACTTGATGTCAAGCAAGTGCAAAAATTAACTGAGCACACTCTCCTGGATTCTACCCTAACCTTGGCTGTGATGCTAAGGTACAGCTTGCCCCATAAGTGAACATGAAACAAATAAATTGCAGAGATTTTGGGATTCGGTTATATGGTAGTTTCCAAAGTAGAGTTTGCTGTGGTAATTAAGTGATGGATGTCAACCTTGTCAGGTTCCATCAATGCTGAACATGCAGCTTCTTGATATGGTCAAGCCTCAATAAAACAACACACAGTAAGAAGGAGAAGACTGCAGCTGGATTTACAGTGCTTACCTTCAATATCTGTAAAATATGATTGAATTCAAAGAGTTGTAGAGCAGTATGGTCACAACAGAAATACCTTGGTTTATGAAAAATATTAGCAGATATCATTGTTACAGTATTAAAAAGTATCTATGTAGTTCAAGCTGTGTTCTTTTGGTGAATAGGCCTATCTGCATTTGAAAATTCCCACCATCAATAGGCTGAATCCTTTTTTCTGATATTGCAGCAAAAATATTTGATTATCAGCAACATTAGCTGGTACAAAATGTTTTTAAACAAAATATTTAAGCAGTTTAATCTTGCCCCATCTCATAGAAACAAATACACATTGCGCACTATCACAAAAAATAAAAGTACTTTTCTGTGTGCCTTTTGAGGTTCATCCATTACTTGGATAGGGCCGTATTGTGAAACAATCCCTGTGTTGTGAAACAGATTCGAGGTCTCGAAGGACAAGGTCTCTGAACACAGAGGTAAATGATTTATTTACAAAGACAAATGCGGGGAAAGGGTAACGGGGGCAACGCACACACACACACACACACACACTGGTGATAGCGAACGTGGGAAAATCATAACAAGGGTAAAATACACACACGCTCACACAATGAACTAGGTACAGACAATCAAGGAAAAGCAATACGATACCTGCCACCCCTTGACTCAGTGCAGGCACAGCTCTATGCCACCGGGGATACTAATGTAGAATGCTCGTAACCCTGTTGAAGTGCACACCTTACCAACGGTCCCTCCAGCGCTGTTCCAGGGTTCCTCAGCTGGGATGAAGCAAGATGAATCCCTCGGAGCAATCAAAAGAGAATGAACCGGGCACATGTGGCACTCTTTATAGTGCTGGAGGGCTTGGGGGGGGGGGGGGGTCCAGCCCAGGTAGTTCAAAAAGGCCAATGGCCCGGTGCCAGCAGGGGCTTAAAGGGACCAATGGTCAGGTGTGCACTGATGGGTGGGGTGGAGCCAGACCTTGATTGACAAGTGGTGTGTCTTTTAACCAGGTAATGGGCAGTGCTGTCATGTGACAGCCATGGCCCTCCACAATACACCCTGCTGTTAGTAGCAGTATTTAAGTTTATATTGATGTACTGTTCATTAACTTTTACTTTAGTTTCAAAACGTTTTAATACTGTTAACATTCATTTCAAGAGGACTAGAATATAAAGGCAAGGATGTAGTGCTGAGGGTTTATAAGTCGTTGGTCAGACCGCATTTGGTTTGGACCATCGTGAGCAGTTTTGGGCCTCGTATCTGAGGAAGGATGTGCTGGCATTGGAAAGGGTCCAGAGGAGGTTTACGAGAATGATCCCAGGGATGAAAGGGTTAACGCATGAGGAGTGCTTGATGGCCCTGGGTCTGTACTCGCAGGAGTTTAGAAGAATGAGGTGGGATCTCATTGAAACCTACTGAATATCGAAAGGCCTGGATAGAGTGGATGTGGAGACTCTAGGACCAGAGGGCACAGTGTCAGAATAGAAGGCCGTCCCTTTAGAATTGAGGTGAGAAGGAATTTCTTTAGCCAGAGGGTGGTGAATCTGTGGGATCCATTGCCACAGACGGCTGTGGAGGCCAAGTAAGTGGGTATATTTAAAGTGGAGGTTGATAGGTTCTTCATTAGTAAGGGCGTCAAAGGTTATGGGGAGAAGGCAGAAGAATGGTGTTGAGAGGGAAAAATAAATTAGCCATGATTGAATGGTGTAGTAGACTCGATGGGCCGAATGGCCTAATTCTGCTCCCATGGGTCATGGTCTTATGGTCTAAAACTGTTATATTTTCCATTATTGCTAGTAGTGGCACAAACACTGTTTAAATTTTGCTGTTTTGGTTCCTTAGCAGATTCAATATTATATAACCCTCTATTTTGAGGCTTTCTATTATGTCTTTTCCCTACATTAAAATTCTCCTTGACTGATATTTTTGAGATTTGTTATCCTGCACATAGCCTTACACACTGAGGTTTTGCGCCCTTTCTTTTTACACTTAAAGTATTTTACTGGTCTTCCCTAGTATTTTGTTATGGGTGATATCAACTAAATTATTACCAGCTTTCCTTGCCTATCTCACATGGCTCTCCCTGAATTGGGGGCAGTGCAGATTAACAGATGAGCAAATACAATGGAGATTATTGAATAAAACATAACTTTTGAGTGTACATGTAAAATCGCTACATCAGTGGAGGAGTAATTTTCACCTTCATACACAGGTGGAGCTGAGGCAGGTGGGAAGTAAAATTATTTTACATTCTTTATATTTTTATTGCTTGCTGGCCATGTTTCCAGGGACTTTAAAATCCTGGGTAAGAAGAAAGAGGTGAGGCTGGATCTATAGTCCATTAGCCTTCCTCTATAGATGAGCTCATGGGCTAGGGAATGGTTAACTTAGTACCTGCATTCTTACTTTTCATATGATAAATTTGCTTAATTGTTTAATTTTCAAAGTCATGAAGAGAATCTTGAAGATTACTCCATTTATCATTCTCGTCATGATATTAATTGATTGTCTCAACATCCATGCCAATGAAGACATTCTCAAATGCAAGAATTGTCGTTCATCCACAAGTGACATAACATTTGGAAGCGGAAATAAATCTGGATTATGAAGAACAGAGAAGCCAAATAAACATTTCAAACATCTGTATTAGATTCTGAGCTTGCAAGAACAGTATTATTATCTGACCTATTGAAGGATCCATATTAATGGAGTGATAGGGTTTAATTTTCCACTTGGCAAGCAGGTAACAAGCACTTTATTGGCTGTACCATCAGCAATCTCAGCCCTGATTGAATTTTCAGTCTTTATTCCTGCTGATAATAAGCAGCTGCCAATCCAATAACATGAATTCAGTTGACATTAGATGTTCAAACAACATGAGAATGCTGAGACTGCTGACAATTTTCACACCAGTATATTTCCAAGTGGGAAATCCACTAGGTCTCAACGCTATCTTGGGTTTATTAACAATGGCTATCAAATTCTGAACTGGGATTTATGTGACACTAATTATTTTAAACAAGTGGACCTTAAACACAAATTTAGTTAATTATTGGGAGGTAAATCAATTAAGACCAGTCAAACTGCACGGTTTAAATCATCCCATTCCATACTCTGCCAGCATCATTTGTCATACTTGGACCAGACATTGAGCTGAGCTGGCAAACTAAAGTTAATAGAGTTGAAGTCACAAATGAAAACCTGCCAGACTGCACCAGATAACATGATTATACAAGCTGAAGTATTTTTCAGGAATTGTGTATGCATGGAGATCATAAACATAATTAGAGGACAATATTGCCCACTGACAATAAAGGTTTACAGTGAGAGTCTGAAAAACATGGACCACTTCCCACACCTCGGGAGCCACCTCTAGTTAAAGGCAGAAATGAATGATGAAATTCAATGCTGCATATGCTTGGGTGACTGAAGACAAATGTATCTGAAGATCAAGACCTCAGAATTGGCACAAAACTCAAGTTCTACTGGATAGCAATGTACTCTGCCCTCCGATGTGCTTCTGAGACTTGAACTACCTACAGTAGGCACCTCAAAGCACTGGAAAAATACTACCAACGCTGTCTCTGCAGAGTACTCCTGATTAATAAAAGAACCAATGTTAGTATCTTTTGCCAGGGCAAAATCCCCAGCATTGAGGTCCTAGTTACACTCAGTCAGCTACACTGGGCTCTGATGCCCAACATCAGACTCATGACAAACAGAGGAAAAGGTTTAAGGATCCTTGCAGAAATGCAACATCCCCACTGACTCCTGGCAATCTCTGGCTCATAGTGCTGGAGAAGAGCATTCAGATGTTATTGAGGGCATGCACCAGAAACACACAGTGTCTTGTGTAAGGACTGCACCAACTCACAAACTACCTACCTGCCTGCCCCATTAAGCCCTCAGGCCCCATCCTCAGAAGAGGCTATGGTTTCCACATTGGCCTCATTAGCCACCTCGGAACCCACAGCCCCAAGGAACTGCCTGAGAAGAAGATACACAATCATACTTCTTTGCATAACATCATATTACCAAATAGCTCTGTTTCATTCCTTGAACATGAATACAGATTTGAAGTTAACGTGAAGAAATCTGTTGCAGCCATTCAACTGTATATTTTATATATTGGAAACATCTGTTTATCTATAATTTATGAAAATGCTTACATTTAAATACATATATGTCCACAACATTTGATGTTCTGTTGTGTTTTTGTCACACTTTTCTCATTATAACTGATAACATTTATAATGAGCTTTTTGTTGCTGGTTGTCTTGCCGCACAATCTTTTTTTTTATTTACAGCGTGGTAACAGGCCCTTTCGGCCCAACGAGTCCGCGCCACCCATTTTAAACTCTCAAATTAACCTACCCATATGTCTTTCGAATGTGGGAGGAAACCGGAGCACCTGGAGGAAACCCACGCAGACACGGGAGAACATACAAACTCCTTACAGACAGCGACGGGAATCGAACCCCAATCGCTGGCACTGTAATAGCGTCGCGCTAACCGCTACGCTACTGTGCCGCCCTATGTGTGGCATCTTCATCACCACAGTGTTATTGTCTACACTTCCAGGACTGTATTAAATGGGAATTAATCCTATTTATACTAATATTTTAAACATTGAATTGTTGAAGTTTTCACTTTAACTTCCATTGTTTCCATACCCCTAACAATTCTTTCCCCCAAGTGCCCTTTATCATGAGCAATACAGTGGGTTGGACTTAAGGAGTTTTTCTCCTTGGCATGTTCTTATCTAAATGATGAGGTTGAAATGATTCAGGACTGCCTCCTCATTGCTGCTGACAGTCATTGCTTCCCTATGGCCGTTCTCTTCCAACAAGCCTCTTATGGTTTATGGTAGTCACCATCTCTCACTTGTATCTCACTGATGGAATGAGTTTGTGAGGGCCAGTTTGTGAAGGATGGCTGGGTGGAGGGACCAGTTTTCAGAAATATTCCCTGGTCTATGAATTTTCATATTGGTCTCCTGTATATTGATGCATTTACCTTCATTATAAGTTTCCCATTACTCAACAGTTATCTTTTAAAAAATGCAAAAAGAAAGAAAAAAGCTACATAGAAATAACAACTCAACATCTGAAAATCTCAGATCAGCAGAAGTGAAAGTAAAAGCAATGAAAAACATATCAGACAGGAACAGGTGTAAGCAAAACAGCTCTTGAGCTTGCTCCACCATTCAGTCTGATCTTGGCAAAAACACTACTTTCCCATTCTCTCTCCATACCACTCGACCCTTCACAAGCTCCACCTTGAGTATATACCAAGACTCTACCTCCATGGATCCCTGGGGCATGAATTTCAAAGAGTCATGACTCTCTGAAAGATGAAATTCCTCCTCATTTCTGTCTTGAATGAGTGACCCTGCTTTCTAAAATTATGCCCCTGATTTTAGATAACCCTACTAATGGAACATCTCTCAACAATTCTCCCCAGAATCTGATATGTTTCAATAAGATCACCTCTCATTTTCAAAACTCCATTGAAAACAGGCTCAATGTACTCAACCTTCAATCAAGGAATCAATCCAGTGAATCTTCTGTGCACTGCCTCCAATGCAAACATATCCTTGGTTATAAATGGAGACCAAAATTGGATGCAATACTCCAGGTGCAGTCTTACCAGCATCTGCAGAGTAACATCAAAATTTTCATCCTTGCAATATAAAACAACATCCTGTTAGTTGTTCTACTGCCATGCCAAACCTTTGTGCTTCATGTACTAGGAACCTCAGATTCCTTTGTACCAGATCATTTAATAATCTCATTCTATTTAAATAATAACATGCTGAATCATTCTTCCTTTGAAACTGGAGAACCGCACATTTCCCATATTATATTCTATCTGCTATCTTCCTGTCCATCAGTTGATCCATATCCCTTTGCAGACACCTCACAACAAGTTTTGTAACATCAGCCAATTTGGCTCCTTCATTCATGCCATTATATAGATTGTAAATAATTATCTCCCTAACACTGATCTACAAAAATCAACCAGTTACTACTGATTGCCAATCTGAAAATGACCCACTTATACCAACACTGGTTTCTGTTAATTGGGAATCCACAATCCATGCTAACATATTACCCCCAAACCTGTGCCGTCTTACCTTGTGTGGTTTGTTTTTTATGTGGCACTGTATTGAATGCCTTCTGGAAATCCAAAGACGTGACCTATACCAGTTCCCCTTTATTCACCCTGTTTGTACATCCTCAAAGAAACTTATCACATTTATCAAACATAATTTCCCTTTTGTAAAACCATGTGGACTCTGTTCAATTGTCTTAGGATTTTTGAAACGTCCTGCTATTAGCTCCTAAATAATGGATTCCAACATTTTCCTAATGACAGATGTCAGGCTACCTGGCCTACATTTTCCACTTCCTCTCTCCCTCCTTTCTTGAACAGTGGTGTTACAATTATGGTTTTCTGATCATTTGAGACCTCTCCAAAATCCAAGGAATTTTGCTAGATAACAGTGAAAACATCCTTTATCTCTGCAACGATTAGATGCAGGCTGTTAGGTCAAGGCATCTTGTTGGTCTTTACCTCCATTAGATTGACTAGTGTTTTATTTTTCTGGGGTAATAGATATTGTTTTAAGTTCTTCCCTCCCTATTGCCACTTGATTATCCATGATTAAGACTTGTTTTCATTGTTTGCTACATTAAGACTGATCCAAAATAATTATTGAGAATCTCTGCTAGTTCTCTAGAAACAAAGCACAGTTTATATAAAGACAACCGGCCACAAAAAAAACACACCTGAAACCAATTGTAAGCACCAAAAATTGTCCTCCAGTCTATCACTGTTAGGGACCAAAGATATTTCCTTGAAAGTTTACATTTTCTGCATGGAAAGACGTTTTGCTGATGTTGGTTACAAGTAGTCTGGCTCTAGGCATGGGTGACCTAGAATAGGCAACAAATGGGAGCACTAAACAAGGAAGACGTTTGCAAGCGTAAGGCATTGCCAGAAGAGGGAGAAGAGCCAGCAAAAAGCTGATGGAGGAATTCAGCAGATCAGGCAGCATCTGTGGAGGAAAAAGGATGTTTCAGGTCAGGACTCTGCACCCAACGGTTGGTATTTTGCTCCAGATTCTAGCATCTGTAGGCCAATGTGCCTCCTCCACTTGCCTGAACTCCCAGAGACCAGCTCATTGAGGAGCATTTCAATAAAGTCGATGGTCCTCCTCCCCATTCACCAAGGATCATCACTTCCAATTACTATTATTTCAGACACGATCCTATTATCCTCCAATATTAACAAAAATATATTGGCATTGGTATTGGTATTGGAATTGGTTTATTATTGTCACTTGTACCGAGGTACAGTGAAAAACTTGTCTTGCATACCGATCGTACAGATCAATTCATTACACAGTGCAGTTACATTGGGTTAGTACAGAGTGCACTGATGTAGTACAGGTAAAAACAATAACAGTATAGAGTAAAGTGTCACAGCATGGGAGCTTGCTGTAAAAGTATGTTAAAGTATGGGAGCTTCTTTAACAAAAATATAGCTCCACTCCTGGCAAGCTGTTATGACCTGTCTTTGGTGTGTTCTGGCGAAGGGTCTTCGACCCGAATTGCTAACTCTGTTTCTCTTTCCACAGGTGCTGCCCGATTCAATTGTCCTTCCCATTCCCACACTGAACTGTCCATCCTCGGCCTTCCCTACTGTCAGGAAGAGGCCCAACGCAAATGGGAGGAACGACATCTCACATTCGACAACCCAATAACATGAATATTGAATTTTGCAATTTTAGGAAACCCTCCCCTCCAGTGGGTTGGTCTTGTCCCTCCCTCCCCACCACCCCTCATTTCTCCTCCCTCCCCCTTCTGATCCTCCTCCAGTCCTCCCATTTTTGTCCCGTTTCCCTCATAACACCACCCCAAATCCTCCCTTCACCCACCTTTGTCCCCCTCCCCCTCCTGGTTCCATCCACTCACTACACGCACACAGTTCACCCAAAGGTTCTGGTTCTGGTTTCTGGTTCCAACTGCCATTCACCTCTCCGCTAATGGTTCCGATTCTCACTTCCTTTACTCATCAGTGTCCATCTCTGGCAGCCCTTTGTGTTCCTGCAGCTGTCTCCAACCTTCACACACTCCCCTTCCCCCACATTGATCTATCTGTTTATTTTTCCTTTTTTTCCTGTTTCCTCTCTCTTTTTGTCTGCCTCCATCTCTTATTCACCTTCCACTTCTCCCAACTCCACCCCTGCTCCCCTCCCCTACCTGGCACAACCTGCCTGTCATCTTACACTCCTCCTCAGTCCACCAATCAGCTTGGATTCCTTTCTCCCCACTCCCCTTCTCCTCTTTATACTGGCCACCTCACCTCTCTAATCTCAGTCCTGATGCAGGGTTTCAACCTGAAAGTCGACAATTCCTTTACCTGCACAGATGCTGCTCGACCCACTGAGATCCTCTAGCAGACTGTTTGTTGCTCCAGATTCCAGCATCTGCAGTCTCTTGTGTCTCCAACAACATTGTTAGAATAGATTTGATCTGTAGTTTAAGTACTGTGCAAATAAATTTTCCTATTTTGAGAATATTCTAGAAGATTAAATTCTGAAAAAAGTTATTTTCCACAATTTACTTCATTTGAAATAAGAATACAAAAAAAATATAAGCAGGAACAGGTCATTTGGTCTTTTGAGCCTAATCCACTATTCAATAAAATCATCGCTTATCTTCTCCCTGAGTACCACTTTTCTGCACTAACCCTATATCCCTTGATTTCCTTAATATCCCAAAATCCATTGATCTTGTTTTTCAATATTCTCTGCATCTGAGCCTCCAAAACTCACTTGGGTAGAGAATTCTAAAGGTTCATTACTTCTGGATGAAGAAATTTCTTCTCATCTCTCTAAAGGTGGCCACCCAAGTAGATATGGTGGTAATGAAGGACGAAGGCACATGGCATGCTTGCCATCATTTGTTGGGCATTGAGTAGAAGAGTAAGGAAGTCAATTTACAGCTATATAAAACTTTGGTTAGGCTGCACTTGGAGTATTGTGTGCAATTCTGGTCACCCCATGGCAGGAAGGATGTGGAAGCTTCCGAAAGGGTACAAAAGATGTTTGCCAGGATGCTGCCTGGATTAGAGGGTATGAGCTACAAGGAGAGGTTGGAAAAACTGGGGTTGTTTTCTCTGGCGCATCAGAGGCTGACAAGAGACCTGATAGAAGTTTATAGATTTATGAGAGGCATAGATAGGGTAGACAGTCAGAACCATTTTCCCAGGGTAGAAATGTCAAATACTAGAGGGCATGTTTATAAGGTAAGAGGGGGAGAGTTTAAGGGAAATGTGTGGAGCAATTTTTTTTTACACAGAGATTGTTAGGTGCCTGGAATGAGCTGCCAGGGATAGTGGTGGAAGCAAATATGATAGTGGTATTTAAGAAGCTTTTAGATAGACAAATGAATATGCAGAGAATGGAGGACTATGGATCATGTGCAGGCAGAAGAGATTTAGTTTAGTTTGGCACTGTGTTCAGCACAGACATTGTGGGCCAAAAGGCCTGGTCCTGTGTTGTACTGTTCTATGTTCTATCTCTGTCCTTAATGACTGACCCTCTACTTTGAGGTTATGACCCCCCGGTTCTAGAAAGCCCAACCAGGGTAACCATTAATTGTGTTTCTTATACATTTCAATTATATCATGTCTCATTCTTTTAAATTCAAGAGAACAAAAGAAATGAAGAGCAGAAATAGGTCATCTGGTCCTTCAAGCCTACCCCGCCATTCAAAGTGATCGTAGCTGATTGCCCCAGGTTTCAACTCCTCTTTTGTACTAATTCCACTTAGCCCTCAATTTCCTGATCTTTCAAAAATGTATCTACTTCTTCTTTTACTATCTTGACTTCCTTATTGGGAGACCACAGTCAGTGTGTATCAATAATAACATCTCCTCCTCGCTGACAGTCAACACAGGCGCACTTCAAAGATGCGTGCTTAGCCCACTGCTCTACTCTCTACACTCATGATGGTGTGGCTAAGCACAGCTCAAACGCCATCTATGAATTCACAGATGACATCACTGTTGGTAAATTCTCAGATGGCGATGGGGAGACATACGGGAGTGAGAGAGGTCGGCTGGTTGAGTGGTGTCGCAACAGCAACTTCGCACTAAACATAAGCAAGACAAGGAATTGATTGTGGACTTCAGGAAGGGGAAGTCGGGAGAACACACACCAGTCTTCGTAAAGGGGTCAGAGGTGAAAAGGGTGAGCAGCTTCAAGTTCCTAGGTGTCAACATCTCAGAGAATCTATCCTAGGTCCAACACATTGATGCAATCATGAAGAAGGCATGTTAGTGGCTCTACTTCATTAGGAGTTTGAGGAGATTTGGTATGTCACCAAAGACTCTTGCTAATTTCTACAGATGTATGGTGGAGAGTTTTCTAAACGGTTGCATCACAGCCTGGTATGGAGGCTTCAATGCACAGGATCACAAGAGGCTGCAGAGGGTTGTAGACTCAGCCAGCTCCATCATGGGAACAACCCTCCCCACTATCGAGGACACCTTCAAGAGGCGGTGCCTCAAGAAGGCAGCATCCATCACTAAGGACCCTTACCATCCAGTCCATGCCCTCTTTTTGTTACTATCATTGGGGAAGAGGTACAGGAGCCTGAAGACCCACATTCAATGATTTAGGAACAGCTTCTTCTCCTCTGCTATCAGATTTCTGAACAGTCCATGAACCCATGAACACTACCTTGTTATTCCTCTTTTTTATTTGCACTATTTATTTATTTTGTAATTTATTATAATCCTTATGTCTTTGCACTGTAGTGCTGCTGCAAAACAACAAATTTCATGTCATATAAGTCAGTGATAATAAACCTGATTCTGATTCTAAGTGATCTAGCCTCCACAACCCTCCTGGGTAGAGAATTCAAGAGATTTACTATTCTCTGCAAGAAGATATTCCCACAGGCTTCAGTTTTAAATTACCTCTCCCTTTGCTTATAGTTACACCCCCCCCTCCTCTAATTGTGGAAACATCTCAACATTAACCCTGTCATATTGCCTTGGCATCTTATACTGTATGTTTCAATAAGATCACCCTTCTAAACTCCAAAGAACATAGATCAATCTGTTTTAGTCATTCCTGCTAGGATAACTCTCTTATCCCAGGAGTTAGCCTGGTGAATCTCTTCTGGACTGCCTACAATGCCAATATATCCTTACCAGTCCTCCAGTCTAAGGGAACCAAAACCATACACAGTACTCCAGATTTAGCCTCATAATGCCCTAAACAATTGTAATGACACTTCCCTATTTTTAAACTCCCTACCAATGAAGGTCAATATGCCATTTTCTTTCTTAATTATTTGCTTCATCTGCACTGTAACTTTTTTGTGTTTCATACACTAGAACATCTAGATCCTGCTGCTTCCCCCACTCATTTGCATTCTCTCTCTCCATTTAGAAAATTGTCTGCCATTTGATTCCTTCAACTGAAGTACTTGACCACACGTTTTCTTCCACTAAATTCCATTTTCCACATTTTTGCCCTCTCAACATATCTCTATCCTCATTGCATATGCCCTCCCATCTTTTTTCCTGTCTAACATACAAATGTTTTAATAATGTAAGCTATAGAATGATAAAACCATACAGAAAATGTTGAGTGTTTAAAAATAGTCCTCGTAAACCTGTCCAAGAAAGACGTAGGCAATGAAAAGTCATTCATTCTTTGGTCTCATGGATTCTTCTTCTTCTTCTTCGGCAGTCCTTTGGGATTGAGGATGACTTGCTTTCACTTCAGTATGTCTCATGAATAGTATCTTGGGAGAGAGACCAATTAAATGTCAGAAGCTTGAGAATTAAAAGCTGAAGCTTTCACCTTCAAGTCAAAACAAAAAAAGAAAGTTCCTTTTAAAAAGTTAAATAAGAAAATATTGGGGAAAAATATCATATAATAGAGAGAAGATATTTTTCCTTCAATCCTGTAAGCACATATTCTCAGCAAGTTCACTGCACATGTGGGGTTAAAACTCAAAAGTTGAGATGAATGTTACTGAATTAATCTGGAAAAAACATTTCTCAAAGAAGAATGAATCATTTAATCCTCTGAGAAAAAAAATCTCAGACTTCATAATCACAGTAAACATTGACTTCAATAGTGTCAATGAGAAGTAGTTGCAACAGGGCCACTTTTATTTATGGTTTACAATGCATTTTACTCTTTTATGGGCTAAAATTGACTGTTAATGATTGTACACATTGGGTGCTTACTGTGATGATTATATATGCTATGCACGTCTCTTTAAAGGAATGTGTGTTTTTGTTTTTTAATGCTGAATATTCTTGCATTATTGCTAATTATATCCTATGACTGCAATGTACCTTGCCATGCTTGATATTTGAACAATTTACAGCATGATCCAGAAACGTGGATCTTTAGCCTGTAAAAAATGGATTGAAAACACACACTATGAAATAGAATTTCAAACAATGCAATTGTTTGAATTAAAGAGATAAATGTACAGCATAATGCAGAAAGTAGTTAGCACATTTTCCTATATTCATATCAATGTTTCTCCATCACAACCGTGTGTATGCTATAAAATGACTTCATTGGCTGAAAATGGTTTTGGACATCATAAAATGGGCTATATAAATGCAAGTCTTTCTTCAAGATGAAGACTATTTATATTAAAAACTGAGTTGTTAAGTTGCAACTTCAGAAATATTGCTCCTCAGAAACATTGCAAGGCACCTTGTGATTAGGTGTCATTCTTTGACATTTTCTCAGACTGACTTTCCAATTACAGATAGTAACATTAAAGATACCTCTTTAAAAAGATAAGGCACTTAAGCTGACAAATAATCCAAGCAGAAGATGAATGTTGTTGATCTAAAGAGTTTTCCACCGCATTTCATTTCAGCACATCTTTAAAGAATGTTAAGCTATTATCAGGCCAGACATTTATGTCCATAAAGCTTTTGTAAACATAGTTTCAAATGTATTCCAGACAGCAGAGAAAAGAGACCATTTTTGAGAATGCAATATGCTTCACAACACAATGAGTCCCAAAGAAAAAATGAAAGCATTTATTTGAAGTGTACTCACTTTGTAATGAAGAAAGCTCAGTATCCAAATGTCTCCCAGCAAACAGTCCCAAAAAGCAAAGTGATAATTATGTTAATTGCAGACTGAAGATCAACCAGAAAATCTGCGACAACTCCTCTACTCTTATTCAAAAGTGCCATGGAATATTTTATATTCACTTGACAGGGCAAACTGCAAACACAGTTTAATTCATTTTCACTTAAAAAAAAGACTTTATAAAGGAATGTGCATTATATAAATCAATGCAATTTTCAGAATAGGCCAGAGCATTCAATTTACATACAAGAATGACTTTTTATCAGTGTGACAGCAATCCTTTTTCCCTATAATTTCCAGGAACAATCAAGGGGTTAGTGAAGGAGGGCCTTAAACTGTGGATTTTCGTCATGGAGTCTTTATGTTAGCTGCACCAAACTTCAGGATGTCCCTCAGCATGAATATGTTAACATTGATTGTCAGCTCCTTGCACTGGAAAACCAGCAAATTTCAGAAGACTGAAAGGTGGCTTTAACTAAGTTATAATTTTCCAGCTGCAACTGATCTCTGCCTCGGCGTATATACTTGGAGAAGTTCATGGAGCACAAGGTTCTGTACTATATAGATGTTCAGGATAAATCTCAACAAAGACCTTGACGTTTCTTTTTAGACCTTCTCTGCAAATGCAGAAGGAGATGAGGAGGCACTGCAACACCACTTGTGCATGAAGGATGTGACAGGGATGGTCCTTCTCAACACACCATTTAGTGCCTCATCCAAAAGACAAATATTTCCCAAAGTACACAATCACAACCCAGATTTTTGAACTCAATTCTCTGGAATAGGATTCAAATTCAGAGGTAAGAGGGCTCCTAATTGAGCCACAGATGCATATATTTAAATAAACACATTTAAATTCAAAATAAGCAAAATCCATCTTTTGTCAGAGATGTATTAATATATTTAAACTAAATGCCAAATAGAGATAATCTTAATGCAAGTGTGCTTGTGTTAAAATTGTCACCAATAATTTATATCTTTTCATAAACTGAATACAGAAATTAATGAAGAAGACAAAAGCAATTAACGCCAAACTTTGCATATCTCATCTAAGAGTTATTTTACAAGAATCTCAGTGAATCTCCTAGGGCTTTTCTCAGGATAAGCCAGCTGACATGCTGTTTTACAAGGGCAATTGGAACGTTATACCATGTAATCCATAATAAATTCTCCACTGATACAGTAGTAATATTTAACCACTCTATTAAGTCTGATTACTGGTAATAAGTTATCTTGAGGTCAATTAGAAGTTAATTGTTGGTGAGAGGAGTTTGCAGCTTGGCAAATGCTTATAATTTTCTAGTTTCCAGCATGAAATGACTGACTGATGTTCATGCTTTTAATGCTTAAAAATCTGAAATGAATTTCTGTAATATATACCAGTGACGAACTCACAATATTATGTTTATGAAAAGACAGACAAAATCTTTCTTTGGTAAATTAATATTATAACTGTCTTGAAAGTTAAGAAGGATGGGTAACAGGATGCACTTGTCTTGGGGAGTGATTAGCTAACTATAACAATGTAAAAACTTCCAGCAGCTCTCCCAATAATCTAATGGTTAAAGAAAAGCCAACTTCCACAGCAGTCAGGTACACAAAGGAAACAATATGATGCTGAATTGCTGTTTTGTTTTACATTTTCAGGACACCCAGACCACAGAAATTAGAAAAAACACTTTGCATTCCCACTTTGGATTACCATTTGTGATCACTGCTGGAAAGTATGCACATATTTTCATTTAGATTCTGCATCCAAAAGGAAATAAGATTCCCTTTGTGAATCCAGCCATGCTCAGCAAGGTGACATGAATTAGCTACTCACTCTAATGGCAGGTCCCCAAGGGCAGTCAGTACCTGTGGAATTCGACTGCAAAGGATGTTAATAGCTTCAGAAATGAAGGGGTGAAGATTAGGAGAGGAGAAAGTTTCCACAGTTGGAAGCATATCAGATGGGCAATTTTTGAATAGTTGACAAAGACCTAGGAATTTAGCAGAATATTGCATCCTTTTAATCCACTATTCAGTTAGATCTGACATTGCCTCAATTAGGTAAACAGGCCTTAATGCAAAGTAAAAATGTCATTTGAGCACCCCTTGGTGGGGCAGTCCTCATAACAACCATTGTTGGGGAACCTGCCATTGAAAACAATGATGGATTCCACTGTGTTACATCGAAAGACCATATTTCCCAGCTTTTTTCTCAGCAGATGATGGCTTACACTTTCTTTGGTGGCAGAAAAGTCTGACCACTCCATGCCGGTGCCATCAACTCATTTCTTTTGATACCTGGCTGAGTATCACGGAAGTTGAGTGGCTGCTCCCATATCCACACTGGCACTCTTTTTGTATGACCAGAAACTACCTCACCAGTTCCACGACTGGTTCCCATTAAGAACTGCCACTTCAAGAGCTGGCATCTACGTTGGGAGGTTGCAACAGGCAAATCTGCATTTTGGGTGTGATTCCTGGTGTTATGCCCTTGAAATGCAATTGAAAGTTGTGTGGACATGAAAATCTAGCTCCTGCAGTCTTTGAAAGTGGCACAAACACCACATGCAGCACATTTTAATCTGTATTAATATGCATAATTAATTTTCTAGGTAATTACAGGTAAGCTAGGTAATTACAGGCCAGTGAGCCTGACATCAGTAGCGGGTAAATTATTGGAAGGTGTTCTGAGAGATCAGATATACAAGTATTTGGACAACCAAGGGCTGATTAAGAATAGTCAGCCTTTTTTTGTGCGTGGTAGATCGTGTTTAACGAATCTTATAGAGTTTTTCGAGGAGGTTACCAAGAAAGTAGATGAAGGAAAGGCTGTGGATGTTGTCTACATGGACTTTAGTAAGGCCTTTGACAAGGTCCCACACGGGAGGTTAGTTCAGAAGGTTCAGACACTAGGCTGTGTGGGAGAAGACAGAGAATGGTAGTGGACGATTGTTTCTCAGAATGGAGGCCTGTGACTAGTGGTGTGCCTCAGGGATCTGTGCTGGGGCCATTGTTGTTTGTTGTCTATATCAATGATCTAGATGATAATGTAGTAAATTGGATCAGCAAGTTTGCTGATGACACTAAGATTGGAGGCGTTGTGGACAGCGAGGAAGGCTTTCAAAGCTTGTAGGGGGATCTGAAACAAATGGAAGAATGGGCCAGAAAATGGCAGATGGAATTTAATGCAGACAAGTGTGAGGTGTTGCATTTTGGAAGGACAAATCAAGGTAGGACATACACAGTAAATGGTAGGGCACTGAGGAGTGCGGAGGAACAAAGGGATCTGGGAGTTCAGATACATAATTCCCTGAAAGTGGCATCGCAGGTAGGCAAGGTTGTAAAAAAGGCTTTTGGCATCCTGGCATTCATAAGTCAAAGTATTGAGTACAGGAGTTGGGATGTTATGGTGAGGTTGTATAAGACATTGGTGAGGCCAAATTTGGAGTATTGCATGCAGTTCTGGTCACCTAACTATAGGAAGGATATCAGTAAGATTGAAAGAGTGCAGAGGAGATTTACTAGAACGTTGCCGGGTCTTCAGGAGTTGAGTTACAGGGAAAGATTCAACAGGTTAGGACTTTATTCTTTGGAGCGCAGAAGAATGAGGGGAGATTTGATAGAGGTTTACAAAATTATGAGGGGTATGGACAGAGTTAATGTGAATAGGCTCTTTCCACCTAGATTAGGAGAGATAAGTACAAGAGGACATGGCTTTAGGGTGAAAGGGGAAAGGTTTAGGGGGAACATTAGGGGGAACTTCTTAACTCAAAGAGTGGTGGGAGTATGGAACGGGCTGCCATCTGATGTAGTAAATGCGGGCTCAGTCTTGAGTTTTAAGAATAAATTGGATAGATACATGGACGAGAGAGGTCTGGAGGGTTATGGACTGGGTGCAGGTAAATGGGACTAGCAGAATAACATTTTGGCACAGACTAGAAGGGCCGAATGGCCTGTTTTTCTGTGCTGTAGTGTTCTATGGTTCTATGGTTCTATAGTCCATTGATTATGATAAGCAACTTAATAAAAAAGTGTGCCTTTATGTATTCTTTACATAAGATTCATCGAGCAGCAGCTTTGAGTTTGGTTGGTTTTGTGAAAATGATTCAGTGTGGCATTAATTCATTTCGAATGCATATTAAATTCAGCTGCTGAATATTGCAAAGACAGAAGGAAAATATAAAAGCAACAAAATGTATTTACATAGATCGATGGGTTAAAAAGGTAAACATCTATTTACTCTGGAAATATACAGAGCAGACAGATAATGAAATTATTTCTTCCACCTTGGGGCACCAATCTCTCTTAACTTCGTATAGCTGAATACACACAGTGAAGGATGGTGCTCTCACCCTCCAGCCCCAACTCTCCCACTCACAATCCTTCACATTTCCAGTGATTAGGGTTGAAAGGAGCCTTCACACAACTAAGAGCTTCCAGACTAGAGCTGTTTATAATCCATGGTTGTGCAAGGGAGTCACCAAGGTTATCTGTTGAAGAGCTATATTAGTACTTCTAAACGTTATTCCTCTGTTTGCAGGACCTGTTTGTCAATAATGGTGCTCAACAAAAGCTGTGGAGACCTTTGGCAACATCTTAGGAGTTACCGCAGATCTTTGCTAGACCAGTGAATTATGGCGTATTCCTCTATAATGCAAGTCACCAAGGTGTTTCTGTGGCAGGGCAGTTCAATTGATACAATTTGACAGTGCACCACTGGCTGAAGAGCTGTCTGAGAATTACATGGTTCAATAATATTGTGCTGGAATAACACAGTTATGAGGGTGATCTGCATTATAGTGAACTTTTATGATTTCAGTTTCATCCTGAGAATTTTCATGTAACCATAGTGAGTACTTCTTAAAAACTAATCGTTAACACCATGTTTAGTTGTTTTCTTCTCAGAAAGAAAGGGTTGTGATTGTGTACTTTGGGAGATATTTGTCTTTTGGATGAGGCACTAAATAGTGTGGTGAGAAGGACCATCCCTGTCACATCCATCATGCACAAGTGGTATTGCGGTGCCTTCTCATATCCTTCAGCACTTGCAGAGAAGGTCTAAAAAGAAATGTCAAGGTCTTTGTTGAGATTTATCCTTGAACATCTATATAATACAGAACCTTGTGCTTCATGAACTGCTCCAAGTATATACGCCGAGGCAGAGATCAGTTGCAGCTGGAAAATTATAATTTGGTTAAAGCCACTTTTCAGTCTTCTGAAATTTGCTGGTCTTCCAGTGCAAAGAGCTGCCAATCAATGTTGACATATTCATGCTGAGGGACGTGAGATTACTTTTTATGTTTTTTTCTGCCTGCATGATATAAATCATTCTCACATTCTGCTTGGTCCTGCACCTTATGCACTATATCTTTATTCAGTCTAGGCTGCTACAATATAAATGGCTTCACCCCCTTCTCACAAAGCTTCCCAACTACAGCCTATCTTTTGACCTAAAACATATATATTTTTATATGTAAACAGAAGTACATGATTTTGCATATTGATTAATACAAGCTGTGCAGGAAAATAGAGAAGGGCCAGAATTAATGTTTGTATTTATATAATACTATCAAGAAATGGCTGCATAAGAAGCAGTGACTATTTAGTCATCAAGGGAGCAGGACACTCCATGAAGCTGTGAGTGTCTTTGTTATAATAAGTCTCAAGTATGTTCACTCATCCTCAGTTTTCTGTGTCTCATAATATCTAATATTGTAAAGACCCATGTTTTTTACAAATTACAAATAGTAATTGATAATAAAGATTTCTAAAGAAATTTCAAAGAAGCTATGTTTTGGGAAAGAGCAGATTAGTGCAGAGTTGTTTAGATAATTTTATTTTGAATTGGAGAAAGCTCACTGAGGGGAGTTGTAGTAGGAGAGCACATGGCTGTCATGTGACAGTAACAACACTCATCCCTCTGGTCGGAGGACAGCATTGCTCCTCAGATCGGAAGTGACACCACTGTCAATCAAGGTGTGGCTCCACCCCACCCATCAGGTGTGGGCATAGGGATTGGACCTGGAGAGCACCTTTGTTCCTGAACCTGCCTGACCATTGGCTTGTCTAAATCACCTGGCCAGGCTCCACCCAGCACTGTAAAAGTGTGTTGGACTGCCCTGGCCCTTTCTCTTTCGACTGCCCCAGGAATAGTGAAACAACGCTGCAGAGACCACTGGTAAGAGTCTGCACTACCATGTGGTTTGGGAGCGTCTTAGTCAGATTCCAGGGAGTGTTAGAGCCAATGCTTGTTTGAGTCAAGGTATTCAGGCATTGAAGTGTTTATCCCTTGATAAGCTGTACCTTGTTTATTGTGTGTTTGTGTGTGTGTGTGTGTCTGTGTGTGTGTATGTGTATGTATCTCATCCTTGTTGTGATTCCCCCTCACGTTTGCGGTCTCCTGCGTGTGTGAGTGTGCATCTGTTCCCATTCATTCTATCCCCGCATTTGTCTTTGTTAATAAACCATTTTTAAATTACAAAGACTGTGTCCAGAGTTCCTCTACCTTTAAGATTCTAAAAGAACCGTTTCACACAACAGGAGGCATGTGTGACATTTCCCATGTATCAATTATACAGTAAAATACAGGGCATCTTTATCCCAAGACACATTGGAAATTATGATGCACAATACTGATACTACTTCATTTATTTTTTTCATTATGACCATCTCCACTGGTAGCACTATTCTCAAGAGTCAATACGTTTTATTATTATTATTGCATTATTTTATTGGAAGCGCAACTTATTTATGTTAAATAATTAGTAGCTGTGTTGGATTGGAGAATGAAGAACTACAGTTGGAACTTCTAAGTGTGAGAACATAGGCAACCTGCTACACTGTAACTGGGCTCACAACAATAAAAATTATTTTTAAGCACAGTGAAATTTGTGAATAAAATGTTATGAGATTTAAACTTCAAAAAAGTTGGGATGGTTTGCAATTCACTTCTCAAGAAGGTAACTGAGAAGATTAATGAAGGCACGGTGGTAGACATTGTCCATCTGGACTTTTGTAAGGCTGTTGACAAAGTCCAACATGATCGGTTCGTTCAGAAGATTAAGGCACATAGAATCCAAGGTGAACTGGCTAATTGGATTCAAAACTCCTCTGGTGAAAGGAGGTAGAGGGTAGTGGTGGAGGGATGCTTTTCTGACTGGAGGTCTGTGCCCGGTGGTGTACCGTGTGGATCAGTGCTTAGACCTTTATTATTTGTGATATATATTAACAACTTGGATGTGAATGCAGGAGGTATGATTAGTAAGTTTGTGAATGACATAAAAGTTGATGGTGTTGTGTACAGCGAGGATGGTTGTCTAAGGCTACAGCAGGATATAGATCAGATAGAAAGTTGGGTAGAGTATTGGCAGATGGAATTTAATCCTGACAAGTGTGAGGTGATACATTTTGGGAAGTCAAATAAGCGTAGGACATAAACAGTAAATGGATGTACATGAAGGAATGTTAATGAACAGATAGACCTTGGGATTCAAGTCCATAAACCCCTGAAAGTGGCAAGACAGGTAGATAGGATCCTGAAGGAAGGCATATGGCATATAGGTCAGGGCATGAGTTGGAATGTGTTAATGCAACTCTATAAAACACTGGTTAGCCCATGCTTGGAGTACTATAAGCAATTCTGATCACCACACCATTGGTAGGCATGGACTTGGTGGGCTGAAGGGCCCGTTTCTGTTTTGTATGACTCCATGAACATTGACCAGTGCTCTGTGAAGCCTCTAAGGATAGAGTGGTGTGTCAGCTTATCAACAGATGGCAATACTGTTAGCTTGTCTCCTGTTAAGATAAAACTCATGGTTGTAATGTAACTACATGGGTTATATAATGGCTAATGCCAATTAACCTTCATCCACCAAGCTGCTGAATAATTATCAATCTTTTTGAAATATTAAGAAGAACTTTCTTCCCTATAATCTACAAGTATAGGTTTACTACTCTTATGTTTTTCAAAGTCACTAATAAATGAACAGCAGGGAATGTAGTGCCAGTACCTGGGGAGACTCCATTCGTCACAGCTGTCCAATTAGAGTATTGGCATTAATAATTGCTCTGTTTCTCATCATCCAGCTAATTAGTAATCCAATTTACAACCTCATTTCAATTGTATGACCTTTCACTTTAGTCATACATCTTCTTGTCAAATGCTTTCCAAATTTCTGGATACATAATATCCAGCAACTTGGATACATTAACATTCTCAAGGAATTTCAATACATTCCATGGACATTGAATGCTACAGATATTTACCTCTGTTCTTATTAGGTGATTTACATTTTTTTTATTAGATTTAATATATTTTCCACTGGAGGTATCCAACTCATTGATCTTCAACAAATGGAGTTAGAAATCTGATTTATGTTATTTGCTGGATTTTATTTTTTTTGATGTTCTCCTTTTAAGTTGCATACCAAAATATCTTTACTAAATTTCCACCATCACAATTTTTATTATTTAATTTTTATTCTCCTGGTTACTTCTAAGGCTAGTCCTTCATACATTGCAAGCATAACAAGTTATTTTTGGTCATTTTTAGCGTTGATCATGTTCTTGCACTAACATCTCATTGCTTTATATTTCATAAGATAATGCTGCAATTTGAGACTATTTAACTATTTAGTTCAAAGGGATGTTTTAATTTTGACTGTAATATATTTCTGATGTAAGGTCACATTTGATTGTTAATGATTCTTTTTCAAATGGTCAGTATCATTTGTTTAAGTTTTGCCTGAGAAATTAATCTGGAACTGTTGGAACCAAATTGAAATCAAGTTAATGGCCATTCCCAAAAGACAATGAAAGGCAAAGCACCAGCCATCTCAGTCCATTATTAAGGATAAGGTTTCGGGGTACTTGGAAGTACATGATAAAGTAGGCTGGAGTCAGCATGGTTTCCTTAAGGGGAGATCTTGCCTGACAAATCTGTTGGAATTCTTTGAGGAAATAACAGGCAGGATAGACAAAGGAGAGTCAGTGGATGTTGTTTACTTGGATTTTCAGAAGGTCTTTGACAAGGTGCCTCACGTGAGGCTGCTAAACATGATAGGAGCTCATGGTATTACAAGAAATGTACTAGCATGGATAGAAGATTGACTGACTAGCAAAAGGCAAAGAGGGAATAAAGGGGTCCTTTTCTGGTTGGCTGCCGGTGACTAGTGGTGTTTCGCAGGGGTCGGTGTTGGGTCCGCTACTTTTCACGTTATAGGTTAACGATCTGGATGATGGAATTGATGGCTTTGTGGCCAAGTTTGTGGATGATACAAAGACAGGTGGAGAGGCAGGTAGTGTTGAGGAAGCAGGGAGTCTGCAGAAGGACTTGGACAGGTTGGGAGAATGGGCAATGAAGTGGCAGATGGAATACAGCATGGGGACATATACAGTCATGCACTTTGGTAGAAGGAATAAAGGTGTAGACTATTTTCTAATGGGGAGCAAATTCAGAAATCGGAGGTGCAAAGGGACTTGGAAGTCCTAGTGCAGGATTCCCTAAAGGTTAACTTGCAGGTTGAGTCAGTAGTAAGGAAGGCAAATACAATGTTAGCATTCATTTCAAGAGGATGAGAATATAAAAGCAAGGATGTAATGCTGAGGCTTTATAAGGCATTGGTCAGACCACATTTGGAGTATTGTGGGCAGTTTTGGGCCCCATATCTAAGGAAGGATGTGCTGGCATTTGATGGTCCAGAGGAGGTTTACAGGAATGATCCTGGGAAGGAAAGGGTTAATGTATGAGGAGCGCTTGATGGCTCTGGGCCTGTACTCACTGGAGTTTAGAAATATGAGGGAGGATCTCATTGAAACCTACTGAATATTGAAAGGCATGGACTGTTTCCAGTAGCGGGAGAGTCTAGGACCAGAGGGCACAGCCTCAGAATGGAAGGACGTCTCTTTAGAACAGAGATAAGGAGGAATTTCTTTAGCCAGAGGGTGGTGAAGGTGTGGAGGCCAAGTCATTGGGTATATTTAAAGTGGAGGTTGATAGGTTCTTGATTAGTGAAGGTGTCAAAGGTTACGAGGAAAAGACAGGAGAATAGGGTAGAGAGTGAAAAATAAATCAGCCATGATCGAATGGCAGAGCAGACTCGAAGGGCTGAATGGCCTAATTCTGCTCCTATGTCTTATGGACTTATCTAAACTGTTTCTCATATCAGTATGAGACAATAGACTGGTTATTAATACAGCTGAATATTTTGTAATGAAATTACGAGTGACTTCATTCACAGGGGTCTAATGTGGAATGCAGTCAGAGAAGCAAAACTCCAAGAGGGCAATGACTGCCTTCAATGTTTACTCTGTCAATTTATCAATAGTAGGAAATATTTCTCATGAAAATGACTCTGAAAAATCATTTATTTCCTGTTTTGTCCCACGCCTCTCCACCAATACAACTATCCTTCTTAACCGGACTTCATGGTCTTTCACATTTTGCTTACAAGAGAAAGTACCAAATGATTCTCTCTAGTGCCCAGAACAACTTCAATTTTCAATATTCTCGTCCCTCTGAATGCTTCCCACAATGCATTTTACATTTTTCCTCATCTCCTTGACCTATTTTTTAAAATCATAATCCATTTATTGGGCTTTTGCTGCATTGACCTGCATTCAGGGGAGAAATATTTAATGAACAAACCATAAATAATAAATCAGCTTTTGCAGACACAATCTTTATAACAAATTTCTTCACAAACTCAAGTGGAATGCTTTGAATATATATTCCTCATAAGCTTTAGCGTATTGTAATATTGTTGAGAAATGGTTGCAATATTTGCAGAAGTACTAATAAAAATGCATTATGTAATTCCACACAGATGTGCTGTGTGCAAACATATTATTTACTATTTAACTGTGCAATACACAATAAAAGTAAAGCTTGTATCTATTGGTGCTACATCAAAATCCAGTTCAATTGTTTTCTAAATGAATGCAGGTTTTCCATTTCTGCCTCGGGTGCAGGAAATGGATCAGAGATAGTCAAGGGTTCTGTCAACCCATAAGCAGCAGGATGGGAAATGTTTCCAAAAATTCAACTCACTGTAATGTTCTCCCCATTTGCTTCGTTGGGTTAGTGAGGAGTGCCAAAAACTTTTGGTTTACTGCAGAGGAAGAACAACTTAAGCATTTGTAGACAACCTACAAAAGGCCCCAAATGTCACTGATTTCAGTTCAAAGCAGGCCACGGAGCAAAAGTGATGTCTGGAACATTTTAACTCCCAGCATAGTTAAAATGAAATCAATCATTTTGGGTGTAAAATCGTCCAAAGGTGTTGAAAACTTGTGTGGTCCAGACAAACCATTGGCCATGTTGCAATGTGAAAAGAAAATCAGGAGAAATCCCAATTTTCATTAATTCAAATCTAAATCTGCAAATGCTGGATATCTGAAATACAAGCAAAAAGTACTGCAAACACTCAGCATGTCAGGTAGCATCTGTTGAGAGAGAAACAGAGTAAATGTTTCAGGTCAAAGAACTGGAAGGTGAGAAAACAAGTTAACTTTAAGTTGCTGAGAGGTTTGGGAGGGGAGTGGAATGGATAGGACAAAGAATATCTCTGATAGGGTGTGGCTTGGATTGCCAAGGTTTTTAGTGTCTCTGGAGCCATCTGGTTACTAGACTAATGAGAGTAGTTAGATGGAGAGAACTAACAAAGAGGCTTGCAAAGCTGTGAATTGCAGGTCAGTGCTGTTGCTAAACCGGAAACCAAAAGTAGAGTTTCAGAACTGCATAACATATCAGTCAGTATCTGAGGAGAAAGGGAAAAACTATATTAATATTACAGATGGGAAAGCTTAGAGCAGAACTAGTCAATTCTGATACAAACAGAAAAAGCACATTACTGAAATTGTTGAATTTGATATTGATACCCAAAGGATGCAAAATGCCCAAGCAGAAAATGAGGTGTTGTCCCTAAAACTTACATTGGGCCTTGCTGGAACAATGCATTAGCCCATAGACAGATAGGTACTGGGATAACCCTTGATGCCGTTAATGTGCTTACAGAAGACTTTGGGATTTATTTTAATTATTTTGCAATGCAGAAAGCAAGTAGTGTGCTGAACTATATAACTAAAGCACAGAGAATAAATTAGAAAAAATCATGCTTAAATTATGCTGTAATCTATCATACAGTAAGACCATTTATCAGTTTGCCACACTTGTTTGTATCAAGCAGCTTTACCAAGGCAAACAACTTCATCTCCTTCTCTGAGGACATAACAAAGCATGAGGACAGAAATCTGAGCTTTGTCAGGATCATAGGCTTTCCTGGAGCACAAGGCAGAATTTGTTGTATTCCCGTAGTCTTGCAGGCTTTACAATAAGGATTGCAATGAATATATGAGCAAGCAGGGTTTTCACTCGCTTAATCCACACTTGCATTGTGATGGCAGGCAGGAAATCCCGCAGACTTGGGCTTTGTTTCCCAGCAATTCTCTTGTTGCCTTTATCCTGTGCCAGTCCTCAATACCCAACTCATCTACTCTGACAGGCTTTGTGGGGACAAGGGGTATTCTCTGAAATTGTACTTCATTGCACTAGAAAAGTAACTGAATAGAAGCAGAATAAAGTCACAAAAGAAATATGTATTTGATTGCATGCCCTGAACACAAAATTTAGTAAAATATGAAACTGAGTTTCAGAAGAAGTTAAAATGCACATACACCACTACATTGTGCATTTAAGGCATGCAACCAAAGCAGATTTATTTTGCAAAATCCGTAAAACCATAAGATATAGGAGCAAAATTAGGCCACTCAGCCCATTGATTCCCTACCACTAGAGGCCTAAGTGAGAAAACTGTTGTCATCCTGTTTATATAGTCAGCCAAATAGCACAAAAGCTTGAATACAAGAATGCTTGGCTGCAGACCTCATCATCATATGAGGTTGTCTGGCACATCCGACTTAGGGCACCTACAAGTGCACTGCTAGAGGACGTGCCAGGGAGTAGTTGCATTTTCATCACGAGAAAAGAGAGTGGTGTTCCCCTATGGTGTTGCTGTGCAACTGAGCACTCCTGCTCCTATATAGAAATGATGCCAAGGTTGGATACTGGAGAAGGTGATGTATCCCAGAACCTGATAAGCAGCAGTCTAAGGTAGCAATGAAGCTATTTGAGCTGTACCCACAGGCTCTGTAACTGAGAGCATCTCTGCAGTATGCCAACAGCCTTGAATTCTCCAGTGCTTAATGATTCCATGCACAAGAGCCATTACCAATTGGAGGTAGTTTCCTCTATGCTGTCCAACTTTACATGTACACTCCCTTCTAGACAGTCCAACGTTTTGTTTCAGTAGTTGTTGTACAATCTCCACTTTCCTCTTTGCCCATTGGCCTTAGCTTGGGAGCTCATTCCCTACAATACTGATTTTTAACCCACCCTGCCTCCTGCTCACTTATATTAAGTGATTTATCTTCAGCAAACCCTTCTAACTGATGCCTACAGTATTCAAATTAGTCCTTGCTGGGGTGAGAATGAACAAGTGATACCAATGTTATGGCAGAATCCTCAAACACTTCGTACTCCAGATCTAGCAAGCTCTGATTTTAAAATTTCTTTCCTTGTTTAAAGGTATATCTTTACCGACCAAAAACACCCTTTGCACATTACTACACAACACTTAATCAAACAGACATTTTCGAGACTTGAGTCAAATGCTTTCCAATATTATTTGAATGAAATCTACACAGAGGCTGCACTGGTGATAAATTTGAAATGAATACACAGCTGCAAAATGAGCAAATTCATTGTCTATAACAAGACCACTTTAATAGCACTTGTGTATCACACTTTAAATATTTGTCACATCTAAAGGGGGCTGGTAGATCACATATAAATATTTATTTTAACTAATCGCAGTGAAAATTTTTTACGACCTTCTTGAGTGTTTGTAAAGTAAGTATTGTATCAGAAAATCAATCTGTTTCCATGTATTATTTGGAGCAAATAATTCATTCAGTGCATTGATCTGAATAGATATGTGGTTGAGTGAGAATTTTGATGTGCAGGTCTAATGACAACCTTAAAATAAAAACTGAACACTGAGAATGATGAAAAATAAGTTGAATTCTTCAGTCAAATAAGGAACAATACAAACAGGATTTCCGATATGTTTTTGCTATTGCATAAGAAAACCCAATTCTGCTGCAAATATTTTTCTTGCAAATGTTAAAGGTTCAATCAACAAGCAGTAAATTAAAACAAAAAAATCAAATTAAAATCTATGCACTGAGTCAATATTTGAAGATTGAAGGCTGATAGCTTTTTTTTAATTGCTTCTCTCCCACTGATCCAGTGGAGGCAGTATTAGATGGATATGTTATGTTATGTGAAGATAATGTCTGAAAAAGTATGGAGATAGATACAGAATAAAGTGAACAACTCATTCAGGGAGCTCATTGGGTGAAAATCCTTCTGTGCTATATAATTATATGGAATTAATTTACATTTCAGATGGCTGATGAGCAATAAGGTAAAACTGCTCTAAAGAGTGACTCATCTTAGAAATGCATGGCCACACTGCTTGCCAATTCCACAACTGAAAGATGTAAAACAGGGCACCATGGAATTTGTAGAATTATTATGCAGTTTTGATCCTACATTGGGTGTGATAGTGTTCCCACCGTCCTCTCATTCATGCTCTGACTGTACAAACATCTTTCTACCCACTACCACCTATACTCAATCAACCCCAAAACCCAACTCCATGATTCACAACTTTAAGTCCTGCTTTCCATTTGGGTACAACATCTCCATATGGGGGAGGGGTTGTGTGTTTTGGTTCAGCTCTTGCAGCTTGCCAATCGTTAACATGTGAGATAAATACAACAAAAACTGGCGATAGTTAGAAGGTCAGGCAGCATCTGTGCAGGGAACTGTTGAGTTTCCACGGCACTTTCTGCTTTCATTTCAGATTCCCAGCATTAGTAGTTTTTTTCATTTTTCAGTTAAACACATGAAACTGGCTGGCAAGTAAGCTATGATTTCTCTCTTAAAGACAGTGTTACCTTATCAGCCATCTAAAATATAAATTAGGCCTATACAATTGTACAGCACAGGAGGATTTTCAACTCATGAGCTCTCTGGAGGAATTATTGACTTACTTTTGTACCCACCTCTATACTTTTTCAAATCATCTTCTGACATACCGATCTAGTTCTGCCTCCACTTGATCAGGTGGACATCTAGTAGGAGAGAAGCAGGTAAAAGAAAATCTGTCAGCTTTCAATCTTCAAATATTGACAGTACATATTTTTAAGGATTTTGTTTTGTGTTTATTTACTGATTTGTTGAATAAATCTTTCCAATGTTTGCAAAACGACAGTTGTTCCAAAACAAAGATCTTAAGCTCCACAGCAGAAAAAACGTTTTCCACATTAATGGATAAAATTAGTAACGTATAACTTTAATTCTAATTCATCACTTAACTTATTTTAATTTATAAATCATTAGACCAGTATCTGACTAAAATTCAAAAAAATATTTTAAAACTTAAACACTTATGACGCTGAAAGAGAGGTTTTATTCTACATTAATTATTGATCAGCAATTATATTGATATGGAAAGTCAATCAGCATTATTCCCAGTGGTATTTCATTCCAATCCACTTATGAAACCTCCATCTAAAGTGTAAAGCAATTTAGTTTTGTATTAAATTAACAATTAAAATCATTTAGACATAGGAAATTCCATTGTTATGATAATGAACATGGTTAAGTTAAAATATTCATCAGAAAGAAAATTGAACTGAAGTTGTTGAAGTCAATATACCTTGGTGTGTGCTTTTGTCCTCTGATGTCTGGCCTCCTGGAAACAGAAGACTGTAGTTTGCTCTGCACATCAGAGGGTCAGCACTTCATATTTATGTGGCTAATATCCATACATGGTAGGATTCCAGCTCCCAAAAGGACATAAGGTAGCCACAAGTATGTTAAATTTCTCTCATCGTCTAAGCAAATCAATTCCATCCTTTCATCAGTGATAACACATATAACCAAATATCGTGCATATTATCTGTTGCTTTGATAGAACCAACTGTTTGATCCTCAGGGATTCTCATTCCCTGGGTGTGCAAGACTCTATTGATCTCAGCTAAGGCTTGAACTCAATGACTGAACATTGATAGCCCTCAAATAATTCCAAAGATTTATAGCTCCCTGTATAAATATATTATAGACATCTTGTGGTATCTTCTTAGTTTAGTTTTATGTGCTATTTTGTTTAAAACTGCTATGAAGACTGATTGCACAAGAATAGTTAAACCCAGTTACTGGCATGGCTTCATTGTCACCAAGCTATACCCAATCAAAAATAAAATAATTCATGGCATTAGTGGAATTGCTTTTGAAATCTTCTTATTAGGAAATAAAGTCACTCACTGATAATTCCTGTAAATAATCAACTTTTCTTGTCCAAGATAATCTGCATAAGCTAGTTGATGTAATGGCATAAAAATTATGATGCATTTCCTTGGAACTAGAACTAAAAATGAACTGCATGTCTTTAACAAGCAATGGGGAGGGAGCCAGAACAGAAATGTGAAGCTCTCTTCCCCACACATGCTATCTCAGCTGCCTTGTGCTTTCAGCTCTTTCAAGTTTTATAGTATTTTCTTTTTGAACCTGGAAAGCATTTTATCCTCATACCTTTGGGGATGGGAGATAGTTTGAAAATCTCAGTAGTCTCTCTGTCTGTTCATCTATGCAGTTATGGAATCATTGCAAGTGTTGTGTGTGTGTCCATAAGAGTGTGTGTGTCCATATGAGTGTGTGTGGTGTGTGTGTCTTGCAGTGGGAAAGGATGATGCGATGGATGGGGGAGAAATTTATGTACAGTACTTTCAATAAAGTAAAATGCTTGGTTACACAGAGAAATTGTGCCTGCCATTGAATTAAAATTAGAAGACCATTATCTGACACATAAGCATGATTATTTGAAATAATAATGTCACAATTTCATTTAGCTTAACCTGCTAAATTGCTTAAAAAATCTACTGTTGATCAGGGATTAGCCATTGTTATTTATTTTTTAATATTTTCCATAACTTTTCATCTATGCCATGATCCATAACTATTTGGTTTATTTAGACTTTATAGATAACATTGTCATGATTATTTGATAATGATCAAACTTCTTAATATATTCCGGGAATAGAAACAATTCAAGCTATCTCAAGAAAACAAGCTGCAGGTTCAAAAATGATTGGGTATAAAAATTCACCACAACTATGCTGGCATTGATATCTTAGCATTAAAAATGATAGAAATATAGTGTTTATTCCATGCTTCAAATATTACATGACCTTGCATATATTACCTTTATGCCAAAAAAGCAATTAAGATAAAATGCTTAATCTAGAAAGGTGAGAACAATTCTGCAATAATTTTGGTCACTGATCCATCCTCATATATTGCTAATTAATGAGAAGGATAGGAAATATTTTTACTGTGATGTTAGTCTCTATATTCTTGTGGACAACACAAAACTTACCTACCTCTCAACAATTAAGTTAAAATATTGATTCCAATACTTCATCTTCAAATTCTATTTCCAGCAATAATTTTTGGCCATTTTTACTGCAAGCATTTCTTTAACTTTGTTTCTGACATACAATCTTTTTCTCCAGAATTGAATCACTGTCCATGACCTACTAGTTCCCTTGATATTTGCTTACAGCACAAAAATTGATTTCATATTTCACCGTCACAGCTATTTAACTTGCTTGAGTTACGTTCCCTTTTCCATTGCAGATAATAGAATATTTTGCAGAATCCTGGAAAAAAGTAAGTCACTTGTATCAAAACAAATACTTTATCAGAAGTTGCCTCAATAATCCAATTTTAACAAGTCCTGTATTTGCACATGGTGTCAGAAAACAAAAGAAACTTTCATTTATATAGTGCCATTCACAATGTCAGATGTCCCAAAGTGTTTTACAGATGTTAAAGCACATTTGACTATGTTAATGTACCATTAATGAAGCTTGTGTGGCGACTCACTGTCTAGTCGGGCGAACCGGCTTGGCAGTCGGGTCGCGCGGTGTCGGAGCGACGAGGCCCAAGATGGCGGCGGGCCTCGTCTTTCCGAGCGACGGGGAGAACCCGCGCGCGGGAAAGTCCTGATGACGTAGGACTTACGTCATTGCCGGTTTTTTGGGCGGGAGTTTTCTCCCTTAAAGGGCCCGCGCAAGGCGGGAAAATAAACCAGTTCTGTTTGGCAATCCTCCGAGTGAGTCTTGTTTTATTCCGCGGTAGCAACCGCTACATTGGTGACCCCGACGGTCCAAACGGCTTTTGGACCCGCGAAATGGACGACAGCGCAGCAGCCAACGCAGTGGCCCTCAAGCTGCCCACCTTTTGGACACTTCGGCCCAGCGTCTGGTTTGACCAGGCCGAAGCGCAATTCCACCTTCGGCAGATCACCTCCGACTCCACGAAGTACTACCATGTGGTTAGCTCTCTGGACCAGGAGACAGTCGCCCAGGTTGGAGACTTCATCCAGTCGCCTCCGGAGGAAGATAAGTACCCGGCTTTCAAAGACCTTTTGATCCGGACCTTCGGCCTCTCCCGTCGTGAGCGCGCCGCCCGCCTGCTTCATCTGGATGGCCTGGGGGACAGATCCCCATCCGCCCTAATGAATGAGATGCTGGCATTGGCCGAGGGACACAAGCCATGCCTGATGTTCGAACAGGCCTTCCTCGAACAGCTCCCCGATGACATCCACTTGTTGTTAGCTGACGCCGACTTCAGCAACCCCCGTGAGGTGGCCGCCCGGGCAGATGTCCTGTGGAGGGCCAAGCGCGAGAGCGGTTCGTCCGTCAGTCAAATCACCAGGCCGCGAGCCCAAAGCCCGCCTCGCCCGGCCCCAGCAACCGAGCAGCCACGCCCCAGGAACGCAGACGACGACACGGGTGACCAGCTGTGCTTCTACCATCAGAGGTGGGGTGCGGAGGCCCGTCGATGCCGCCCACCCTGCAAGTTTCAGGGAAACGCCAGGGCCAGCCGCCGCTGAAGGCTTCTGCGGCTGGCCGCTGACAGAGCCTCCTCTTCGTTCAGGACACGAAATCTGGATGGCGTTTCCTCGTTGATACTGGAGCGGAGGTCAGTGTTTTGCCCCCGACAGGCCGCGACACTCGTGACAGGCCACCAGGTCCTCTACTCAATGCCGCCAACAGTACAACGATATGGTCTTTCGGCACCCGTACCCTTCAATTACACTTTGGCGGCAGCCGTTTTACCTGGACCTTTACCCTTGCCACCGTTGCCCGACCACTCCTAGGAGCCGATTTCCTTCGGGCCCACAACCTGTTAGTCGACCTGCGAAGGAAGCGGTTAGTTCACTCTAGCACTCTCCGGACCTATCCCCTGGGAGAAATCAGCCCACCAGCCCCGCGCCTGGACTCCATTTCCCTTTCTGGCGACGATTTCGCCAAGCTCCTAGCCGAATTCCCATCGATTTTGGCACCTTCGTTTACAAATTCTAGGCCCACACATGGAGTACGACACCACATCATTACCACAGGGCCACCCCTTCATGCCCGAGCACGGCGATTACCTCCAGACAAGCTCTGCCTGGCAAAGGAAGAGTTCCGTCACATGGAGAAGCTGGGGATTGTTCGCAGGTCAGACAGCCCCTGGGCCTCCCCCCTGCACATGGTCCCCAAAGCCACCGGAGGGTGGAGGCCCTGCGGCGACTACCGCAGGCTGAATGACGCCACCACCCCGGACCGCTATCCCATCCCTCACATCCAGGACTTCGCAGCGAACTTACACGGGGCCCGCATCTTTTCCAAAGTGGACCTCGTTAAGGGATACCACCAAATCCCGGTCCATCAAGATGACGTCCCCAAAACTGCGATTATCACCCCATTCGGCCTGTTCGAATTCCTTCGGATGCCGTTCGGCCTTAAGAACGCTGCGCAGACCTTCCAGCGGCTGATGGACGCGGTAGGCCGAGACCTGGACTTCGTGTTCATTTACTTGGACGACATACTGATCGCCAGCCGTAACCGCCAGGAACACCTTTCCCACCTCCGCCAGCTGTATTCCCGCCTCCGCGATTTCGGCCTCACGATTAACCCGTCCAAGTGCCAATTCTGACTTGACTCTATCTATTTCCTCGGCCACAAAATCACCAGCGACGGGGCGACACCCCTACCCGCCAAGGTGGATGCTATCCGCCATTTTGCCCGCCCCGACACAGTCAAAGGCCTACAGGAATTCCTTGGGATGGTCAACTTTTACCATCGTTTCATCCCTGCAGCAGCCCGTATCATGCGCCCTCTGTTCTCGCTGCTGGCTGGTAAGGGCAAGGACATCATCTGGACTGACGAGGCTGCGGCTGCTTTCGTTAAGGCCGAAGATGCCCTGGCAGCCGCCACGATGCTGGTACACCCCAGGACTGACGTCCCGACTGCCCTCACGGTAGACGCGTCCAACACCGTGGTGGGTGGGGTACTGGAACAGCTACTCGAAGGCCACTGGCAACCCTTGGCATTTTTCAGCAAACACCTTAGACCGCCCGAACTGAAGTACAGCGCTTTTGATCGGGAACTTCTAGCGCTGTATCTGGCGGTCCGGCATTTCCAATACTTTCTAGAAGGCAGGCCTTTCACCGCTTTCACCGATCATAAGCCTCTGTCCTTTGCCTTCTCCAAAGTCTCCGATCCCTGGTCAGCTCGTCAGCAGAGACAATTATCCTACATTTCCGAGTTCACAACTGACATCCAACATGTCTCCGGAAAGGATAATGTTGTTGCTGATGCACTTTCCAGACCAACCATCCACAACCTATCCTTGGGTGTCGACTACACGGCCCTGGCTGACGCACAGCAAGCCGACGACGAACTGCCCAGCTACAGAACTGCAGTCTCGGGTCTACAGCTCCGAGATTTCTTGGTTGGTCCAGGTCAGCGGACCCTACTTTGCGACGTTGCGACTGGTCAGCCCCGCCCTATAGTCCCTGCAGCCTGGCGGAGACGCGTTTTTGACTCGGTACATGGGTTGGCGCACCCGTCCATCAGATCTACTGTCTGACTGGTCACCAGCAAGTTTGTCTGGCATGGCCTGCGCAAACAGGTCAGTGAGTGGGCCAGGACTTGTCCGCACTGCCAGACGTCAAAAATCCAGCGACACACCAAGGTCCCACCACAGCAGTTCGAGCCTACCCGTAGGAGGTTCGACCACATACACGTCGACCTCGTGGGCCCTCTGCCGGTTTCAAGAGGAGCCCGGTACCTCCTTACTATCGTGGACCGGTTCACAAGGTGGCCTGAGGCAACCCCCCTGACTGACATCACAACTGATTCCTGCGCCCGAGCGCTGCTCACAACTTGGGTCTCACATTTTGGCGTTCCAGCCCACATCACTTCAGACAGAGGCACCCAATTCACTTCCAGTCTCTGGGCTGCATTAGCGAACCTGCTAGGGACGCAGCTGCACACCACCACGGCCTACCATCCTCAATCAAACGGGTTGGTGGAACGTTTTCACCGCCATCTGAAATCGGCCTTGATGGCCCGCCTGAAGGGTCCTAACTGGGTTGACGAGCTGCCTTGGGTCCTGCTCGGCATACGCACTGCCCCCAAAGAAGACCTCCGCACTTCGTCAGCTGAGCTTGTATACGGGGCGCCACTAGTTGTCCCCGGGGATTTCATACCTGCCCTTCGGGACCAAGGGGAACAACCCCCAGCAGTCCTACAAAGACTGCGCGAGAAGCTTGGCGCCTTGGCCCCGATTCCCACCTCATGGCACGGTCAAGCCCCATCCTGCCAGCCCAAGGAACTATGGGACTGTAAGTTTGTTTTCGTTCGCAGGGGCACACCTCGGGTGCCATTGCAACGACCATATGAGGGACCGTTCCGAGTCATACGGAATAACGGATCCACTTTTATTTTGGACATTGGAGGCAGGGAACAGGTTTTCACGGCGGACCGCCTCAAACCGGCCCATTTGGATCTGCAACAGCCTGTCGAGGTTCCCACGCCGCGACGCAGAGGCCGCCCCCCTAAGCGGCAGCTGGCACAGCCCACGGACCTTGAGGACTGTCTCGCCGGTGCTGGGGGGGGTTGTGTGGCGACTCACCGTCTAGTTGGGCGAACCGGCTCGGCAGTCGGGTCGCGCGGTGTCGGAACGACGAGGCCCAAGATGGCGGCGGGCCTCGTCTTTCCGAGCGACGGGGAGAACCCGCGCGCGGGAAAGTCCTGATGACGTAGGACTTACGTCATTGCCGGTTTTTTGGGCGGGAGTTTTCTCCCTTAAAGGGCCCGCGCAAGGCGGGAAAATAAACCAGTTCTGTTTGGCAATCCTCCGAGTGAGTCTTGTTTTATTCCGCGGTAGCAACCACTACACTTGTTCTTTTGCCCAGTGGCATGAAGGAGCTCAGCAGATATTCCTATTCATAGAATCAGCCAATACACAATATATGAAGACGTTAGTGAGGAGATGTATTTAAGAAGCTGTGAGCAAGAATCAAATCATTATAGCAAAACCCTGATTGCTGCCTGCATTGTTCCTTCTGGGTATTTGGTTTAAACAGAACCACAACCTGATTTTAGCCTGAGTCCTGTGAATTAAATAATGAGCAGTCCACTAAAGAGCATTTCTTAATGTTTTGTCAGATGAGCTACAAGTTTTCGACATTAATTTTTTGTTCCTGAAGATAAATTGTGCTGTTTGTCCACACTCCTTTGTTATATTTGCAGAATGTCAAAACCAAGAGCTCCAGTGTACAGTGGAAATGAGTAATGTACAACAACAGCTAGCCCAGGAGTCCTCTTCCCAAAAGCTGGCACCAGAATGGTAAGACAAACACTATAGCAGACCAGGAAGGAATATGCAGTGAACAGCCATAACTCTACCCTTGCACATATTGGACAGCCTGTCTAGGATTTTTGCAACATATTTGAGAGTGTGAAGCTTTATTCCTGTATTTGAGGCATTCTCTCCAATGAACTTCTCTATTATGAAGCTTGTGATCACCTGTAAATCCATGTCACTAGCTCTGCCCTTTTAATTGAACCTAAGACCTGTAATTGATAAGGTGGGGTCATCTGACACTCAAATCACACTGATGAAATATATTGATATGGACTTGCAAAGCAACTCTGATCACTTATGCTCTGCTCTCTCCTGCTGGCTCTTGATAGTGTCTCTGTGGGCCATGAATCAGTGCCTCCCATGGTGTGTGCAAGGTAGCTGAGCCAACTTGCTTCAGCACCAACTGAGATGTCATGGTTTCCAACCAACCTCTCAAGCATCAGAGCAGTCAGAGACTGCTGATCATGAAAATCTCTGGGACATTTATCCTAGCATCAGCAGACTTTCATCATCCTTCTTGATGGAAGTGGGGATTCATCTTGTTAAACAATAAAAATAGGAACCCAGGAGCATGGAAGAAATTGGACTAAGTAATTGGAAAAGAGTGCCCAAGGGTGCTGATTGAAATGTGGACTTCAGATAATTCTGGTCTATAAATGTGTTGTAAATTGACTTGGATTGCTGGATACTCAATTTTCTGATAGAAAGTTGCTTATGTTAAAAAGAATGAGATTAGGTAAGGCAAAATTTATGGAGTATGTTATTCAGGGATGAAATAACTTAGTTCTGTAATCTTTTTTCAGCCATTAAAGCCAGCTTGGTCTGTGCAAATGGTGTGCTGATTCCAGAATTTTTTTTGTGTGGAGAGGGAAATGTGAGTTTGCATTTGTTAATGCAGGATTGATGGGAAATTTTCATTATGGAAGCCTTCTTCCATGATTAACTAGCCAATCGAAAGCATTTTATAGACTTACCTGCTGCTTGTGATGTCCAGCTCAAGTTGCACAGCAAAAATTTGCAGCATGTCACATAGACACCTACAGTAGTTATGACTGTCACTCATGGCACCAACTTCCCCACACCAATCTATAGAAACACATGAAGGATAAGCGTAAACAGCAGAAACTGTGCACAACAAACCAACCCCCACTACCCCCATTCTACCCACCACATCCACTCTATCCTGCTCCACCTGGCAACATGGAAAATCAACTAAAAATGTAGCTCTGGGCCATGGAAAAATATGAGCAGGCATGGCTCTGGTGAGGATAACAGACTGAAATCACGGTCACGGTGATGAAGCATTTATGAGCAGAGACTGGATAGGCTGGGTTTGTTTTTTCCTTTGAGTAGAGGAGGTTGAGAGGGGACCTGATAAAGGTATGAAAAATTATGAGGTGCATAGATAGAGTCGATAGTAGGAAACTTTACTCCATAGACAAAATGCTTAAAACTAGAGGGCATAGACTTAGGGTAAGGGGGGAGTTTTTCACCTGGGGGGTGATTGGAATCTGGAATTCACTGCCCCTGGGGGTGGTGAAGGTAGATACTCTCACAACATTTAAGCATCTAGACAAATACTTGATCATCAAGGCTACAGGCCAAGTGCTGGAATTAGTACAGATGGGTACTTGATAGTTGGCATGGACATGGTGAGTCAAAGGGCCTGTTTCTGTGCTGTGACTGGTAGGCTTTTATTCTCCAATTCTGCAAAATGTATGTGGAAATCTCAGTGAATTCCCCTTGTAGGTTAATAGAGGCAGATTTTAAAATGTGTGGAGAACTACACTTTAGATGAGGTCAAAGCAGAAGTGACTTGAGACTTCCTGTTTTCACAGCCAACTGTTCCATTTATCTTAGAGTCAGGTTTGCACACAGCTGTATGAGCTGACTGTGTGAGTGTATGTTACTAGTAGGGAACTGGTCCAACAGAACAACAGATTTGTAATTCAGGGATTAAATTTCCACTGTTCTCTAATTCATTTGTCATAACATTAACAGAAAATCTGTGGGAAGCCCAGGGAAACACAGTTTAGAGGTTCTGTGGCACCACCATCACACATTTTAATATTGGACAATCAGGACTGCTCTTACACAAATTTATCCCCACATCATATGTACGTTACTTTTTCACTAAAAAATTGTTTACTTGTGTGACATAATTTGCAAGCTTCAGTATCTCCTCAGAATAACATGCTTTCTTTTTCTTTGGCAATTCCTCGGTGTCAAGGATCACTTGCTTCTACTGCAGTTTTGTGGATTCTGAGCAGAGTAATGAGCCATAGTAAGGTGCCTGTACTTTCTAAGAACATAAGAAATAGGATCAAGCCCTTTGGTCCTGCTCCATCATTCATCAAGATCAAAGCTAAGCTTTTACTTCAGTGCCATTTTCCTGCACTATTCATAAATCCCTTGATTCCCTCAATATCCAGAAACCGGTCTATGTCTGTTTTAAAGAAGCTGAATGATTGAGCCCCTAAAGCCAAGGCAGTAGTGGAAATATTGAAGAGAAGAAAGATCTGCAACTAGTAATGGTAGAGGCCAATAACTTTTCTCAGGGGCCTGAAGTCCTCCTGGCCTTCAAGGGGTACTATTGGTATTCCACTATCTCATGAAGCCAAAGCTCTCACACCTATTTCATTGCATGATTACCTGACACCTCTGAAATACACATTGCAGCAGTAAACTTTAATGAACTGTGGGAAACTGAGATACCCATATAATTACTGCCGAAAAATAATGGTGGGTGCCTGTGTCTTGTGGATTCATTCCTCATGTTTAAATAATTAAACACCACCCACCACTGCTGATAAATTCATGCCTACTGTAGCTGGGTTGCTAGTAAGGTCTAAGGAGTCAAGCCAATCAGTGTAATTCTGCAAATCTACACAGTGCAAATAGCTTTAAAGTCATTATCAAAATGAGAATGTTAAATCATGCTTGCATAAAGTTAAGATGCTAAGCCTACTGCAAGATGTACTTTTAATTTGACATTTCCAAACACTTAAAACATTACCAAACCATTAAAAATGAGAATAATATTAAACTAGTTTACAAAGTATGTAGTTTTTTAAAAAAGAAGCACCACACCCTTGCACACAGGCATGCACGTGCGCACATGCACATGCACACGCACACACTTAAAAACTATTTAAAACATTTAAACCAACTTAACAAAATGAAATAAATATTTACATTTCTTCCCGCATCTGAATTTTCTCCATTTGGTTTAGTGGAACTGTTGTATTTATGTGAAGTTTGATCTGATGGCGGCACAGCTGACAGAGTGACCATCCTGAAAGCTGGGAAGTCTGAGGTAGGTCAAGCTTTTCTGTTGGACTCTTGGACAGAAGATGTCTCTGCCAATTTAAACCCAGCGCTGGACTCTTGCTTTTGGAGAAATGCATGATTTTTGAGATCTTGGCAAAATCAGCATTTATTCTCCAGTCCCATTGCCTTTGAGAAGGCAAGGGTGAGCAGTCATTCTGGTGAAGGTATTCCCACGGTGCAGTTAGGTGGGGAGATCCAGGATTTAGGTCCGGTGATAATGAAGGAACAATTATATATTTCCAAATCAGGATGGCGTGCAATTTGTGGTATTGATGAATGATGCCATAAGGAACTGATTGCCATACTACAGGAAGGACGTGATGCTGCTCATCATACTACAGGGAGGATGTGATTAAGCTAGAGGGGGCGCAGAAAAAATTGCAAGGTTGTTGCCTAGACTGGAGGGCTTGAGTTATAAGGAGAGATCGGATAGGCTGGGACTGCTTTCTCTGGAGTGAAGGAAGATGAGGAGTGACCTTACAAAATTTTATAAAATTATGATAGGCTAGATACTCAGTATTTTTCCCAGGGCAGGGGAGTCGAAAGCCTAAGGACATAGGTTTAGGCTGAGAGGGAAAAGATTTAATGGGGATGTGAGGGGTAAGTTTATACACAGAAGGTGGTGGGTGTATGGAACAAGCTGCTAGAGAAGGTGATAGAGGCAGGTACAATTACAACATTTAAAAAACATTTGGATAGGTACATGGATAGGAAAGGTTTAGAGGGATATGAACCAAGCACAGGCAAATGGGATGAGCTTAGATAGACACCTTGGTCAGCATGGACAAGTTGGGCCAAAGGGCCTGTTTCCGTGTTGTGTAAGTCTAGGCATCTATAAATCCAAGATCTCCTGCTGTGACATCTGGGGCTGGGATGATTGCCTTCCAATGACGACAGACACCTTCTATATGTTTATGAATCTAGCCATTGGATGTTTTCCCCTTGATTTCCATTAACTTCAGTTTTATCTGGGCCCCTGATGCCATACTCAGTCAAATGTTGCTCTGATGTCAGGGACCGCTTTTCACCTCTGGAATTCAGGTCTATGGGCCATGTTTGGAGGCAGGATGAGTTTCGAGTTGAGTAGCCCTGGAAAAACCCAAATTAAGCATCAATAAGTATGTTATTGGTGAGTGAGTGTCACGTTATTTACCACACTTTTCATCACTTTTCTGTTATTTAAGAGTAGACTGATTGTGGTAATTAGCTGGATTGGATTTGTCCTGCTTTTAGTGAAGAGGACATTCCTGGGCACTCTTCCACATTGTCGGGTTGATGCTAGTATGGTAACTGTACTGCAACAGCTTGGATAGATGCTCAGTAGTTCAGCAATTTTTTTATATTATGTGAAGTGAATCAAATTGGCTGGAGACTAGCTTCTGTAATGGTGGGATTGACAGGAGGAAGTGAATGCTTCAGTCTTGTCTTAAGCATTCACAAGCTGAGCCCCACCACCACTGAGGATTGGCATATTCTTGGACCCTCATCTTATGTTATTTAATTGTTTGCCACCATTTATAGCTAGATCTGGTAGAACTACAGTGCTTCAATCTGATCTGTTAGTTGTGAGATTGGCAACTGTACATTGCATGCTGTTTTTGCATATAGTCCTGTATTGCAGCTTCACTAAGGCAGGTACCTCATCATTTTTAGGCACGTCTGGTTCAGCTTCTGACATGCACCTGTACCCCTCATTGACCAAGGGTTCATCTCCTGGCTTGAAAGTTATAGTAGACTAAGCAATATGCTGGACCATGAGGTTTCAAGTCATGGTGGTGTACATTTCTGCTGTTGCTGATGGTCCACAGTGCCAGTTTTGAGTGGCCAGACTTGTTGTAAATGTAACCCCTTAATACGATTGTAGTGCCATAAAATATAATGGAGGGTTTCCTCAATGCAAATGTGGGATTTTGTCTCTGCAAGGACTGTGCAGTGATCACTTCTGGATGGGTGCAGGTAGATTGGTGAGGACAAGGTCAAATAGTTTTATCCTTCTTGTTGGTTCTCTGACTACAAACTGTAGACACAATTTGGTACTTCTGTCAGTTCTGGTGCTACCAAGTCATTCCTGATGATGGACTTTGAAGTTACTATTTTCAGTACTTCTTCCAAGTATTGTCCAAATTAGAGAAGCGTTCTGTCACTATTGCCATGAAGCTTTGCTGAGATACAGACGTTCAGGTGGAAACTCTTCCCCACTAGTTTACAGCTTCTCCCTGCTCCAAAATCTCAAGAAGGTATAGTCTAACCTGGAATAATTTAGACTCAAATACATTACAGAGATTTCTATTTATCTGGTGGGTGTTCCCTTCATGCCAGGCTGGGACCCAGCTACCTAAAGCTCCACATCAGCCTACTGGCCAATTGTGAATTTCTATTTTGGGTAGGCTGCTCCCTAGTGATATGCAAACAAGCCCCATTATTAAAATCGCCCTTTATTCCTCCTCCCCCTTGCTCTGCCAGAGTTTACTTACCTCATTGCTTCTTGTGGAATCTTGCCCACATAACAACTGTGTTTCAAATTCATTTCAAATTGGATTTAAATTGCTTTGGAATGTCTCGAACTTTTGGGTGAACATCAAAGGGCATTTTTACCAGAACTTCTGTAGCTGTCTTACATTTTTACCATGGCCAAAATGTTCTCACAGATATCTGTTCATCCTGATTTGGCTGATTTTGTTGTTGTGTTTTCCTCTGCAACATTAACTACACTTCAGAGTCTTTAATTTTATCTAAAATTAAATTTAAATGAAATTCTTTCTTCCTAATAAATGAATATATTTATTAGTCATTCTAAGAGACTTCCAATATAATTTTATAACATTAGTTCTATTTGTTGATTAGAAGCATCATTGGCAGCAGAAATTCATTCTGTATGGATGTATGCATGGATCTGTATGCAGGCACAAAGGGCTGTCAAACTTCATGTAAATCAAATAGCAAACCTACTAAGTGGCAGCATTATGACTCAATCATTTGCTAATAAGTATCTGTTCTGAGACTGATTTCTTATGCCTGAATAACAATTGAAATAGATTCGGTTTCACATTTCTTTCTTTTAATCATGAGCCATGGTTTGATTCAGATTTCAATTGAATGTGGCAATTGGTTTATAGAGATACTATAACTGCCTTTATTAAAATAAAGACAAAAACATTCACTGGTATATCTTGCAGTGAAAGATGAAGGATTCCTGTGCCTCCACGACATACCCTCATTCAGAATGCCATGGCACATGCCTTTATCTGCAGAACGTTCCATAATGTACCATTCCCACATTTAATGTAGTCCAGGAAATTCATCTCAAGCACTGTGTTCACACCACCTAAATTCTCCAGGTGCTAACACAACCCTATGACCTGCTCATGTGAAATATTCTTGCAAATGTTATGTGTAGTAACTCAACATTCTCATTCTCTCTCTTCTCCACACAGTGCATGCTGCCGGGTAGAGGGGTGTGAGTGGGGAGGGATTTGATGGCAATGTGGGGAGAATAGGTAGCAAGCAATGGGATTGCTCTGTGAGCCAGCATGCATTTGAAGACCCAAAATGGATCCTGCTATGTCGTTTGGAGATATGGAATTTACTCTTTGAACAATGATGTCTCTTTCTCCCTAAGCTCCTCTTCCAGTCACTCCCTTATAAAAAATCTCTAAATAAAAACTCCACTTCAATAATCATTTTGCGTACTACCCCAAATCTTTTTTTGTTGCCCTTTCCTACAGCCTACTTATGGATGTTTTTTCTTTCTCTTTAAATATAGTGCCCTTTCAGGATCCTTAATAAATTATTGGCAAACCCACCTAAATAAGAGCAGTGAGATAATGAACACAGTTATTAAATAAAAGATAAAAATAACATAAAAGGGAAAAAAATCAGTTTACATTCACTTAGCATTTAGCTATTGTGACACAGAAGACCATCCAACCTATAAGGCCCCAGTAGAGTAATCCCATCAGTCCCATTTCCCCTCTCCTTATTTCCCTATGGCCCTGCAACTTAATCTCTCTCATATGCTCATTAGCTCCCCTTTTATTATCATAGCACATCATAATTTCAAGGCAGACACAAGAGACTGCAGATGCTGGGATCTGGAGCAAAAACCCTACTGCTGGAGGAACTCAGTGGATCAGACAGCATCCGTAGAGGGAAATGAACAGTTGACATTTTGGGTGGAGACCCTACATCTGGACTACATGAAGGGTCTCGACCTGAACTTCAACCCTCTGCCAGGAGTCTGATGTCTGGATTGCAAATTTTTAAAAAAATTTTTTAAATCCAAAATAGACTTTATTCATCATTAAAAACCAACTATATACAATAATGAAACAATGCAAACCTCTACATTCGTGTACTGATCAATGATTAGTGTTACCTTTTCATATATAAAAAACAGCATCGATACCAGTCGTGTGGCTCTGCTTTCGCTGCGGAGAAAGAATGTCATCAGTTCTGCCTTTGAATTGAATGTCAGGGGAGAGCGCGAACGCAGTCCCCCACTACCACAAATTTTGCAGTCGAGTATCCCACATGCAGGCGTCAGCACACCCAAAGTGCAATGGGATAGCCCTGTCCTGGGAGAACCTTTTTTTTTATCAAAATAAACTTTATTCATAATAAAAGACAAACTATATACAATTATAAACAGTGCAAGCCTTTACATTCTTGTACAGATCATTCATTAGTGTTACTTTTTTATATAAAAAAACAGCATCGATGCCACATGTGTGGCTCTCTGGGGGCTACCCAGTTCCGTACTTACAATATTTAGGGGCTTTCTCGCCTGCCCCTGCCCCTCCCTCTCCAGTGGCTGAAGAACCCTAAACTGTAGTCCTTCCCCACCGAGCCCTTGTGTTGGCTGTACCCAGCTTCAGTGCATCCCTCAGCACGTACTCCTGCAGCTTGGAATGTGCCAGTCGGCAGCATTCCCCTACGGACATCTTGCAGTGCTGGAAGACCAACGAGTTTCGGGCTGACTAAAGGGCGTCTTTCACCGAGTTGGTGACCTTCCAGCAGCAGTTGATGTCCGTCTGTGTGTGTGTCCCCAGGAACAGCCCGTAGATCAGAGAATCCTCTGTTACGTAGCTGCTGGGGATGAACCGTGACCAGGATCCTTGCATCTTTCGCCACACCCTCCTCGCAAACCCACAGCCCGCAAAGAGGTGGGCAACCATCTCGTCCCCAGTGCAGTCCTCCCGGAAGCAGTGCGCACTGGGATTGAGGTTCCGACCAGGCAGGAAAGATCTGACTGGGAGGGCCCCTCTCACTGCCAGCCAAGCGAGGTCTTGGTGCTTGTTGGTGAGTTCTGGCAATGAGGCATTCTGCCAGATGGTCTGGACAGTCTGCTCAGGGAACCACCCCACAGTATCCATTGAGTCCTTCTCCTGCAGTGTCTGCAGGATGTTCTGTGCTGACCACAAATAAAACTCCTGGAAGCGACGGCTTACCGGTGGAGTTGTACTCGGTTCTGTGGGACTGGATGGGGCTGGACCTGCTGGAAGTGTATAATGCTATGCTTCAGTCTGGCAGCATGTCAGAATCCATGAGGAAGGGCATCATTACCCTCATCTACAAGCAGAAGGGGGAGAGGGCGGACATCAGAAATTGGAGATCCATCTCACTATTGAATGTGGATTATAAGGTCCTGTCCAAGGCCATCGTCAACAGAGTTAAGTCTGCTCTGGGACAGGTGATCCACCTGGACCAAACCTGTGCTGTACCTGGCAGGAAGATCTTTGACTGCCTTGTGCTGCTCAGGGATACCATCGCCTATGTGCAAGACAGGGGTGAACACCTGCCTGGTCGGCTTGGACCAGGAGAAGGCCTTCGACAGGATATCACACACGTACATGTTGGACGTGCTCTCCAAAATTGGCTTTGGGCAGGGAATCAGGAATTGGATCCAACTGCTCTACACAGACATCTGTAGCGCAGTCCAAATCAATGGGTGGGAAACAGATAACTTCTCCATCAAGTCTGGAATCAGGCTGGGCTGCTCTCTGTCCCCTGTCTTGCTTGTGTGTTGTATAGACCCTTTGCCGAATCCATCAGGAAGGACGAGAGCATCAGAGGGGTGATGTTGCCAGGCAGTTAGGTCACCCAGGTGAAAACCTCCCTGTACGCGGATGACATCGCTGTCTTCTGCTCGGACCAAAGGTCAGTTCGCAGATTGATCAGCATCTGTGACCAGTTTGAGTTGACATCAGGTGCCAGAGTCAACCGCACGAAGAGCAAGGCCATGCTGTTTGGCAGCTGGCCCGACCGATCCAATGTCCCCTTCACCGTCAGGCCTGACTATCTGAAGGTGCTGGGGATCTGGTTTGGAGGAGCTGGGGCGTGCAAAAACAAGTGGCAGGAGCGGATTAGGAAGGTGAAGCAGAAACTGGGACTGTGGGAACGGCGCTCCCTATCGATAACTGGGAAGAACTTGGTCATCAGGTGTGAGGTGCTCTCAAGGCTGCTGTACTTGGCGCAGGTGTGGCCTGTTCCTCGCTCCTCTGGCTTGGAAATCACCCGTGCCATCTTCCGGTTCATCTGGGGATCCAAGATGGAGCGGGTCTGATGGGTCACCATGTACAAGTCCCTGGACAATGGGGGTAAAGGTGTCCCCAGTGTCACCCTCATCCTGATGACCACCTTCGTCTGTGGCTGCACCAGGCTGTGCGTGGAACCCAAGTACGTGGGCACCAGGTGTCACTATGTACCGAGGTTCTACCTGTCCCTGCTGTTGCGAAGGATAGGCCTGGCCCCATGGCCACACAATGTCCCAGTCAGCTGGACGCTGCCACACTACCTGTCCTTTGTGGAAAAGTTCTTCCAGACCAATGCCAGCCAGACAAAGTCTGGCTTGCAAATGACTGGCAGGAAGCTGACTGAGTGTATGGCACAGTGTTGGGAATATCAGCCTTGAATCGACTCGACTATTGAATGGTCCTCTTGTATGATAAGGTGGACTCTCGACCTCACAATCTACCTCATTTTATAGCCTTGCACCTTATTGTCTGCCTGCACTGCACTTTCTCTGTAACGGTAACACTTTATTCTGCATTCTGGTATTGTTTTTTCCTTGTACTATCTCAGTGTACTGATGTGATGAAATGATCTATATGGACGGCATGCAAAGCAGAGTTTTACCCTGTACCTGGGTACCTGTGACATTTATATACCTGGGGGTGGGATCATGGTTGCTTTGCCACAGCTTTGCAGGCATCAACATTAAAATCTGTGCATTTTGCATTTTTAATTTTTCTGGGGATCTGCAGTTAAGAAAGAAGCAGGAACTCCCCTCACTGGTCACTCAATCACCTATTTTACCATCTCTCACCTTATTAGAATGTTAATATCATTAGCATGTGGTATGAGGGCTGGAAATGTGACCTCTCCTTGTGCCAATGTGACCAGCATCATGTGTTAAAAGTTGGCATCTACTTACTAACCTCCCAGCTCCTTCTCAGGCAGTCCCTTGGGAAACAGGCTGACTTGGTTCCAATCAGTCCTGATGAAGGGTGTTGACAATTCCTTTCCCCACTGCTCTGCCTGCTGAGTTCTTCCAGCAGGTTGTTTGTTCCTCTAGCAGTTTGTTTTATGCTCCAGATTCCAACACCTGCAGTCTCTTGTGTCTCCTTGCTTCCAATCAGGTTCTGATGAGGCTGGCAATACCAATGTGGGAACCGCAGACTCTTGTGCTGATAATGTAGGGGTTTCCTGTCAAGATGGCCAGTTTGTTATGTGGATATGATATGGATAGTTTGTGAGGCAGTGTGCTTCTGCTGCTACTTACCAAGGGTCTCTGTGAACTCCTGATTGAGGTTCTCAATGCCATCCTAAATGCTCCTTCACCACTTTGAGTGGCCCTGGTCCTGGGATACCCAAAAGTAAGTGGGGTCTCACATGGGTTCTAGGAGCTTTTGAACTTCTCCTTGAATCTTTTCCTATGTCCTCCTGGTAATCTTGTATTGTGACAGAGCTTGGAAAGGAGTGCCTCTGTCAGGAGCCTGATGTCTGGCTTACAAATGACTCTGCCAGGAAGCTGACTGAGTGTATGGATCGGTGTTGGGGATGTTGGCCTTGGAGAGAACACTGATGTTGGTTTGCTTATCCTGCCAGCGAATCTGGAGGATTTTGTAGAGACAGTGTTGGTGGTACTTTCCAAAGCTCTGTGTTAACAGCTGTAGATAGTCCATGTCTGAGAAACATATCAGTGGGCAAGGATCACTGATAGTCCATGTCTGAGAAACATATCGGTGGGCAATGATCACTGCTGCCCTGTAGACCATTCATTTCATGCCAGGTCTGACATCTTTATCTTTAAGCCCCTTTTCCTTAATCTACCAAAGGCACATTGAAGTTGATAGTAAATTTCATCAATGGTGTTTGCCTTTCCCGAGAGGTGGCTCCCAAGATATGGGAAATAGTCCATTTTTCCAGGGTTTTGTGTTAGGCTGCATGGTGCAGTGTTGATCGAGGAACTTTGTATTTCAGATGTTGAGTGTAATAGCCACCCCCGTGGTTTGCTTCAGTAAACGAGTCAACAATGGCCTGTGTAGAGTGCCATATAGTGTAGCTCAACTACCAAGGTCTAGATAACCTTGGTGGAGCTGTTCCCTCCACTTTTCTTGGAGCTTTCATGTCCATTGTGACTAGAGATGGACATAATTCACACTGCAATTTAGGGAGCAGCGCTTGGAGAAGGAGGTTAAGGAGGACTCTGGCAATTACTTTCTCCCTGACAAACAGCAGGGAAATCCTCTGTGGTTACCACAGTTGTACTTATTTTGACAGAATCATAGAATCCATAGACTGATCACAGCACTGAAGGAGAACATTCAGCCCATCATCTCAGGAGCCATTTTAGTAAAACTCTTCCTGACCCTCTTCTGTCCATAATTAGAAACATTTAAGAAAATTTAGATCAGCACTTGAATCACCAAGGCATAAAAATATGCTGATAAATAGGATTAGTGTTTGGGTGTTTGGTGGTCAGCATGGACACAGCCCTCAAGTTCACACTCCCTGCCAAACCTGTCTCCTTTCTTGAAGATGGACAAGGTTATGAAATCTCTGAGGTCCTCTGGCATATCCTCCTCTTCCCAGTTTCAGTCACGAAGCACCAACAGGATACTGATATCAAAATTATAAATGCTATGACCACCTCAATCAAGTCCCAAAGTAATCGTTACACCTAGCCACTTCTTTTATTTTCCGAGGCCATGTGCAATATGTCGTTACTGTAATTGAAAATCCAGTCTGCTGCTAATTTGAGACATGAAGGATTTGTCAGCGGCAAGCAAGAGAACTGGTTTCGGCAATTTAATTGGCCCTACCCATTCATGTTTGCTTTCGTCCTTTCACAATTTTACCTTCAGATTTGGGAACAGCTGACCAATAAATGATGCGACTTGCTAACTTACCGTGGACACACCATCGCTTTTGAAGAGCACAATGACATCTCTTTAATGAAGCTCTTTTCAGTGGAGCAAAGATTGACAGATTGGTTACATGTACCACAATAAGAAATATCAATCACAAATCATGTGATACAATGTTTGGGTTTAGGACTATCATAAACCATCGGCATGGTTCAATTTAGATTCTGTCATTATACAGAAGTAAAGTTTTGGCTCTAAATGTTTCAAGTCCTAATTGGTCTGTTGCTCATAAACTTGATGGAAGCTCATATCTCGGCGCTCATCAAACTCTCTGCAGTTTTCTGGAAGTCTTCAGGGTATGCGAAAGAATATCAGTCTTAGAGTGCGGTTAGCTCCATTTGGAGATCGGTGTGTGTGCAAATTAAATCCTTTGGAAACAATACATATGGACGAAAGGAAATGTTGTCTTAGTGTTATTTCGAAATGACCCCTTTCGTTGGTTCCATTCTTATAGAAAGCACTGGATGAAACCAACAATATCATCAATTTATGTGAACCTACTTTTGCAAAGGTGGGAGGTATTTTAGAAGTAAATGGTGTGAAAAATGCTACTAGTGAACGCAATTTGCAATCATGGGCAAGTTTCACATGCACATAAGTAGCTCTGAATAATGAGCTTCGAAAGATTGTCGGGCAAGTCTTTCAAATTTCTGAAGAAATATTTGAACCAATTAAACGACGACGCGGGCGTTCGAGCGCACTTCTTGTTAGTTCATTTTCAAGTTCTCTTCGAAGACAGGCACTAACAAGCACTTACCCCAAAGCAGTGCAGCATTGATCTGTTTTTATTTTTAGGTCCTCATCAATTCATAAGTGCATTCAGTACATGTCATTACATGTGGTTGATTCGAATTTCAAATCCAATTCCGAAGCATTATTTTGTGAAGGTAATGTTTAATATATTTCTCTCTTCCTTATTGCATACACTCGCTTGGGGTTGCATCAGCTTCCATTAATGCTGTAATAAAATATATTTCCTATTACAGTAATTAGAAGCAATGATTCAACAAAATGGTAAATGTCCAAGTGGAATAAAAAACTGAAAATGTCGGAAAAACTCAGCAGGCCAGGCAGCATCTGTGGAAAGAGAACGAGAAACCGATTTTTCAGCATTTTTTGTATTTATTTCGGACTTGTAGCGACTGCATGTTTATATTATTTTCGAATGTCAAAATGGACCGCGAGATAAGTTATAAGTAATATAAAACAGTTTCTAGTTTTAATCCAAATGCTGTTAAGTTATCCAAATTTTATTGTGAGGATGGATGAAATTTGGCCATAAAATATGGAAGTACAGTTGTTTAATGACTATGTCACCATGTGACTCATCCATGTGAGAAGTAGCCCATCATATATTTAGAAATTATAATTATCTCATCTCATCAGTTATGGTGCATTGAGAGAATTCGGCATCTCCCCCACCCATAGTGCGAGCGCGTAATACGTCTTAAGGATACAAATGGATGTTACATATTTGGTTTCTTGTCGTACAGTTACCTCTCGATCTCACTTGGTTCAATATTTTTGACAAAATATCCTTAGCTATCATAAGCCAGTGTAATTTCATAGAATGATGAAGACTTTGCTGGGTAACTCTTTGCTTCATTGGTTCATATACCAACCTGATCAATGGTTTTCAACGCATGATACAACATTTTCTATTGTTAGAGATCAGGAAAATCTAACAACACATTTTTTCTTTCAAATGTTTTAAGGACTGTGGCTGTGATAGACCAAACTTTATTGGATCATTTCAGTTAGAAGCTGCCCACTAGTAAAATAAATACACTTATGTTAAGACACCAATAGCTTTATAATCTTGTAATTTGAAGTTGATGCAATATAGATGGGACCTTAGTTTTAAATGAAACCAAATTACATTTGTTGATTTTTTCGTTCCTTTGGTCGATAGAATTGAAAAGTTACTAGCAATGATGGATGCGTGAAATCTGGAGAATTGTTTGCAGAAGATATTTAAAAGAAAAGTAAGGCGTGCCAGATGAAATCCCAGCGGATTGGACGTCAGCATTTCTGAAGAGACATCTCCTCGAACACTGCTGGAGAGGTCCCATTTCGCCTGCTGCAGAGCAGGGCTGGTTCCCGTAACAGTTCTACCATCTGCGTGCCGGACAACCACAGCCCCTCCAATCTGCTCATCTTTTTAAAAGCAATGGACCTGACTAAGTACAAACCGGCTTCTGATGGCCTCGGGTGAATTGTCTTTTCAACAGATGCTATAAACTGTTGAAAGTTCTCAATCTGACCAGGGAAATTTACCAATGAGTGAATGAGAATTATATTTGTTAAATAACGAACGCATGATATCTAATGGGCGTTCATTGTTGATGCATTAATATTAAAGTAGTTGATAAACTTCTTTAAAGATATATGTTAAGTGTAATTGGTAACTGTGCCTTTATGTTTGCCAGGTTAAGCAATTTAAAGTACAACTTCTTACGATGAACTGGAACCCGCGAGAAAGGGATTTCATTGCCGTTGAAATGGGGAATAGTACGTTGCTAATAGCAACTTGATGGATCCATTTCCCTTTTCGCTTGGGGCATGTTCGCGCAAGGAGCAAACTGGATTTTGTGCTTAAGAAGAAGATTCCATTCAGCCTGACTGAAACCGACCGAGTCACAACAGGTATTGTATACGTTTTGTTTTATAAACGGTCGTAAAAGATAACAATCATCTTGAATAACAGTGTACACCGATTATTATTACCAGCATAATGATGCCTGTTTTCGAATAGATTCGATTTCTGTGTAGACGCCCTTGGGACGAACATTAAACATGGAAAATATTTCAGGACCAGGAATCCTCAATAGATCTTGCTCCGGCTCGCAGGATATGTGTGAGTTCTACAATGGCACAGACACTAACTTCATGCATGAACATTATCCAGATTTTTACGTTATACTTCCCGTGATCTATTCGGTGATCTGCGCTGCCGGACTTACAGGCAACACGGCCGTGATCTACGTGATTTTAAAAGCTCCCAAGATGAAGACGGTGACCAACATGTTTATTCTAAATTTGGCCATTGCCGACGACCTTTTCACTCTTGTCCTGCCTATCAATATAGCGGACCATCTCCTCCACTACTGGCCCTTCGGGGAGGTCATGTGCAAGCTCATTCTTTCCATAGACCATTACAACATTTTCTCCAGCATTTATTTCCTGACAGTCATGAGCATTGACCGCTATCTGGTGGTCTTAGCCACCGTCCGCTCGAAGAAGTTGCCACAGCGCACCTACAGGGCTGCCAAAATTGTCAGCCTCTGTGTTTGGGTTCTGGTTACTCTCATCGTTTTGCCCTTCACGATCTTTGCTGAAGTCTACATCGATCCCATGAACAGGAAGAGCTGCGTCCTGGTGTTTCCCAAACCCGAACGCGCCTGGTTGAAAGCGAGTCGTATCTACACCCTGATCCTCGCCTTCGCAATCCCTGTCTCTACCATCTGTGTTCTCTACACTATGATGTTGTACAGACTCCGAAGCATGCACCTGAATTCAAACGCCAAAGCTCTGGACAAAGCGAAGAAGAGGGTGACTCTGATGGTCTTTATAGTGCTGGCTGTGTGCTTGTTCTGCTGGACCCCCTTTCACCTCACTACCATTGTCGCTTTGACCACGGATGTCCAGGAGACGCCGCTAGTCATCGGCATCGCCTACTTTATCACCAGTCTCAGTTATGCCAATTCTTGTTTAAATCCTTTTCTGTACGCGTTTCTGGATGACAGTTTCCAGAAAAGTTTTAAGAAATTGTTGGAATGTAGAACAGCATAGACGAGCCTCGGGTTTAACTGGAAAAGTTGGATAATCTTACAAGTGTTTTTTTCAAATTTAAAAAGCCAGTACAGTTATAATTGCCAAAGTACTCTGCTGCCATCTGTTGTTACACGCGCGGATTATTCAGCTAGCCTTGAGATAAAGTTATCGAGTCACTTTAATGTTAAATTATAGCCTTGGGTGAATGATAAGGTAGACCCACAAGCGCGGAGTTAGACTCTACAGCTAGAATCATCCTCCTTTCCTCCCACTCGCGTTAAAACCCAATACATGTTAAGACCATTTCTAAAGCAGAAATGCTGATTTTAAACTTTGCTGTGAAGAATGATTACATAGGGCAACTCCGATGGGAAGAAACCAGGAAATATTGCATGAAATCAGAAGTCAAAGATGTACCATTACATATGTAGGTGTCGTGGATTTGTATAACGAAATGAAAGGGTAAACGTTAACACGTAGTCGAGTTAATGACAGCCACCGTTTGGGGAATTGCATGACGATTGCACTGAATTCTGAGGCCGACCATCTTTTAGATAATCTGAAAGTTATTTCACTTTCTTATCACTTCTAATCTGCATTGTATAGTGTGGTCGGCATGGCTCTCTAATGATCTGCTGTTGATGTTTACCGTGTTCTGAATTTCAAATTTTATTCATAAATAAATGTCACTGCACGCGCAGTTTTGTTGCTTATGTTTCAAACTACGGCAGCGTGGGGTGTAACGCCCCAGAATGACAGATTTGAAAAGCTCGAATATCATTCTTGGATCACCAGAAAAAACATTCTGTCTGATCTTTAAATGTACATGCACTTATCAATGCTATAACAATAGCTTATGGAGATCAAGTGGTTTCGTAGTTGAAGGCAATTCAGCAGTTCTCGAAAAAAATTATTTAGATTTTAGTGAAAAAATAAGTTAGAAATACAAATAGTTACTAAATAAATTAAATGAAAAGTTACTAAACAATCAGCATGACCTGCAATTAAATTGCAACCCAAAACAACATTAAATATATCATTCCATCTGTACTTGTACTTTTACTCACAATTAATGCGAACATATCAAGAGAGAATTGAATCACAATATTGCTCAGAAGGCAAGCCTGCACCACCTTTAGCTAGGAAGTAATGGCACATTCATCAGTCATCTCCGTCTGGCCACAGTATTCTGATTACCATCAAATGATTAGCAAACTGAAGCACCATCTAGCTGGATGCTCTGGGAGTATGATAATCTTGCATTGGACTTCATCCAAAACACAGTTTCCTGCATCTTGTAAATTTCAGATCATAATTAACACTGCCGCCATGTAAACTGATAGATTTTGCAATGCTTTCATGACCAATTGTTTTTTCAGTTTTTTTCATCCTTAATCATAAAATAATGACAGCTTCAATCTTTCTGATCTACTCCAAACAATACTAGTAATGTCTGATCTTTGTATTATTAAGGCCCATTTCAACCTCACTCACCACATTCTCTGACCTAGAATGGTTCCTGGAAAAGCAACTTTAAATTCTCATTTCTGTTTTCAAATCACTCCAAGCTCTCCTTCACCATTTCTGTAACCATTCTTACAATGCTGCAAGACATCCACTCTCCTCCAATTCTAGCCTTTTAAGCACCCTCAATTTTAATTATGCCACTTTTGAGAGTGTCTTCATCTGCCAAGTCTATAAACACTGGAGTGTATTCTCTAAGTCTATCCACCAATTTACTTTCCCCTAACTTGTTCACTATTCATTTTGTTAAGTGATTTGTCATCAAGCAATACTTACGTGAAATGCCTGTGTATAATTACTTTGTTAAAGGTATGATATAAATCCAAGTTGTTGTATATTGACGACAGCTATAGCCTACCTTAGAACAATGGCTTGATTTGAATTGCTTTGGGGTATCATTGGTTTGTGATAAAAATGAAATGCAAATTTCATTTTCTCTTAAATTGTTAGCATTAACTACTTTTTGCAAGTTCCAGAACCTGCTTAACACTCATGAAATGATAATATTGTAGCAACTCCCTGTCCGAGCAAGCAAACTGGCTCGGCGGTTGGGTCGCGTGTTGTCGGAGTGGCAAGGACCAAGATGGCGCTGGTCCTTCGTCTTCCCCAGAAGATGGGGAGAACCCGCGTGCAGGAAAAGTTTGATGATGTAGCGCATACGTCATTTCCGTTTTCGGTGGGCAGGAACGGCTCCTCTTAAAAGGCCCATGCAAGGCGGGAAAATAAATCAATTTTGTTCTGCAACTCATTGACTAGTGTCTTACTTTCGCATCGCGGTAGCAGCCACTACATTGGTGACCCCGACGGTCCAAACGGATTTTGGACCCACACAATGGACGACAACGCAGCAGCCAATGCAGTGGCACTCAAGCTGCCCACCTTTTGGACGTTTCGGCCCCGCGTCTGGTTCGACCAGGCCGAAGCACAATTCCAACTTCGGCAGATCACCTCCAACTCCACACGGTACTACCACGTGGTCAGTTCCCTGGACCAGGAGACAACCGCCCAGGTCGGAGACTTCATCCAGTCTCCTCCGGAGGAAGGCAAGTACCCGGCTTTCAAAGACCTTCTTATTCGGACCTTCGGCCTCTCCCGTCGCCAGCGCGCTGCCCGCCTGCTTCATCTCGACGGCCTGGGGGACAGATCCCCATCGGCCCTGATGAACGAGATGCTGGCCTTGGCTGAGGGACACAAGCCATGCCTGATGTTCGAACAGGGCTTCCTTGAACAACTACCCGACGACATTCACCTGCTGTTGGCCAACACCGATTTCAGCAACCCACGTGAGGTAGCCACCCAGACGGATGTCCTGTGGGAGGCCAAACGTGAGAGCAGGTCGTCCGTCGGCCAAATCGCCAGACCGCTGGCCCAACGCCTACCTAAACCAGTCCCAGCAGCCGAGTGATCACACCCCAGAAACAAAGATGACGACACTGGCGACCAGCTGTGTTTCTACCATCAGAGGTGGGGCGCGGAGGCCCGTCGATGCCGCCCACCCTGCAAGTTTCAGGGAAATGCCAGGACCAGCCGCCGCTGATGGCTACGGCGGCTGGCCACCAACACAGCCTCCTATTCGTTTGGGACAAGCAGTCTGGGCATCGTTTCCTCGTCGATACTGGAGCAGAGGTCAGTGTTTTGCCCCCGACCGGCCGCGACACTCATAGCAGGCAACAGGGTCCCGCACTCAAAGCCACAAATGGCACAACGATATGAACCTTCGGTACCTGTACAGTTCAATTACAATTCGGCGACAGCCGTTTTACCTGGAACTTTACCCTTGCCACCGTCGCCCAGCCACTCCTGGGTGCCGATTTCCTAAGGGCCCACAGCCTGTTAGTTGACCTGTGAGGGAAGCGGCTAGTGCACTCCAGAACTTTCCAAACCTATTCCCTGGGAGAAGCCAGCCTACCAGCCCCGCACCTGGACTCCGTTTCCCTGCCTGGCAATGAGTTCACCAAGCTCCTAGCCAAGTTCCCATCGGTTTTGGCACCTCAGTTTACAAATTCGATGCCCAAACATGGAGTCCGGCATCACATCATTACCACAGGGCCACCCCTTCATGCCTGAGCACGACGACTACCTCCAGACAAGCTCCGCCTGGCAAAGGAAGAGTTCCGCTGCATGGAGGAGCTGGGGATTGTTCGCAGGTCAGACAGCCCCTGGGCCTCCACCCTGCACATGGTCCCCAAAGCCACCGGCGGGTGGAGGCCCTGCGGCGACTACCGCAGGCTGAATGATGCCATCACCCCGGACCGCTACCCCGTCCCTCACATCCAGGACTTTGTGGCGAACCTACACGGGGCCCACATCTTCTCCAAGGTGGACCTCGTTCGGGGATACTACCAAATCCTGGTCCACCCTGACGACGTCCCCAAAACTGCGATCATCACTCCATTCGGCCTCTTTGAATTCCTTGGAATGCCGTTCGGCCTTAAGAACGCCACGCAGACCTTCCAGCGGCTGATGGACGTGGTAGGCCGCGACCTGGACCGTGTTCACTTATTTAGATGACATACTAATCACCAGCCGTGACCGCCAAGAACACCTTTCCCACCTCCGCCAACTCTACTCCTGTCTCAGTGATTTCGGCCTCACTATCAACCCGGCCAAGTGCCAATTCAGACTCGACTCTATCGATTTCCTCGGCCACAGAATCACCAGCGAAGGAGCAACACCCCTACCCGCCAAGGTAGATGCTATCCTCCATTTAGCCCATCCCAACACGGTCAAAGGCCTGCAAGAATTCCTGGGGATGGTCAACTTTTACCATTGGTTCATCCCTGCAGCAGCCCGTATCATGCGCCCTTTGTTCTCGCTGATGTCTGGCAAGGGCAAGGACATCACCTGGAATGACGAGGCCGTGGCTGCCTTTGTTAAGGCCAAGGATGCACTGGCAGATGCCGCGATGCTGGTACACCCTAGGACAGACGTCCCAACCACCCTCACGGTGGATGCATCCAACACCGCGGTCAGTGGGGTACTGGAACAACTAATCGAAGGCCACTGGCAACCCTTGGCGTTTTTCAGCAGGCACCTTAGACCACCTGAACTGAAGTACAGCGCTTTTGATCGGGAACTTCTAGCGCTATCCCTGGCGGTCCAGCATTTCTGGTACTTTTTAGAAGGCAGGACTTTCACCACTTTCACTGACCATAAGCCTTTGTCTTTCACCTTCTCCAAGGTCTCCGATCCCTGGTCAGCTCATCAGCAGCGATATTTGTCCTACATTTCTGAATTCACAACGGATATCCAACACGTCTCCGGAAGGACAATGTCGTTGCTGACGCGCTTTCCAGACCGACCATCCACAGTCTGTCCCTGCGTGTAGACTACGTGGCCCTGGCTGACGCACAGCAAGCCGACGACGAGCTGCCTTACAACAGAACCGCAGTCTCGGGCCTGCAGCTCCAAGATTTCTTAGTCGGTCCAGGTCAGCAGACCCTCCTTTGCGACGTCGCAATAGGTCAGCCCCGCCCTATAGTTCCTGCAGCCTGGCGGAAAGGCGTTTTGACTCGGTACACGGGTTGGCGCACCCGTCCATCAGATCAACTGTCCGACTGGTCGCCAGCAAGTTCGTCTGGTACGGCCTGCGCAAACAGATCAGTGAGTGGGACAGGACTTGTCTGCACTGCCAGACATCAAAAATCCAATGACACACCAAGTTCCCACCACAGCAGTTCGAGCCTACCCGTGGAAGGTTTGACCACATCCACGTCGACCTCGTTGGTCCCCTGTCAGTTTCAAGAGGCGCCTGGTACTTCCTTACCATCATGGACTGGTTCACGAGGTGGCCAGAGGCAACCCCTCCATCTGACATCACGAATGATTCCTGCGCCTGGGTGCTGCTCACAACTTGGATCTTACGTTTTGGTGTTCCGGCCCACATCACTTCAGACAGGGGCACCCAGTTTACCTCCAGCGTGTGGTCTGCATTAGCGAACATGCTAGGAACGCAGCTGCACACCACCATGGCCTGTCACCCTCAGTCAAACGGGTTGGTAGAACGTTTCCACTGCCATCTGAAATCAGCCCTGATGGCCCGCCTGAAAGGACCTAACTGGGTCGACGAACTGCCTTGGGTCCTGCTCGGCATATGCATGCTTCGTCAGCTGAACTCGTGTACAGTGCACCCCTGGTTGTCTCAGGGGAGTTCATACCCGCCCTTCAGGGGCAAGAGGAACAACCCACGGCAGTCCTGGAAAGACTGCGTGAGAGGCTCGGCAGCTTGGCACCGATTCCCACTTCACGGCATGGTCAAGCCCCATCCTTTGAGCCCAAGGAATTACGAGACTGAGAGTCTATTTTCGTTTGCAGGGGCACACCCAGGTACTGTTGCAACAACCATATGAGGGACCGTTCCGGGTCATCAGGATTAATGGGTCCACTTTTATTTTGGACATTGGGGGCAAGGAAGAAGTCTTCACAGCGGGCCGCCTTAAACCGGCTCGTTTAGATCTACAACAACCGGTCGAGGTCCCAACACCGCGACGCAGAGGCCGACCTCCTAAGCAACGGCTAGCACAGCCTGCGAACCTTGGGGACCGTATCGCCGGTTCTGGGGGGAGCGGTTTGTGTAGCGACTCACTGTCCAAGCAAGCGAACTGGCTCGGCGGTCGGGTTGCCCGTCATCAGAGCGGTGCGGCCCAAGATGGCACCTGGCCTTCGTCTTCCCCGAGCGACGGGGTGAACCCGCATGCGGGAAGAGTTTGATGATGTAGCACATACATCATTTCCGTTTTCAGTGGGCAGGAACCATTCCTCTTAAAAGGCCCGCGCAAAGCGGGAAAATAAATCAGTTTTGTTCTGCAACTCATCGACTAGTGTCTTACTTTCGCATCGCGGTAGCAGCCGCTACAATATCATGATACCTCTTAAATCAGACATGAACAAATGTGATGATTTATAAAATCCTATTTTGGTTGAATTAATAAGAACCATAAATATTTACAGCATCCAAGCTGATCCAAATTCCTAACATTTTGCTTTAATCCAAAAGGCATCCATAAATTGCAATGTAATAGGTTACCGCATAAGGTAAGAGCTCATGAAGTTGGGACTGTTATATAGGCATGGATGAAGGATTAGCTAACAACCAAAATAGAGCAAAAAACGAGCTGCTGGACAAACTCAGCTGGGTCAGGCAGCATCTGTAGAGGGAAATGGACACTCAATGTTTTGGGTCGAGACCCTTCATCTGGAGTCAGATTCCAGATGAAGAGTCTCAACCCAAAATGTTGACTGTCCATTTCCCTCTACAGATGCTGCCTGACCTGCTGAGTTCCTACAGCAGCTCTTTTTTTTGCTCCAGATTCCAACATCTGTAGTCTCTTGTGTCTACCAAACAATCAATGGGTAATTTTCAGGGTGGCAAGCTGTAACTGGTTTAGTGTAATATGCACCAGAACTGAAGCCTCAACTATTTATAATCTACATTAAGGACCTGGATGAAGAGACCAAATGTATTACAGCCATATTTGCTTATGAAACAAAGATAGTTGCAAAAATAAGGTGTGTGGACTCAAAGAATATGCAAAAGGATATAGATGTTAAGTGGATGATGAGAAATTTGACATACAGAATATATTGTGGTGAGATATTAGCATATTGAAGCCAAGATCGGATTGGCAATGATTTCACTGAATGACAGAGCCTACTCCTGCTCCTAATTCGTACGTTATTACATATCTTTTGTGATCTGACATCTTAGTTATTTTGATTTTGATCAATTTATGTATTTTCTCTGAAATGAGACAAGTAACCTTCTGACCATAGTGGAAAATCATAAGCTGTCTCATTTTTAAAGACCACCTTTATTGTTATGTTTAGATTTTTTCTTCCCAAATATGGAAATGAAAAAGGAAGATATTACCTTATGATTGATCAATACACTGACAACATATTCATTTAGCCACCATGTTAAAACACCTAGTACAATGGTAGAAAGAGTAATGTGTAACAAATACATTAAGTTTTAAAACAGTTACATCCTTCAAAATAATATCTAAGCTTTAGTCCTCAGAGTGGTTACATAACTGATAAGATTGCTACCCGAATAAGACAAATAAGTAATCACGATATAAAAAAGAGATCATATACTTTTGTTCTTTATAATCTAGTAGTGTTGCTCTAATGTAACTTCAGCTGCAATATAACATGCTTTTGAAAAGTCTTAAGCAGCATATTTAATGACTTTCTAAAGTATATTGATAAATTAGAGAAGAGCGCTAAACAGTATATAGAACTATAAAGTGTTTTTTTAGAGTCCCTGAACAACTTATCGTGCAATCAATACCTTAGTGCATGAACAATGTAATTGGAGTGTAAATTGGGCATAAAGGCCCAAACTGACTCTGAAATGAAAATGAAAGAGAATCTTTCCTCATCTCTCTTATCCAGGGAATATCATTCAATTTTGTTCCAATTTCAGCTCAGGCTCTGACACCGCATTTAATCTGCAATAAGACTGTAAAGACTATGTTGGTTTTAAGTGAAATTGCTACATACTGATGAAACACTTATGTACACCCTTAAATTTACAACAGCTTTTTAACAACATGAAGGGAATTGTTATTCAGCAGCAGGTAAATAGATTTGACTCGGAATTTATCCCTGTTTGATAGCACTAAACAGACTTCCTAGTGGTAGCTGTTGGTTGTCCTGTACTTCTGAAATTTAGTTTCATTGAACTTCAGAGGTGGAGAATAATGCACAATTGCTCCAAGTGCCACTACTGTTGCTCTAATGTAACTTCAGCTGCAATATAACACATTTTTGAAAAGTTTTAAACAGAATACTTAATTACTTTCTAAAGTATATTGAAAAATTAGAGAAGAGCACTAAACAGTATATAGAACTATAAAGTGTCATTTCAGAGGCCCTGAACAACATGGTGCAATCAATACCTTAGAGTATGAACAATGTTGTTGGAGTAGTTGGAGTGTAAATTGGGCATAAAGGCACAAGTTGGCTCTAAAGTAAAAATGAAAGAGAATCTTTCCTCAACTCTCTTGTCCAACTTTGTCTTTTAATTTCTAAGTTATTGTTAGAAGCACATCCTAAAATTGATAAGGGAGGCATAGTAAGCTCAAATCTTACTTCCAGTTAAAGGGATGGTTAAATTTCTCATTAGAGATGAACCAGGAATTTGAATCCATTTAAAACTTATGCTGAAATTATGATGAGCAGGGAACATTTGCCAGATTGACAAGTCATATCGTAAATCCATGTGTCCAATTCACCAACAAGTTTTCAATGTCCAGCCAGTACATTAGACAAAATACATGTAGTGCCAGTTAGGAGCTGCTTATATCAACTGCTATAAGAACATGGCCACCTCGATTGTCATAGTTTCCACAAATTCAAAATGACATCAAGTAATATGTTTATTTTCCAGGAGATCTGTAGTTATTGATCATCATTTACCTTCCTTTCATCATAAGGTCAGAAGAACGAATGTTTGTTGATGATTCAATTCCATTTGCAATCCCTCAATAAATGAAACATGCAAGTAGCAGCATATGGATAATAAATAGGCATGTGGTGAAACAACCACAGCACAAAAGTGCCAGGCAGTGACAATTTTTAACAAGATTCTAACCGCCTACCTTTCACATTTAATGGCATTACCATCATCAATATCCTGGGAGCTACCATTGACCAAAGACACAAGTGAACCAGCCAAATAAACATGACAGTTACAAGCGCAGGTCAGTGGCTGAGCGTCCTGCAGTAAGTGACTCACCTCTTGAAACTCCAAAGTCTTGTCATCATTCACTAGGAACTAATTGGAAGTGTAATGCAATCTTCTCCACATGCCTGGTTAAGTGCAGCAATACTAAAAAACTCCACACCATACAAGTCAAAGGAACTTGCTTAATTGATATTTCAGCTACCATTGAAAGCATTAATTCCCTCCATCACTGGCACATCAAAGCTGCAGCATGTACCAGGTATGAAATACATTGCTGTTACTTGTCTAGGCTACTCCAACAGGAGCACAATGAAGGACAGGAGCAACAGGTGAAAGGGAATACTGCCATCTGTAGTTCCCCACCAAGTCATGTATTATCCTGACTTGGAAATATGTTGATGTTCATTCATTATACTGGCTGAAATCCTGGAACTCCCTATTCAGATATAGCAGATACGATAGTGGAATTTAAGAGGCTGTTAGATAGATACATGAATATGCAGAGAATGGAGGGATATGAATCATATACAGGCAGAAGAGAATTAATTTAATTCGGCATTCAGTGCAGACGTTGTGGGCCGAAGGTCCTGTTCCTGTGCTGTAGTGTTCGATGTTCTGTAATACATGGAACATGATAAGGAGCAGGCCAATTGGTCTGCTGAGCCTGCTTCACCATTCAATAAGACCACGGCTGATCCAATTTTAACCTCAGCACCACTTTGACTCCCTTCTTGTACAAACATCAGTCAGTCTCTGCTTTGAGTATATTCAATGGTTCCAATAATTTACAGTTAGACCCAAGGTGAAAATTACATGGTTTCAGTTCAATAGTTGAAGCAAGTACCATTTGTACTTTTCTTAAACTACAAGGGAAAGGCAAACTGCCAGCCTGCATCTCCCAGAAGTATCTAACTTCACCTTGATATTCTGATCCCTGACAAATGCATTTTTCTTGCCCTTTTTTGTTTATTTTCTACTCATGCACCCTTTATATCTTTTTTGTGTGTACACGTTCTTTCTCTTCCCAACAATCACTTGTCTTCCCTTCAGACCAACAATTCATCATGATCAAAAAGATACATGCATGTCCTGGGGGAGCTTTATCTACCTACACACTTGCTTATTTCGGCATGACTCATTTGACCTTGCTTTTGCTTCTCTTATCTCTCTCATAATTTTCCCTTATCTCTTCAGTTATATACAAAATTTTACAAGCATTGTATTTCACACTAATAATTAATAGCAATTATGGACATGGCTCAGTCTAGTCATAATACTTTGAGCCTGACACTATTGACTGCAGTTTCAATTGCAACTCATAAAGAGGAAATGCTCTTTGCTTCCAACCATCCCTAGAAGTTATTGTACAAGTTCGGAAAACTCAACACAGACTGTGGTAATCCTGGTATGGAAGCAGGCATCTGTGCTCAGTAATAAAATGGTGCTAGGAGGATATGGTCGAGGAGGTCAACACCCATACCAAGACACTGAAACCCTGGATGCAACACTGGAAATAATTTAGTGGCTTTACATAGATGGTCAAAGTCAATGAACACATCACCTAACCCACTTTCCTCACAGACTTCTCCATGGCATATATCTCCATCACTGATCTAACTAGCACTCCATCATGCTCACTAAAATTCTTCCCTCTCTCTTCAAGGAGAAGGTGACAATTGGCAACCAACTGGTGGTGGCTACTACTAAGCCCACAGCTAAGTGGTCTGGGGGAGAGGGTAACGGGCCAACATTGGGGTGTTGATAGACCGTGGTCTGCAATGGTATAGAGATCATTAATGATGATGATATATTCCTCACATCCTACACTTTTTCTTGCTTATAATGAACAGATAATTTAAGCAGAACACTTTTACTTGTTGCTTAACTATGACAATATCTTTGTATTATTTAAATACTCAAAAATTTCCAACTGGACTGGTTCCAGCTGCTAAGCAGGAAGGTATAGAAGAAGACAGGGCCTCAGTGCTCACTCTGACATTTGCAACCACCAGCAATATATCATCATTTAGTGTTCAGTAGATGGTAATTGAGAGTGAAAATGGACAAGATGAGCCACCAGGCATTGATGGGTTGCAGCCAGAGGACAAGTTTGTACGCCAATTCTTCCTTCAATAAATAGTACAATGGAGCAGCTTATAGATGATGGACATGCACACTGCAGGACTTTGACATTCTTGACCTTGGCTTGCTAGGAGTTTGATGATCATCTTTCCCAGCATTCAATCAGCCACCACTTGTTGAATGTCCTGTTTAAGTTGTCAACTTCCATTGTGGTACAACAGAAGCCACCATACATATGTGTGCTGCATTGGAAGCTCAGTCTTTTCCCATTCAAGAATGCATTGCTGTCATGGCATTAGATTCCATTGTTCATAGCTGCCTTGACATCAAAGCACCCTTTGAAAGGGAGTGACATCAAAAAGTCTTGGTGGAATTGAAATCAATAGGACCTAAGGGGATAAAACTCCCACTGGCTATAATAATACCCACTGCAAAGGTTGATGGCGATCAATTTTCCCAGACCCAGATCATTGTTGCAGGAGTTCCAAGGCCCAATCTTCTACTAATTATCTATCATCTACCTTTGGTCATAAATGCAGAAATGAGGATATTTGCTGGTGATTGTATAACTCCCCATAAAGTATAGAAGCCTGTGCCTGCATGCAGCAACGCCTGAATAACATTCAGACAGGAAGTGATAAATGATATAATGATATAATATTTGCATCACACTGTTGTCATTTCCATCCACAGGGACCATTGCCATCTACCATGAAATTCAATAGTGTTATCATTGCTGAAATCCTGATCATCAGCCACATAAAAATTATACCTACAAGAGTAGTCCAAGCTTGAGTATCCTGTGGTGAGTGAATCATATCCTTCCTTTTCCACTTTCAACAAGTCACAAGTCAGGACTGTGGTGGAATCCTCTCTACTTACCTGCAAGAGTGCAATTCTAACACCACTCAAGAAGCTTGACACCACCCTGGACAAAACACCCATTTGATTGGTACACATCCACAACTGTAATCATTCCCTCCATGCATGGCTGCAGTGCGCATCATTTCCAAAAAAGTACTGCAGTAACTTGCCACGGCTTCTTCAACAGTACTTTCCAAACCAGAGGACATTTAAGAGGACAGGAATTGAAGGGGCATGAGAATGGCATTGCAAATTTTTCTCCAAGTCACACATTATTCTGACTTGCAAATATGTTGCCAAATAGAGTGAGATGCTGGAGCTCTTTACCCAACAGTACTGTGGGGATACCCTCACCACAAGGACTGTTGTGATTCAAGAAAGCTGTTCACCACCAACTTCTCAAAGGCAATAAATGCTAGTCTTGCCTGAAAATAAAATGAATCCTCGAAAGAAACATCACCTCTCTTGTTAAGCATTTATTGAATGGTTCTGAGGCTAAAAATGAGGAACTACAATTCAATTGACACTGTTTTGCTGTATAAAGGATAGAATTTTATTGAAATGGGAATTATCTAGCAGGAATGAGAATGGACCCAAATACCAACATTGAATCTGATAACAACCTGACTTTTGTTCTCAATTTTGTTTTATCTTATCTTGGTCATCACAAAATACATTCCTAACTTTAAAAAAAACTGATTTCAAATCATATTTGCAGCAAAGAAATTAACATAAACATGTAAAAAGTGTAAGATAATAAAAATACTTATAGTTTGATCCTCAAAATCTTGTGATGTGATTACAAATAGACAGTGCAGAACTGTTTGATACTAATTTATTCAAAACTGAAAATAAATAAAACAGAATGGTAAATCAATTCTATCAAAAAACTGATGTTATAAAATGTACTCTGAATGCATAGAACTCAGAATAACCACTAAATGAAACAGGTCATCTAATTCTGCAATTTGTACATAGTCAGTGGGAATTTAACTTTAAGCTCTGACAGGACTGTGGCCCAACTGTGGAATGTTCCTTGGTTTCTCTATTGCTTGATACCTATGTAATTCTCTCTAATCTTGTGATTACATGCATTAGGGTCTGATTCCTTAAGAAACTGATGTAATTTGAAAATTTTGTCCATTCATTTTATTCTGCATTGGGTCTGATTTCTTTATTATTTTGTGTTGTAGGCCTGTGATTACTCAATACACAAGTGTTATTACTTAAAAATATGACTACCCAGAGCTGTCTTTCCAGTTGACAATATGATACAGATTTCAGGCTTTGAGTTTAAAGTACCTGAATTGTGAGCTGTTAAGTCTGAAATATGAACATTGAACTATTTTATGACACACTTACAATTCATCAGATGCGTTGATGTGAAGCAACTTATATTAAATAACATGGCTGTGCTTTTACAGTATTCTGATTATGTTTTTGTTTATGTTTGAACCAGTCTTAGATCAGATTTGTGCCAAAGGAACAATATGATTCCCCGAGGGAGAGACGCTCACTGCATTTCCTTACTGCCATTTTGAGTCACACTAAATCTGTGAAATGTGAATGCAAAAAAGATATCTATTCAGCATCTGAATGGTTTTGTTACTGAACAGTGCCACCTTGTGAAAATATTGGTGTGCTTCAAAACTGTAAATAGTGTGTTGAAAATAAATGCCACTGCTGAATTACTGAAAATAAGCACTTAAGAACATAAGGAGCAGGAGAAGGCTAATTGGCCTTATGAGCCTGCTTTACCATTCAATAAGAAGATGGTTGATCTAATCTTGGCTTCCTGTTCTCTATCCATACCCCTTAGCTCCCCTGTAGTTTAAGTTTATGTTAAACTCCACCTTGAATGTATTCAATGACTCTGCATCCACATCTCTGTGGGAGAGAGATTTCTAAAGATTCATGAGCCTCCGAGAGAAGGAATCCTTGCTCACCAACTTAAATGGGTGATCCCTTAGTATGAAACTATGGCCCCTAGTTCCAGATGCCCCGACAGAGAACACATCCTCTCAGCATGCACCCTATCAACCCCCCCTCAGCATTGTGTATGTTTCAGTAAGATCATCCCTCAAGAATACAAGAAAATAGGAGCAGGAATAGGTTACCAGGCTGTTCAAGCCTGCACCGCCTTTCAATATGATCATGGCTGATTTATGCTGCCTTCAACTTCTCTTCTTTCCAGTTTCTGTAACCCTCAGTTCCTCAAACTTTAAAATATTTATCTATTTCCACCTTAAATATATCTAATGATCTGGCTTCCATCATCTTCAGTCTTAAATGACTGTTCCCTATTTTGTAACTATGTCCTCATTCTTCAAAACTCCAGGATTATAGTTCCAACCTGCTCAACTCCCTTCATCCCAGAATCAACCCTGTGGAATTTCCCTGCACTACCTCCAATACAAATATATTCTCCTTTAACTTTGGGAATCAAAAATAGTAATTCCAGCTGTAGTTTCATTGGTAGCCTCTAAAACAGCATCAAAACTTTCCTCCTTTTATTCACAGCACCCTTGCAATAACTGCCAGCATTCCATTAGCCTTCCTAATTACTTGTGGAGCATTGAAAACAAATAACTTTCTGTCTGTGTCTCCAGGGAGACAGTGGCATGGCGGTGCAGCTGCTAGAGCCACAGCCTCACAGTGGTAGAGACCCAGGTTCAATCTTGAACTCGGGTGCTGTCTGTGTGGAGTTTGCATGTTCTTCCTGTGAATACATGGGCTTACTTCAGGTGCTCTGGTTTCATCCCACATCGAAAGATGAGGATTGGTAGGTTAATTGGCCTTAGTGTAGGTGAACGGCAGCATCTAGGGGAAGTTGACGAGTATGTGGGGAGAATAGGATTAATGTAGGATTAGTGTAAATGGGTGGGCCAAAGGGCCTGTTTCCATGCTGTATCTCTCTACGACTCTAAGAAGACACAGAAAACATCTTCCAACCAGAAATACTAGAGAATCAATGAGGCGAAAATAAACAATAGGGAAGTTGGTGAGGCTAAAAGCCAGTAAATCCCAAGGACCCAATAATCTATATGTTTGAGATGTGAATAGTAGAATGTGTTGTGACTTTGAATGAGCCACACAAAGACTGGAGCTGTAGAGGTGAAAGGTCTTTGTTCAGCACAAGCAGACATTCAGGAGAGCATCTCCAATGGCGGTCTTGTACAACTGCAACATAACGTCCCAACTCCTATACTCGGCACTCTGACTGATGAAGGCCAGCATGCCAAATGCCTTCTTCACCACCCTGTCTACCTGTGACACTGCTTTCAGCAAACTATGTATTTGTACTCCTCGGTCCCTCAGTTCCACAACACTTCCTAGGGCCGGACTATTCACCGTGTAACTGCTACCCTGGTTTGATTTCCCAAAGTGCAACTCTTCACGCTTATCCAAATTGAAAGCCATTTGCCAATCTTCGACCCCCTTACCGAACTGATCAAGATCCCACTGTAATTTTTGATAACTTTCTTCACTGTCTACAATACCACCTATTTTAGTATCATCTGCAAACTTACTAATCGCACCTTGTACATGTACATCCAAATCATTTATATAAATAACAGACAAGAAAGGTCCCAGCACCAACCCCTGTGGCACCTCACTAGTCACAGGCCTCCAGTCCGAGAAACAACCTTCAGCAATCACCCTCTACTTCCTACCATCAGGACAATTACTACATCTTATTCTCTTTATAGTTTTTTTCAGTCATCCTTTACTGGTTTTAAAAAATTCTCCAATGCTCTGAGTTACCTCTAAACTTTGCTTTTTCTTTCAATTAAATAACTTCCTTGGTTAGCTGCAGACGGTGTGTCCTTTATTTTTCACTGGAATTTACCTTTGTTGATATTTATGAAATATCCCCTTAAATATTTATCACTGCTAATTTGTTGTCTTACCTTTTAATCTATTTTGCAGTCCATTTTAGCCAACTTTGTCCACATTCCACTGTAGTCACACTGATCTGATTCTAGCTCACTAGTTTCAGCCCTCAGTATCTCACTCTCAAACAAAATATGAAATTATACTATGTGATGATCACTCTTTCCAAGGGGGAGCCTTTAAATTAGATCATTAATTAATCTTTTCTCATTTCACAAAAATAGCCTAAAATAGCCTTTTAAAGATCTAAAATAGCCTTTTTCTTGGTTGGTTCTTTGACACATTGCTCTAAGAAACCATCAATGAATGAATATGTTCTATAAAACTTATCAATCTGATTTATCCAATTCATATAATTATTAAAAATACCTGTGATTATTGCAATACCTTTTATGCAAGCCCTGTTATTTCTTGATTTATATGCTATCCTGCAGTTTGAGAGCCCATATACTACTCCCATCATGACTTCTAACACTATGTCTTAGCTCAACTCAAACTGATTCTACAACTTGAGCTTCTCATTTAATATCATTCCCGATCATTGCAGTGATCTTATCACTTATTAATTGTGCTCTTTTACCTCCTTTTCCTTTTTGCATCTGTAGTATGAAAGGCCAGGGGTCAGGTGACAGTGACAACACTACTGACCCCGATGGTCGGATGATAGCATAATAGGTCTGAAGCTACACCACTGTCAATCAAGGTTTGGCTCCACCCCACTAGGTAAACACCTTTGTCTTGCTGGACCACTCGGATTGGTCTGTGCGAGCACCTTTGTTCCTGGGCACATCTACTATTGGCCAGTTTAAAACACTTTTGTCCTTGTTGGGCTACCCAGCCCCCCAGCAGCATAAAAGTGCTGCATGTTTGGTTTTCTCTCTCTTTCTGTCTCCGAGGATGTTGAGGTAAGCTGTGCACTACTTCAGGGCAGTTAGTTAAGGACTCCCGAGACCAAAGAGCCAATGTTTGTCCAGAATCAGGGTGTCCAAACATTGTACTGTTTATTCCTTGATCACTTGTACCCAGTTATTGTGTTACGTGTGTGTGTGTGTGCGCGCGCACACTTCACCCTCTGTCGTGATTTCCCTCCACATTCGTGATCTCCTGCTTGAGTGTGTGAGTGTGCATCTGTTCCCCCCCGCGTTTGTCTTTGTTAATAAACCATTTTTAAATTACAAAGACTGTGTGTCCAGACCTTTATCTTTAAGATACCAAAAGAACCTTTCTCACAACAGCATCTTCTTCCAGAATGTCAATACCCCTGAATATCCAGTATGTAACTTTACTTTGTTGTTATAAAAGTTCTTAGAAGTGTTAATGTGTTTTTACTGCTTCTTGAAATAAAGCTGTGAATAGAATGAACCAGTTGAGTTAGTAGCGAGAGTATGAAATTCCCAAGTGGTTGGTAATTACTTCAGCTTTATCCATTTCTGCTTTCTGCTGCATGTTTCTTTCCTCTACACTCAGATTATTCTTTTAAGCATTCACAGTCAAAAAAGCCTTGAGCACTTTCTAATCTTTTGGCTGCCTTTTTCTTTTGCTCTGTACACTGTGCCTGAAATTTTTGGGCCAATGGGAAAAGATGTTCAAAATATCAAAAGGGAATTTTAATAAGGAGAATATAATATCATCCATATCCAGATACTGTATGTAGACATAATGAAACATTTCATGTCTTTGACTATGGTGATTGAGAAAGAGTTTGACATTTTTTTTCATTTCTCTTTTTCCTGCACTCCATACAATAAATATCATGCAGTAGGATTTGATTCAAAGTTTAGTGTCTCTGCACAATTGATATGAGTATTTATAACAACTGAAATTGGCTAATTGAGGGAGCATCTGTTAAACCTCGTTGGGATAACTTTAAAAATTAATACCCATAGCGCAGCATTCAGTCTAATACTAGCATTTTATAACTTCAGTCAGATATTTGAATTTACGACATTTGTGTCTAATGGTGAGTAAAAGAAGTAGTTGAAGATGATGTTGAAGAGGTGCATATAAGGAACATTTAAATGTTGAGGGCAATTGTTACAAGGCAAGGAGATTATGAGAAAAATTGCAGCATGCTAGATAGCATTGTTGATCAGCAGATATGATGAGGAAGGCACATTAATGGAAGTGTATGTTCACTGGACCAGAAGGAACGCACCATCACCTGCTGTGTGCTATATTGGTGTTATTTTCCCTTGGTGGTAGCAGAATATGAAAAATATAGATAATATAATCATAGAACTCTCATGTGAACTATTACTGTGCAAGTTTTTTTAAATTGCATACTTTATTTTGTTTACTAGTGCTAAATGAGCCAATAGTAGCTAAATAATACTATAATACAAAGCAGTTCTATAGCCAACCAACGATCCTTTGCACCTCCCCTTTTCCCTTCATTACACGTTTTTGTTCATTAGCAGCAAGTAAAAAGCCAAACTATTACCCAGCAACCAGGAAAGGGCAAGACAGAAAATGGTACAGAATAAAAAAACGTGATTTTTTTTTTTGTAAGCAACAGAAATGACCTAAAACTTATGTGCAGCCTGTAAGGTGTGGTATAGAATTGTTTCAAGTCCACTAAGTTATCAAGAGGCAAGATGCCATTTGTTCAAAGCAAGCAGGACAGTGGCATAAATTAACCTGCATGCTTTAGAGATCCACAATTCAGAGCATAGCCTGGACCTTCCACTGACTGAGAAACCACCCAAGCTCAACAATTGCCTTTCACTGAAGCCCACTCCTACCTTGAGCAGGCTGAAGGTGCAATACTTCACGGGAGAGCTCAAGAGTAACAGACAGGCTTCACTGCTGGAAATGATTTGAGAGCCAATTAAATCTCTCCCTGGCTTTTCTATCTGTCAAAGAGATTGAATATTTGTGAATGATCTTCAAAAACACTAGAACTTACTAACAATTAAAGCTGCCATTAAAACATTAAAAAAACTTGCATTAAAAATGCTTAAAAAACATGAAGAAACAATTTAAATCAATTAACTGCCAAAAAGGACATTACCTTGTACTTAAGCTTCTATCAGCAGTTGTTTCTTCTCATTGAAATCCATGGGCCAGCTGGATGTGCCAGGTTAATCTGGCACAGGCTCAGCAGGCAGGCTTCCCAGCCAAAGTGTTTTAAAAATAAACTCAAAGCTCAAATTCGTAATTAGCAATAAAACTGCAAAACACCATTCTCTAATTGCTCATATTTTACAATGGACAAAATCAGCAGAAAACTAACAGAATTGAAAACCAGAAAAGAATTGAATCATATGTCTGACCCCTTTTTGTATGCACAGGTCTAAGAATTCAGCTCCTTTTTCTTGGAATAATTTATTATGTTCAGCACAGCGCTTCCTGCAATGGAAGTACATCTTAGGAATCATTTTTGTGATTTTCCTCACATTTACAATTTGGATGTTTGCACACGAATTCTTCACCTATGTCCCCAGTGTGCAAAGCTTTTTGCCAAAAGTGCTAATTCATAATATTTGTCCCAGAATTTCTTCTGATGTTGCATTGATTTGCATAGAATGTGCGCTATTTAATGCTGCGGTTCATCTGCTTGTATTATGTAGCAAACATGAACTGTTCTAAAATAGCACAGTTAATTTTCAATAAATGCATCTGCTATGGCACTAACAAAGGTAGGTGTTGCAGTACATGTGGTAACTATTTCAAACAACCAATGACCTGAAACACTCTAGTGCTTTGCGAGGAGAATTTCAAGAAAATGGCTGCTGCTAAACCACAGTGTTATAGCCAAGCTATAGCTCCATGCCCAAAATACTTTTTTTTACTGATATACAGGGTTATACTTGGATCCCTATGCTTCAGTTTGAGTAATACTGAAAGGCCATTGCCAGCAGATGGCACTCTATGAACTAATGTTTGGATTTGAACCAAGCATTGGGGGTGGTTTCGTTGTCAATAGTTTGTGAAGTGTGCAATGAAGAAGAAATTGCGTGGTCACTGTCAAGAAAATGTTCTTATGTATAAAATGTTAATGTAATATATTCAAAACCCACATCCTTTTATCAACTTTAGGCTAAAAGAGACTTTTCTATTTGTAGAGTTGATATATCTGCCTATCAACACTGTAAATACTTATATATTTAGTGAGGTTATGCTTTGGCAGTCCCTTAAATAGAATTATTATGATTGGACAATATAGCTAAAAATTACCAGTGCTCGGGCTGGGTGTGTTGCCATGACATCTTGCGCTTGTCCCTCTGATAAAACAGGTATTTGTTGTGACAAGGCCATGGTTCAAGTATTTTGTTAAGAGAGGAACATCAGTGGAGTTAGGCTTCCCTTCCTCTTTCTTTGCTGGTCAGGCCAAGTCAGCAGGTTGTGTGAACATGACTCGACATGGAAAACATATTCATTCTCGAGGGAATTCAGCACACCTTCACCAGTTATGAAATCACAAAAATTGTTATAGCATAGAAGGAGGCCATTTGAGTCACAAAGAATATGCTGGCTTTTTGTAAGAGCTATTCAGCTAATCCCTGATTTATTCCCCATACCTTTACAAATCTTTTCCCAGTTCCTTTTTGAAAGCTATAATAGAATCGACTTCTACCATTCTTTCAGGTGGGAGGATTCTAAATCATACCATTTTACTCCATGAGAACGTATTCCTTCATGTATCACTTAGTTCTTTTATTTATTTCAGGTTTATGCCCACTGATTCTCTACTCTTCTGACAATGACTGCAGTTTCTTTTTAGTTATTTTCCATAGATACGATTTATCCAAACTAATTTTTGTTTGTCTCAGTTCAGAGTGATTTGATCATCTATTTCCTCAACCCAGTTCTCCACTCTAGTTATATTTCTTAAATACAATCCATGTGTTTTATAATTTTGCTCCCCTTCTAACTTTACCCCAGGTGACCTGCTGCCCAGTTTAACATATGTATTTTGGTCCCATTATTATCTTGAGCAATGCAATCAAATCTCCCCTCAATCCCAGCTTTTCCATTCTGTTGACATTGCTGAAGTCCCTCATTCCTGGAATCATTTTAATAAATTCTTTCTCCAATCTCTCTAAGGCCACCTCCGTCTTCACAAAATGCAGTGCTCTGAATTGCAAACAATACATTAGTTGTAAGTGAGCCAGAATATTGTATAAATTCAACAGATATTTCTTGTTTTTATATTCTGTCTTCTGCTTAATACTTCCAATATCCCATATGCTTTTTTAAAATTGCTTTTCAACTTGCCCTGCTATTTTGAAAGATTTCAGAACATTTACTCCCAGGTCTCTTTGTTCCTTTAGATTATATTGCCTCTCCTCTGCCTTCCTTAGCACTTCCACATGTTATTTCATCTATTATGTCCCTGCCCATTTCACTAACCTGACGATGAAAACAAAGATGACACTTAAAAAGGTCAACCTGCAGTTTGCAAACACCTGGATGGTAATCCCTTGGGTTCTAAAGGTTGGAAGGCATTTAGAATATTAAAGTGGTAAAACTGAACAGAAACAATTAAACTTTACTGTGTTGAGGAACCCAGAAGAAGCAGCACCAAATTAGCCACTTAAGTGTGAAATCAATGCTTCAAAGCAAAGTGAAAATGTAGAAGCTTTCAAGACTGATATTGATAAGTTGTCGTTTATATGTAGGTTAAAATGATATATTATGACAGCTCCAAAAGTACCGCCTCTTACGCTCACCATGACACAGATAGAGGCCACTCAGCCGTTTGAGTTGATGCTGATTCCTAGGGAACAATTCCATCTGCTTTATTCCCCCTCTCCTTATTTCCCTGCACCCTGCAACTTATTTTCTCTCACATGTAGCCATCAATTTCCCCTTGATTCTTTTTGCCTTAAGCCTGCACTCGGGTCATTTCCTGTAGCCATTTCATTAACCAGCACATCCTTGTGATATGCTAGAAAACTGGAGTACCTGAAGGAAATCCACAGTGTCCCAGAGAGAAGGACAAACTGCACATAGACAGCATCTGAGGTAAGGATTGAACACGGATCCCTGGAGCTACAAGGCAATAGCATTAACTGGTGCAACCCCTGTGTCATCTTTGTCTGCACCAACAGCTTCGGCAGTCATCAATTTGCCTTCTTCTCACCTCAGTCCTCTTTCATATCTTGGAGACACAAGAGACTACAGATGCTGGAATCTGGAGCAAGCAACAAACAGCTGGAGGAGCTCAGTGGGTCAGGTAGCATCTGTAGAGGGAAATGGACAATTGATGTTTTGGGTTGAGACCCTTCATCTATTTCTCTCTACAGATGCTGCTTGATCCACTGAGTTCCTCCAGCTGTTTGTTTCTTTTTTTTGCTCTCTCATATCTTGTGCACTATTTGCTCTGCAGAGAGACAGGACATGAAGAGTGTCACCTATAAGGGAAATGTACAGGGTTTCTGCTGTGTTGCACATGTTGAACAGTAAAAAAGAAATTTCTTCATCTTTAGATTGGTGGATCTTGAATTTTCTACCCAAGAAGACTGGAGGTTCAGCTGCTGGGTATATTCAAGATAAAGGTTGAAAGGCTTTTGGGATATTGACGGCCATGGGGTTAGTGCAGGAAAGTGGCACTGAGATAAAAGATCAGCTTGATCTGATGCATGGCAGTGCAGTTAGAAGGATCGAATGGCCTACCCTTGCTCCTTTTTATGTTCAATATAATTCGGGAGAAATAAATTCCTGTAAAAAGCACAAACTGTCAATAATGCAGCAGTATTAATAATATAAGATAAAACTGAAATTAAAGAGAAAGGTATATTTTAGGTACCTAGATGATAAAAATGGCAAGAATTAATTTAAAAAAAAGTTATGAAGATGTCAGAAAGAATAACAGGAAAGTAAATTGTCAAGGAATGTATAAAGAAATAATGAATATCTTTTTAGACAGTCCTTTGTGATTGAGGATGAACTACTTATGGATTCTGAGGTAGCTAATGAGGCCAAATTGGGAATCTCAGACACTTTAGCAGGAGGTGGGTGGATAGTTCGGTGAGGTTGTGTGCTCCTTCTCCCACTCTCTCAAGGCCTTTGTGCTGCTTGTGCATGGCTCCAAGGTTGTCAATACCATCCCAAATGCTCCTTCTCCTCCTTCCTATAATGAGGCTTTGAATCCATCTGTAACTTTTCTTCCCCTCCCCCCCCCCCCCCCCCCCACCCCACCCCACCCCGTCTGCCTAGTAATCTCCACCCATGACAGAGTTTGGAATAAATTGTCTGTTTCAGGAGTCTGATATTGGGCATGCAAATGGTATGGCCTGCCCACTGCAGTCAACTGAAGTAACTATGGTCTTGGTGTTGGATGCTGGCCTGGGGTGAGGATACGGATGCTGTTTTGCTTCCACCTTGGAGTTGAAGGGTTTCCAACAGAATAAAATTCAAAAGAAGGGAAGTGATGATTCTATGGAATCATTAATTAAATGCCACCTGCGTATTCTGTTCCATTCTGGCCTCCATATTACCAAAAGAATTTATATACAAAGGGGAAAGGTGCAGAACAGATGCCCATGTTTACTACTAAAACTGACAGGATGTGTTTTCCAGGAATGATCAGATAGGCTGGAAGTCTTTTCTCCAGAAGAAAAGGCTGAGGATTTATCTAATGAAAGTCTTTAAGATGATGGAAGGGTTTGATTGGCTGGAGTTGAAGAAAATGCTTTCAATTGTGGGTGAGACCAAAACATTAAAACACTTCCAATTAATACAAAACCATGGCTAAAAGTTAGTCCAGACAAATGGAAGAATGATTTTGAAAGATGTATCCCCTATCTTTGGGATGTGGGAATTGTGAAGGAGCATGTTTGCAATATTGGCCTGTTTAATGAATAGCAGGTAGAGTATTAATTGTCATATGAATATAATGGTTATTCTCAAGTTTGATAAACCATGAAGGATCTTGACTGTAATTTATTTTTGAAGATAACTGTCATCATTATGGGGTAATTAAACTTGCTAATCAATGTGAACTTTAAATAAATTGCCTGTAATCTTCAAATGATTTAATCTTAAAATCTGTTGCTCAGTTTTTATTGCAACTCTGCACATGCCAAGTCAAATTAATAATAAAGGAAAAACTTATTAAATACTAACCATAAATTGTCACTTTCCAAAAGCCTGCCAGAAGGAGTTGGATGAAAAGTGGCTGTCAACAAATAATTTTCTCAATTGGAGATGCAGGAAATTATGACTGTGCGACACAATAATTTGCTTGGTTTTCTGATTCTGAATCATTTTAATGATAAATCAATATTATCAGTAGTTTAGCCTGTGAATGATTATGAATGTTGCTCACCTTTTGCTAAGTGTACTCGTTTTATCCTGTGGGCTTCCAAGTAAAAATGTACAATGATTGTGGACTGTACTAAAATCTATGCAACAGAGAATAAAAGACATGGCTTTCAGTTTGTAGCTAATGCAAGCAGAAACTCCTTCAGAAAAATGCAGTTAGGCCTTTTACAAAATGAAGCATTTGGAAAAATCATATTACTATAGATATAAGAGAGAAATATCTATGAAATGAATTGGTGAGGGACCACCTCTGTGAATGACAATACAAGTATCTGTGTAATGGTTTGAGTGGCGGAATGAAGGCACATATTTCACATCATTTATGGGTATTGGCACAGAGAAACACTTCAGCTGATTTATTATGGATATAAGCTTCAGGCCTGCCTGATGGATTTACCAAGGAGTATATAACACTGTAATTTATCTAAATTTTGTGGAACTAAGCTGCTGGCACTGAGTATTACAAAAGTAATGAGTGAAAAATGGGGAGAACTGCAACTTGGAAACAAAAATCTCTCTCAGTTGTACTCTTGCCAGATATAGAATATATATACTACAGTTTTAATGAAGGTACTATGAAATTCGCATGAGTTGATCTAAAAGCAGAAAACTAGAGATGATGAAAATCTAAAATAGAAACAGAAAATATTGAAAATGTGCAGCAGATCTGGCAGCATATATGGAGAGAGAGACAAAATTAATGTTTCAGGTTGATGGTCTTTCATCAGAACTGAAAGTGAAAGAACAAGCCTTTTTCAAGTTGCAAAGAAGGGGGAAGGACTGAAAAGACTGTCTGATAGGGAGGGGACTAAGAAAATCCAAGCAGTCATTTGATCTGTGTTTTCTACAGTGTAGAGGGGACAATCTTGTGCACTGAAAGCATTACCATAATTCGAAAAAAATGCAAACAAATTGCTGCCTCACCTGGAAAGACTGTTGCGTCTGTGGTTGGTGGGAAGGAAAGTGTTTCATCATAAATTACCAGATATGCTGGGTCAAACACAAAATGTTCCTGGGTATGAGAAGTCTAAAGTAAGATTGCAATGTGAGGGGAGGGGGGAGGGGGGAAGGGGGGAGGAAGGAGGGAGAAGAGAAATTCCATTATTTTGAAGTGCAATTCATACATTTGCACTTGGAGAGGAGCCATACCATACATATTGTGTAATATCATTATAATACAGGCTAGAATTTAAAACCTAATCATTTTTTTATTGTAAAGGGAAAGACTGCAATAGATCATGCTGATTAGTGTCTCAGTTCATATGAGTCCCTGCATCAAAGCTTTTGCAATGGTTTGGTATGGCAGGCCGTTAATCTCCCCTGCAATGCAGATAATGAAATGCTGTACTGCTACCTGGGCTATTTATAGCAGAATTTTGTACAATTAAATTCATCAAGTCTTGTGGATCTTCATTATCATACAGTGAGAGACAAGATCTGATTTGCCAATACGTAATGCCAGCAGTTGAGGCTTTCCATTAACAGTGCATCCACAGTATGGAGATGTGCATTGTGGTTATGACATCAGGAAAAGCACATATGTGGATGCCTAATAATATGTTAATTTTGTACGCATTTCAATTAGTACAATTTTAACTTCAATATAACATTTCATCTGAATTATAGTTGAAACATATGAAACCTTGATTTTGACCAAATGAGAACAAAAATATGAACATTTTTTTTATTTGCACTCTGTTCCTTCCCTGGACAGATAATTACTGTTTATTGTGCATAGATCTTGATTTTATTGGTGCCTGGGAAATCTACCAACTCATTGTAGCTGAATCATCAAAAATGTTATTTTTTAATTGTCACAAAATTTCAATTTTTCTATAATAGGTTACCAAGGCCTCAGTAAAAGAAATTACAGGCACTTCATTCCTCTTCAGGCAGCTGGTTGTGAAATATTGTACTGATTTTTTTTTTTCCCCAACAAATTACTGCTCTAATTGCCAGTCTCAACAATGCTCTCCTAATGGGTAGTAATTCAAATGGTTGCCTGGGTCCATTGGCGGTGCAGCAACCTACCTAAATGGCAATTGTAAAACTGCAAAATTACTACTGACAGATTACTAAACGCGCCCCCTACCCCCAGGGATTATAGCAACCAAGCTTGTCATACCACAACAATGTTTATCCTCTGAAATGTCCGGTATACATCACACATCACTAGTTAGAACATGTATGTTGTGCAGTTAGCTGCAGCCAGAAACCACTGGATAGCTATCAGCATGATTTTGCCTGATGTTTCTCTCTTTACACACATGAAGTGCGGCAGACTATTTTCAACAACTTCTGCATTTATTTTGGGTTTCTAATGTCCACAATTTTGCTTTTATAGTAACTACACATTTGTGCAGATCCAAGGTGCCTAAAAGAATGGGCAACTGACTGCTCTTTTACTTGTTCTTGCCTGTCAAAACATCTTTGCGCTAATCATCTGCCTGTACTGCAAGGTGATACGTAAAAGAAGAAAATTAATGTGCATTGAAAAATGTTGCCAAATCTGGCAGATGAATTCCATCAAAAAAAAACAAAAATGGAAAATGGTTAACAATTATAGAATTGAGATGGATATGATAGAAACCTTCAATTTACAAAAGGATAGGTTTGGCCATAAACTTGCCACCAATTCACACAGGCTGCTCCATCAGATTATACATAGGCAAATGTCACAGTGTATCAACATCTAAATAACACCAAGAGTGTCCATAGCTAACATTCTAATATATGCCACAATATTTTTTTACGTATGTCCCAGAAAAAAACCAAGAGAACCTTAGAATAATCCAAGAGCCTGTGTGCAAAGCAATAGGGTTATTACTTAAATCAAACAAACAAATACAGTTCTGTCCATTCTGAGAGACTTTCACAGTGGCCATAAGGAAAGAACATCTGATGGGCTGTGAAGTGTGTCTGAGCAGGAGCAGATGGTGGTGCCATTAAGGAAATGAGAACATGTTGGCAGAAGGATCAGCCTGCAATCTTCTGTGCTGATGAGCTGTAGGATTTGAACTTGACAGTTTTTACATGAAAAATGTCAACAGGCAGATTTGCTGCTATTTGAATACTATTGATTAACGTCATTGTTTGGAAATGTCTCTGCTGCTCCAGATCTGATGGCAAACATGGTATTGTCTACTACCAACATTTCTGAAGTCATGCATGAACTTTAGTAGAACTGATTACAGGTCCTCCCCAGGTTATGAATGCCTGACCTGTGGACAGCCCATACAAACAAACATTTGGGAGACTGGCAAATGGACTTGCAGGCTGCAGTGGGCCTGAGACATCTTCTGTGGGAACTGGGTTTGTGGCAACATCGTTGCATCTTGCAGAGAAATACTAATTGGTGAGTTAAACACCCGGGTTTAATGACAGGTTGCCCTTGGTTGGGCCTATGTTTTTATATTGTTGGGTAGCTGCATTTCCGACTTCGGAACTGTTAGGGTTATGATCAGTTCTTAGGAACGAAACCTTGTCATAACTTGGGGAGGACCTGGAATTTTTTTTAATGAAGTAAACCAACAACAATTAGAATCGGGTTTTATCCTACTAGCTGTTTTTACCAACTTGAAGGGGCATGTCACATGTTTTGATTCACCAGATTCAATATCACTCATAGCACTGGCATTTCTTGTCCATCCCTAATTCACTATAATCTGAGAAGGCAGTGAAGAACGAACCTCAGTAGTCGCATATAGGTTAGGCTGGGCAAACACCTTGAAGGGCATTAGTAAATCAGATAGGATTTTACAAAAATCCAGTTGCTTTGTGCTTACCATTACTGAGACCAGCTTTTTGTATTAATTTCCAGTTCATTTAATTGTCTTAATTTAAATCCATCAGTTTCCACAGTAGGAACCGAACTTGTGCCTCTGGCTCAATGGTCCAGAATGTTTGCTGTTTATCTGCTGTATTACTGCACCCTAAAATAGCAGACAAATTAAATGTAAGACTCCAGTGAGTTTGAGATGAAATCTCAGATGAGGCCCAAATTTGTACAGGAAATTAACATTAATAGTTAATATTGTAAAATCTATTGTATGACACATACCAAGCAAAATCTTCAGGATTGAATACTGCCTCATTTTGGTGTTTCTTTTCATGTGTTTAAATTGTTTTACCTGAGAATGAATAAAAGCAATGTTTAAATGAATGTCTTTCATCTCCAGTGTGATGTCATTTTATTCTGACAAATATTTTTGGGGGGAAACACTTTTCCAGTGAAATTACTAAAATTAACAGACTGAGTGTTATGGATTTGTTCAGGTCTTCTAATCTGCTTGGTACACGGAGGTGCCAACAGTTGCATCTGAATGATTTGATGCTTGTCCATTGAATAATAAGTGCAGATACTATGATGTATGGAGATCTGTTAACATTTAAAAGTACCCACTGGGCAAATTCAAATGAAAAATATCTTAACTGATGTATTGTTAAAGTTTCTGCTCTTCTTATAACTCAGCTTTCTGGATTATCTCTGTTAAATCCATATACAAAGCTTGTAATTTATTGGTAAGATAATTCTCTCGTATAATGAGAGATAAAGTGGGTTGCTTTGAAACTGAGATGTTTGCAATATGATACACTTGGCTGTGTGATTGTGGAAAGAAATCAATTGTTAATAGTTGACTCAATACTTTAACTAAGCAAATTCTCAGAATTCAAGGGCAGTATTGATGATTCACCAGCCAGTCTGCTCATTATGGGGACGCAGAGGGTTGGAATTGTCATTGGGGATTGAAATTCTGCCATTCAACCCCAGTAACATCAGCCAGCTGACTAAGGAGTAGAAAGATCAACAGTTAAATTAGCCTCAGTATAAAAATATTTTTACCAGCAAACCATGTATAATTGAGGTGACTTAAATTTTATCTCTGTCGGCTTGTAGCTTAGAAGTGTGCATTCCCATGGAGTAAGGGTTAGAGTTGGGGGAATGCACTGCATACTGGGAAAACTGATATTCTTTTGTGAAGTTGTCTCAGTAGTTTGGCTCAATTACAAACGTGAAGGTGCATTTCCGTGAGTGTGAGACATCTCGATGAACTAAACAAGAGCAGATCATGATCTCAACTTCTCAGACCACTAACAATAAATTCTTTTCAATTTGGAAAAGAATACTGTTTAAATTTGAAAGGGTTTTTTTTTTTGCAAATTTTTCATTTCATTTTTTGGTTTGTCTCTGCATGTAGCATCTTGAGTTAAGAGGATGCCCTCCAGGATTTGAGCACATAACCTAGGATGGTGTTCAATGCAGCATACATTGAATAAAATGCAATATGGTGATCGCTTTTACTATTCAGGTAGATATACAACATTGCATTTCACATTTTGGAGCAGAGAAGAGTGTTCTTTTAATGTCTTAGTTAACAAAACAAATTAATTATTCTTTCATCCTACTTTTTGTTTATGGGACTTTCATTCAATAACTACAAGATTATGCTGAAATTTGATGGTCAAACTCTGTCATCACTTAATCCTGGTGTATTAAATAAATCATTGTCAAACTAGGTGGTCACCTCACCTTCAATATGTGAGAGAATATACCTCATTCTGAACACAGCTCAAGTTACAAACCAACAAAGTTCTTAAACAGCAACAAGCAACTTTAAAACGAATTATTATGTATGATGTTACAGGCAAAGCAAACACTTGTTGACTAACCCTAGGTGCAATTTAGCAGGTAGTGGTGAGCAACGTTCTTGATCTGCTGTTTTATGTGCTGAAGGTATTTTCACAAATCTATTAGGTATAGAGTTTCAATATTTTGACTCAGTCACAATGCAAGAATAGTGATATGTGCAGGTCAGGATAATGTGACTTGGAAGTACTTCCCTGTACCTGTTCCCTTTCCCTTGGTATGTAATGAAGATCAATGAGGAACCAAAAGAAACTAGCATTACTGCAAACAAAAGTTCTGGATAAATTAATGTGACTAAAAGCAGATAAATCCCCAGGCCCTGATGACCTCCCTCTCAAGGTATTGAAAGAGGTGGCTTTGTAGATGGTGGACTGACCAGTTGTTTTTTATTCCCCAAAGTTCCATGGATTCTATAATAGTTTGGACAGATTGGAAAGGATAAAAGATAACCCCACCATTTAAGAAAGGAAGGAGAGAAAATGGGGGAACTACAGATTAGTTAGCCTGACATCAGTAATAGGGAAAATGCTAGAATCTATTATTAATAAAATGATATCAGAGCATTTTTAAAAAAATGTAATGGAATCAAGTGTCAGTATGGATTTATGAATGGGAAATCATGTTACAGAGGTTAATTGGAATTTACTTGTGTTTGCAACCAGCAGAATAAATGTGGGTGATATACATGAGGCTTTTAAATTGGAGCAAATGAGATTGGGGGTAATATCGATGTGGATTTGGGATTGGTAATAGTATCTTTTGTTTTGCTATGCTGTGATTAATGGGTGCTCAAAATGTATATCAATGAGGGAACCAACTGCAATATATCCAATTTTGCTGGTCTTATAAAACTAGGTCAGTGTGGGTTGTGACAAGGATAGGTAGGTAAATGTGAGGATCATGGCAGATGGAAATATAATGTGCAAATGTGTGATAATCCACATTAGTAGAATTATAAAAGCAGAATATTTCTTTAAATGGTGAGAGATTGAAAAATGTTGGTGTTCAGAGGGACCTGGGTATTCTAGAACATGAATCATTGAAAGTTAATGTCCAGGTCATCAAGCAATTAGGGAGGCAATTGATATGTTGATCATCATTCTAAGTGGATTTGAGAACAGGAGTAGAATATTTTACTGGAATTATGGTAACACACTGCAACTGAAATACAGGGATGTTTGTCTTTTCACCAAAGGGTAAACAGACTCAGCTTATACCCTCTAGACTTTAGAAGAGCGAAATTTAATTGAAGCATATGAAATTCTTATGGGGGTTTGACAGCATAGATTGCTATTTCTCCTGCCTGGAGTGTCTAGAACAAGAGTCTCAAAATAATGGAATGGGCTTTCAAGACTGAGAAGAGAAGAAATTTATTCACCCACAATGTAATGACTATTTGGATTTCTGTACCCAAAGAGCTACAGAGGCTCAGTCACTGAGTATCCTCAAGATTCCTGTACACAGAAGAAATCGATACAGGATTACTGTAGTACAGTAGGGTTGATCATATTGAATGGGAGAGCTGGGGTAGGGGGCTGAATGGTCTACATCTTCTTTGTCTGATATTTTGATATTTGGGAGTTAAAGAGGAGCAGTGTACTAAGGAAAACAGAACCAATAGCTTTATGTTGCCACCACAGTATTTACTTGGCTTGTCGAATTCAACTTTTGGTCATTAGTGAGGCTTAAGATATTGATAGTGAAGGACTTGGTAATGGCCAAGGCACAGTGTCACAGGGAGTGGTTATTCCCTCTGTTGTTGGATATAATTATTGCCTGACCACTCCCCTATGAATCAAATAGGAAATTGGTACCCCAGAATGATTTCAGCATTTACCTACTTCAATTAAAGAGCCATTCATGGTTTTCTAGGATTACGGACAACTTTTGTTTTCTACATATGGCTTTTAACAACAGCAAGTTGTACTTTGTATCTTGAACATAATCATTATCTGGATTTGTGGTCCACAATCTAATAACATATATATGTCAAGAAGAATATTACTATCCATAATTCATTCTTAACAAGACTTTGAGGTCAGCATTCTTTAAGAACTTTTGACATGGTAAGGTGGTACTTAAAAAAAATTAATTTAAAATATTAAATAAAATTAATATTAATCTCCAGCGACTGCACAGGAGTAATGCTAGGTTCAGGGTGCTTCAAAGCTACAGCATCAGTACAATAAAATTCCAATTGCTGTAACAGGAAAATATGAATCCCAGTACAAGGCAATGTTTATTGCATTCATGCAGGCAGTTTTTCAAGAGTCCTGTCCAATCTGGAAAATAGATTGACCACATTGCCTAAATGGGTTTTTATGTTTTTCTAATAAATATACCACATTCATTTTGAAGCAGACCTTTCAAGGTGATTATCTTCTATTGTGACATTTATCTCTACAGCACACAACAATTTTAAATTTGTAGTGCTGAAAGCAGAATCAGCCTTTGCCTTAATTATGTCATTTCCAGTCAGGTGAAAAGTTCAAACCCCAAACCACCAACCTCGGTGTGTGGAGATTTAAGGTTGGGTCTCTAACTGGTGGATCGCTGGATCAATTGTGCCATAACCAGATGGTTTAGTGGTGGTCCAAGCCTCTGAATCAGAAAGTTTGGATTGGGCCCCAGTAAGGGAAAGCCTACTCTGAATATTGGCTTGGGATCCAATACATGTTACTTCCTCACAGTGTCACCTAGGAAGGACCAAACTCTACTCCACCCTGCTCCATTCTCATCATCAAGGGCAGAGGAGGCACTTTATCTTTGGGTACAGTCTCTCAAGAAGGTACTCTGAGATTTAAAACAAAACAACAAGGAGAGCACAGGAGAGTGCCCCAGGAATGTGAAATTTCAGTTGGAGTCTGCTCTAGCACATCACATAAATGGATGGGGTAACAGAAATCTACTCGACTTCAACTTGGTGATTCTGAAATTTCAAACATCTGTAGAATGAGAATGTGTAGTGCATCAATCAATATAAAGGTGCACATTGCAGACATTACATACATCCTACATTTTAGAGGACTGATTAACTTTTCACAAGCTGTCAGGAGCCCAGCTAAAATATGAGCCTTCGGGTTTCTTTCTACCATGTTCACAGTCGGGAGACATTCTATTATGCATCGCTGGTCTCACAATGTCAATACCTTCAGGTTGCAGCTAATAAATTTCTTCACCCTTGCCAGCTAGAGCACAAACAAATTTGATTTCAGCAATTCCACGGTGGTTTAGAAGCAGTGTTTCCTTCTGCCACTTTGAACATAACTGCCTGCAAAGTACCATAGGCTGCAAAATTCCCCAAACTAATTTTAAAAATTAAAGGGGATAAATTGGATAGCCCCAAAAAGGGGGATGGGGAGCACCATGCATTATTTACCCTTGACAAGTGCTAGCGACAAAGCAATTTCATGCTGCCTGCTTATTTACATGATTGCTGTTTGTAGTCAGCACATATTGGCTGTTAATTTCTTTCACAGGAGGACCAATTTCACGAATGGTTAGTGGCACTTTGAGTTAAGAACTGAGAAAAAACATCTCCATGTACGTTACTTAAGCACAAAATCTTCCAGATACTTTGCTGGATGGATTGCCCTTCCAGATCTGGTCCTGACAGGTTGTATTTCTCTCAGAAACTGTTACTTTGCTGTACCACTCTCCCTTTTCAAAGTTAGTGATGCACCCTTTGGTATGTTCGCATCTGATTCAGTCAAGCAGGCTTTTTTTTTGTGGCCTTTCTCAGATAACTGCCCATTTCTTTGATATGGAATGTCTTGCACTGTCTATAATCTGGGGTATGTTGAGTCACCACTGCATTCTACTGTATCCAGTGTCCATCTGATGTGAGCTTCATCCTTGTCACTTCCCCAGCCTTCAGTGGTGGCAGTTCTCTGCTACTTTCATTGCAATAGTCATCGAGTCATAGTGGGGCTGTCTTATTTTGACTTTCAATTGTCTTCCTGCTGGCCTTGGGATAGTCTTATTGTACCTTGACAGCACATGACTAATTGGTTTCAACTGCCTGCCCCTAAGATTAATGACTTGTATCAGGAGGACATTATTATATTCCATTTCCAGTCAAATTAAAATTTCACTGACCACCTTTGCACAAACACTTGACCCCACATATGGTCTGCAAGTGCTCCTGTCACAGAATTGACCTTGTCTAGCCACAGGTACATTGTGTTTAACTTGTACAGTGAATCTGATCCTGTTACATCCCTGCCTGGTTCAAGTCATTCACTTCATGGAGATCCGATTTTCATTTCATCATGTACTGTTTGAAGTAAAGAATTTCTAATCCATGGTATAAGTTTCTTTTTCCACAGGAAAGGCATTCCTTTCTCAGATATTCTGAGTGCCACCCATTATACCTGCAACATCTAATTTAACTTGGCTATACTAGCCCTGTTTTGTGTGCTGCCCTGCTTTTCACCTAATGTGTTTCCTTCTGTTGGCCATCCTCCCTTTTGAGTTTGGCTTTTGATAGCTCTGCAGCTTTGCATATTTGCATGCACTTTTCTGGATTTAACTGTTTCATGTGGCAGCCATTTCCTTATGCTGTACTCCTGGATTTTTTCAGTGCAATTTGGGGAATTTGCCGTGACCATTTAAACTACCAACTCACATGTCTATGGGCTGTGGAAGGAAATCAGAGTACCCAGGGGGAAAAAACAGTCACAGGGAGAATGTGCAAACTCCACACAGAAAGCACTGATGATCAGGATTGAACCCAGATCACTGGAGCTGTGAGGCAGCACTGCTGCTAGCTGTGCCCCTGTCCTGATTGTAATAGGAAGGATGGACTCCTGCAGAATGCTGGATAGGATACTGTGTGAGTGAGTTTTGAATCATTGTGCATGAGAAGTGATAAGAGCCAGACAGGTGCTAATGGAGGATTTTGTAGATTTATTTAAGTCATAGATGAGGCAAGCATGGGTGGAAGGGTAACAAGAAGTCCATGGAGTGCTGAAAAGTTGGGAAGAAATGCTCAATTTACACCTCAAATTCCTGACCTATTATTATAGAGCAGCTTTAAATTTAACAGATTGTGTCTCCACTAAAAGAAGGATGTCAAACAAAATGTTTGTGCATTAATATTTCACAGCATGATTTTCAGGCCAAGGTATTAATATCATGTATAATGTTTTTCCATTTGCTTACACATTTATCAGAATGTGGGTGTCACTGGGAAGTCTAGCATTTATTGCCCATTCCTAATTGTCCATGAACAGTGACATTTAAGAGTCAACTACATTGCTGTGGGGAATCACATTTAGAGTAGACCAAGTAAAGATGGCAGATTACCTCCCCTGAGGTACAGTAGTGAATCTGATGCATTTAAATAACAATCCAGAAGTTTGTAACCATCCTTATTAATGATCAGCTGGTTGCTATAGTTAAAATCTAATTGATCTAAATTTGCAGCTATCATTGTAGAGGTTCTGCAATAATTATGGTTAAATGATTTTGAACAGATTGAGAGTTTTTAGTGAACTGAACTGAATCACCAGTGTGAACTGGTGTTTGTCTCCATCTCGCTAAGTCTCTCTATAATTTTGCTATCAAATGAGTATTATGTTGAAATCCTAATATCAACAGATCACTTGTGTTTGCACAGTGTCTTTGATGCAAAATATCATCCTGAAGCACAGCAGCATACATTGTTAGCAATAACTCCTTCTCCCTTTTATTGAAGCTTCCTTGTTGGGCTACGGTGAATACAATTCACCTTAGCCAAACTTCAGTGACAGTAGCACCATCCTCCACAGTCATAACTTGACTTCTTCAGTCCCCTCTTCCCTTTGTTTTGTCCTTCATGCATCTTATGCAGGCACGGTAGTGTAGCGGTTAGCATAATGCAATTACAGCGCCAGCGACCCGGGTCCAATTCTGGCTGCTGTTTGTACATTCTTCCCGTGACTGCGTGGGTTTCCTCCAGGTGCTCGGGTTTCCTCCCACATTCCAAAGACATACAAGTTAGCAAGTTGTGGGCATGCTATGTTGGTGCCAGATGAGTGGCGACACTTGCAGGCTGCCCCCAGAACACTCTATGCAAAAGATGCATTTCACTGTGTGTTTCGATGTATATGTGACTAATAAAGAAATCTTATCTGATTCTATCCTTCAGATCTTCCATTTAATATTATCAATGTTTACTGCACCTGACCTCAAGCTGACATTCCCTTCTCTTTCCATCAGTTATATAAATAAACCAGCTGGAAGCTGGTAATAATTCACACAGGGTCAATAGACAAAGGCTCCATCAATATTAATATGTTTATTTTTTTCTCATCAAATCATAACTAGCTTACAAAGGGAATGGCTGTAGAATTAAAAAAAAAAGGAGGGGGAAAGTGCACAAAATATTGGGAGAGCCAGATATCACTGGAGCAAAAAATAGCATGGCCTTAGATGGACTAAGAGAGAGAAGAAGAGGGCCTAAGATAGGTTTGCAATGTATGCACATAAATGCATAAAAGGTATTAAATAAGATTACTGCAGATACAATTAGTCATATGCAGTTGTGATACTGTGGTAACAATGGAGACTTGGCTGAAAGAAAAGGGAGGATTGTGTAATCTTCCTAGAAAAAAACATATTGCCCATCCTTAATTGCCCTTAAGAAGTGGTGGTGAGCTACCTTAGATCACTGCAGTACTTTTGGTGAAAGTGCTCCCACAGAACCAGAATCAGGTTTATTATCATATGTTATGAAATTTGTTGTGTTTGTGGCAGCAGTATAGTGCAAGACATAAAGAAATAAAAATTATTACAAAAATAAATAAATAGTTCAAAAGAGGAATAATGAGGTAGTGTTCAGGGATTCATGAACTGTTCAGAAAACTCATGGCGGAGAGGAAGAAGCTGTTCCTGAAACATTGAGTGTAGGTCTTCAGTCTCCTGTACCTTCTCCCTGATGGTGGTAATGTAATGATGGCATGTCCCAGGTGGTGAGGGTCCTTAATGATGGATGCCACCTCCTTGAGGCATTGTCTCTTGAAGATGTCCCCTACAGCGGGAGGGTTGTGCCTGTGATGGAGCTGGCTGAGCCTACACCCCTCTACAGCCTCTTTTGATCCTGAGCATTGGAGCCTTCATACCAGGCAGTGATGCAACCAGTCAGAATGCTCTCCACCGTACATCTGTAGAAATTTGCAGGAGTCTTTGACATACCAAATCTCCTCAAACTCCTAATGAAGTAGAGCTGCTGGCATGCCTTTTTCATGATTGCATCAATGTGTTGGGCTGGGTAGGAAGTTCCAGGACTGTGGATACGAATCTTCATCCAGCCTTTCTGAAACAATTTTGTAAGTTTTAATGCCATCACCTTTCATTCCTCTAAGTGCTAGAGAATACAGGTCCATTCAATTCAGTCTCTCTTCCTTTAGTAAGCCAGCCCTTCCTGGAAGTTGTCTGATGAATCTCTGTTGCACTCCATCTATAGCAAGCACATCGTTTCTTTGGGTAAGATGACCAAAATGTTATACAGTATCTTGTGTGCTCTGTTTAATTGCAGGCCCCATATAATTTCCCAAAGTGATTCCAGGGATGAGAAATTTAATTAGTTTGAGGGCTATTTTCTTTTTGGAAAAGAGGAGATTGGAAGGGGATCTGATAGTAGTATTTTAAATCATAGAGACAAACTTCTCCCATTGGCAGAAGGATCAAGGATCAGAGGACACAGAATGAAGGTGATTGCCAAAAGTGATATAAGGAAAAACTTTTTTTGAAGTGAGTGCTCTCATTGATTAGGATCCAGAATGTACTGCTGGGGAGTTATGGAATTAGGAACTGGAACAGTCCTTGAAAGGTAGAAGTATTGCATGGTTATGAGGAGAGGGCAAACAGGTAGGGCTAGTTAGATTGCTCTTGCACAGAGCTGGCATGGACTTGATGGTCTGAGTGGCCTCGTTCCATGCTGTACCTTTCTGTAATTCTACTTTGACTCCATTTTTGTGTACATGCATTGGTAATATGCCCCTTGAGGCAGAGCTTTGCACGTCCAAAGAATATTTTAGCTGCCAGTGTTCTGCCTTGAGTAAAGTTTAATGATCTCATTTTATAACTTCTGAACTGTAGCTTCTAGTAGTGGCCTCCTCTAAGATATACATTTATTGGTGAGTGCAGAATTGACTTTGGTTTGTTCTGCCCTCATTGAATAATTTAACAGCATAGTCACTTGGGTGAGATAACAATGGGTCATAGTTGCCCGCAAAACAATATTCCAGCATGATTCAGTTATTTATGGAATGAGCAGAAAAGGGGAAATTCACTGTTCCTTTTGGTGATTTCAAACATAGTATGAAGCATTGCGTACTTCTCCTTACAGTTATATTTTTCTCACGTTTGGGTTATCGACTTGCAATGAAAGGGTAGAAATTATTACCAGCAAAGCTATTTTCAGTCAACAAACTTGTACCAAATTAACCTCTCTGCTGTTTAAATTACCCTTAATTTTCAAATCTACCTCTGGTTATGAATGTGAATTATCTGACTTGAATAACAACACTTTTCTCAGGAGTTTTCACCAGACTGTGCTGAAATCATTTCATATAAGGCTATTGTTAGCTCAAAATGTAATCATCCTGTGCAAGTGAGGCAAAAAGCAAAATGAACAAAATGGTTTGAGAGTTTTTCAGAACTAGGATAGGCAAAAGTGTTATAAATAAATTCCATTTCAGATAGATAGGGACATCAACCCATCTTTTCATCTTCAATGCCATATTCAACTAGATCTGAGCATGTATAAATTGTTGTCAGTATTTGTGTCTCTTAAAATTTTCCACCTTGTATTGATATGCTGTTCTCAAATGACACCATGAAAACTGGATGTAAACCCTGTGTATCCTAGGGGTGGTTGAAATTATGGAGATGAGCAGTTTGTAGGGATATCCTTGTAAATTGATTTACATTTTAATCAAATTCATGGCAATGCTTACGTTCTATCATAAAACACTGTGTAAGCTGCTCACCTCAGACGTTCACTGCACCAGAAGGAAACTGTTCCTTTTGGACCTCCCTGTTTCCAGCTTCAACCAGGCTACTTGAAACAGTCACTAAGGCGGGTTTGCAATGTTTGGAGGACACTGGTAAGTTTGGAGAGTGTGAATGTGGGTGAGGAATGGGTTAAGCTGTAATGTTGAGAGGATGGCTGTCTGAAGCTGTAGAGAAGTGCATGATATCTACTGGCCCTGATCACTGACTTCATAGGACCATTAGGGAAAGTGAGTTGATTCATGATATTATGCAGACTGGTTCAAATGCATTTGCATTATTTTACCAGTAAACAAAGTGATTCAAGAAGATTATTCTTCGCTATAGATTGCCAATGAACACAATGCAGCCTCAAAGGCTTCTAAAGGGAAGACTTTGGATGCGCAGTTGGAAACCCTCTCAAGGTGCCCTTAGTATTATACTACAATCCACAATACAAGATCATACACAGAACAATTCTGAATGGCTTGATATCTCTGCAGGAACAGCAATCAAGGAGAAATTTGAAGTAGCACTCCATTTGTCTCCATACAGAGATTAGGAGCTGGTATTGACTTCAGTTTGCTGTAGCGACAGAAGTATATTCTCTCAGACCATTGCCAGTATCCTGAGGAGAGAAACTTGCAGCTTCCATTGCCAGTTTCTTAAAGCTCATGCCCAGACCAAAAGCATTTTTAAGGTCTTAGTCTTCATACAATAACTCCTGCCTTGCAGACCACTTGAATTTACAGCGAGTGCTTGTGCACTGGTGTCATGCAAGAAATGAATTATAAATGAAAATTAAATAATTTCAGGTGGAAATTTGATCTTCCTTTTGGCTAGTGTTTAATAAACAGTTAAGGTGTTAAAAATTAGTTCATTAACAATAAGTCTGTTGAATAATGCACATTAGAAATATATATTCCAAGTGCCAAGATCAGGTGCATTTAAGTATTAAAAATTACTTTAAGGGATTTTTTAATAATTGATGAGGTTGTACACGGTCTAATGAAAAAAAAGATAAGCATTGATGACACTGATGGTCATTGTCAATTTGTTTTTTATTCATTAATAAAAAGCAGCAATCAAATTTCTTTTTAATATTTTTCAGCAGCAAAATGGCTTCCAGATTTTAAGACTGTTGATTTTTTTTGGAAACAAAAGAATAAATGTTACAAAGCAAGAAAGAGTGTACTGTTGTGAAGTTAACATTGCTACTGATCTGATGCTGAGAGCAACCTTTCTTCCCTCTGATTTGTGATGTGGCTCATTAGATTCAGCTCACCTGTCTTGACAATGCTGTTGGAGGAAATATTACCTAACTCAACCTGTGCAAATCTGACATTTTGAGATTACCTACACCTTTTATACATCACTTGATTTTACTCTCCATTGATATTATTGTGCCAATTTTGTAAGAGCTTGAGGTTTCTTGTAGCACTTGTAACAGGAAAAATGATGACTTCCTTACCCATGTGTGTTTCCACTGAACTGGGTTACACTAACTCATCTGGGTAATTGTCTGCAATTTCCTTGAATCAAAAGCAATTGTTGGATGTGCACCAGTGATTCTGAGAGCTTTCAATTAAACAATATTCCTCAAATTCACGGTGAGTTTTATCAATGCATTGACTGTGTCAAATAATAAGTTAATTTAGCATCATACTGTATTTATAACATATTTATTGTTGCATGAGACAAACACGGATTCAACATTAATACACTTCCAGTTTACTGCAGTGTATAATCTCATTAACAGCAAATACTTTAGAATATTCAGGCATCACAGATGACAAGTCTCAGCTTTAACTTGGAGATTTAGATATAGTTAGACAAAACACTTCTTGACTTTTAACTGAATTACTTTAACAGAAATACACCATTGCAATATAAATGACTAGACCAATTCTTATATAATTATTAACACAAAGTATTTTTTAAATAATTACTGCACTTAATGCAAAACAACTGTACATAGCACTTTAAAAATGTTTGGTCATGGTAACATGTTATCCAACTGAAATTACTATCATTAAAACATTTATACAAGATTCAAAATAAACTTTAGAAAAGCATAATATGATTGTAGAAATTATCAACTGCAGGTTAATGAGTAAATGGTGATTTTAGTGACCAAGGCCTTGAAATTATGTGTGGAATTAGTGTATAAATATTTAACATGCTTGGATATCATTTCCTTCATCTACTTTTTTTTAAGGTCTATATGAATCAATTATATATGGGAAGTACTTCTTATGAAATAGCAAAGAGATTAATTTGATATGGAATTGGTCAGAGGATGATATAAAACTCTGAGTGCACTCACTGGATATTAAAATATACTCTAAACATCAGAACAACAGTTTTATTCTCAGAAATCATCTGTTCCAGCTTACAAATGTGTTAAATTGGAAACTGGTAAAAATGCATATTGGATCATTAGCTTGTAATGCGGGAGTTCATGCTGCAAGGATTAAAGCTGCATCTTTTGTAGTTGCAAACAGTCACAAGTAAAGTCCAAACTTCTACCACAATATGAATCTTTAAGTATGTCATGCCCTGCAAAAGGTTTTATTACAATTGAACAAATATTATTTGTATTTCACATAAATAATTTGACAATTTTTTTTTCTCTTACCCTTTGATTATTTGACCTGGGTCAAAAGCATCCAAAAATATTAGGTAGTTTGCAAGTCCATGTTGTTTACGGTTAAATCATCTCCGGTTGTAATAATTTTTTTAAATGCTATAGGTATAAAGCCAGACATTGCTCACAACTACATTTCCCTGTATAATGAAATGATCATTATATTTCAATGGCATGCAATAAATCCAACCACATATAATTAATATATCTGACATTTAGATGGAAATATTAATAGCCCAAAGAGTTGCTTAAAGCCATCAGTGGAGAGTTAGACATCTGAAAATCTGAAAGTTGAAGTTAATTTCCTATTTATATTTTTACTAAATTCATTCATCAATTAGTTTAATTTTTCAGTGTCTGAAACACAACTTTTCCTTAGCTGTTTTCTTTTAACAACCAGTTCTTGATTTATTGGAGCTAGAATTGTGGTTTTCTCACTCCTTTTGACATTGCAGAAGAAATACTTTATTTCAAAGGCCTATAGTTTGAGTCATCTCCACATTTGAAAATTTTGTTTTCCTAATGGCTAGAAGCCGAAGCTACCCCCATTTCTAGTCATGCAACATTTTCATTGCCATCTGTATTCTTACATGAGAGTGCAATACCTTTCGTGATACTTCTCATTCCATTTGATGTTTTAAGTTCTGATTTAAGAGCAGAGGGAAAGCAAAATTCTTTAAAACATCTTTTGAAATTTTCATCCAGAAAGGCATAAAGGACAGGATTGAGGCTGCTATTGGCATATCCAAGGGCAACACAAAAATGCCAGCTTGGCATAATAGTTAAAATTTCACGACTACACACAGCTTGCACTAACACTAGAACATGGACTGGAGTCCAACAGATAATGAAGACGGCAACAACCACCAAGACCATTCTTGTGATTCTACGTAGATTCCTGTCCTTCTCCTTTGATCCAGAAAGCACACGCACTCTTCTCAACCGCCTGAGCATTAATGTGTAGCAAATGGTTATGACAACAACCGGGATGACAAAGGAGAAGAAAAACACAGCAATCTCAATTATAGGCTTCCAGTAACTGTGGGGTTGAGGATGAACCAAAAGGCATTCAATTTCTAAAAGGAGGGGAACAAATTAAAACATGTTAACATTTGAATATTGTCACATCTTTCACAGTAAGCTTGCACATTTGAATTATTAATTGATACAACTAAGTGATTAAATATGAAGAGACAAGTTCAAATATAATCGGGTATAATTAGGAAAGAACTAACTAGGCCAGAAAATACAGATTTTATTCAGTCTCCATTTTAAAATCATACTGTTTATGTTATTGTCTAACTTATACTATTTCTGTACTTGTGGTGGAAACTGTCTTTTTAAATTTGTCATGCTGTGATTATACTCTCGGGCCATTCACTGAGCAAGCTTGTTCAGTGATTAGCCAATTTATGTTGAATAGGAGACTATGCCCCAACTGAAAAGTGTGCCTTGTGCTAGCTGACCCTGGCTAGAGTGGTAGTACAGATGCTGGCATCCACAAATCACAGAAATGTGACAGAATGGAAGAAAGACATTTAGCCTATTAAGTACATGCCATTTCTGTGCAAGATCACACTTTCCCAACTTCACCCCATAACCCTGCAATATTTTCCTTTTATATTCTTTTTAATTCCCTGAATGCAATGATTGAATCTGCCTCCACTGCTCTCTCACACTCCCAACATTGTACTCCAGATCCTTGCTACTCACAATCCCAGTCAATTTAGGAAAAGGAAAATTGCTCAGAGTTTGTGCTTCTAATTACTATTGGAATGGTATTCCTGAAAATACACATGTTTACCTGTAGGAAAAGAGAATCATCCTTGGTTAAGGTTTATAGTAAATTGTTCATAATTGCAAATATATAATGCCAACATAGGTGTGATGCTACAGACATAAAAATCAAATCTCAGCATGCTCCCTGTGTGTTAAGCGTCCTTAAACCAAAAATAACCCAAATCGGATACACATTAAATCTGTTTACTGCGCCTCACCAACGTGTCTCAAGTTCAACCTCCAGAGAGCATACACACCTGAATCAGTGTGATATTTTCACTCTCCAAACTTTTGTACTATGGGCCATACTATTCTGAATTATGACTACCCAAAATGACTCCACGTTGGGCCCTTACAGCCAACAGTTGATAAAACCTTCAGCCCAATTGTCAGTTTTTGATATATGCAAGGCTCCAAAAGGTGAAAAGGTTCTTTGGTGGTGATTCAGCATATCCATGCTCCCTTACGGCACAGGAGGCAACTGACCCAACCACTCTAGGCCGGTTAACGGAGCAATCCTCATATCACTACCAATTTTTCCTGTATCCTTTTCTCCCTACATTCCATCAATTGTGCCACTCACCTACACTAGGGGCAATTTACAGGGCAATCTACTAACTCTATCATCTCTAAACTGTGGGAGGCAACTGGAGCACCTGGACAGAAACCAAACAGTTACAGGGAGTAAATGGAAACTCCATACAAACAGTACCAGAGACCAGGGTTGAACTCAGATTATTGAAGCTATGAGGCAGTAGCACTATCATCTGTGCCACTGTGCACATCATCAGTAATGTCAATTAAGACATGCTTTTTTATATTACATACATCTTGGTGTGTGGTGACATTTTGCTCTGACTTACCCTTATTTTCCATGTCAGCTGATCCCATGATCATTGCTGGTATTCCAATTACAGAAGCAAGTACCCAGATGCAAACATTGACGACCTTTGCATTGAAAGGAGTTCGCATATCTAATGCTTTAACAGGGTGACATACGGCTATGTACCGATCAACACTCATCACTGTCAGAGTAAGGATGCTGGTGAACATGTTGTAATAGTCAATTGATATTGCTAATTTACAGAGAATATTTCCAAAAGGCCAGAATCCCAGGAGTGCATCAGTTGCCTGGAAAGGTAACGTGATTAATTCTAATGCATCCGCAAGTGCAAGATTGAATATATATATGTTTGTTGCTGTCTTCATCTTGGTATATCTGCAAGAAATGAACCTCATGAAAGTTGGAGTTTTACTTGGAATTTAAACAGCATAATTGAATATATGATCAGATTTATACATCGCATTTATCAAGATATTGAAACTTTGCTTTCATAAATACATAATCCAAAGGGTAATTTTTCCCTTACGACCAGAGTATTAATCTAGCAGAGAATACTGATGACACATTGCAGAAGTCATGCAATTTCCACCTCAATAATTTATGAAAATTACCTCCTAATGTTCAGTTTGTTGAGAAATGACTGTCACTGGAGCAATCCTTCTGGTACTATATTTTATTGTAAGGACGGTCTGTTGCTTGACTTTCTACATCTAGTACAATGAATTCCAGTAAACAACAACATAATAATTGTACTGATAAATCACTCCTTGGCACAAACAGGAATAATTGTATCTGTTTGCAAACAAATTGATGGATCTTCAGAATAATTTTGTTCAATCTTATATTACCAAGTTAAAATTGAAAATTTTTAAGCACAGGAAGATGGTTATTCATTCAATTACACCTGTGCCAATACCAGCTCTTCACTTTTCTTCACTGAAATATTTTCACTTTAATTTTTTATAATTTATATAGTGGCTACAAGTGGTAAAGGATTCTATTATCCCACACATTTTCTATGTTACAAGAACTTCTCAATTTCCTCTTCACTCTTCGATGGGTAATCCTGGGCATGTGTAGAGACTTGAAAGGTAATATGGATAAAATGATATAGAGGTTCCAGGATGCCAATAGGGTTGTGATTGGGTGAAATTTATATCTAGAAATTCAGTGTCTTTGACATTGACTGATAGCAAGTGAAACATCAAATGTCACCAGTTTCCAGTGGAGCACCAAACAGCATGATAGACATCATAAAATCTTGCAGAAACTGAGTGTTTAAAAAAAACAAGCTATAATAACTTACCTTAGTACAAAAGCCTTCCCCAGCCCTACAGAAAATGATATTATGTTTGAAATTCTTATTACACAAAAAAGTGCATCAATAGAACTGCGTAACTGCTCACATTACAGTAAAACTATTTCCATTAACATCTGAATAATGGTTGAATAACATTTTTTAGTTTATGAATGCTTAAAATATGGAAAATACTAGGTCACATGAAGCTAATGTTTGCCACATAACTGTAATAAGGTGTTGAAGATGAAAATTATCTAAATGCTGGTCTGATAGCAGAATTACGAAACTTACTAATTTGCTTGCTATGGTTGGTAATTGTTTTCCCACAAAATTCTTTGTAATGGCACCCATTAATGGCAAGGCTAATCTGGAGTAAGGAGTACATGAGTGATTTAAATAAAATAAATTCATTCAGCTTTATGCAATACACACAATGCTGTAACATACAAACAAATATCTGTTAAACACAGGAAGATATTTAATTGTTCAGTGTTGCTTCATATTCTGTGAGCACGAGTAAAGGAAAACTTTGAGAAATTTGTTAAATGCTGCAGAAATAATGAAATTAATTGCAGTATTACATTGTCATGCCTGAAGGTGTGTTTGCACACATTAATATAATGTACCCAAGCCCCTTAACAATAAAAGTACTTGGAATTTATATACTTGTAATTAATTACATTTGCAATCTCTTCGCAAACCATTTAAACACTCAGTAATTGCTCATCGACATGGTTCCAAGCTTTCCATCTGCCACAAAGGAATTGGATACCTGGTCGGCTGTGGGAACTACCATTGCTCCTTGAAAAAGATTCAAGGATGTGATCAATGCTTCCTTGAAGCTAAGAGCTGATCTATTTGTATACAGTATACTGTTTTATACCCCTTTTGTGAATAAAAGAGATAATTGTAGGGTATTGTTAAACATAAATGTGTTATTTGGCAAGAAAATAAAGAGTGTGGCCATAATCATCTCCCACTACCATTCCAGATTTTCTGTCTAGCTCGCCATAACCCCACCCACCTCACTCCCCCACAACCACCCGATGCCCAGATGAGGCTGAAGTCTACCCAATGCAAATTTATCATGTGGAATTGTTAAATGACCCAATGGTCCTCTGATTCTTATCTTAATTGAAAAGTCGGATCAATCCACTATCTTCTCCATTATCCCTTTAACCATTCTAATAGTTGGCTTCATTGTTTTTAATTGAGATTGTTCGTTGGAGTATTTTTACTTGACTAGAAGTTGTCCTTGTACATAAACCTTTACATTATTTGAATTTGTTTTCCATATGCTTTTTTTGTTAACTGTATGAACCCATTATTCAATTGACCAAGTCATTTGCCTTTTTTGAAAAGTTAGTTTTCCTAATATATTGACAGTAAATGAATATTCATGGTCTTATAATAATGATCATTCCTCCACTACTTACAAAAAGTTACAATGTACAGGAATTGCACTTGGCCAATCCACCTCATGGCCAATTTTCATTCATACAAATAATTCCAAATGTAACTACCTCCTCCTTTTCATACATTTCTTTAATTTCATTCATTCTTTATTGGATAGTGGAAGAAGTTAGTGGTAGAAGATAGTAGTTTCAAAACCAGTTTCATGCTGGACAAAGGCAAACATATACTTGCAGTTAACAGGAAGGAATATGGTAACAGATTCAATCTGATCATGAATATTTACACAGTTTCTATTTCAAACATTAGCCCCAGAATTTATTTTGTTAAGAAGCTTCACTGATCTTCTTTTCCAAGTCTTACATTAATCTTGCACACTTGACCCATTCTTAATACCTCAACTACTAGGAAGAATCTATTTCAATCTACCCTAACCATATATAAATAATTATACTGTACCCATAAAACACTGTACCTTCACCAAAGACTCAATATCCTTCTGATATTTGGTATTTGAATTTAAGTCCTACAATGGTTATTTTTGGCTCATTATTTGCTCTTGACTTTTAAATTTCTAAGATTACGGATTTCAATCCCAGCACCTGTTTTGTGAGCATTACAGGTGGTGATTAGATTCCAAAATGGCAAACAATACAAATGTAAATTTATGGCATAATTCCCTCTGGTTGCTGCATTAGTGAGAATGTTGGCATGTAGACTATTCAGGCTGATTAGATATATGCAGGCTCTACAGATTATGAATTTGGTCAGCAGGCAACACTGATTTAAACCAAGTGTCGCCATTTTTAGAACACATTAATCCAGCTATTGACCCCTCTTCATCTCATATTCTTGAACTCAGGTTCAAAAGCATGAAAATCTCCCAAGAGCAATATTTAAAGGGATTATCGACTACTTTTGGGTTAATTGCTGATTGGTTCTACTGATACTATTATGAATGCATATGTGTTTAGTGTATCCCAGTGTTTTAAAGTTGTTCAAGTCTATAGGAGCAGCAAGTCCTAGTAAGGCCTCTAGACATACCAGTTAGTGGGACCTATTGAATTTAACCCGCTAAATTTCTTGGGGTGAAATCCAGATTTTTATTACCTTTCTTTTGACAACCTCCTCTACCAGAGCCTTTAATGTTCTGTGAACAATTCCAGATCCTTCTACATTTCTATGGTAATAATCTTATTTGCATTCAGAGTATCTTTATCTTTTACCAAACTGTATTACATCTTACAGGCACTGAACCCCTTCATGTATGCTCCAGACAAATAATTAAACTCCTATATTGGTATCATCTGCAAATTTTGATATCATGCCTTCTAGATTTAGAAGAATGTTCAGTTTTGGGTTTGTCCCACAGAGTCTTGCCAATCAAAGGTAAAATTTAAATGTTCATGTTAATTTGAATATTTTAACAGTGGTAACTATCATACATCAGTGTTCTGATTCAGAATTACACATCAATGTAGCAAATTTCCATGCACACAAAAGACAAGTGTTGTAAAAGGGCAAGTATGAAATATAAAAGAAGTTGAATGAAAGCTGCTTGTCATTGTAAAATAGATTATTGTGATTCATAGGATAGATATAGAGTTTAATCTATGGCTTGGACATTAATATCCACTGCTTCAGAATTCAGCTATACTACATTTTCAGTTTTAGGCCTAGCTTGGTAAGAGTGGAGGTCGGAGTGGGATCCACATCACTGTATTCTCTAAAGTGTGCTTCTGCCAAATTAGGACTGTCACTGGGAATACCCAAATCACCAGTTAAATCTGCATAGTTTTACCAGCTGAGTGTTCATAGTCTACCAAGCAGCATGGTCAAGTGCTCAGAAAGAATATTTTCCTGCTTAATTGCTATCATAAAATTGGCTAGAGACAAATCATACGCTGGAGACAAACCCCCAATTTTAACACAGTTCTGCCACTTAACAATAATAACATATTAAAGTGGTGAAATTAACATTTCTCCGCTTGACTCCAACCCACTGTTCTACCAGGTATCTAAATATTACAGAAGCAAATCAGTGCATTGAAAGGGATCTATAAAAGAGAAATAAGGTTTTTGTTCACCTTTTAAAATTGCAGCTCAATTGCATCATTGACATTATGGCTTAAATGTAGCTATTTGTTAGGGAAAGACCTATCAGATCAATTGCCCTGGAGCAGATCCATGTCATGAGTTGATAAGGACTGAAGGTCACCTTCTTTACAAAGTTTTTGTGGGCTAAGGAGATTAGGAATGTAGTCCCCCGTACTCACAAGGAACCATTCAACCCTCAAGGCACATTACTGTCACCTTGTTTGAATTTCCCAATATTACATATTCTATTCTGCCACTCTATCTTTTGGCTCTCCTTCTATCTTCTTCATAGCTCAGAATCACCCTGAAAGATCATCCTCAGAGTCCGCATACATCTGGTTACTAATTTCTCCTTCTTGTCAGCAAGGTATACAATGAAAGTGGCTAACAGAAGAGAACCTTTATTTTTAACAAAATGTCAAGCAATGTCTCGGGCATAAAATTAGATAAAACATAGAGTTGATTATATTTTAAGTATATAAAGTAATCAGTTTAGCAAAGAAAGATCTTTTAAAATACTAAAGGACAGGAGTTGCCGCGATGTACATATTGCCCACTAAAAGTCAACTAAGATTTAAAAGTATTCAACTTTATAGTATTTCCTATTTTTATGATGTAGCATTTACTACTTCTGGGAGTTTTATTTTCTATAAAGTTGAAGGCAGTTCTAATGTTGTTCATAAACCATGGAGTTTTATGTTTGCTTCATTTTTATAGGCAGATCATAAATGGTTGTGTAACGAATAAACTTATATTTTCACTGTAAGTTACAAACACAGAAGAACACCATTCTCAAGTGATACTGACATGTATTGGCATATCAATCGTAAGGGTAGTTGTAATTATCAGGAAATAAACCCATAGCTTCTCGAGGAGAGAAACATTTAAAAATGTAAATAGGAAATCTTTATCTCAGAGCATACATGAGAAATTTAGTTGTGCATTCCCTACAAAATTTTGGTCAAACAGCAGGCAGATTCCTTGCATTGGTATGAAATCAGGAAATTACTTGTTAATATTTTACAGAAGTTTATCAATCTTGTACTCCAAATATCTCAATAAATAAAACAGGGAAGCGTTAGGTTATATGCTGCAGGTAAGAAAAAATACTCACACAAGTTCAAATCATACAAGCTCTAGGCTGCAATCACCAATTGTATTTTAGACTAGTATTAAGTTTGTAGGTTTAATTACAAATGAGAGTCAATTTGTTTTTGGCAGGAAGCAGAGCAATAATTCTTTCAGGAGGAAGTCAATTTCCACTTTATTTCAAAGTCATTAGTGTATTACTGAGGCTGTAATTAGAACATAGCAAAAGTTAGCTTCTCTGCTCATCAAGTAATGGGGTCACCGAGTTATACAACACTGAAACAGTCCCTTCAGCTTAACTCACCAAGTTGCTCACTTGAGTTAGTCTCATATGTCTGCATTTGGCCCAAATCCCTCTAAACCTTTCCTTTCCATGTACCTGTCTATATGTTTTTTAAACATTTATAAGTCCATGCAATTTAAGCAATTTTTTATTCACAGTCTTCCTGATGAGTCTAAGGCCGAGCTTAATTTATCTTTAGTAATATCAACAGCTTAAAAAAAAGATGCTGGAAGTCTGAATAAAAAAGTTAGTGCTTGAAACACCTGTCAGGCAGTATTCTGTAGAAGGAGAAACAGATTTAACATTTCAGATCAATAACCCTTAATCAGAACCCCTGCTGTGTGTTTCTAACACCTTCTGTTTTTACCTCTAAAGGGAGGTTTGAAACTTAATTGTCCTGGATGGCCATAACTCCTCCTCCCCAATTCCAACCAACCCACAGATAGCTGAGTGCCAGTAAATAGCCAAAGGATATTTTATTTTCTCAGGACAGTGGTGTAATCTCCTTGAGAATGTTGCATAACTGAATTTTGGGTTCGCAGATAATTAACAATTTTTCATAAAGTAATAATTTCAGCTGATGAATATTCAATGTAAAATATAATAACTGCATCATACCCTACAGCAATTATTGTGCTTTAGTTGATATAATTCATTACCAAAACCATATCACTTAACACTATTTTGCTATTAAACAGCATTGTCTCATACCTTACACATAGAAATTTGAGTCAGGGCAATAATAACTGGAATTAAATTGCTGCTTATGTTTTTCTGGTTTCTACAGTTTCGTCTTGGATTTAATTTATGCTGTTTTGTTGAGATAACATGTTCATGCTGTGTTCTGGTGCTCCTTGCTTTTATGTATGAATTCCAGTTTAAATATTGTTATTAATCTGACCGTAAACAAGTGCGTGTCACCTTTGACTTTCCATCCTAAAGCTGTGCCCCCAATCCACTTACAGCTGGCATTAGAAGAGCAGAAAGAACAAAATGTTATACAAGTGAAATGAAACTGACAAGAGACATTGAAGAAGCTGATGCAAAATTAAAATAACCATAAAATAACCCACAATATGGATGACTTTAAATTGGCTGAATAATAGTTTGTAGGTCACAAAGACTGTATCAGTATCCCTATTGTAGGTTAAGATTTAATGTCAATCCATCATATTTCTGTGACACAAAATATCTTAATCAAATACTGAAAGGCCTGGATAGAGTGGGCATGGAGAGGATGTTTCCATTAGTAGGAAAGTCTAGGATCTGAGGGCACAGCCTCAGAATAAAGGGATGTCCCTTTACAACTGAGATAAGGAGGAATTTCTTCAGCGTGAGGGTGGTGAATCTGTGTAACTCGTTGCCACAGAGGGTGGTGGAGGCCAAGTCATTGGTGTACTTAAGGTAGAGACTGACAGATTCTTGACTGGTAAAGAGATGAAGGGTTACAGGGAGAAGGAGGGAGAATGGGGTTGAAAAAAAAAATCAGCCATGATTGAATGGTGGAGCAGCTTTGATGGGCCAAATGGCCTAATTCTGCTCCTATATCTTCTGGTCTTATCTTCACACTAACAAGTAGTAGTAATTAAATCAAAAAATAATTAAAGCCAAATTGTAAATGGTTTTGTGAAACTGTTTGACTAACCCAAAACATCAAGCATGACTAACCCAAAAATTAATAAATTTGCTGCAGCAGTCTTAATGATCTGGATTTTGCTAATTACACAGAAACTTGCCAGTTTCTTTCAGTCTACGTGATGACTTTTCAGGACTACAGCTTGAACGTGGATTCATCAAACTTAGAGGCCAAGCATTGCTATCAATTTTCCAACTGTGCTTCATTGTTGGACTCCTTGTGTTTGCTAAGATTCCAGCTTTACATTGTTGAATCTGTTGCATGATTCATATGAAACCTTTTTTTAAAAATGGAGATGGTTAGGCTGTGGGGAAGAAAGATAATAAGGCAATAAAAATAGAGAACACTAGAAATACTCAGCTGGTCAAACAGCATCAAGAGAGAGAGTGAGAGAGCATTTCAGATACAAAACATTTTGCCAGAACAAGGAAAAGTTAAAAATTAACACATTTTAAGTTGCAGGGAAAGGAGGAAGGGGCACAGATCAAAAGGCAAAGGTCTGGACTCAACAATGAAATCACTATCACTGATTTCATTGTTCAGATGTTGTTCTTTGAGTTTCCATTGAGTTTTACTGGAGCAGTGTAGAAGGCCAAACTAAAGCGGTTGGTATGGGAGCAGACCAAAGGATGAAACTGACAGATAATTGGAAGCTCAGGGTCTTGTCTGTAGGGAGAATTGAGAGGTCCTACAAAGCAATCACCCACTCTTGGTTTCTTCACTGTGGAGGTCATCACATCATTAGCACCACATATAGTACACTAGATTGGAAGAAGTGCAAGAAAATTGCAATTTAATAGAAAATGTGGGTAATAATCAAAGGTCAGGCAACATCTGTAAAAAAAAAGAATAACATTTCAGGTTTATGACCTCACATCAGAACTGGTAAAGTATAAGAAATGAAAGCCGTTTTAAGTTCCGCGGAAAGAGGGACGGGATGAAGTAAACAAAATGGAATACAGCAAATCATTGTATGCTTAATATTTTTGAGTCCATTTTAATGTTTTCAGTTATTTAGAAGTGTTTTGAAGTGTGATTCCTTTACTTTCTTCTATGATTCTTTTTTTGACAGGTGGCAAGTACTGAGGTGTGGCTTTGTAGTCAAAATCTTTCAGAAGTGTTTCATGGGGTAGGGCCTATTCTGGTATACACACATGATTGTTACATTGTTGGAGGACCTGGTTCTACTCAGGGCTTTACTGCTTGGTTCTAGGACATTCTTGGCAAATAGGTTGGAGACAAAGAAAAAGGAAAATTCTGAGAAAAAGGCATTTGGATGTTATAAGTAGATGGTGGGTCCCAATCAGGAATAAAAGGTCCACATTTTAGATCAATAACCTTTCAACAGCCTTTCATAATGAATCTTCATTGATGTAAAATATCCACAGTTGCTACCTGAGCTGCCAAGTATTTCCAGCATTTACTGTTTTTTTTATTCTTTCCAATTTCCAGCATCAGAGATATTTTGTTTTGGTAAATATGTCAGAGTAAAATTTTCACCCTTGCCGTGGGCAGTGCCCAGATAGAATTCAGAGAAGACACATGCAAGAAACCTAGTGAAATACATGTATACTCACCCGAGGATTTGATTTAATCTCAAGCAATTACAATTTTGCTGTTTTGTTTGCTCATAAATGGCTTGAATAGCAGGAAATATTAAAACAATGAAGATTGCTCATTTCCTAGATGGTTTCAAATGTATTGGGTTGAGTTCAATTTGGCTACATTGCAGTGTTAAATGGGTGTTGTAGAATCCCTGTCAATCTTATTTATCTGAACAATAAAGTATCCCATTAATGCTAAAAATGTTATTTTATGTTCATGAAATGTTGTTGCAAGAATCTCAAGGTAAAGGCCTTAAGCAAGTATATTCTTTATGCGATAATATTCTTCATATACCAAGGTGCAATCAATAAAAGGTCATGGAAAATACTTAACTACATCAAAATGGTAATTAGAGCTACATGCATATTTCTTAGCCCCCTACATACCATGGTTTTGCAATTCCGGACAAGATATTCGCAAATGGTAACATTGAATCCTTTTATAAACCACCATTAATTTGAGCAGATAGATATTGCTTTCACATTTTGCCAATTTCTATAATCCTTAATCGAAGTACATATTCCCAGTGTGTCAGCAGAAAGTGCAACAGCCCTACAAATTAACTGTTGTTAAGAATAATAATATTCACAGTTTAAAAACATGGATCCAAAAGCCTGCTGCTTTGTTTATTTGGGGTAGTGATAAAGTGCATCAGACAGCACATAGCAGTCTTGGATGCAAACATTTTAGTAAAAGTTAAATTTTATTACTTGCAACAATGAATGTTGCCATTACAGGTTTATGAAGCAGCAGAGTAATTGTCGAGAGTCTGGTCAGATTTCCAGCTCCATTGCCTGAATAATTTTACCATCAGGCAATGGAGCTGCGATCTGACCAGCTCCATTGCCTGGACGTAAAACATTCCAGGGGACTATTCTCAGAAATGGGTGTTCTCCTCATGTCCTGGATAGTATTCTTTCCCCAACCTATACCACAAAAAATAGATTAGCTGGTCATTTGTCTCATTAATTATTTCTGAAACTTTTCCAGAAATACAATATATTTGACTATGCAACTTTAAACATAATCCACATTTAAAAGCATTTTTGGGTATCTTTAAAAGGAATTGAAAGAAGCCACAATTTCTTTACTTCAGGCATATCAGATTATCCATGTTTTTAATTGTTTCATAGGTGTAATGCAGTAAGAGCAGCAGCAAGCTGCAGATTTCAGACCAATAAATGCTTCTTTAGCAGCTTATTAAGAAGTCAGGAACATTTCTGTATGTGTGATCTGACTACCACATCAGTTGTTTGTGCTCTATAATGGAGTGCTTGTGGGAACGCAGGTGGAAGCAAATGTGTGCCACCTTCAACAAACCAGAACTGTACGATTAAAAAGAGATGGTGTGCCTCTGTGAAGGGCTGGGGGAAAATGTCCCTGTGAAAAGGTTGGGGGGGGTGGAGGGAGAGACAACCTCCGTGAAGACATTTTTTCACTGCCTCTGAAAGGGAGTCAATTTCTGTAAAAAGGAGAGGAGACAATCTTTGTGAAAGGGACACTACTACTGTGAAGAAGAGAACAGATAAATTAGGAAAAGAAAGCAGAAAATGTTACAAGGAGGTACAAGTTTCTGTTTGAGAGGGGGAAAAGGTATCTCTGTGAAATTTAGAGAGATGTATGTCCTTGAAGGAAAGAGCTGAATGTATCGGTGATGAGACAGTGTCTGCTAATGGGAAAGAGTTGCAGTTCAAGTACAGTGGCAGTAGTGTTGTGTTTTATATGGAGTAAAGCCGGTAAAATTAAAATATTTCACTGGGAAATAACAGGTAAATTTCAAATTTGGCATTTAAGCATAAACAAATTGGAATCTGCAGGGAGCTTTCTGTCCCAAAACCAGAGTGTACTCCCACTTGCTTCAAGAAACCATTGACACTTACTGAAGGATAGAGGGAGTGGATAACGTCAGGAGAGAAGAACCTTCAGTGGACAATGTTGATCTACTTGAAGGTGTGCTTCTCATCCACTGACAAATGAGCCAAAAGCAGATTCTGTACCTTGGTTTCTCCATTACTTTGTTTTTTTTAAATGGTATTGGTATTAGTTTATTATTGTCCCTTGTACCCAGGTACAGTGAAAAACTTGTTTTGCATACTGTTCGTACAGATCAATTCATTATACAGTGCATTGAGGTAGTATAGGGTAAAAACAATTAATAGAATACAGAGTAAAGTGTCACAGCTACAGAGAAAGCGCAGTGCAGGTAGATAATAAGGTGCAAGGTCATAACAAGTTAGATTGTGAGGTCAAGAGTCCATCTCATTGTATAAGGGAACCGCTCAAAAGTCTTTTATAACAGCAGGATAGAAGCGGTCCTTGAGCCTTCTTTGAATGTAAAAATATTGGACTCATGCTTCAAAATGGATGGGAAGAAAAGGTCTGTTTGATGTATAAAGAGATTTGAAGTAACTAAATTGTTAAAGAATTGAAGGGCAATTATTTACTTTTGTTTTATTCAAAACCTTATAGTAATCAGTTATCTTACAAAAGAATTGTACAGGAGAAAAAAAATCAAATAGAATACATCAGCAACGAGTGGAACATATATCCCTTTCCAATGATCACATCAAAATAGATGAATATACTACAACAGTAAGCACTTCACTGCAGTTTTGCTTTGTTGGGGGGGTGGGGGGAGAGGTGGGAGAGGGAGGTACAGATAACAAATAGAGTAGATTACAGCTATTAATATTCATGAATCTATTACTCCGGAAGTGTTGATGGATCCATTACCTATAACATATCCGTTAACTTTATCATATGATGTAACTTATCTGAAAACTGGTTACATTTGATGTATATTACACTTCACGCATATAACCAGACGAGATGAAACTAATTTCAATTAGAAATGAATCCATTTCTCCCTCTGGGTCCAAAATTGCCATATTCCAATGCTTTACGGATTTAATCCAATACACATAGAGAAGATGCAGTAAAAAGGAAAACATTGCACTGGGAGCTATTCTAGATCTGAATGTATCACATACTTTACGATAGGATTGAAAACAATGGAAAAAGTCGTTATTTCCTGCAAATCCATCCTGGAATAGATCTAAAAAATTCGAATCGGGCAATTTTACATTCCCTTTCTCTGTAATAGAAATCGATTAACATTATAAAGACTTAGAAAAACATGCAATGTCCGCATGAAACAGATCGTAATTTGGCATCCCGAAAGAACAGAAATATTAAATAAAAACCGGGTTCGTAACGTCAATTTAGATAATCTCGGAGGAGTCAAGCCCTCTCGTAAAATGGAAGTCCTTATCAATTTATTCTTCAATGAAAGTTTATCATACACCAATCTGAGTGAAAAATAAAACAGCTATTTTTGTGCGAAACATTTGAATTCCGTATTTTACAGTACTTTACATTGCAATATTAGAGATTTATGGATTTCGAGCAGGGTCCTGTCCCTTAGGAGGGCGCTCTAAGGCAGCAGACACAAAAAAAACTGAGATGCCCGTCCTTATAACCGTTTTTAAAACAGGTTGAAATAAACGTACGTAAAACATGAAAAATAAAAGGCTTACCTGACAATAACGTACATTACCAGACAGTTGCCCACCAGCCCCACTATGCAAATAAACAGATATATCACCATGGTGGCAATTTTAGTCGTGGTTGACCAGTCTATTATGAGGTCGGTAACATTGTCAGCCCAGCGATCAAGAAGAATCGTGTAATTTTCATCAAAAGAGTCATTAAAATATTTCAACTGATTAAGACTCCCCAAAGCGCAGAAGGTGTCAAAATCCATTGTGCCTCTTGATCTGCGGTAAGACAACATAAGAAATACAATGTAGCTTTTCGGCTGGAAATGCACTTGTGTTGTATACTTGCATATAAATAAGTTATTATAAACAACGAACAAATTATTACAATTAAATGCAAAATTACGCTTCAGGCACTGTACCTGTGCCAGAAAAGTGGACTTCAAACAGCTGAATGCAGTTTCAAAGTGCAGCTTGGTGGCACATTGATATTCTTCCATTCGTTGTTCCGCTCAGAACAGAATGATGGAGCTGAAATTCTCCACAAGTTATGTATCTTGAAAGCCTCAGACACGTTCCTTTTCTGGGGTGGGGCTGGCAAGATTACTAGTTTCAACGATGCCGAGCGTTACGGTCGTTAAAGTTCCGACCTGCCACTGGCGAGCAGCGCTCAGCTCCAGGTTGACTGACCTTCGCGCCCGCCCACTATTTTTTTCTCTAATTCCAACGTCTTGCCTCCACTTTCAAACTGCCTACTGCCAGCCTGCACTCAGATAGCAAGCTTTCCTCTGCAGCTGGTTCCCATCCATTAAAATAAATGCAAGTGTCAATACCTTTGCAAAAGCCTGCTCCAAGTGCAATCTGAAGAAATGTCCCCGGGATGCAGTGTGTCAGCCACACACCAGAGGACGTTCGGGGCACCAACCCATTCAGGATCTCACACCAGTAAACAGTGAGCTCTGCTGGTCAGAACGAGCCGAGAAATTAGACTGCGCAGCGCCCTTTTCGTGCGCAAATCGCGCATAAAAGCATTTTAAAATATGTTTTAACGAGGTCATTTCCTACTGAAACCCCACCCATCACAAAATATGGCTGTACGCTTGGTGGACTTGTCTCCCTCGTGCATCTATGTTTTTCCTGCATTATATGCACACATGATGACAAGATCAATGCGCAGAACACACGTTTCCGCCACTTCCTGCATAAACTGGAGTGTGAGGCTGCAACCTGTCACCGGTGAGTTTAACCATGAGCAGGTAACACTAGTTTGTTGCTTTGTTCATGAGTAAAACAGACATGGAAACACCCCGATTGCATACCTTCAGAATTCACTGCAAACTCCTGAAATACTTTCCAAGGTCTTAAGTGCTATCTGACAGTGGATATTTTTGTCCAGCATGTGGCTGCTGAGAAACACATTCAATGGGAGCTCTAATGGAAAAGTCCCAGGCAGCAAACTACTTATTGGTGAATGGCAATATTGAGTAGGTCAGGGGGCACAAACATTGATCTGCAAAGAACTTACTGTCAAAGACACCACATTCTGCTCTCGGATAAACAATGTATTTACAGGCTACAATTTTCCAAGTCTGTTATCACAGACCTGTGACAGTCTATGGGAAGACCTTCAGCTATGTTTCCATGCCTGGACTGCTTTCTTCATCATAGTCAAGGTCAGTTTCCTTACCATGAGCTTGTTCCAAGTTACTATAACAAATCCCTACCATTTTTCTCTGATGTTCTACTCGCACATCTGCCAGGCACTGGATATCCAGCGGATTGATTTCACCCTAGATGATACCTTATAATCCCTCATATCCTCCTTTGCAGGTCCACCTGTGCTGATCATTACATATCCTCATACTGAAATGGCTTGCAAAGGCACAGTAGTGTAGCGGTTAATGTAACACTTTACAGCGCCAGCGACTCAGGTTCAATTCCCACCACTGTCTGTAAGGAGTTTGTACGTTCTCCCCGTGCCTGCGTGGGTTTCCTCCAGGTGCTCCGGTTTCCCAAAGTCTCAAGGTCCTGGTGAAGGGTCTCAACCCAAAACTTCGACTGTTTATTTCCCTCCATAGATTCTGCCTGACCTGCTGAGTTCCTCCAGCATTTTGTGTGTGTTGTTGCCTATTCCTGGCCCTTTTGATCCCCTGCATAATGTAGTGGGGTTTTGGGGAAGAAATTCAGTAGAGCAGATTATCGATCCCACCAGGTAACCTCCATGCTAGAGAGAATAGAGAGAGGAGGCAAGGGGCTGGTGAAGGTGGGTGGGGTGGGGAAGAGAGAGAAAGAGAGCAAGAGAAAGAGAGAGAGAGAGAGAGAGAGAGGTTTTACTATTTGTGTTTTTGAAGCACAAACCAATTCAATGATGAAACTTTAATTAGCTGGGGGACAATAAATGTGTTGCTGAAGATAATTCTAAATTCTATTAACTAATTTCAAAAACATTTAAACAGATCAAACTTAATTTTTGTTACAGTATACAATTTATTCAATGCTGTTGAGTTTGACAAATATATTCATTTTTTGTCAAACTTTAAAAGTGATTCATAATTACAAAGATTCTTAATTGAGCATTTTGCTTTGTTTTTTTTAAATAAACCTTCCTGATTTTATAGGCTGCATTAGTAAGTTAGTTGCTTGCTGTAAGAGTAATTAAATTGATTTCACATTCCCTTGGGCACAGCCATCAAGATTAACCAGCTGCTATAGTAATACACTTTCTGAGTTACTTCTGATAAGATGATCACAGGCTGAAGAATTCATACAAAAACAAAAGACTTGTTAAACCACAAAGCAAGGTTCGGATCTCTGCAACAAGGGGTAAATATATGAATACATGGCTCCAAAAAAACGTTGAATAAATCAGTAGTTATTTGCTGAATGTTATTTACAAGAACAGTAGATAAATAATCTCATTACTATGAGAAGATAAGAACATAAGAGAAACTAGAGTAGGCCAGTCTCTCATACCTGTTTCACCATTCAATCAAATCATAGCTGAACTTTCATCACAGCATCACTTTCATGCACAACCACAATTCCCTTAATGTCTAAATATATTTGAGGTTCTTCATCATTATAACTGCTCTAAATGTGGCTGGGACGTCCTGGATTCAACTTTATGCAAAATCATTTTGGTTAAAACGATTCCTCCTGCAAGATAATAATCATTAGATGCTGTAGGAATTCAGTGGGTCAGGTAGCATCTATGGAGGGAAATGAAGAGTTAATGTTTTGGGTTGCTGTCCAGATGAAGGTCCCAACCCGAAATGTCGACTGTCCATTTCTATCTACAGATGCTGCCTGACCTGTTGAGTTTCTCCACCATCTTGTGTGCTGCTGCAGATTCCAGCACTGCATTCTCTCCTGTCTCTGGATAATAATCATTGTTGTTTCTGTATTTATTGGGAGAAAACATATGCCAGGTGTCAAGGTGTGAGCTTTGATAATCCATCCTTATACAAGGTTCCACAGTGGCTGCTAAAATGTCTCAGATGTGAACATTTCTAAATGTGTACTGAAATGTTATGACTCCCAGAAGTAGAAGACTGGCTAGGGTCAGGATTGACCTCAGCTCTGATGGTTTCTCAAGTCCAACCATCTATTGACATTCAGAGTCCAGGTTCATATGTCACCAAGAATCAAAAAGAGATTTCAAGTATGTAGAAAGTAGTGAACCACTGAAACTGATAGAAGAATGACAAACCCCAGTTGGTGTATTTGGTAGTCAGGTAGAAACATTTGCACACTTTGAAGAATATTCAAGAATTATTAACCAGGTGTATTTAAAATACAAAACTATACATATTTGGGTTGTATTCCACTGGGGATGGGAAGGCAGGTTAAGAGCTAACCTGATTGAAGTTTGTATTTTGAAGCAGGCATGGTAGTGTAGCGGCTAGTGTAACGCTATTACAGTGCCAGCAACCTGGGTTCAATTCTGGCCTCTGTCTATAAGGAGTTTGTACGTTCTCCCCATGTCTGTGTGGGTTTCCTCTGGGTGCTCCGGTTTCCTCCCACATTCCAAAGACGTACGGGTTAGGAAGTTGTGGGCATGCTACGTTGGCGCCGGAAGCGTGGTGACACTTGCGGGCTGCCCCCCAGAACACTCTACGCAAAAGGTGCATTTCACTATGTGTTTTGATGTACATGTGGTTAATAAAGATATCTTATCTTATAATTGAATTATTTAAAATACACAAGGGTCAGAACAATATGGACTATGCTCACCTGGAAAGCTATAGATGTAAATGTAGTTGAAATATTCAAAAGATAGACAATAAATTATTGGAGCCTTTATGACATTTAATGAAAACGCAGGATATTGAGATTCATGAAATAGAGCTGTCATGTATAAAACGTGTTAGGGTGGATCACATTGATGGCTAGCTGATGGTTCCATAGGTGTAGGTGTAATGTGTGTATCAGCATCTTCCAGACTTCCCTTCCTACCTTCTCACTTTCCAGCCTCTGTCGCTATTTCCACTCTTGCCTCCTGCATATGCATGTGCACAAGATTAATGCAGTCATGGAGACAGCACTGGAGTGGGGAGTGGGAGCGACTGCAACATATAGGCTGGTTTAAGCATGACCCAACATATTGTGCGACAAATTTGACAGTTTAAATAGTCTGCACTTGTTGTTAAGATTGATCAATTTGGTAAAGTACAGGAGAATGTTCCATCATAAATCATCTTAGAAGAAGAATAAATGTCTAATAAAGAAGAAAAGAAAATCAAATCAATTAAGTCTGCTAAATTTGTCCCTGGTAGCAGAACTTAGTACACTCATATTTTTGCATAATGATCTTGTATGAAGTATTAAATCTTTCTTCCGGAAAGTATACGCAGCTATGGGCAAATCTAATTTCTTTCCTTTGGATAAGACATTAAATCAAGTCTCTGCTTTTCTTTCAGGAGCATGCAAGAGATCCGCTTAGCACTATTCAGAGAAAAACAGGGGAGTTCTCTGTGTCTTGCCAATTTTTATCCCTTAACTAACATAAATAAGAGAGAAGTAAAGTGGTCAAAAGTATTCCATTGCTTCTAAAGTGTTTTACGATAACATTGTGAAAGGTGTTGTACATAAATGCAAGACTTTCATTGACCTTTCATTGGGGCAGAAATAGGAGATAGCAACTTCTCCAATTTTCAATACTATTGCTATGGAACCTCAGTGCTTTGTTTACATTTTTATAGTCTTATGAATCTCTGCCAATATGTCTAGTGAACACAGATCAGAGACTGCACCACATTGGTGTGCTGAATATACAATACTGCCCATGGATGGAAATGCACTTCTAAAATGTGGCTCCATTTAGAACATACTTTCCAGGAAGCATGTGGATTCCAAAATTTCTAAAAATATATTGGATACAATCATCATGGATAGCTTTGTTCTGTGATTAGCCACTGTAACTTCTGCAGAAGATCAGAGAATCTGAGGTTTCCACTGATGTACAGTACTGAGTTAGGAGGATCTCCAATGAAATTTCAGGTGACTCTCTTCAAAATATGCCACTTCTTTTTAGTCTGTCTAAGCTTGTTTAGCTTGTCCATATGAGTTTTGAAAGCATCAAAAGTGTTTTTCTTACATTTTCCATTCAGTTTTCTTTGTTGTTATCAGTTGTTCGCTTCACCTGGAGTGCCACCTCCAGTAACACATGTCATTCGTAGGCATGCTTCTGGGTAGTGAATGTGCTTAGGTTATTTAAATGTATCTGATTCTACCTCATCCAAGTGTGCAGGTGACAGAGACTAGTGAAGCACTCTGTGATTTTTTTTTCACTAGCCCAGCCCCAATTGTAACATGCCAATTGCACTAGCAATTGAAAGCAACTAGATCATTACAGACATCTATGGCTTTCTTATCTTTGCAGCTTGGCTATCAATTGAACCATTGAAGGGACCTTATATTGATATTTGAACTGCTTAAAGTTGAAAAAATGCTAGAATAGAAACTGTAGCACGGAATTTGCAGAAGATGCGTCACATGCACTGGAAGATGGAAATTCCATCTTCCAGTGCATGTGTGCTAGGATCTTATGGTGTAAATCAGATTCCAAGTTGTTGATGGATGTCATAAACTCCTCAGACTCTTTTGCTGTCAATGTACACATTCACCAAAACCATAAAAAGTGATTATTGCAGCTCTTTCCCATTGATTCAAGTCAACAACAATCACAATTTTCTTGTATTTAGGTTAGCTTGCTCTCCATAGATGGGTCCTTAATTTAAGTGATCTGATTAATATTTTTCTGCTGACTCAAACCCTAAGGACAGAGACTTTCATGGACTCAAAAACAGAAAATGCTGAAATAGTCAATAGGTCAGTAGCATCAGTGGGAGAAAGTTTTGTTTTACTCTGATGAAAGTTCACTGCTGTATAGATGAAAAGTTATTATCCTGAAATGCTAATTCAGTTTCTCTATCCACACATGGTGGCCAAACTTCTGAGCATTTCCCATGTTTTCTGCTTTTACTTCAAATTTCCAGTGTCAACAGTATTCTGCTTTTGTAACTATTGATATATTTTACAGACACATGATTAATAGTTTGTATTACAAATACAAGGTCTTCCAATTCTGTCATTCCCAGAGCAATTGATTGAATAGTATAACTTGGCAGAAGAGAATAGTAGCACTGCAAAATAGTCTTCTACAATGGGTTTTCAGCCCCATGAGCTTACAGTTAATGCAGAAAATACTGCAACTCTTGCATTCTTGAGAAAATGACAATTCTCTAAGCAATCTGTTTATTCAGTTTGGTAGTCAGCCTTGTCTTATGAAGTCAACAGAATGATAATTGTTTTCATTTTATCCAGCTAATTCTTAAATTGAATTTTACTTGTGTGTTTAAAAATGAAGATAACAGTTGTACACTCTGTCATTCATAAATGAATACATTTAAATTGTGTCCTAAAAGCTTTTTGGGTCACTCACTGGTAGAGCGAATAAAGCAGCTGTCTCAGAGTGTCAGAGACCTGGGTTCGATGCTGACCTTGCGTGCTATCTGTTTGGAGTTTGCACTTTCTCCTTGTGACCGCGTGGGCTTCCTCTGGGTGCACCAGTTTCCTCCCACATCCCAAAGCCATGCAGGTTGGTAAGTGAATTGGCCTCTGGAGATGACCCTTACTGTGTGAGTGGTAGAATCAGAGAGAAGTTGGTGGAATGTGGGGTGAATAACAAAGTGGGACTAATGTAGGATTAGTATAAATGGGTGGTAGATTATTGGTGCAGACTCAGTGGGCCAAAGACTTGTTTCCATTCTATATCTCTCCATGATTCTAAGTAAAATTACACATGAGATGCCCATATCATTTGGTTTAAGAGGCATATTAACTGTTGTAGATAGGAGTACCAGCTACATAGATTGATGTGCAGTGTAAACTCTGTGGTGTTGTGGCATTCTTCCTATTTCTAAGCATTTTGCATTCACAATACCATCTATTAATATTCTGACAGCTAGTGTACTGTAACCTTTAACAAGCTTCAGATTGAAAGTTTTCTACTGATATTTCAGTGAAAGGAGGAGATTGTATGCAATATTTTATTTTAGATAATGTTTTTATTCTGGTTATATTTTGCATCCAAAATAAAGTTTTCTTCCCAATTTTCTTGAATTCAATAAATAATAAGAAACACTAATACATTCCGGAAAGTTCTTTACAGTTACATATACTTCCCACTGTTCATGATTAAATACGTAATTAGTGTCTATCTTATTCAGCATGTTTAATGAATGTCAAATTATTGATTGCTAATTTTTAGGACATATTTTGAGTTATAACTAGACTTTTTTTAACCTCTGTAAGCTTTTTAACCACTCAGTGCTGAATCCTGGTGGAGATATTTGCCTTTTTGAATCAAACTCATGGTTAGCAACAAATGATCTGCTGGAGGAACTCAGCGGGTCAAGCAGCATCTGTGGGAGGAAAGGAATTATCGATGCTTTGGGTTGAAACCCTGCATCAAAAGATTATGTTCAAGAAATGGAAAAAGTAACAATAATTTTGTAGCAGGGAACATGACCCATGGGAGCTTGGAAATAAATGGGCTGAATTTTCTAATTCAACTTTATAAAATGTGTACCTGAGCTGCTTTGGCACATGGAAGAGAATTCTCTTGTCTGTTGAGAAAACAAAATAACCCACATTTTCATAGCATATCTGACAACCAATCAGTTATTTTTCATGTCTGGTTACTATTGTTATGCATACAAATATGACAGCCAATATATACACGGAAAACATTATAAAAATAAACAAATTAGATTCATGTCTAGTTAATTTGGCAGTATTGGTTGAGAGAGCTATTTAGGCACTGCACTGAGAAATCTCCTGACTCTCCTCAAAATAATGTCATGGTGTGGCGACCCACACACGCAGAACTCAAACCGCCATCGGGCACCGCGGGCGCATGCTCAAAAGTGCGTCTTGAACTATCTCCTGGGGGCGGACCTTCCGGGAACGTTCTGACGTGGTTGGGGCCCGTGCGGTGGCGGGGGCTTGTGGGTAGAGTGTTTTTGGCGTGTTTTGGTGTGGTTTAAGTAAAGTTTCTGGAGATCAGCTCTCTCTGCCTCCGCGTCGTTTTTCCATATCGCGCCGCGATCGGCTACAATGGCACCGTTTGCATTACTGAGAGGCAACCATAATATAATTGACCCAAGTTTAACCTACTTATGTTGGGGAATAATGTGCCTGACAGGCAAATCTTCAGTGTGCTCTGCAAATAAAATTAGTTTGATCAGAGAGTGGTGTTGATTGTATGCTTCACAATGAATACTGCAGTGATGAAGAAACCATTGAAATAAGACAATTAAGTGAAGTTGCTGGCAAGACAGTTTCCTTCCTTCTGCATGGCTGTTTTTTTTTAACCTGAACTATTTGGACCAAAGGATATTCTTCAAACCCATATTACAATTATTAAAATAGAGATAAATCTTAAAATTACTAGTGTACAATGTCTTTTGAAATATCACTATTGAAAGACATCATCCTTTTGCGCACTTTTCCGAATGAATAACACAATGGCAAACATCAACATCCTCTTCCATAAGGGAGTGAAATGGATAATTTCTCAACAGCAAAAGGAAACCTTAATGGATGCTCCCATGTTCCAGAAATTTCAATGGATTTTTATTGGAGCTCGTTTTTAATGACATAATTTAAAGGGTTCAATCAATCATATATAAGAATGAAAGGCATATAGAAAAGGCATAAAACAAAACAAAACTCTGGTAGTATGCACCAGGCTGAATTAAAACATGCATCATGCTGAGAATATTACTCTGCAATCAAGTATCATTTTCTCAAAGTGATACATTTATAAGAAGCATAGCAAGAAAACTGACAATTGAAATAAAATTCTACAGCCATGTCAGCTTTTGCAAAGATGTTAAACTTATCACATGTCCTGAGTCATTTCACACAATGTTTTAAGCTTAGAGGTAAGTTCTTTTAAAATGCGGTGATGTCTTATGAATAAACAGTTTGAAAAAATGCGAAGATCTCCTTGGAAATAGCATTTCAGTAGGATGGTTAAAATGGACAAAGATGTCCAGCTTGGTGAAAATGGGACATATGGTTATCATATTTTCACACCGACAGACATGTTCAGTGAGACTTATATTTGCAATCTTCCACATGAATTAACAGACTCAGGTTATTCACATCTGGGTATCAGGTATAAAGAAAATAAGAATACTGCACTTGTCTGGGATTAATAAAATAGGAACCAAAACAATCCCTAATGTCAGCCGGTGTGCATAACACATTCTGAACTACAAGTGTGCTGTTCCCCATTCAGGCATCAATTGGGCTAGCCGAAGCCACACTCATTGTTGGGCTAATTGGCTAATTGCATTCAGGAAAACCAGGTCCGTATGCAGCCTAACCAATGGACCTCTGCCATCTGCCACCAAGAAGACATTACCCTTTTCAAGACTAACGTGTCTGGATGAGATACAGGAGTCCTCTCCACGTTTCCACATTTAAGACCACAGGCAGCTAGTAGAATTACTTTCCCCATATCCTCCCAATTGCAACCACCCTACCGCCCTCCACTCCTCTCCCACTGTGCATTCCACTTGTACTTCTCTCCTAGTCACCTTCTTTCCCAATCACCCCACTTTTGCAAGAGGGTCCTGTTTAGAGTCCAAGTGAAATGTGAATTTAGATAGAAAAATGTCATTAAATTCTCACTTTCATTTTTATAGGTAAATAGCACTGCAGCAGCTGACAAAGCCTGCAAATTCTGATGCAAAACATTCTGCTGACATTGGGAGATCCGACTGAGAAGATTTAGATCAGATTGCAGGCAGTGCAAACCCCCTAATATTAACATGTATGTGAAAACTAACTTCTGAGATATTAATGCAATGGGTGCCTCAGTAGTGACACCACTAGCAGCACTCTAGTCCTGGAGGTGTTGTTATGGCCATTATTGGCCATGCAGGGTGTGTGTTGTACTGCAATGCAGCAGGCAAAGAAAGGCCCATTCCCAGAGAGTCTTAAGATAGATTCCACCCTACCTGTTTTCTAGAATGAACATTGTATTGCCGGATCAGGTTGTCATCACCAAAATATATGAATTGAAGTGGGAAGACTTCAACAGCACACAAGTGCCTGGAAGACACTCTCTGTTGAGATGAAGGTCATTTTACTTGACTTAAATGGAGAAAGTATTCCAGGATCTTGGCACAGGATCTTTCCAAGTGACTGCAACAGATCTCTGCCATGTCTTACAATTTGCTGCTCACTGCTGCTTCAGAGTGGGTATGCATACATGTATTCACAGAGAAGTAAGTTTATCTATTTTGGTTTTAGTGAGAAATGGGTGCAGTGTTCATCACGGCATGCTGTATGTTGCACAGTCTTGCTCATTGAAGACACAGCCAATACCAAAGGAGACCTAGTGCCTTGGAGTGATGATGGGACCTTAAAAAGCAGCAGAAGTAAGAGGAGCAGGAGGAAAAAAGCAGGAGCTTCTGCAATCTTATCTCCCAGCTGTAGGTCTGTCGTTCTGGCCAGATTGGTGTGCAGCAAATTGTTAAAGTCTGAGTTCTACTAAACATGGGCCCATTGAGAACCACGCAAGTCCGATTTTAGTGCATGTTTCTGGGTATAAACCATCCTAATGTTGTTTCCAATTAAGTTTTGACAAATTCCATGATTTTTTTGCAGGGGAGCTGAATTGGCATTAGTACTTAATGCATGAATGGTTTAGCACACATGAACTTTCAACTTAATTTGGGTGACAAAAAGGGATTCTAAGAAAAGATTAGTAGGCAATATTTAAATGAAACACATATCCTTTTATAAATGTACTAAGCTAGAAGTTGAACTTATTAGTGACCCAAAGAAGAATACTTGTTCTGATCTCAATTAGGTTAAGTGTACACTACATCCACCTTTACAAAGGAGGCAGATGATGTGGTTTAAATTTAGAGAGAGGTTATTGATAGAATAGAAGTAGACAGGAAGAAGGTACCAAAGAGATTAGTATTATTGAAAATTGATAAGTTCGCAGCTTAAGATCAATGCATCCCAAGGTTTTTGAAAGAAGAAAGCATAATAAAGTAAGGCATTGTTGTAAAGATATCTAAGTCCTGATTGGATTGGATATAGAAGTTTGTGTTTGGGCAGGAGGTACACAACCTTCCAAGGCAGCAAATACTGATATATCATGAAAATACAGGTCAGCCACCCTAACATTGGGGATGTGAGTAATTATGAACAATTAACAGGGATTAAAAATAACCTATTAAGGAACATAATTCATAATCAAGAGAGACAGGAATGGATTTGCTAAAGGCAACTAATATAGGGCTATCTTAAATGTTTGATAGGAACTGTTTTAACACAGTAACTTGTTGGAATCTGGAAAATACCATCTAAAAAAAAGTTGTGGAACCTGCTCGCATATCTAGTTTTTTAAAAAAGAGAACTGAACAGGTTATTGTAAAATAAGAAATTTATAGTGTTAAGGGCAAAATTAAGACCTGGTACAAAGCATGACTACACTCCGAAAGAACATAGCCACATGTGTCTGTGACTCTGTGATGTAGCCATGTCAGTCCTCTGTTCATTATCCAATGTCCTGTAAATAATGATGTAACATACTTTTCATTATAGCATGACATCTATTTATGGTGGCTTATTACTGGCTTATCCCTCCCACTGCCAATAAATAACAAAGGGTTCAGGAGTCCCAAATTCAGGCCTTCTGTTAGTCTAGTTCTCAAATCAAATTTCTTCATGCATTTGTCAATGTCTTACCCGGATAATACAGCTCCTAATGCCTTTCAAAATTTTAAAGCAATTAATACAGTGGTATTTATATTTGGTTATGTGGGTGAGATTTACAGTGAAGTCCAAAGATTAAGAGAAAGAAATAAAATCACACTAGTTTGCATGTTTTTATTTACCAGTTAGTCTCACAACAATCCGTACTTAGAGGATTTTTTAATGAACAAATTTTCAACCTGATTAAGCACTGCCATTGTTTATTCCCACTTCACTTTTTCCCTGTGTTATTTGCTTTATTCCTTCTTAGTCACCAATGAAGGTGTAACAACATTTCAGGTGAAAAATATCATATGATGCATATGCTTATCAAGCTCAATGTGCAGTACTAATAAGCAAGACAAACACTACCCAAGGGTCCAGAGCCCATGGTATAAAATACAAGATCCAGTAAGGGCTGGCACAAAACAAAGCAGTAATCTCCCCACACCTTGGATAATGTGTACAATTCAGGAAACAGGAAGCAGATGGTCATTGTATAATAATATAATGTGCACCTCCCATCTTTAAGCTCCCTCATTAATACAATATAAAGCCTGCTATATTTTTAGTTTTTTTCCAGTTCTCTGGAAAGGATCTGAAATGTTACAGATGCTGCCTGACGTACTGAATATTACCAGTACTTTTTCAGATTTTCAGATCTGTGCACCTTGCTTAGGCTTATTGACTTAATATTTTCTCCAAAGGATTGATTTTTTTTTACTTGGATTTTATCTCTGTTTTAGCTTTTCAGACAACATTGAGACATCCCCTCTAGCTTCTTAGCTGTCTGGAATCACAAAAGCATAAGTCCTTCAATTGTAACAATCCTTTCATTTCTGCTGGGACACTCAGAAATATTTAAAATTCTGATAGATTTTATAGCCAGCAGAACTGGGAGGAGGACTTCGCTGGGTGTAAAAGATTTCAGGGGCAGGACTTCTTGAGTGCATCATTTGCAGCACTGCCTCAACTTCGAACACACAAGGAAGATCAGCTCAATGTCTCTAGACCAGGTTCATTTGGCTGCATTGTGAACATGGGTTAATTGAAGGCAGCAAGCTCATTCATGCAAGCAAAACTTGGCCCAGTGTTTCAGTAGATGACTATGTATTGAAACTGCTATATTTGTCAACTTGCTTTTACAGAATGGAGAAAAGAATAGTTTGAAAGTTGAAGGAGTACTTGAGGACAAAGTGTTAATTAGTGAATCTGCAGTGTCAGAACAAAAATTACAAACCATCAGCGTGCCAAGACATGTTGAAACAAAAAGAAAAATAATGCAAACAATAAGACACATATTAGAATGACTCGAGGGCAAGAGAACACAAATATGCCTAATAAGATTTGATGTAACAATAACGCATTATAACATGAATAACAATGAATGGTGGTTGGACCATGTTGAATAAAAGAGTACAAGTTGCCCAAAGCTTTCACATTTTAATAATAACAGCTACATATAAAGTTGCTAGAAAATATAAGATGAAAGATGGCTGAGCAGGAATGGATGAATTTTGTCAAGATGAATAAAATAACAAGAATACTGTGCTGAATTATTTTAATTAAATGATATAAAGAGAGCTACACTCTAACATTATTTTAATATGAATGAAACAAATATTTAAAATGTTCAATTCAAATTTATCCTGATAAGTGGAATTTTTCCTTTTAGATCAAAATTGTGAATCCATTTATAAAGAATTGTGGCTTATGACTTCTCCACAGAGCTAATCTCTAGAATACATACAGTATGCCTTATGTCACAGCATGACTATGAGTAGGTAGTAACATGTTGGAGCAAGCAATAACCCTTAATCAAGAAAGGTGCTGAAATATATTTTATAATTTTCAGACAATTTTCTTTATTTAATGACATGAATTTAAATAGCATACACACATCAAGTATGCATGAAAACACCAAATAAGCTAATGAGAAATAGTAAAATGTAAGGTAACTAAAGATTAAAACCATTGTATGGAGTTGAGAGAAGAAAGGAAAGGACCCTAATACGGTAGTAAATCACCATTGAGCAGATATTTAAACGTAAGGAAGCTAGATTTTATAATGAACAAACATAAAAATCCAGTGTCTAGTTTGGATAAATATATAATAGAGTAGGTGGTAGCTGTCAAAAAAATTTCCCAATAGACAGCTGCGCAATTTTCCCCTAGAAACTATTTGTCCATTAAGAAGGCTGTAGAAAGTTAAAATGGATGAAATAATTGTAACAGAATGCTTAAGGGAGGCACTATCCACCTATTTGTATCTCTTTGCTGGCATGGGGTCCTTTGATGCCACACAGAAAAGTAAGTAAAGAAGCTAAAAATTTAAGCTAGAATTGATTCTGCACTTCTGTTCCTAACTCTCCTCTTTTTCAAGCCTCATTCAGAGAAGAATCTGAAAATTACAGAAGCATCAAATAGCGGAAAAAAATAAGAACTCATTGAAGGGACACTACTGCAAGCCATTTTAGAGCATTGTAAGTGGAAATTGCAGTTCTTTTTTTGGAAAAAGTTATTGGTAACTTTTACTTACACAGGTTTAATTGTAGTTCACCTGAGTGCAAAAACACAGTTGTAAAAAGAGGATTGTATTGATTTTTTATAGCTTTTGTTCAGATTTCTGCCTCCTTCACCTGAATGCAGTCCTTTAAATAGGGATATACTTCTTTCAGCATCTTGTCCATATGATCTAGACAGTAGACTTGGGCAACTATTCATTAGTGCTCTGCTAATACAATGAACCTGGGCCATTGTGGATCTAACATCTATACAGTGGGGATCTCTGGATATTGAACATAATGTTAGGATTGTCACTGGAAGAGCAGAAACTTCTGGCTAATTCTTGGAAGATGCAGGTCATTGTCCTCAGTCCCTTTATCAAAATAAGTTCTCGTTATTGACTCCATCCCTCTCCCTTGCAATCTTCTGAGGTGAAACCAGGCGGCTTGCAACTGATCCTGAGAGGAGCTTGTGACAACATATCCATACCATCCAGGACATATTTGATTGGCAACCCAGCAACCACACAAAACATTAATTCTCTCCACAACCAGTGCACAGTGGCTGCAATGTACACCAATTACAAAATGCATGCAGTTACTCACCCAAGATATTCTGACAGCACCACTGAGAAAGACACAGGAAGCAGGCACGTGGGAACACCATCACCTGCAGGTTCCTCTCCAAGTTGCATATTATGTTGACTTGGAAATATATGATGGTCCTTCATTGAGGCTGGGTCTAAATCCTGGAACTTCCTGCCGACCAGCAGTATGAGTGTGTTCTTGTATGGTCTTTGATGTAAATCACTGACTCAGTTTCTCTTTGTACAGATGCTACCTGAATTGTTGAGCGTTTTCATCATTTTCTGTCTTTTATTTTGGGTTTCCAGCATCTGCAGCTGTTTGATTTTCATCACTGTAGGAATATCTTCTCCAAAAGGGCTGCAATCACTCAAGAAGGTAGCTCACTGCCACTTTCTCAAGGACAATTAGAACAATAAATGCTGGCTTTGACAACAATGCCTAGATTCTGAAAATGAACCTAAAAATCCCCAGGAACTTGGTAACATCATTTACTTCTGCCCCTGCTTTATTTGCTTGTGAAATCTTCATCCATTCCTTTCAACTTAACCGTTCCGGTGCCCTCCAGGTCAGCTTCCCATCTTCTACTTTGCACAAACTTTGCACAGAGCTCTGTTGCCATATCCTAATTCAGACAAGTCCTGTTCACCTATCACCCTTGCATTCACTGACCTATGTTGGCTTTCTTTCCAAATTTCTCTTTGGCTTCACCCCTGCCAATCTCTCTAGTCCTCTTGCGTTCTGTCATCCATCAAGATTTCTGTGCACCTCCAATTCTGCCTCTTAAACAACCCAAGTTTTAATTGCTCCTCCATTGCTGGTTATACCCACAGCTTCAAAGGCCCAAACCTCTAAGTTCCCTGTAAAACCCTTCTGCCTTCCCATCTCTCTCCCACTTTCTTCCTTGAAGAATTTTCTTAACATCTTGTTTTTAGAGCAACTTTTGGGGCACCTGCTCTAATTTTATCTGTGGCTTGTTTGAAATTTTATTAACTAAGAATTCCCCAAAATACCTAATGGACATTTTATTTTGTTATATACCCTATTTAAGTGCAAGATGTTGTTATTAAGACACATCAGATAGTAAGTTTACAGACCTGATATTACATCAAGATGCTCTAGAAGGTGTGGCTGCACATTAGGAACCACAGATATAGCATAGGCAAGTGCACATTTGACATTAGTTCCATAAGGCTAATAAAATGAAGCAGGGAGTGCAATACTTTCATATGATTCAATATTTGATGATAAGATGTGAATATTTCATGTTGAATTAATTATATTGCATGAATTTTCTTCTTTGTGCTAAATTATCAGTAATCCTCATCATCAGGCACCAGGCCTCTGTAGAACGTCTTCACCAGGATAGGATATGTACTTAACTCTCTTGACCCTCTAGGATTGATACAGTCATAAAATCAGAGAGTAACATAGCATGGAAACAGGCCCTTCAGCCCAACTCATCCATGCCAACCATGGTGCCCACCAAGCTAGTCCCATTTGTCCGCGTTCAGCCCATATTCCTCTAAATCCCTCCTTTCCATGTACTTATCCAAATGTCTTTTGGTGTTTGTGTTAACCTATTTCTCTGCTTTGGGGATCATTGAAGATACATGTGGCTTCGAAACAGTATTGCTGTTGCCCAGCAGAAGCCTGTTGATGCATGGTTAGAAAGTCACCGTTCAGTACTCTGTTGCCTCCATTCTATCCTACTCTAGGACCTGCCAAGATATCACACCTGATCTTTTTAACACTTAAAACTTTAACATTAAAATCTTTGTCCTTTTCTACACTTCGTACAGCCTGCTTCTGTAAAATCTTCACAGATTTCTGAATTATTGGTCCAGATTTGGTACCATTAATACAGAGTAAATCTGCTCCTCAGTTTCCAACATTTCACAGTGAATGCACATTGGAAAAATATAATTGGATGCAAGGTGTATCGGAATGTCCTGAGCTATATAAATGCTTTCCTTTTCTTGCTCTTGCTTTATATATGATAGGAACTTCTGATCTCAGCCTGTGTACCATAGAATGCAGAAGACCAGAGGCTGCTGCCCAATTTAACCACAGATTTTGCTTCGCCAGTACCGCATTGAGAGACTTTGCAATAAAATACATCCAGAGCTTGAAGTTATGGTACTTACCCAGTGGATCCACACTAAATATTAGTGATTGTTGCTCAGGATGTTACTGTTCCTAAAGGCAAGTTCATAACTCCCACTAGTGAAACTTTTTTTTCTATTTTAGAAGCATTTAACCTGGAGATACAAAATCCTTTATTGTGAGGACTACAAAGTTCAAACCATTGTGTTTATCTTCTCCAACTCCAGCACTACTCCCAATGACCAAGATTTTAACCATCTTGATCACATTAAACTCAGAAACATGATGTTGCTTCAAATTACTTCATTCTCCTCATTTTAATTAAGTGGTACCTCAGTATTCTCTTTCATTGTCTTCCCAAATCATCTCCAAGTTACTCCAATTGCTCAATTTTCTCTCAGAAACTCTGCTTTTGGGAGTGCTTTATAATTGTAAGCTATTGTTAATTAACTGGAGTAGATAAATTCTTTGGTTTAATTGCGTTTGCTGTCAGGATCTTTACCACAGGTGATTCAATAACTGCAGTCATTAAGTTACACAACTATGAGTAAGAAAATATTCCAGGATTTACTCGTTTTAATCTGTGGAAAGACAGCAAAACAGTCATACATTGGGAAAAAAGATTAAACCATCCATTTTAAATCAACAGCTTGATAGTGAATTTAGAATATAATGCTCATCTGGATGAGTTACATTTACCTAGACATAAAATAATTGGTCTTCTTTTCAATGAATTCAAAGGAAGCATCAGCTCTACCATCTTCAATACATTAGTCAAATAATTGGAAAGATCATAATGCCCTGATTTCATAAAACTGAGCCGTAGAAGTGGCACAGCTATGGTGCATCATGTATGCCATTATTAAGGTGCAAATAATTCCAGGAAACAATATATAATTAATTACTCCATGTCATAATTTTCTCGGTCTTAGGCAATTTTCACAGAGATGTTTGCTGAACAGTTAAGTACAGTATCAAAGATTATGAGATAATGAATTTGCTGTTTCTATCACTGGCACCAAAAACAAGCCTATTCTGCATGGTTGCTTCTAATACCTTCTAATCATAATAAACTAGATTGAAGGAAATGCCAGATACGATACCATATATCAGATTCACATTGTCAAGTTTATGGGAGACTCCATAATGTGCTAGATAATCATGAATCTTAGTTTTGAGTTAAAAAAATGACAGTTCTGTATGAATTAAAAGATGGTTAGTGAAGCCAGACAAGTATTGAATTATAATTTTGAAAAAAAAATGTTGAAAATACGTCCTTGTTAAAATAATACATAAATTAGAAAATGAGGATATCAGTATTTACTTCTGGGAGATTTTCTACTTTGAAATATTTTGGCACTTTTAGAATTGTGATTAAGGTTAGCAATATAGAAGAACATTGAATGGAATATGTGCTTTTACCACATTTAATAGGAATGTGAACAAATTCAAAGAACCAGCCACATTTCACAATGACTGTTCTCCTCTGTTGATCAATTGAACACTCTCCAATTAAAATGTAAGTCTCAATAAGCGAGTTAATTATATGGAATTACATCACATAACAAAGAGATGGTCTGTGGATATTATCTTTAAACTTTATTTATAAAGCACGGTAACAGGCCCTTCTAGCCAAATGAGCCCGTGCCGCCCAGTTACACCGATGTTAACCTACTAACCTGTACTCCTTTGGAATGTGGGAGGAAGCCAGAGCTCCTGGAGGAAACCTATGCAGTCACGGAGAGAACATACAAACTCCTTACAGACAACAGTGGGAATTGAACCCCGATTACTGGTGATGTAATAACATTACGCTAACTGCTACCCTACCGTGCTGCCCCTAACACTACCATGCCTAACACTAACTATTATAGAATTTTTAATGTGAAAACCTTATTGGTGCAATTTAAAACACATATGGTAGATAATGACCACATTTTTATATTTTAAAAATATTTTTATGCAGTTTATAAACTTGGTACATGTAAATAGCAGAGAATACATCCTAAATTATCCTAATAATAGTTTCCCTAAATCACCACTTATAAAGATGGGCACAATGCCTGGCAGCAGAGGTTAGACACTGGGCCAAATGCTTCCAATTCACTGCAATGTTCACTGTGGAACTTTTTAATCAGTTTTCCAATATATTCTCTGAAACATACTCCTTTGCCAATGTCAGTAGCTATGTCAAACAAATCATTACTCTAACAATTCTGCAAAAGACATGCATTCTCAGAGATTCCTAAAATATAACCTTGAATGTTCATATACTCAGTGGCACTTGAATGTGACATGGTTTTGAATGAGATGAACACGACAGCTACAGGGTCCCCTGCTGATAATGTTCTTCAACTAAATTGCAAAAACTGCTATTGCCATCAGATATGTTTAAAAATCCACAGATGATTGATAAAGAATTAAAAAGACAACATAAACAACTTCCCAATGACATTAACACATCGAAATAATGGATGGAATATTCCCATGTATACTCCACTCAACATTATTTGATGAATTGGTTTGGGATTTTAGGAATATTACAGAAAGATTCAGGTCATCAGAATGTAGTTACAACATGGTAGCTATTCGCTGTATTAACAACAAAAGCACATCAAATCACAACTTATATGTAGATGTGATTAAGGAATGATGAGGTTTGTCGTTACAAGGGACTTGTGTACCACAGAGTGAAAGACTGTAAGTAAGCTTCCATGGTATTCAGTAAACATGACATTTAACAATCTTGATCTTGTTCTCAATTCCTGATATTGAGTGAGAGAAATTAACTGTTCTGATTAAACCAATAGAAAACAAAAGATTTTAATGTTAGTTCATTAATATTTATTCATAAAGTTAGAGATGTTTTTGCAGCCATTTCCACTCACACCAGCAGAATCTAACATATTTATGATATTTCAATTCTTCGTCCATATAATGTCATTGTAGTTAGAAGGAGGCCATTCGACCAATCAAATCTATGCCGCCTCTCAGAGCAACATCATTCCCCCACTTATTTCTCCATATCCATTCTCTCTTTTCTCCTACTACTCAGCTACACTAGGGGTAACTTAGAGTAACCATTCAATCCATCATCCTTTGGATGTAAGAAGATCACACAGGGAAACACACACTGTCACAGGGAGAATGTGTAAACTCCACACAGATAACACCAGAGGTCAGGATTAAATCTGAGGCACTGGGACTACGCACTGTACCATGTGCTACCCTTCATCTTCACCTCCATTTATCATTTGCCTGTTATATCTAACTCAACTGTATCATTGAATCTACATTGTGATCTGCATGAGAGGAACAGGGGAAGATTGGATTAGGAGAGAGAAAATGAGAAAGAATAATACATGTATATCACACACTTCCAAAAATTCCTACAGTGACTTATCAGGAGGGACATTTCTCTATTTAAATTGTTCACTTTCCAGATTGGAGAGATGGATCAGCATTAGCAGGAACAAAAATCCCATCACTGAGAAGGTTCTTTTCTGTTAAGTGCAAGCCATAACATTTTATGGGAAATTTAATCAGCAATTAATGTGCAAATTAGGTTCAAGAGAAGATATTTCCAGGTATGTATGGGGAAGGCCAAAAATAGAGGCTATAATAATAAGAAAGTCACCAATAAATCCAGTCAAGAAAGCCAAAATGAGCTTAAGGGAATGTAGGGACCTCGTCCAAACCTCATATGGTTCTGTTGGGTTGCATCACTTTAACATGTGTTTTTATGTACATGGCATTTTGACAAATGGTCTCCTTTTAAGTTTACAGCTACTTACTTCTGTTTTGTTACACATTTTTTTAGAGATCTCTATCAATGTCAGAAGTTTATCATCTGTAACTAAACCTTTATATAATAAACATATTGTACTTATGTTGGTTGATTTTAGCATATTCTATCATCTGGCTTTAAAATAAAAAAAGGAATAACATCAACATTTATTTGCTTACAAACATCAATTTGCAGATTGGCTTCTCCAAACTGGCTACTTAATTGAATTATTTTTTTTAATGTTTCTTGTCAAATTCATTTGTACAGTTACTTTTCTAATTGTACAATCAAGACAGAGAGACATACAGATCAAGAAACCAAAGATGCATGTTCAAGCTCTTTGTCAATGAACAAAAATTACAGGTTGTGCATATGTCATTCCCTCAGCTGTGTTCATAGTAGGTGAAGTTCTATATTGGAAACATTCAAAAACAATTTCTTCAGTCATTCAAAACAATTGTTTGTTAATCTTTTTTTGTAGCTGTGGGGAGATACAGACAATGTTGTCTATTGGTCCTCTTGCTAAATTGCACAAACAATCTGGCAACATTGAACTTAGCTAATAAAAAGGCCTTTGCTTGGCTAAATACATATTCAAACTTACTCAACATTTCACAAAATAAAAATTAAATAATTCATTTTTTAATTTTAAATGTCATACTTCAAAGGGGGTTACACTTTAGTAACAGAAGCACAGAATAATCACAACATAGGGACAGACATTAATCTCCTACTATTTTTCCTTTGATCTTGAGAAAGAACATTTGAATACAACAGGCTGCTGGGAGGAAATTACTTCCTAATTAACCTTGCCATATGTCTTAATAGGAATTAGTCTCTGATTGGTCTTAGCATATACTTACAACAATTAGATCTTGGAACACTGAAAGACAAAGTTTAGACATGACATCAGATTCATAATCATAAATTACTAGTAGTGCGTAAAATTAGAAATAAAGCAGTTTGTATTTCAGCCTTTACACTTTTGCTCAAGTGCTGCAGATTGATAAAAAAAATCTCAGTCAATAAATTGTAATAAGGCTACCTTAAGCAAAAGTGTGTTTTGTGAATAAATTTGGTGTTCCTTTAATCTCTCAAGAATTGTCTTTGTGGCACTTATTGATGAATATAATCATAGAGTTTGCCAAATTACTTACATTGTATTAAAGTCATTGTTCAGCACTCAATTTATTATTCTTTTTGTATTCACTATGAAACATAATTAAGGATGTGTGCATGTATTTTTATTTTCAGTATAAATGACACAGTTTATCTATATAGATACTATCATATGGTTGAATGCATTTTGTATTATATAATTCAATGTTATTTTATATCCATTTAAATTAAATGAGCAGTATTTATATATCCCATAACCGTTCACTATATATAAACAAAATGCCAGTTCTTTCAGAAATGGATTGGCCAAAATTTTGAGAGTTATAATCAATATTACTGCAGGATCGGATTTGTAAAAGTAACTTTGTTCAATGCCTATACCATTAATATATTTGCAATATATCTTGAAATAAATATGACACCTTTTGATAAATGTGAGATGCATGTCCCCCTCGGCACTCACCAACTTTTATTGATGCACCATAGAAAACATCCTATCTGGATGCATCACGGCTTAGTATGTGAACTGCCCTGGCTGGGACTGCAAGAAACTGCAGAGAGTTGAGGACACAGCCCAGCACATCATGGAAACCAGCTTCCCCTCCCCACCAACCTGGGACATTCTCTCTTCTCCCTTCTCCCATCAGGCAGAAGATACAAAAGCCTGAAATCACATACCATGAGGCTCAAGGACAGCTTATATCCCACTGTTATAAGACTACTGAATGGTTCCCTAGTACAATAAGATGGAGTCTTGACCTCACAGTCTATCTCGTTATGACCTTGCACCTTGTACCTGCACTGCACCTTCTCCGTAGCTGTGACACTTTACTCTGCATTCTGTATTGTTTTACTTTGTACTACCTCAATGTACTGTGTAATGAACGGTATGCAAGACAAGTTTTTCACTGTACCTCGGTACAAGTGACAATTCCAATTCCAATGCATGGAGAAGTACTCCCAATCAAGAGCCACAAGGCCCAACAGAGGATTGGCAATAGACCCCAATATGGGAAACCATCCACGAAGTTGGGAAATTTTACCTTTACAAGATAATTTGGGAGGTTTTCTCCTGAGTGGTCTGTTAAAATGGGACCACCACTATCTTTGACAGCAGCTGCCTCCAGAGATCACAACCACTATGTCTTTGCTGCTACGAAGCATGAGAAGTAGGTCACAGCCCTTAACTTCTCTGTCCATGGCAGCCACAGTACAGCTTCATTGAGGACAGCAGAGGGGGGGGGAAGGGGAGGTCACCTTTGTGGTCACATCCCTTCCTGCAATTATTGGTACAGTTTGAGCCCCAAGCTGTGAACAGCCCAATCCTCTGGGAAGTGTGAGGTCATTATTCAAGCAGCATATCTGGGCACGATTTTGAATGTCTGCAATAAGCTGAATGAGACCCAGCAATGATGCATCAAATATGTGCAGCAATGGAAATTCAGGCAGGTACTTGGATTAGGCGACAAAACTAGTCCCAAATATAAGAGACACAAGTGACTGCAGATTCTGGAATCTGAAGCGAAATCAAACCCAAACTGCTGGAGGAACTCAACGGGTCAGGCAGCATCTGTGGAGGGAAATGGACAGTTGACATTTTGGGTCGAGACCCTTCATGTGAACTCTTATAGGAACTCTTTAATTCACATCCCCTGGCTGAATTGTTGCAGTATTTATTCTCATTTTAACTGGGAGCTACAATTAAAAATTGTAGGTTGCACTTTACTTTCTTGCTTCAATATTTGTTGGTAAGGTAGAAATGAGAGAGAAGCATATTAGTGACATGATCATATGTGCAAATGACACCATGAAAGTATCAGTTACGCTGAGGTGAAATGTGTAGTGTTTGCCTGTCCCATTTCCTGATGGGTGATATTTCTACCGGAAGTGGTCACTAATGCATTAAAGAATGCACAAAATTATCTTTATGCACAATTTGCAACATGTGCCAATTTTTAGGTACATAAATATAAGGATAAAGATCAGCATATGTTACTCCTGAACTATGAAACATATTATGTGAATATAGCAATTCAGTGTACTCTCATTATTATGGTCAGTAACTTGTGTAAATTATTGCTCTTCATGTAATTAGCACTCAGAAAATGAAGCAATCTCAGCAATAATGTAAAAGGGAATTTGAATTGTAGCAAGTTGTCTGAATGTTAAGATTCATTGTGTTAAATTTCAAAAATAGATTTTACATTTTGCTGCACATCTAATTCAGATGTACATCGGTTGTGGTTCTCCATTAAAACAGCTTTAAATTCCTAAATTTGGGGGAAGATAGTAGGATATGAACTATTCAGTTTTAAACTTATCCCACCATGTCCCAATTTATGCTTTATGGAACAAGATAAAATTTGGCACAGACTATAGCAATTGTGTTCATCACCCCTTACTAATGCTGACTCTGAAATGGCTGCTTCTTTTTGTTGACTGTTGCTAAGAAATGACAATGCTGTATAATGCTACACACGGTTGGTTTTATTTTATCACATCCTCCAATGCTTCTTGGCATAAATAAAATGCTCTCCTGGTTCAGTTGCACAATTGTTCAATAAGTCACTGGCAAACCTGTGAAAGACTCAGCAATTATGTGCAATTCTTAAAAAAAGTTCTCTAAATATTCTAAGGAAAGGCTAATCACCTTAAATATGTTAGAATTAGCAGTAGGAGTAGAGCATATGGCTTCTTGAGCCCACTCTATCATTAAATAAGATTGTGGCTGATCTAATAATTGGTCTCTGATTTTCCTCGTAGATCCCCAGAATCCTTGATTCCCACCCTGTCCAAAAATCTATCAATTCCTCAATGTACTTAATGATTCAGGATCCATGTGTCTAGGGAAGAGCATGCCGAAGATTACAAATCTTTGAAAGAAGAAATTCTTCCTCATCTCAGCCTTAAGCAACCAACTCCTTATCTGGAGACTCTGCCCCTTGTTCTAGGTTGACCCCAGCAGGAAAACAATCTCACAGCATCAATTCTCTTCTCTTCTGGATCTTAAGTGTTTCAATGGGATCACTTCTTCTTTTGAACTCCAGAGACTTTAGGCCTCATCTGCTCCACCATTACTCATAGGACAAGTCTCTTATCTCAGGAGTTAATATAATGATGTTTTGTTTTTTCAACTGCAAGTCAAGTAAATCCTTCTTAAAACAAGGGAAAGCAAAACTCAGTGCAGTCCTGCAGTGTGGCTTCACCAGTGCCCAATACTGTTGGACTTTCTTACTCTTGTATTCCATTCACTTTGCAATTAAGGTCAACGGTGCATTTGCCTTCTTAATAACTCACTGTGTCTGCAACCTTATTTCTAAATTTATTAGAATGGTGGTTAAATATACATATTTAAATTATTTATAAAAATGCTTCCTAAAATTTGGCAAAAAGCCAGTAATGTACGCAATGATTTGCTTGAGTTCTTGTCTCATAAACCATCCGTTACATTCTAAGATGTTTACCTTATGATATTTTTCTCATGCTTAATGCCAAATGTTACATTGAAACTTTTTTTTCAAGAGATATTGGCTTCATAGGTTAAGCCAGCATAGAAGGTGCCAGGTAGAAGGTGGTGGCGAGCTGTCTTCTTGAACTGCTGCAGTCCTTGAGGTGTGGGTATGCCCACAATGCTGTTAAGGAGAGTTTGACCCAGGAATGGTGAAGGAACGGTGATATATTTCCAAATCAGGATGGTGTGTGGCTGACTCCTTAAATGCGATAAACTGAATGCATCTTTAGGTGTTCAATATCTAGACATAAGTTGTGAGACTGGTGGTAAAAGGGAAATACTCTACAGTATTCAGATGTGTTATGTGCCTATGTAATCTCCTTAACTTCAGAAAATGGAAGAATAAAAATCTGGCTCAGGCTGCAAACAAATAAATTTATCAACATCAATTAGATAAGCAAGTAATAACAAGAGCAAGCAGCAAATTGCCAGTATTATACAGCTCTTAATTGTTCTCACTAGGAATAATAAAACCACAAGTAGTTCCATCTCTAAAGATAAAGCTCAATTTGAAACAAAAGCTGTTACCATAATTCAAGAATTCCCAATTAAATTTCCACAGATTATCTTTACCATTAGCTCCCCCCCACCACCACCACCCCCCATTCTAATGTCTAAAGGGTGTGCCAGAATGATGTGGCAGGAAGTGCTAACGATTGTTTCAGTCATTGGCTCTCCAATAAAAATCTACTTCGCATTCAATACCCAGACCTCAGGAGTAATACACTGGATTTTGCAGATTTTTCAAAACCCCATTTATTTGTTTTGTTCACTTATGAAAGGTTTCTTTCTCCTGTGAGAGAGATGACTAATCTTCCAGTGATGATGTAATTTGATTTAATGATTCTGTTCACTCAGGGAATCCTGCTATTCACATATTTTGCAACATTTTAGGTTTAGTAAGTTGTGAGGTAGTTATCAGAATTTCAAAGATTATGAAATCAATGATTAGGCAATGTACTGCTGCCATGAACTTTAGGTAATTATCGAGGTATTCAAGTGGGCTAGAATGCCGCAAGTGCAGTGGTCACTGACCACCATGGTAGTTGGCTTATAGCACCATCTTCTGTTGCCCCTGATGCCTGAGGCTGGCTGGTCTTTTGCTGAATGTGGGCTTGGGAGGTTGATGAAAGATCTCATTGGTTGGACAGAGGGTGAGAGGGTGTCTTGGAGCCTTGCATTTTCTGGTGGAGTTGGGGAGAGAGAGTGCAGGGCCTGACACAATCTTTGCCATGATTAGGGGATGGTGGGAGGAACTGAGATTACAGACCGGGAATCTAACATTGCCCTTTAACCTCAGGATGGGAATCAGAGGAGAGAAAGTGTGTGTGTGTGTGTGTGTGTGTGTGTGTGTGTGTGTGTGTGTGTGTGTGTGTGTGTGTGTGTGTGTGTGTGTGTGTGAGAGAGAGAGAGAGAGAGAGGAGAGAGAGAGAGAGAGAGAGAGAGGCAGGCTGGAGAGGTTGGAGTATTTCAATCAAAAGCCAGGAGGGAGTGGGGAACCAGGGGTTAGTCAATCACCTGGGGTGGCACTCGTGGTGTTTTGGGGTGATCCCAGATGGGATGGTGAGTCAGGACACATATGTCAATAGTCAGCTGTAGTTTGGGGAGTTAGAAAGAGAGTTTACATGTGGAGAACTGGGATACCAGACACATCAGTAACCATTTTACTTACTTTGCAGGTCTCCCAGTCCATATTATCTGAGATTCCCAACAACAGCCTACCCACTTCCCCACCCCCTCCCCGTCAAAATTCCACTGCAATGCTCCATAAAGAATGTTGTACAAGGAATGACATCATTATAAGGACCCTGATTGTGTAAGTACCATCAGGGTCACACAAGGAACTGATGACAGGAAGTATATCGTTGACATTTCAGTGTGATGTGAAATGACCAGAAAATTACCTTTATCATGTTTCTCTCCAGAAAAAGTTGGATTGCATGCTGGTGAAAATAAAACAGCCTTATGCTGTTAAATTTCTAGGCAACTGTTATTACCAGTCTGGCTGCACATTACCCCTTCCACTCAGTGGGATTATATAATTGTCCATAAAAAAGGACAGCAGATGTACGAGACAGAACTGGGTGGATTTTGAAGCTGCAAAGTACAAACGGACATCTGGCTATTTAGCCATTTGCCTGTTTCTCTTGGCAGATCAGAGGTTTGTTTATCTCAGAAATATTTAAATTTGGCTGGAAGGAGAAAAATAGTAATAATGCAAATATAGGAGAGGATAGCTCATATTGTGAAGTAAAACACACACAGAGAATCTTGGTCAGGGTCTCCAGTATGGATTTCTGCTGTGCACTGTGTGATTATAGGATTTCCAACATTATGATGACAAATTCATTTGTGCCATTTTTTGGAGTGATACACTGTTGCATTTCTCCTTAGTGCTATTTTTTAAAAGATCTAAAAGGATTGTGATATTCACCAGCACCATTTAAAAAATCTTATTTTCATGTTTCCTTTTAACACCATGCTGTTTCAGAAACAGTTGGCATTACTGAAAAGCTTTGGTTGAATTTTTCACAGCTGCCAGCACCTGGCTACATCATTAACATTCATCAGCAAACCCTTAAAGTCATACATGCACAGCATCAACCAGCACTCTTTAGCCACAGGATAATCCTGTTTACTTGAAAAAGGTTGTACCTGTGATTTCTGATGGCAGGCAGGGTTCTCCCAGATTTACTGAGAAGGACATTGGGGAACCAATAGATTACATCGTGTGCAGGAGGGATGCCCTTGTTTTAAAGGGACAGGAGGATCCTGCAGGTCCAGAGCTTCTGGCAGGAAATTGCCAGAAAGGTATCTGTAAGTGATGCAGTCTGTAAAAGGCTGGACTTTGGTGGAGTCTGAAATGGCAGCAAATGCTGCTGGCTGGTCTGCTTGCTCCTATGAGCTGATAGAGAAGTCGATGAAATTTGGTCTAGTGGAGTAGAGAATATCATTAACCTCCCTAATGCAATCATGAGCAGAAAACTGTGAAATGTGTCATCTATCAGCAGCAGTGGGTTAGAGTGATCCTGAGAGTAGCAAGTTCAAAGTGAGGATCACCTTGACGTCAACTGCTAAGTATACATATGTGGTTTTACTTCATGTTTTATGAAGTGTCAGATGTGATTCTGATTTATTTGATGAAATCGTAACCTGCACAGATATTGCTCTTTTGAGATGTAGATAATAGTATGGCTCTCTGGGTGGATAAGATTTTGAGTGCCGAACTTTTCTTTGTCCCCTATGTTGTCGTCTTTGCAATTTGTCATTAATTGCTCATGTTATTCATGAAGACAATTGTGATGTCCAGACAAATGCATAATGTAAGTCAGTTTTGTGTTCAGTGCAAGGCAGGGTCAGCCTTCTGTGTAAACAATGTGCAGAGCAGAGCTGTTTTTTTTATAGAAGCAACAAGTGTTATTTTCCAGACCAATGTGGTTGAATATCTCAGCATTACGAATTTTACATGAGTTTGTAATTGCAAATGAATACAAAATCTTACCCCAAAATGAGTCCACAATATTAACCTAGCACCAACACAATAAAAAAAATGCACAAAATTGCACTACTCAGTGTTAATATAATTCTTTGCGTGACATTGCCTCCTTTTGGTATTGAGCAAACAAATCTTGAGCAAGAGGTAGATAGTTTTTGTTGTTGTTTCTCTTCTTCTCCTCACCCCTCCTCCCTCTCTCCATCCTTTTCTTCCTCTCCCCAACACTCGCTACATTTCCTCCTCCATGTGTCTCTCCTGCCTCCTCTCTACGTCCTTTCTCTTCCTTCATACTCCTTAACTTCCCCTCCTTTCTCTCTTCCTTTCCCTCCTCTCTTCCTTCCTCCTTCCATATTCCTCTTTCTTCCTTCTTCCCTTCCTCCATCTCCTCTTCCTTCCTTCCATCCATCACTCAAAATCCCTGCTGGAAGGTAGGCAGCAGGAAAAGAGTAAATTTTATCATCCTGAGGAAGGATCCTGACCTGAAACATTGACCGCCTGCTTCTCTCCATGGATGCTGCCTGGCCTGCTGAGTTCCTCCAGCATCATAGTGTTTTTCATCTAGATACCAGCATCTGCCGTCCTTCGTTTCTCTAAGAGTGAATTTATTTCTGAACCAGTGGTGAGTCATTTGTGCTCACTGTTGATTGCAAACCCTGGGCACTTGTACCAATCAGATTCCTGGAGTCATTCAGCTTTGGACTAGTCTGGGGCTTGATTTAGAGCTTGAACTCCTGGATCATTAACATTAATGAGGAAAAAGGCCATTCCATACCAACATCATACAGGTCTGTAACGTACAGTGGCAGATTGCTCAGCTGAAATAATATCTTACTTGCCAATTCAGGCCAAGCTGAAACAATGTCCAATTTGGCCGATTCAGGCTAATCTCATCCTGGACAACAGGAGGCTGCTGGATTGACAGCATGGATCATTCCAGATGGGGTGGAGGGCAGGCATCCCAGGGCAATTTCCAAAATAAGGATAGGGTCACAGGAGCACAAGTTAACTTTCTTAGGTCCAGAGGAGCGTTGGTGGTCATCCGGGTCCAACAGAACTAATTCTAAACTGAACACAGCCAGTATGACTGTTCAGATCTTGCAAAGTGAATATCTTCATAGTCTTGTCCTGAAATGCCAATGGGGATTATTTGTATGTTACACAATTTCCACTACCTGAAATAGGCAGGCAGTGGATGCCTGAAGGTCAAGACTTCTAATTGTGATCATGGAAATATCTTCCATTTTAGTGAGCTGATAAGTCAACGATGGGAAAACCTCAGGCCTAGTTGATAAACCTGACAATTGTGATATTGAGATCTGTGATGGTATAAGATAACAATGATAATCTGGTTTTTTGCCTTCATGCACAGAAACTATTTACTAGGTGCCACTATTGCTATTAATACTACTATTGTATAACAGCCATTGTCATTGTTATGTACCAGCAACAACAGAAACACGCCGTGTCATGTATAAGTGTTAGAAACTCTTTTATTAATAACTACTTGTGATAATAAGAAAAGCAAAAACGTTAGATGTTAAACATTAACCCCAAATCAAATAAACTCAAAGTGTGTGTGTGGCAAATTCCCAAACTCCGAGTCAAGTAATAGTTCTCAAAGTTCAGTCCAGCAAATCATCAGGTGAAACGTGAGCAAAAGCTTTTGCAAAACCACTGACTGAAGAGAAAATGTAGAGAGAATGTAGAGAGAGAAATTACAAAATCCACATGTCCCACGATGGAACCCATACAACACCTCAATCTCTGACGATCTCCACTGTTTTGTCCCGAAGTATCTGCCAGCCCGAAGGCATTCGATACGTGGCCACCCACAGAAATACCTATTTTCCAGTACAGGTTAACGACAAAGTGGACTCCACTTGCTTGCTCCAAAAATCCATACATGGACTGTAGTCACAGACACAGCTATTGTTCTTCATCCATTGATACAGAGACCAGCAGTCAGTGTCTCTCTCTCTCTCTCTCTCTTTCTTCGACTCACTGAGCAAAACAGCCAGCATGTTGTTATAGTCTTGCTGTCTCGATAACACCACACACACACTACTACTCTACTGTCCAGGTGCCTTAAAGGGACATTCACCAAATAGCAACCTGGCACGTAACGTCATATCTACCACAATAAATATCTTTTATATCAGGAATTTATTGGGCAAAAAAGTTCCAAAGTACATTACAGAAGGATAAACACCTAAATAGCTGTTGAACCCTAGAAAGAAATATCAGAGAGATTTAAAGCTTGATCACATAGATGGGTCTTAAGGACGGTGGTCAAGAGGGCAGGGAGGAGGTAAAATTTAGAAAGGGAAGCCTGGAAAGATGTTGGCTACTAATTCTGGCATCTGGGAAAGGAATTACAGAGAAAATAGGTAGTCCTATAGCTTGAGTTCTGAGCTATTAAAATAGTTGACAGGTGAGTGATGGAATATGATGCATTGTGCAAAGTCTGAAGCTATAGAAGTATATAAAATTATGAGAGGCATAGATAAGGTAGAGGGTCTTTTTCCCAGGGTGGAAATATCAAAGAATTGAGGGCATAGCTTTAAGGTGAGAGGGGGAAAGTTTAAAGGATAAGATAAGATAAGATGATATCTTTATTAGTCACATGTACATCAAAACACACAGTGAAATGTATCTTTTGCATAGGGTGTTCTGGGGCAGCCCGCAAGTGTCACCACGCTTCCTGCGCCAACATGACATGCCCACAACTTCCTAACTCGTATGTCTTTAGAATGTGGGAGGAAACCGGAGCACCTGGAGGAAACCCACGCAGATGAGGAGAGAATGTACAAACTCCTTACAGACAGTGGCCGGAATTAAATTTGGGTCGCTGGCAATGTAAAAGCGTTACACTAACCACTACACTACCGTGCCTGCCCTTACCTAAGTTTTATACACAGAGAGTTGTCGGTGACTGGAACATACTGCCAGGGAGGTGGTGGAAGTAGATACACTGGTGACATTTAAGAGGCATTTAGACAGGCACTTGAACATGTAGGGAATGGAGGGAAATGGATCATGTGTAAGCAGATGGTATTAGTTTAATTTGGCATTGTGGTCAGCACAGACATTGTGGGCCAAAGGGCCTGTTCCTGTTCTGTACTGTTTTATCTTCTAGTGCTGCAGTTGGTTGGATATGGCATTTGAATAAGCATTCACATCTCTTGACCACACATGATCACACATTGCTGCTTTTGTGGCATTAAATCAGTAGTCTGGGGTTTGACATTTGGCATTGACTCCAGGGCTTGCTGCTCCCATTCCTTCTCAGAATTTATTTGGAGGATCTCCTTACCCCAAGGGATATAAAACAATTTTCTTCCCCACATCTCTATCAAGGCTTCCATGCAGCATTCAAAATTGCAGGACACACTGTCTTCTATGTTGCACCACTTTTCACAGTTTCCATTATACTTTGTATTATGGAATTCCTTTCAGCAAATGCCCGAGCCATGATGCACCTTATCATTAAGAGCCTGCAGGCTGGTGGGTACTTCAAGTACGCTCTCTGTGGGTGAGAGAGTGGATACTGCCGTTAAGGTGGGTATTTCTGAGATTATACAAAGTGAAAGAAAAGAACAATAGAACCATAGAACAATACAGCACAATACAGGGCCTTCGGCCCACCATGTTGTGCCGACCTTTAAACCACGCCTAAGACTAACTAACCCCTTCCTCCCACATATCCCCCTATTTTAAATTCCTCCATATGCTTATCTAACAATCTCTTGAACTTGACCAATGTATCAGCCTCCACCACCACCCCAGGCAGCGCATTCCATGCACCAACCACTCGCTGGGTGAAAACCCTCCCTCTGATATCTCCCTTGAACTTCTCACCCATTACCTTAAAGCCATGCCCTCTTGTATTGAGCATTGGTGCCCTGGCAAAGAGGCGCTGGCTGTCCACTCTATCTATTCCTCTTAATATTTTGTATACCTCTATCATGTCTCCCCTCATCCTCCTTCTCTCCAATGAGTAAAGCCCATTATAAAGAACATTACAATGTCCCCATATCTCACATTCCACACCCTCCTTATCAGGCAGTAACTCCTGGCTTAAATCAAAGTTGAAATTTGAGTTTATTGTCATATGCACAAGTACATGTATGCACAGGTATAATGAAAAACTTACTTGCAACAGCATCACAGGCACTAATATCACATCACCCTACATCATAAATGATGTAGAAAGCATGGGCATGCACCTCTTACCATCTATGAATTCCAGAGATTTACTACCTCTGTGAGGCGCAATTCCTAAGCACCTGAGTCTTAAATGATCGCTCCCTAATCTCGTAATTATGTCCTCTTGTTCAAGAGTTTTCCACTGGTGGAAACATCTCTACATTTTCCCTGTCATGCCCCTAAGGATCTCATATATTTTAATAACATCACCCTTCATTCTTCTATACTCGAAAGAATATAAATCTAACTTATTTAGCCTCTCGTGATAGGACACTCTTCTCATCACAAGAATGAGCCCAGTGAATCTTTTTTCGACTGCCACCATAGCCAGTTTATCCTCTCTAAAATTGTGCATAGTACTTCAGATGTGGCCTCACCCACATCCTGTACAATCGGAACAATACGTCCCTAATTCTAACCTCCAATCCTCTTGCATTTGCCTTCATAACCTTTTACCTCACCTGCTTGGTAACTTTTGGCAATTTGTGCTCAAGAATACCTGGATCCCTCTATACTTTGCTCATCTGCAATTCTTCCTCTAGTCAGGTAATACACTGCTCTTGGTTCCTCTTAACAATTGCCAAACCTCATACTTTCTCACATTAAACTCCATTTTGCCAAGTTTACTCCCACACATGTAATCTATATCCAGTTGCCGAGTCTAATATCCTCAACACAACTTGCCTTCCTACCCATTTTTGTGTCATCAGCAGACTATAGTGTCATCTGAAAACTGAACTTGTTTGATCTGCCCTCAGATGCACTTAGATTGTTCGGTATTTTAAACAGTGTATAAGAAAGATGGTGTTCATTAACTAATAGTTTATTGCATGTTCAATGCTGGTTTTGGAAAAGCAATTTATCAAATGTAATTTCTAACTGTCCAGTATTTTCATACTAATTTAAGTGTAACATACCTTATTATTATTTTTGTTTGATAGCTTCATCAGTAAGTACAGTGAATATCCAGTCCAATGTTAGTTCATTCATCGACTGCCATAATTATTATCAATGGTTGTTCATCTCATGATATTTGTAGGTTCTTGTAGGTGTAAAAGTGCTGATGTGTCTGTCCTTACAACAGTTACTTCACTTTGAATTAGCTCATTAGAATTTTTAATTTTTTTCTTGCCATGTGGGAAGAGCTGGCAAAATAATACTTACTGCCTTTTGCTAGTTGCATTATGAGATAACTACATCGTGTGGGATGAGAGCTGTGTACAGGCGGGACCGGATAGACACATCAATACCATTCACTGAAGGATATTAGTGAACCAGTTGGATGTCACAAAACAGTCTAGCAGCTTTGAGAGACAAATTGTTTACTTGTGATAAAGTACCGAATGTATTTACTCCAATATAATGTCTGCTGATTTTTACTCATAATCACTGAGCAACTACTTTTTTACCATAAACTACGGCACTATAAAAAAGTGGTTAGATATGTTTCTAAGATTAGAAGCTAAGATGATAACTTGAAGCCATGCTTTAATAATGTGTTTTAGTATCATTTTAAACGTACTGCACATAAAATATAACTTGCTGTTTTGAGCTCATGAAGCCAAAGCTACAAAACTGAATTTCAATTAAAGGTAAGTCATTAACAAGTGACAGACCAATATATCTATTTGTCAGTGAAGGAATCCATTGGGAATGTGGCCAAGAAATAAAAGGAATGTGTAATTGAAATGCCTACCCAATATGACATTGAAATTTTATCACTGCTAATGTATGTTTTGAGGCAACTGAACTCCTGTTCCTCATCTACATATTTCCCCTCAGTTATATGATCTGAAAACACAATGTCAGATATCAAATGTATACCCATTATACCCAGCTTTACTACACCACCAGATTAATCAATACCACTGCTTCAGATTTAGAGGCAATGCAGTATAGATTTACCAGAATAATTCCTTGAAAGAGGGGCAAAAAACAAAATGCTGGAGAAACTCAGCAGGTCAGGCAGCGTATGTGGAGGAAAATAGACAGTTAATGTTTTGGGTCGAGATCCTTCATCTGGATTGGTCTTAACCAAAACTGTCGATTTCCCTCCACATACGCTGCCTGACCTGCTGAGTTCCTCCAGCATTTTGTTTTTTGCTTCAACTTCCACCATCTGCAGATTCTTGTGTCTCCTTGAATGAAGGGGATGTCCTTTGAGAAACTGAAGAGAGTCAGGCTATAATCACTGGATTTTAGAAGAGTGAGAGGTGGTCTGTGTGACAAGTGGAAGATTCTGAGAAGGATAGACAGGGGAGATGCTGAAAGGCTGGCGTCTCTACCTGGGGAGTTCACAATGGGGACATGGTCGCAGATAAAGACGGATGATTTGGGGTAAGATGTAGAGAAATATTTTTACTCAGAAGGTTGCAAATCTTCTGAATTCCCTATGACACCTGTAAAATTAAGGGATATGGGGAGTCTGCAGGGAAGTGGATGAGGAAGAGGGTCAGTTATGACCTTATTTTGTACTGGAGCAGGCTGCTCTGATTTCTTGTTTTTATGTTCTAAATCCCAAAGCTATAGAAATATATGTCCAGTTATGAGCTTCTGGTACAGACTTTGGGCTTTGTTTTATCTGATTTTTAACCTGAGCACAGGCATTTGCATTCAGTTTTATCTTGATAATTAATAACACAGCTCAAGGAAACAACAATAGAAATCAAAATTTAAAAGATGCATGTACTGGAAATCAGAAAATGCAGGTCAAACAGCATCTGTGGAAAGAGAAACAGCTAATACTTCAGGTATGAGACCCTTTGTCAGAACCGGGAATGAGGGAAACTAGTTAGCTTAGGTGGCAGAGATGATGGGGGATGAGGGTGGATGGAACAAAGGAAGTATCTCTGATAAGGTGAGACTGGATGACCTAAGATGGCAGTTAAGGGGCAGTTAAAATCAGATTAAACTTTGTTCTTTGTGCAGTGTGTTGCAATGGTAAGGCTGTGGGCTATGCCCAACAGGCCAGACTATACAAAAAAAAATAGAGAAAAACAGACAGAAACTCCAAAAACTACCAGGACAATGATGGGGACTGTAGCTGGCAATTAGCCCAGACACATTAATTTAAACGAAAAACATAATGATGCTGGAGGAACTCAGCATGCCAGGCAGCATCCGTGGAGAAAAGCAGGCGGCCAACGTTTCAGGTCAGGACCGTCCTTCAGGACCCTTCCTGACCTGAAACGTTGACCGCCTGCTTTTCTCCACAGATGCTCCCTGGCCTGCTGAGTTCCTCCAACATCAGCATGTTTTCATCCAGATTCCAGCATCTGCAGTCCTTTGTATCTCACATTAATATAAATGCAGGTAGCACAGCAAATTTGTAGTGCCTGCTGATTTTGATGATTTGAAAATCCATCCACTGTTATCCATGCTGTTAGATGACCAGATAAATCAACAGCAGCCAAATTTTGTGAGTGGTTATAGTCACCTAAACCTGCATTACCTAAAACTAGGAACCAGTTTGTACCTGTTAATGCAATGGTACATTGTGTTTGGAACAGTTCTATATGTGAACTGAGAAATTGAAAAAAGAATGCCACAATCTACAAAAGAACAGGCTCCCAGGTTATCAAATGCTGCACTGATTCTCTTAATGGGGATGTTAAAAAGTGGAAGAGGCAGACTGCATTCACAGACAGCCCTTCAGATTTATGGTCAGAAGTCCATGGAAGTGACGGCCTAAACAGAGCCAGGCCTTAAAATCAAGCAAGGACCTTTGTAACTGGCTGAACACACAGTTCCAACAGTGAAGTTCACCCGCAGCATTTGCATGAGCAGCTTGCTCCATCATTGCAACGCAGCCAGTCAGAGAAATCAAACATAGCCGACAGTGATAGCCTCAGCTCTCCCTCACACACACTGCTCTGCGGTAAGCCTCACACCGCCATCTGTTAGCTTACACATACCCATGATCTTCATCAATGAATGTAACTCCATCAAAATTATGGAATGCCCACGGTTGCGACTGCAAGACAGGGCAGCACACAACTGGGGGCAACAGGAGCTGACAGGAAGGGAAAGATGTATCCATAGGTCCTAATACCTGTGAAGGAGTTTGATTTTAGATTGTCTACTATTGCCAGTGGGCAGGCAGCAGGGGCTAAACCACCAAAGGAAATAATATCCACATATCTAATTATCCTCCTCATACTCCATCTCTATGTTATATTCTTCATAAGGACATGGTCACATAAGAATTAAGTGAAAAGGAGCAAGCATGTGGCCCTTCAAGATTAATCCACTGTTCATCAAGATCTTGGCTAATCTACTTTAGCATTTTCCTGCCATATCTCTGATTCCTTTTGATATCCAGAGATCTAAACATCTATTTGAAGGAAATCAATGACTGATCCTCTCAAGCTTCTGGGGCATATAATTCCAAAGATATATCACCCACTAAATGATAAAATTTCTCCTCATCTCAATCCTTACCCAGAGACTGCGATCCCTGATTCTAGACTTCTTAGCAGGGGGAAATATCCTCCCTCCATCCACCGTGTCAAGCTCTGTAAGAATTTTGTAAGTTTCAATAAAATTATTTCTCATTCTTCTGAGCTCGAGAAAATACAAACCTTGTCTGCTCAATCTCATCTTCTATGGCAAACCCACCATCCCAGGAATCAGTTTGGTATATCTTTATTCCATTCCTGTATGGTCTTTTATTAAAAGTGAGACTGTAATTGTACACAATACAGGTGCAATCTCACCATAGCTTTATATAAATGCTCATCTTTACTCCTGCACTCAAATCCTCTTGTAATAAAAGTCATTTTTGCTAACCCACCCTCACACGTCATACCTGACAGTCAACTCACCCCTCACACCTCACAGCCAATTCACTCCTCATACGTCACAGCCAACTTGCCCTTCAATTTACGTTCTTCTGAGTTGGACACTGCAGATAGTGGAAACATGTATCCATTAATATGCACACTTCTTGCCATTACAAGCCTGACCCTGTATTGTTTATTCATTTCAGTTACTTAAAAATTGCAACCTAGGAGGAGCAGCAAGATGGTGATAATGATGATGACACAGTTACCAACAATTTTAATTTCACAATCAGCAATTCAGAAATGACAATGTGCATACTTTACCAAGTATTATAAAGGCATGATCTGCATATGGTAAGGCAATGGGGATGAGTAATTTGAACCAGTAAGTCCAGGAGCATGGTGTAGCTGGCTGTCAAAGCAATTTGGGCATTGAGGGGAGGGGTTTGCCACTTATGATTGGAAAAGTTGTGTTGGGCCTTGGTAATCATCTTAGAGCTAACTTCTTATAGAAGACTGCACCTAGGCTACTAATCAGCCCAGACAGCTCCCCAATTGGCAGAGGATTTGAATCATTATTTCACTTACTTAGGGGTTACATACTGCCATGGATTAAAAAATGGCAAATAGCCAGAAAGATGAGAGGGGTAGAAAAGGGATTCCTTGGATTGTTAACCTGTGCCTAGGGAGGTATCACAGTAAGTGGTGCTTGGGCTCCCAATGACACAACTCCAATCTAGGCCTATTGTGTACCCATTCTAGTAAAGGCCTGGTTTTGGGTGCATGTAGCAAACACACAAGAAGATTGACCATGAATTTGGAGGGAATGTCAGTATTTTGATGTGAAATGACAGCATTTCACCACGTAACTATTTCCAACTTTAGGACTTTGACACTATGACAATAGAGTCCTCATGAAGTCCGGCATGGGAGCAACAACTTAGACACTTTGCCCTACATTAATATTCCAAATTGAACATGAAAGTTAGCAGCAGATAGAACCCAGCACAAGCACAAATCTATTCCAGTGGTGAAAAATGGCCTGCAAGTGATTAAACTGGGTGTCAGTTCATTTAAGATTGAGCTTATTTAAATATTTTTATACTTTTTAAGTGTTTTGATTTTTATATGTCAATTTTTAAAGTATCTTCAACTTTTGTAAAATCTTTTAGTAGCTTGAAAAAGTTTTATTAGTCTTTAAATGTTCTTGAATGATTGGATGTCAGAATTATTCAGAAACATTAATAGTTTTGACAGTGGGGCAATTTATAGACATGGGAAAGCTGGCTGCTGTTTTCAGCTGTTCTGTGGTTAGGGCTTATTCTGGGCCTCTTTATGATTCTATAGCCACAGAGAAAACCTTGTTAGAATGCAAGGCCATGGAGAATGGAGCTGACTTTTCCTTGCAGCTTCCTGCTGGCAAGTTCAATTTCTAGTTATCTTCAGAAATCAGTGGTGACTAAGGTCAATTCACTTCTGACTGCTAAGTCTAGGTCAATAGTATTGATCTGAAGGACAATGGCACAAAAATAGTAGCATATGAAAATTCAAACAAGTTGCAAATGAAATCAGACATTCATCCATCCATTATTGTATGAAGAAAGCTGCCAAAATTGGATTTTAAGATTATCCTACATTGTTAATTTTATTAAGTGCACTGTGCATGAAAAATTTGAGTTAAAATAGGCAGGAGCTCAGTCATCAGTGTAAGTAACTAATAGATGTAAAATCGAGTGATAACTTTTCAATTTGCATTTTTCAGAGTTTGCATTAGTGTGCCTTGATCAGAAATGTGCACTCAGGAATACTAATCCACTGAATGCAGATGCCTCAGAGATCCCATTGCAGAAGGAGCAGAAGAAGATTTTCTCCTTGGAGAAAATAGTTACACTTTACATGTTGAAAATGCACTCATGCTTTGAGAGTTGTGGCTAATCCTGGGTGGAGGTCACAATGAATATCATATGACACTGCAAGGTCCTGCTGCCTTGTGCCAGAACTGGAAAATTTCCCCAACTATTCTTTGACACTAAAACATTATTCTTGAAACTAACAATGCTTATCAACTTTGATTTGAGACTTTGTACACAACTGAAATAGATATCACCTTCAGCTGGCATACAAAAAGTCTACAGATTTATTGATCGTACATCAATTGAGATGCCAAACAATTCAGAAGCCAACAATAAATTATGCATCACATTTAATTACTGTGACTTCAGGAAAACATGTTCAATTAAACAATAATTATCTTGGATTGAAATAATAGTGCATTATTATTGCAGCATAGTGGCTAATAAAGTTGAATTTGTCAAATCATGTAAAGGGTCATTCCATGATCTTATTACCACAAAATGCAGAGAAACCGTGCATTTATCAAAATGAGCATGACTTTAAGACTTTAAGCAAATTAGAGAATGCAGTTGGAATGCACATATAGAAAATGGACAGAAAATTGGGAATAGCCACTGAAAGGGAACTGGATATACCACAAAGAAAGATAAATTTAACAGGATGTGAAAAAGGTGAGTGAGATTAAATAGAGAGTTATTTCAGTGTGCAAGTGCAGATGTAGTAGACTGAATGGGTTTCAGTGGCCTGTAAATTCCATTACTTTGCAATGTTCTGTACCTGTTGAGAGCTTTCTCATGACACAGGTGATAAACTACTTGTTTGCTTCTGCAGCTTTGTCTCCAACCCTTTTTTTTGCCATCTACTCAGGGGTATAGCTTGCAGAATTACTTCTTGCATGTTTTGATAGGAAACAAGTGATTGCACTGGAACCAGTGCTTGAAATTAACCACACTCAAGGGAAGTTCCAACAGGAGTTCTTTTACCTCTCCAATTTCTTCTAACCATACTTGAGGGCCCATTAGCAATGCATGAGCAAGCTCATATTAAAATGAAGGAGACATGTGAGGATTAGCCATCAGCCAAAATGCAAAGAGTTGTGCAGTAAGAACTCTGCTGCAGCATTTAACAAGGCTTGGGCTGTGTTAAGAGATGGAAGAAAGAGTTAAACCATTGTAGGTGTTGGTAAGGGCCAATGTAAGTCACAGCATAAAAGACTGGAAGGGAAATAGTCTGTCACAAGGACCTCAACCCCACTGGAATAACCTTGAACACTAACATTATTCCCCATGACAGTGTCAGGAAACAGTGAAAATCAGGGCTGAGCCAAGGGAAAGCATCTGGAGATCTGCTCCAACCTGCCTCGCACCTTATTGTTTACTTGCACTGCCCTTTCTCTGTAGCTGTTACACTTTATTCTGCATTCTGTTATTGTGTTACCTTGTACTACCTCAGTGCACTGTGTAATGAATTGATCTGTATGAATGGTACGCAAGACAAGTTTTTCACCGTACCTTGGTACATGTGACAATAATTAACCAATTACAACTGCAATGATATAGTCAGCAAAGGTCTAAATAACAGTTGCAAAAGAGAAATCTTAGTCAGGATGGTGAGGCTAGAGCATTCCTCATCACCAACATTTTTCTCATGGAATGATGAAGAAAAATTGCAATCACAAGGACAATTATTTTTAGCCAATCATTAAATATAATCCAGGAACTTCAATAGTCATTGTTTTCTGGAATACCTCCTTAAGTATATCAGGTTGTAAGAGCACTTGGTTCTCACTGGAATTTTTACTTGAATTCGTCTGTGGTATCTGTTCCTCATCTCGACAACAGCAATCACCAGGATTAATATTAACTTAACACACATGAAACTGAATAGCTTTGCAACCTTTAAATTGTCCAGGATCAGGATGAATTCTAATTTGTTTCTTCTTCCCTGAAATGTTTAAATAATCAATTATTTTAAACTGTCTCATCAATTGTACTCCACTGTTTAAGCTTCAATTTTGTTCAGTCAGATGTTGAACAAATAATGAACTTAACTAAAGATCATAATAAAACTGAAGAAGTTGCAGTGACATGGAAATGACTTGAGTACATTATGTGATTTCAACATTTTTAATTGTTATTAGTAATAAGTATAGATTCATAGAGATGCACAGCATGGAAATACACCTTTCAGCCCACCACATCTCTGCCCACCATTATTGCTAATCTATAGTTAACTCCTTTTACCTGTAGTAATTCCACATCCCTCTATGCCTTGCTCGTTCAAGTACTGCTTAGATGCCTCTTACATGTTATTACCATTCTTGCTTCCACCACCTCCTCTGGTAGCTCATTCCAAATATCTGTCACTGGCAGATTTAACATTTCATTACTTAGGAGAATTCTTAATGTAATATTTAAATAGGAAACATTTATCTCTCTAATGTTTTCCATGCTAAAACTAATTGCATCAAAATATTCTACTTCATCAGGGGTTATGTACTTAAAATTTCAATTAACATGTCAGATGGACCAGTCTCCATGTCCAGAATGAAATTCTATAAAATAAATTGATAGTTTAAGCATTCCATGCTTGACATTAATGAAACAAATGCAAGTGCCCTTTATAAGGAAAGGCTCTAAAACAATTAAAGACATGTGGGAAAATCTCATTCTCTGTGGTTGGAGCTGAACAAATAATCTAGAATTGGTTTTACATTGTACTCTGCTTCAAAACTTCACTTCCATTGACTTCAATTGATTCCAGTGACAAATGACTTTCAATTATTCAAAATTACAACTAATTATCCCTCACCTGGCTCATAATTTTCAATATTTACTAATATTATGATCTATTCCACAGGACTGTCGATAAAGACAGGGGAATATTTAATGCCAAGAAGTGAATTGAAAGAAGGTGTTCAATTCCATCCAAAACTGAAGATACCAGATATCCTCCTGTGCACTTAGCTGGGTATATTTATGACATTCAGCTGTGAATGTGACATATCCTTTGAAACTACTCCTTTATGTGGGGAAGGAAATAGTCTTGAGGTTGGAGGGTAATGATTCATCTGATTGCCACTCTCTAAATTTTCATCTTCTTGGATTCTCTCAATGTCAGTAAAACAATTGAGTGCATTTTGATTTGGGATCAGTTGATGATTGATGTAGATTTTTGTGTCTAGCATATGAAGTCTACTGGGTGACTACTATTCCCACAGCAGACATTTTACATTCTTCAAGCTAATTGTTTTCTTGTCACACTGTACATTTAACCTACGAGTTTTAGACTTGTACACAAAAATTACAAATAATTAGTGTTTTGGTTAGTTAAATACAGTACTTTCAGACTTGTCAGAGCAGTGCAGCTTGATTGAATGTCCACTCCTGGACATTTCAACACATTATATGACCTCATATTTTGATTGAACTATCACATCTAATTCCCGGTTGAACCATATAGCCCCATTCATTATTGCTGAATACAATCACTGGTGAGTAATGCACAACACTCTGATTGACTGCAGACACTGCATTCAAATCTAGTCAAGGATACAGCATAATCAAACTGCAAGGAACAGTGTACCTCAGCAACCACAATGACCGAAAAAAAATCACGTGGATTTCTGCATGTAGAAGTAAATATTAAAGAAAATATACAATTGAGTAGCAGTATGACGTCTCTACATTAGTTGTAAAACTGAGGTCATGCCTAATGTCCTTGTCCTTCAAATGAACCTCTCCAGACTTACAAAATTTTACTTCCTGTGTGCTGTTATTACAGAAGCACCAAGGTAAAACAACCTAAATGCAGTCGAATAGGTTAAATTCAATTTGTGCTATAATGTTTGAAATGAAATTCATCCAAATAGCTATTCACTTAGTTTGCATTTAATTTTCAGCCTCTGTTTATCAATAAAGTGCTGTCAATACCAATATAGAAAAGAAAGGCCAGTAATAAGGACAAAATTTATCTTTTATTGAAACGAAGATAAAACAGAATCAAGATGGAAGATTAGCAGACAGCTGACCCACATCTGCTCATTTTGTGCTTGGTTTTTAATACTCAAGTATTCTGGGAGATGAAAGATCTAATGTTAAATGGCAAACCTGCAAGTGCATTTGCTGGTGCATTTATCACTGCATTTATAACCAGAGCTGTGTTTTATGGGGAAGTTCCAGGAGATCAGGATTTCCAAATGTGTGTGCACTGACACAGAAGTCTCTGTCTTCCTTATAGCTGGAACCCAGCAGCAGAATGTAAAGTTACAGAAATCCTCAGCACTTACATGAGAGAATCCATTGCCAGGTTAGGCATGATGCAGGGAGTTAAAGCAAGATTTAGTGCGTTTAGATTTTTTAAACTGAGAAACAAGTAATCATAGATGTTGAGAACTTAAAATGATAGTAAAAAATGCTAATGATCTAAAATGTTAACCTTCTTCACCATGGATGCTGCCTGACCTGCTGAGTATTTCCAGCATATACTGTTCCTGTCTACTGTTTTTCATTGGGTTTTAAGTGTTTGAAAGTGTTTCAGTTTTTCAATTATTTCTTACTCTTTATATATTTTTTCCAGTATTTTATACTCAAGAGTCTGATTAATTATTAATAGTTTCAGAATGTTTTGGACATTACTAAATGTAATTGATAGCATTGACATCTGGTTAAGCCTGTGAGACAAAACTAGTCTTTTACATCTGACTAGACCTTCATGCATTCAGCTAGAGGAGGTCCAGGTTACTGATAATAGTGACAGCTGCTCTGAAGAACTCAGTTGCTGGACTTATCCCGATCAGACGATGATGAAGAACATAAAAAAATAGTTGGGGCTTCACATGGTGACTCACACAACCACATGCGAACAAGAGCAGATGGTGTCAGAATCAGCAGAGAAGCATCAGAGACCACTGGATATGCCAGGTTCTGCCCTGCTGGGCTCAGGTACTGTACCTCACAGACCATCAGCAAATGGAAGCAGTAACAAATCTAGGTAACTCAAAGTGGTTAGCTCAAATATTTTATGAGCTTTTGTTTCAATACACAACTTGTGTCCCATCCTAGGCATTCCTGTGTGTCTTTCTTTAATAGTAATTTCCTAAGAAGTAAAGTGACCTAACAAGGGTTCAAACCATGTACATTTGCAGGATGATTTGTTTTCTTTCTTTCAGTCCCACCGATATTAATAATTCTATATTAATAGCTTACCCATTGTTCTCCTGGAAGAGCAATTGTAAATCAGAATTAGAGCCCAAACTGAATCCTGAACAAAATGGAATGGGACTTTTCATTTTCAATCAATCTCATACTGCTTCAGTCTGTTGTTATGTTGTGTCCTGATTCTAAACGCATTTATGTTATAACTGAAGCATCAGTGTGAAGTGAAACTGCTCAACACTATGGCAACAGTAGTGTGCAGCGCTGGTTTCATTACTACCACAGCTTAAACCCAGTAAATTCAATTCTATTTTCACACAATTCTTGTTCTATTTAATATAAAATGTGTTTATTTTCTGTCCTACTTATAGATGACAATATAGAGTGAGCTCCTGCTAAAGTCATAATATGTACAATATATTTGGATTTTCCCATTTATGTTGTTTCTTTAATGAGGAACCTGGTTGCAGGTGGAAGGTTAATAATAATAATGGGCCGAATCATACTCACTTCTGACTGGTAGTTTCATAGAGCAATTGCAGTGATAGTCTCCTTGTTAGTCAGCTTGTCTCTGGCTTCCATGCCTGAGCATCGAAAGACTGAAGTTGAAGATGACCTGGAGGTCAGATACCACAGCATCCGACCTTCTCCTCTGTCACCGGACTCACCGATGCGCTGAACTTAGGAGAGAGATGTACTTCATATCTGACTCCTCAGGGCCATACCAGTCAGAAATAATATCCAAACAAATAAAATAATTGAAATGAAAACTTGTGTAAGTAGAGTACTGTTATTCATTCGAACAGGAACACCAAGCTTGATTGAAGAGATAGGTGTAGGTAGGTGATTTATTTATTTGTCTTTATTTTTTGTTTCTACTTAGTGTATGGCAGTTTTAATCAAATTTACTTCTAATCTGAATGGTGATTTATCAATAGGCTGTCAGTGCAGTTGAGGTTTGGGGCCTCAGGTTCTGCCACTGGAGGCTTATTTGGTGTCCATAGCCTGCTCCACCCACAGAGTGACTGCAGAGTCCACATCTCTAGGATGAGCAGTCTCATAGCACCGCAAGAGGAGAGTGCAGCCATAAGAGCAGTGATGGGGATGGGCAAGCATGGGAGGCATCCTGCATCGAATGGGATCCAGCCCAAAGTTCAGACCAGGGCGTAATGGGTGGAAACGAGCTGGATTTGGATTGTCCTGGAGAGTCCCAACTCACCTGTTTGTCTGCACTCGTTTAAAAATTCTATCCAAGTTCTTTGGTGGGAAGGGATTAACAGGTGGACAGAAAAAAAGAATCAAAGCTTCTTTGAAGAAATGCAACATCCACACAGACTCCTGGGAATCTCTGGGCCACCACCACTCAATATGGAGAATAAGCACTCTGCATAGTATTGAGAACCTCAAGTACACACATCGGGAACACACAGAGACCTTGAGTAAGCAGTGGGAGGATTGCACCATCTCACAACCTTCTGACCATCTGCCAGTCAAGCATCTCACATTCCATCAGTGGATGAGTTTGTGGTTCCCACATTGGCCTCATTAGCCAGCTAAGAGCCAATAAAACCGGAATGGACACAAGTCACCCTCCATTCTGAGGAAGAAAGTGCAGATGTGGATGTTCAAGCAAACAGGCATCCTCCTCCAATCACACTGCATTCAGCGAGGCATAATGAGGCCTCAAATGGAAAATAACTGTGGCACTGCTCACTGAAATTCCTTGACAGTCTTTGACAGGAGGCAATGCTGGGGGCAGATCCTCACTTTTCAAAGTCCTCAAGGCTTTGTAACGGTTTTTAAATCCAATTGATACTGAGACAGATTTATAAACTAATAAGTGTACCTAAAATAATAAAAATGATGTTAAAAATCTAACAATTTAAAAGTAAGCAAAGTTAGTTAAAAACAAAATAAAATGTTCAAAAATAAAAGCACCTTTTTCCATATAAATAGAGATGTAACATTTACAGAGCAGATTTTTGCTCACCTGCATCACAACTTTTGGCATCAGGTGTGTGTTCTGTGAACTCAGAGAGTGAGGATGAATGAACGGAACAATGGTTCTTTATGATCCATTTTGGGTGGCTCTGAATCTCTAACTTGTGCTTTCAGCATGTAATTTTGTTCCATGGAGCAAAATAAATTAGTAAAATCTACCTTACATGCTGGAATTAAGTAACATGTATTATTATCATAATGGAGATTAAGATATCTGAAATTAGGCATTTCTACAATTCTTTACTAGAGGCAATGCACTTCATTTGGTCTAATATTCAGCGAGCACAACATGGTTAGATGTTTCAGTTTTATTTCTTATTTGTCTTAAAAGGTTCCTTAATTTTATTACTTACAAGGTTGTCTTCATCAGTTGAATCAGTTCTTTATTCTTTTATTTCTCTTGAATTTAGTTCATAAAAAGCAAGTAATGGCTTAGTAGATGTTAATGCAGCAGGTATAATAACAGTACATAATGCAGGAAACGATCCACAATCCTAAAGTTGCCGGTTCTCTCAAATCAGCCTTCTATTTTCTGGGAGCAATAGCTTTGAATATTCAAAGATAGTAATAAAGGTGGTTGACAGATTTTATGTATTTTTCCGTTGATGGTGGCACTCTAGTTCTATTTGTAAGCGTCTGCAGGATTTTGATTCTGTATACCATGTGACAGATTGTGCAAAGAATGGTGTAGAAATAGCTACAGTAGGATGCTATGTCATCTGTGTCATGGTTTACAGATTTTTGCATTTCAATATCAGTCTCCAGAGCCCGCGAGACCAGGTTTTCAGGTCTTATTTCATCGAAAAGGCATTATATAATAGCACAATTTAATTTTAGTAATGGCTAACAGGACAGCTAAGGAAGCTCATCCGAAAGCTTTACAAAGCACACAGGAGTGTTTATATACATTTAAATGCTAAACTGCTCAATATATGCTTGTCACATTTAGTTTTTAACCCCATCCTTTTAGTGCCGGGATTATTCAAATATTTGCGGACGATTCTGTAATTCAAGAAAATCGTTACAATAAATGATACATTTTCTGCAAATATCGAATGTTTCTTTGGGATTTTCTTTTCTCTTCTACCACCCTGTGATAATTGTGAAAATTGAGGACTGAGTAAACTTTAATGAGAGCTGACTTCCAGCAATAACACTCTTCTGGAGGTTATGTTTACCATTGCAGCATGTTAAACAGCCCATGTCTCAGGTATTGAAAAGAAGTTCCTACTTGGGTTAAGAAGCCTTTGAAATCTACAAGCCCATAGTTGTCGCCTGACTTGAAGTTAAAGATGACAATTTTAAAAATAATTAAAGAGCATTTCTCCCCAATATTTTATTGGAAGTTTATCCTATTATATCTTAATATCTGAGAAAACAGGAAAAAGAGGACTGTCTTGTCCTTGGTGTAATTTCAGAGCCAAAGATGTTTTAGATACATTGGCTCTTATCTCCATTTTGTTTTAAGGAATTACCAACTTGGCTCCAGTAGTATTTGTATAAATCACAATGAGTATTTGATGCAAATTAACAATAGACTCCAATTTAGGAACAATTATTCAAAAGTCAAAGAATTCATTAAAATTTTCTGTTAAACAGTCACAGAACAATGACACTAATACAGTTGCAAGTGGATAATTAAACCTATTTATTTCTTTAACTACTAGGAAAGCAAGGTAATTTGTTGAATTATAAATAAGGACACTGATGATACTGAGACAAGGTAAGGTAGAAACTCAAATTTTTAAAATGTTTTTAACATTCATAATGGAAAATTCAGGTATTTATATCCAGGCACCTAAAATTAAAGTCCATCAACAAGATTCAAAATTAAACATGAGAATAGTGAGCAAAGTTGCAGAAACCCTATGTATAAATGAGCGTGTGTGTTTGGGCATTGTTTGTTACTGCAAGAAGCTGTTTTGAACAAGGTAGTGTCAAACCCAAGAGCAGCAACAAGCTTATACTGGGTCTAGGTATCATTTGAAGTTCCCTTCCATCAGTCTATCATAGGCACTGGCCAGAATTCACTGGTATTGTCATTTAATCTTCTCCCCCAGTTGCTGAAGCCAACAAGGAACCTAATACTGTAATTTAGAAAACACTTAAACTCATAGAAACTGTACAATGATGCTTTGGCTATATTTGTAGAATGGTGGCAGCATTTTCTACCAACTGGATATCTGCAGAACAGTTACGGATCTCCAGATGTTCACAGCACTGTTTTGTTGAATTACTTTCCTTTCATTTTAAAATGTTAAAGAATAAGGACACCACTGATACTGAGACCAGATAAGATAGAAATTCAATTTTATCAGATGTTTTTAATGGTCCAAATGAAAACTTTAAGTATTCATATCTAGACACTTAAAATGATATCTCAAATGGGCATAAGCAGCAGAACAAGGTCCCTCATGGTAGGCTGATCCAGAAGATTAAGGTACATGGTATCCATGGTGAGTTGATGGATTGGTTTCAAATTTGATGGCCAGAGAAGACAGCGGGTAGTGTTGGAGGGGTGTTAGTCTGACTGGAGGTCTGTGCATTCCAGGCTACCAGGCAAATAACTTGAGTGCATTTTATAGGTGGCACATTCTATGTTTAGAGTGGTGGATGTGGTGCCATTCCAGCCAGCTGCTTTGTCTTGGTTGGTGTTAAGTTTCTTGGAGCTTGCGTCCATTCAGATCAATGGAGAGTATTTTATCTCTCTCCTCATTTCTGTCTTGGAAATAGTGAAACAATCTTGAGGTATCAGGGAGAGTCACTTATCACATGATACTGACTTGAGGCAGTTTCAGTGGGGATGACACTGTTACCCAAATCCTTTTAACTGAAATTTATTGGCCTTCCAATGTAAGGATATATCCATGACTGAATGTTGAGACTGGACGATCCAAGGTCCAGGACTATGTGCTGAGAAATGCACTGAGGTTTGGCACAGATACCCCATAGGCTCTGTGAAAAGTCACTGTTTAAGGTCATCTCACATTTACACTGTGATGTGGAACCTGTGGGGAAAAAAAGCACTTCGACTGTTGAAAAGTATGTAAAGGAAATAATTTACATCACATGATGTAAGGTACGTAAATACAATGTAGCAGTTTAGTTTGCCATCGAACATACAAAATGAATATAATCTGTCTCATACCTATGAATGTAATATTTAGCAAATTTTATAAATAGAACATTTTTAAAGTGCCATGACATTGATTTGAATTTGTCTTAAATTGTCTATGTAATTTCTTTTTTATTAATTTGTCTTGCCAGTTTTTGTGTCAGACTAACCATCCACACTCATATTATCGAAAGAAGACAATTATTTTCAGCATGCAAAGCTGATGTGACACTCAGAAGAGGGTGACTTATTCATATGAAAATAAGATAAAATTTCAGCACTGGTTCTAGATGTATTGCTAGTAGTGTTCCTTCTACAGACTAATCAAAATAGAAAAATCAGACTAAGCTTGTCATCCTGGTTCCCACAAGCCAATTAAATTACTGAAAAATGACTTTGCTTCAAAAACGTAACCATTATAATCGTGATCTCTTATGCACATGCATTTATGTTCAAGACACAGACATCTTGACATGTATAACAAATGCAAAAGAAAATAAGTAACCATAACACATATCAAGATAAAATATAAATGCGTATTATAATAATTTTAAATATTTTTAAATTATTTCATTAGTTTGGATGGACTATAAGTTTTTAATAGTTTCATCAAGTAGTATAAAAAAACTGAGTTTTACCAGCTATTAATTTCTACCATAGAAACCAATGTGATAATTAACTGATAATTTGTCTTAGAGGTGTTCATTATGGAACCAATATTGGCCAGGACATTGAAGATGATTCCCTTGCCCCTCTTCAAAATAGTGCAATATGATTTTTTTTGTTGTCTTGAAAGGGTCAACTTAATGAATGTGACACCTCCAACTTTACTGCATTTCCTCAGTACTACACTGAAATGTCAGTCTAATTTTTGTGATCAAGTCTTTGCAGTATTGGAATTTAAACTTATTTTGACTCAGTGGCAGGAGTGCTACCAAATGAGCGTGGCTGACACCATGAATAAATGAACAATTATTAAGTGTTGGAGTATCGATTACTTATCCAGCTTTTGACATTTCCTTTGTTCTGATTCTGTATAAAAATGTCATTCTTTATTCTTGAATTGAAGCTATAGCTTCAGAACATTTTCACAGTCTAATTTTACAGCATCAGTTAGATCCACCAATTTATTTTAGTGGATGACAGCCAAAGTAAATAAAATTTAAAAATCTGGGCTGTCAAGTGATTAATGCCACAACTAAACATTTTAATCTTAGTTAATCAGGACTTTAATCACATCATTAATTGATCCACTTGCTATATCCCCTTCATTCAGTGTTATTATTACCGATCATTTTGCTGTTGTTATTATGATCATTATCATTAAATATCAGTTATTCCAATGTTCCTATTTCTGGAAAAGTAAAGTTTAATTAAGTGGAATGTTCAGAAAAGTTTGAGGATTTGTCAGAGTGTGAGATGTGAAAATGGTTTGAGCATAGAAGTGGGCAATAACAAAGGGCACACTTTTAAACACAAGCTTTATTGTCTATTCTTAGTTATATTCTTAGCAAATTCCATTCTTAGCAATAGTCTATCCTCATTCACTGTCTGGCCATTGCTACTGCCCCAAAAGAATTGTACTTAATAACCCCATGGACAGGCATATTCACTATTCCAGCAATACCATTGAACAGCAACCAACTACCAAAAAATAGGGATTACAGGAGGACATGCTAACATTAGATGTACCCAAAAACAAACTGATAACCTAGAGAAACTATGAGCCAAAACTACATTGACAGAAAATGGCAGAAGTAGCAGGCTACAATGCTGAGTAATCCCATAACCAACAGATCAGTTCAAATTCTGCAGCCATATCCCATCTAGAGTGAGAGCAAACAATCAAAACAGTAAACAAGAGGTATGTCCATGAATGGCCCAATCCTCAATAAAGAACATGAACCTCACACCCTCAATAATATTCATGCAAAAAAGGAGCTTCAACATCTGCAACCAGCCTCAGTCAGAAACAAAATAAAACTGGATAATCATTTCAGCTTCTTCTGAAGTCCTTTCACAGAAATCAATCTTCACATAACTACTCGGTGCACATTATGAAGAAAAGCACTAAATATAACAGATGTTGTGGGACACAAAGATTTGTGCTCCAGAACAAGTCATGCCTCTATCCAAGCTGTTACAGTACAACTGCAGCACAGGCAATTACCTGACAAAGTAAAAACTGTCCAGGCAAACCCTGAACACAAAGCATCCAATCTAACTAATTACTATGCCAATTTTTATCATTAACAACGTGTCAGAAGTAATCAACAGCACAATCAAATGACAGTTACCAATAATTCTGCCATGACCACTTGGCTCCAGTCCTTATTACAACCTTGGTCAAAACATGAGCAAAAGGGGTATATTCAGGGGAGAGAGATGACTGCTTGAGAGGCTTTAACTGCGTCAAGAATCCTAGTAAAATTGAGATCAATGGGAATCAAGGAGGGAATCTCTCTGATAATGGCTGAGGTTTTTGGAGGTCCTAGGGTACCTCAGTCCCATCCTTCCTCCCTCCCTTCAACCAATTTTCCTGACCCAAGATTTCATGACAGTTCCCTCAGCCATGTTCAGTTGTTTCATGAATGATTTTTCCATAATACCTGAAGTGAGTAGGCTTGCTGAAGATGGTACGGTTTTATTCACAAGCCATCAAAACAAATAAAATTGTTTTAAATAGCTAATATATATGCAGTAAAAATCGTATTGATATTGTAACACAGGGGCTGGTCACCCAGCATTAAACTAGAGAATCATAGCACTATCACGCTCCACAGTCAGATTAATTCAGCCCATTGATACTCAGCATTTTAAATAAAATTGATGTTGTTATTAAGATAGACTGGTCTGAGCCTGTTCACCATAAAAGATTTTCTGTTAAATTTTAATACAATACCTAACATTTGGTATAATTAATGATATTCAGATTCGTTATTTTTAAAGCATCTGATGTTCCCAATGAGAGACTTCATGCACATCTAATTCCCTGAATGATTTACATCGAATTACATTTCCTCCCCTCCCTCCCTCCCCTAAAAATAAAGTTTGTTCTGTCACTCCATGTGTTTCATTAAGGTCAAACAATTATGTGTTTTCACAATAGTTTTATGGGGATTAAAAGTCAGCTTTTAAGAGAGGCATTATAAAGAATAGAAAGAAGCAAGGATTGCTGGTGGCGGAGGAAATTTAATGTGTACTTTAAAATGGTTAGAAATCATTATAAAATGTCTTAAATTAGATTGTAAAAGAAAATAGATAGAACTCGAACAGAAATTATCTCATTAAAAAGCCAATGAAACAGAAAATTATAAAAGCATATGGAAAGGGGAAGTGAAATTATCATTGGTACCACCACTTGAAATTCTGATATCAATACAAGCATGATAGTCCAAACATTCCTCTCTCCTGTAAATTCTACAAGAAGGCAAAGAGAATAAAGAATAGATTTATAGTTGCCTAACCTCATTTATAAATTGTTGAGTATATGTCTCACTTTTTCCTGATATTATTTTAGTAAGATCCAGTTATTATCTAAAGGGCATTTAATGGCTGGTTTACGCTAATGAGTGCACCAAGCCTGTTAAGAAGATTCAAGGGATATGGTTCTGGTTTCCTAGGTAACGAGCTGACATTAACCGTTTGAAGTTATATTCAGATTTCTATGGCCTTTGATAAAACATCTCAATGCATGTGGCAGTAACATGTTTTGCTATTTTCCAGACATTTTTGAATATTTCAATGAAGGATGACAAAATGAGAAAAGAGAAGCCAAACAAGTATAATCAAAATCGCTGCAATGTTCTTTTTGCTGTCATAAGGCCATCTAATGTTCAGTTAAGAACATGAATTAATAGACATATCACTCATATCACTTTTTCCCTCAGACTACAAAGATGAGGCTGGCTACAAGAATTATAGAGAAAAACGGTGCCCTAATGAGATGATTAGTGTGCTAGATGTGAAATATTTCAAGTTTCCTGAGAAGTGTTAACTACTATTTTGTGAAGTTTCTGTTGATAGTTTCTGAACTTGTTTTACATTAAAGTGTGCCTCAATATTCCATAATAACATTATATAACCTTGTTATGGAGTGAATTATGGTTAGGGGGAATTTTTTACCTGATCCAAGGCAGCGATTATGGAATTGTAAAGGTTAGGTCTATGTCCATTAAACCTGAGGTACTGTTATTGAAAAGTGTAACATTCTGAGTGGTTTTACAGGGTAGCTGCTGGAAGTATATTTGTCCCTTGGCAGGGAAGTGAGAATTAGGATAAAATGTTTTTTATTTCTAATTTCTAATTTCTATTTCTAATTTAAATCCCTCAATGATGATGAATATTTGGAATTCAATCTCAGAGGACCATGGAAACTGAAAGAGAGAGACTTTTAAACCAAATGGGAATCAGGGCGTATGCCAATTGGGCAGGAACATGGAGTTGAGACCAAAGAATGGCCATGGAAAGACAGAGCAGGCTCAAGAAGCCTTCTAGTCTACTCCTCCTCCTATTTCTGATGTTCTAAGATTGCAAGCAAATAATTTTTTTATCGAGCTGACTGAAACAGTGAACAGGGTGAATATGTGCGTTTATTACCTATACCACTTTTGAGAAGCCATTAGATCAAAATTTCGCAGAAGAGCCTGTTAGTAAAGTTGAAAGGAATTGGAGGCAAAACTCTTCCATGTGTACACTCATAAATCTTTGAGTGGTGAGGTTCTTAATTAATATCTGTCTCGTTGATAAGGAAATCTTTATCTTCACTGAAGGTATCGATATTTGATTAGTACAAGTTTGGATTTTATTTGAACATTTATTTTCACAAAATAGTATTAGAATAAAATAGTAACTTTTCTTTGGGAAGTTTTTACAACACATTTCTTCAATGTATTTTCAATTACACAATTGTTACCACAGTCAACATTCAATTCAAATTCACATTTTACATTTACTATGCAAACCAGGCTCTTAATTTTGTGTTGATCTTTTATCATGAGAATGTGCAGGAGAAACTTTCTTCATTGCAGTTCATTTTAATCCTCAGTTGCCTTTTCAGTGAACGCTGAAGATTTGGCTTCTGTTATTTCTCACAATACAGTGATTTGACTTGGTGTGTGTTTTTCCTCTACCTGTCTTTAACCTAACACCTACTGGCTTTCAGCAATACTTAATTAAATGGTCTGAATCCAAGTAGATCTGATATTCAACCACCTTAAAAACTTAACTCCAGATGATTTTATTTTTATTATATTTCCCAAATGAATGAAGGAAGCTTAACAAGTGACTAGCACACGACTGCCAATAAATTAATGCTTTTCTAATGCACGTACAAATTAGAATGTAGTGAAAAATGCTAAATAGAAGGTGAAGTCTTTGTTTGCTGTTTGATCAAAGCAGTTAGATCAAAGGCAATGGATCCTGTAGTGATAATAAAAGCATAAAACTACTGTTGATTAATAAATGATTCATAGACCACACGGAATTCAAAAAACTTTCAGTGAAACCTTTAATTTAAAGATAAATGATAACAAACAGCTGGAATTAGGACAGCTACAATCAGTTAAATTAAAAGTTTGATTCAAATCTCTTAATGTGTACAGTAAAACTCTGATAATGTGGCACCCTGGGGACTGAGGTAGTGCTGGACTAGCAGATTTTCCAGTCTATTGCATGTTATTGTTATTAGTACCAAAACATACTTTTATTTCACTTTTTTTAACATGTTACAAAGTAGTATAATAAAATTTCCAGTAAACCCAGTGTGTTTAAACAGTCAACATTTTGGGTCAAGACCCTTCATCAGGAAGAAGGGTACTGATGAAGGGTCTTGACCTGAAACATAGGCTGTTTATTTCCCTCCATTGATGCTGCCTGATCTGCTGAGTTCCTCCAGCATTTTGTGTGTATTGCTCCAGATTCCAGCATCTACAGAATCTCTTGTGTCTACATTCCTAACCCCTGGTGCTTCTCATCCCAACCCTGACTCCAGACACCCACAGTCTGGACTCTGGCCCAGGCTGCACTTTGAACCCCTGGCTGCAGCTGCACACCTCACTTGCTATCTTCCCACCAGCTCACATTCTGGACAATGAGAGAGCCAAATGCCAGACCATCAGTGTTTCTGAACAATTGGATGCCAGGTTAATGGAGTTTTACGGTAAATGCTTTTAATCTTCTTTATCTTAATTAACTCTTAACTCAATTTACTGTAAATGGTGACAAATGTGTGGAAGATACAAATCTAATCTATGGCACAGTGGTAGTTCTTTCATCCCTGAGTTGGAGATTTGTCTGTGTACATAATTGAGGTTGGACGGCCTCTATCCTGCTGTTTTTAGACTGTTGAACAGTCCCCTACTATGATAAGACATATTCTTGACCTCACAATCTACCTCATTATGGCCTTGCACCTTATTGTCTGCCTGCACTGCACTTTCTCTGTAACTGTAACACTTTATTCTGCATTCCATTATTGTTTTCCCTTGTACTGCCTCAACGCACTGATATGATGATCTGTATGGATGGCATGCAAAACAATAGTGTTTCACTGTACCTTGGTACATGTGACAATAATAAACCAATTTACCAATTTATCAATTTTACATCCCCTTAGCTGCCTGGGAACGGGCAGAATTGGAACAGAAGTAAGTTATACTCAACCACAAAGTACCACTGAAGGAAAAGGATTCAGTACAGCTCTGAACACTACTAGATGTCATACCTTTTAGACGTAAAACCAAGGCCTAAACTACCTTTTCAGATAGACTTTAAAAAAAATCAGATGACACCATTTTGAAAAAAGGGGGAATTTTCAATCATCATCCAGGCCAACATTTATTTCTCAACCAACAGCTCTAATCAGATTATTGACTGTGAGTAAATTGTTGCTTTTCCTACAATTTAACCAAAGTTAAACATCAAAAGTTGTTCAATTGCTTCTGAAAGATATTCTATTACTTCTCATTTACAGTAATGTAATAACAGGAAAAAAATCCATACAATAGATTTAAGACAATTGTTTCAGAATTAGTTGCTTTTTCTTTATATTTTATTAATGTTTCCATTAACCTCAGTGAATAAAAGAATACACTGATCTCTGGAGGCTGAGGAATGCAGGATTGTAACTCCACCCCCCCAGCAGAAACTGACTGGAGGGCTGATATCATTAGAGTCCAATTTCAACTTAAAGTGAGCCTTTGGTGAGGAAATTGTTGTGTTGTCCCACCAAACTGAAACTGATCAGAGGGGAACCAACATGTTGATTGCAGAAGCTCTGCGTTTAACTTTCCTTTCCATGGCCAAGAGAGGAACAAACATTTTTCTAGATCCCAGAAAGAGTTCCTAGGTCTCTTTCTTCCCCCCTAGACTTTCCACACTTTATTCTCCATCTCCATTTTCTACATTTACCCTGCACATTAATGGATGGCTAGGGGCCACCTGATGTTATCAGTTGTTTTCAACCTGGAAGAGCAGAAAAGTTGGCAAAATGTCAATGATACCCTGTAAGTAAGTTTCCACAAGTTGCATAAATCCATAAAGCTGTAGATACCTCTTCTTTTACAATATTTTTATTGAATCCATGAAAAAAGAGTACATGCATCAAGAAAGAGAATAAAAATACTACTGAGTACATTGTATTAAATCACACTTAGATTACAATACTCTAAATTAATAGCCACATATAGAAGTTAGTTAATAAAGGGAAAAAAATTGAAATATTTAATTATAAAAAAAAACTACTCCCACTACCAAAACCTGAAGCTGTTAGATGGAAAAAAAAACAAGGAAAAACCTTTAAAACGTAACCGTGTCAGCCAATATCTGCATTTTAGTCCCCAAATCAGAGATTTTGAAAATAGTTCAAAAAAGGTCCCCACAGGGTTTGAAAGTCTAGGTTAGATTCAAAAACTGAACAGCGAATCTTCTCTAGATTCAAGTATGACATACCATCCCGTAACCACTGAGCATGAGTAGGCAGAGTAACTTCCTTCCATTTAAGCAATACAGCTCTCCTGGCTATAAGAGAAATAAAAGCCAGAATATGTAAATCAGAAGCCTTCAAAGTTATATCTTTTTCTCCAACAATCCCAAATAGTGCAGTCAAAGGATTAAGTTTAAAATTTATTTTGAAAAGTACAGAAAAAGTATGAAGGACCTCTGTCCAATATTTTTTAAGACCTCCTCTAAAACAACTTTGAGACTGTCAAAATTTGATTTGGTTTTGTAAGCATCCAAAACTTGGTCCTTCAAGTCTGAAGAAAGTACAGAACAATGAAATGAAAATACACTTATCCACTGGTGAGCAGAATCAATTTCAATGACATTTGTAGAGTTCCCCACTGTTATAAAAAACATAGGGTACTTTTTACTGTCAGTCTAAGAATAAATGCCATGCATGCGCTTGTCAGATAGACGGATGCTTTGATTTCTGTACCTGTTGTGGATTTGTGAGCTTGATGAAAGGTGATCATGTCTGAGTGTATGTAATTTAAATATTGCCTGAATCTGGTGTCAGTGACTACTGACTGCAGGCACACTGTTTGAAAGTAATGAATAATAGAGCAAAGAATTTCAACAAGAACATTTATGGATTTTTTTAGGTCATTAACTCGTATTATTTCACTATTTAAAAAAACTGGATGTTCTAGATATTCAACTTTCTTCAAAAATAAGATGAATATTTGTCCCATATTAAACACTGAGTGCTTAAGATGAACCAACATTTAAAATAAATTAGGAAATGTTTGTTTATACCCTGATGAGGAGTGATTGGCAAGGAACATTGATTCTGTTTCTTTCTCCACACATGCAGCCTGAGCTGCTCAGGATTTCCGGCATTTGTTTTTATTTCAGATTTCCAACATCTGCAGATTTTTGATTTCTAACAGAGATAAGCAATGGTGTATTTACATTGTCCAATGTTAAAGGTTCAGGAAATGGCATGGTACTGGATGAAAATCTAGTGAAATCAATCCAGTTAAATTGAAGGAAAATAACACTTTATATAAAAAAATGTGGAAAGGATTCAGAAATGTCACAAATAACAATACACACACACACACACAGAGTAATTTATTTATTTATTTGTTTATAATAGAAGTATAATTATAATAAAAGTAGCCACCTTTTCTCATCCTTTTGACCTCTCTCTGGACCCAGAAGGTTTGATATCAAACACTGCATACTTAACATATTTCTGGGAAATGAATTTATTGTTCTGAGTTGGCAAATACTTCACCTAAATCAGAGGATTAAACTTTGAATAAGCAAAATGTTTCATGCATATATGCCCTACCAATGATGAATTAACTAACCTTACAGTAACTAGAAAACAATGCTCTTTGTCTGCATATCTTTTATGTTCAAGTTTCACTTTCAATTTTCCTAAACCTCTTCTCCTTTCATCACTTAACTTCTCCTGACACCTTCATTAAAAACTGCTGTCCTGACACTGACAGCCTCAATTTTTCCCCTGCACTCAATCACCCTCATCAATCTCCCTCCATACTTGCAGTGATTTGCTCTGGACAACTTTATTGAGACTTGTAACAAACTCCAGGACACCAGGGAGAATACTCTTGTTCTTCTTCAAATAGTGACATGGGGTTTTCACATTCACTGAACAGAGTAAAACTGGCTTCTGTTTGTACCTCACACTAATGTTGGTCGGCTGCAATATCAGGAAAAAACTCTCCTTTTTAAAATAATTATTTGCCATTGGCACTTTTATAGCTACTTGAATAGTGATGAACCATTACAACTAAAATATTAACCAGTCTGTTCTCCACAGATGCTGCTGGACCTGCTGGCTGTTTCCAGTAATTACAGCATTCAAAAGTGATGAGCTGATCTTTTAATATTGCAGCTGGTAATTCCTTGCAGTATGTAAATTGACAACTGCGTTTTTTTCATACATTAACAATGACCACATTTAAAAAGAAGTAATTTAGAAGACTTATTTTGAAACATGAGAAAGCATCATAAGAATGGAAAGCATAACTCTCAGAAAATGGCCAGTTGCTCTCTGTGACCGGTGAAATGAAGTCAGAAAGTAGAAAGTAATTAAGACTCAGAAGTTGTAACAAATCTAAAAACAATTAAAATGGGGAGGGGCGGAAAGAATGGCTTTGCTGTGGCAATTTGTATGAGGTCCTAAAGCCAATATATTCTAGGGCTTCAATGCATGCTTTCCGACTTATAGTAGAGAAGGTGGAGGAAATGAGTTGTGGACTAGAATGGAAAGGGGATCACAGAATTGTTGAGACTTTGGAGGGTGGAGGGAGAGAGGATATTGGTGGGAAAATCCAGTAGTCCACAATAAGAGGTTGGATGAAGATCTGGGTATGGACACTATAAGGCTGATGGGTTGTGGAGATGAGTGGTAGAGGGGTTGGGGAGAGGCTTGACCATGAGGTTTATTGGGGAAGGGGATGATTAGATTGACAGGTGTAACCAGTCCAGTGGTCCAGAGGGTCAATTGAAGAGATGATCAAAGAGGGAGGACATTCCACTTGGAGGCATGTTTGAGAGGAAGATCTGGGAGAAAATCGGATGGTAGATCAGTAACAATTGGCAGTGGACTTGGTCAAGAGGATAATCAAGTGGGCCTAAGGACTCTGGTAATGAGGGGGAGGGTGGGAGAAATCAGTTACAATGAACACCAAAGAAAGGTACTTACCTCGAAAACAATGGCTGAAAATCAAAAAGCTGCAGATACTGGAAATCTGAAATAATAGTAGTAAATTCTGCGATCACTTAGCGGGTCAGGCAGAAGCTGCAGAAGGAGGAACAGGGTTAATTTTTAAGGCTGAAGACCCTTTGTTGAAACTGGGAAAGAGAGTAAACAAGTTTGCTTTAAGTTGCAAAGAGGGTAGGTGAAAGCTGGAAAGGACAAAGAGACTATCTTTGATAATGCAAGCCCAGGATTTCCTTAATGATTTGGCAAATTCAGGAAGACTCCAAAGTGCTTAGACAAAAGGTGAAGTGCTGTTCCTCCAGCGTACATCGAGGTTTGTTAGAAAAGTGCAGAAGGACACAGGCAGATAGGTTAGAGTGGCAGTGGATGGCAAATTAAACTGACAGACAACCTGGAAGCTCAGTGTTGCCCAGTGGACCAAATGCAACTGACCAAAGTAATCGTCCAGTCTGCATTTGATTTCTCTGATGTAGGGGAGACCATAGAGTGGGCATCGAACACAGTCCACTTGATCGGAAGAAGTATAAATAAATCACTACTTAACCAGAAAATATTTTTTTTGTTCCTGGATGGGGGGGTGGGGGGGAAATTCAGGTGTTGCACCTCTTGTCATTGCATGGGAAATAGCCATGAGGAGAGTAGTAATAGTTGGAGATAGAAGAGCAGACTAGGGAGTTACAATTTACAATTTAGATGAGTTGCCGACAAGGGCTTTTTCATCTATGGTGGAGGGGAAGCCATGGTTCTGAAAGGAAGAAGTCATTTCAGAGGCACTTGTGTGAAAAGTTATGTCATTAGTAAAGATAAAACAGAGACAGAAAGTGAGTAGTGTCCTTACAGGAGGCAGGACGGGAAGAAGTAAAGTTGAGGTAACTGTGGCAATCTATGGGCTTGAGATGGAGGTGGATTACTTAGACACAGAAGCAATCGAGATAAGATTGGTCTTTTTAAGTATTCCCAAAGCAATCTTCAATGTTTGTTAGTAACAACAAAATAAGTATCCAATTTGAAGTCTCGGGCATGACATGTGAACGGAGGACCTGAAAGTAATTTCAGGAAGTGCACTAGCATTTAGTTTCCTAAAGATAATCAGTTTGTCTTAAATCTTCTGTCACAAAGCACACACAAATATTGTGATACATTATAGAATTTCTGGGCTGGGGTGTATCCAGGTACCAGTCAGTCAGCTGTAACAATTTTGTGATTAAATTACTTACACAGAATTTATCAGAGCCTGGATATTTCAGATTATGCAATTGATAGTGAGCATGAATATAAATGATTCAATACATGTAAAAGTTTAAAACAAAATAACTTAATAAATATGTGTGTATTATGTGAAGCCAACAAGTGTCAACTAATGTTCTGGCTGAAATGGTCCAAAGATTGGATTTCTTCCGCAAAAATCCTATAAATAATCTGCCAGACCATGTCATTAAAATGATTTATATTAATATTAAAATAGAAAGTCTTGGGATTTTGATAAAGTGTTCCATAAATCTAATTTCTTGTTTAATTAATAAAACTTAATTTAATTAAATTCAATCTGCTTGGTATCTGCCTTACAACAATGAATTTGCTTCCACCATCCTCTCAGGCAGAGCATTCCAGGTCATACTAATTCATGAAGAGAATTCTCTTCATTTAAGCTCTATTATTTTGTCATTTCATGTTGTTGAAACTATTTAATTTTCATCTTCTCCTTTGATTAAAGATATCCAAGTCTTTCAGAATTTTTAACTATTTTATCTAAAATCATCCCTCTCATATTTCAATTAACTGCACATTTACATTTCAGTTAGGTTTTACCAGAGCTAGAATTACAATGACACACTCCTTACCCAGGCTCCAATTGAAGGAAAGCTATTTGATAAGAGCATTGTTTGCTATATATTTTGCAGCTAGATGAGAGAAGATCTGAGAAATAGGTGCAGGAGAGGTTACCTGCTGTAACCCTTATGAAAATGTGTACCATGCTACCGAAAATGTATCTTGGGCTCTCCAAGATACATTCAATTTAAATTATGTTGTGCCCTACTCCACACCAATGTTACCATTACCACCGTTTTCCCCCAGTGCACCCCCCCCCCCCACACACACACACACACACACCACCACCACCACCATCAAATTAACACATTGCAATTATCATATTTTCTTGATTTTATACATCAGTTCAGATTTTAGGGTTGAATTTTGGATGGTACTAAAACTCCATTGCTTGTACTATCTAAAATTCAATCTGAAAATGCCAGCAGTATTTTTGTCCACCATCTTGCTTTAAAATCTGCAAGAGTTGATTTATGTTTCTGGTGTTCTTCCATCAGTAGGTGCACTCTATCTGATTAGATAACACTTACAGAGTATAGCTTATTTCTATAATAGTTAATGCTACATTTGACTGGATGACTGTTTTGAGATGTACCTGTAATATATCCAGATGCGTATAGTCAGCAAAGTCTCTTCCAAGAAATAAAGAACTCCACATTTACATAGTTTATGTATTTGGCTTGATACATATCACTTCTTGATATTATGATATATTAGTGCTTCTTGATAAAAAAAATTGCATGTGAAACAAAATATGACAAGTCCTTGTTGAAAATTCTTGAGCTTCCAATGTAAAAAGATAAAGTAGCCATCTCGCCTTTTTCTGATCTTATTCCCATCAAAGCTGAAGGTGTTTCCAATACATACAAAGTTATCCCACCATTCTGGTACCTGTTTACACTCTCAGATGGTCATAGTCTCTGATGCCCTGAACCACCCCATCGTCTTTTCCAGTGGGATATCATGGTGTTAAAATTGTTGGAGCTTTATCTTGGTACACACCTATCTTAAATCACAGCTGGTCACACCTTTGTTGCCCTGATCCTTTCTGTGAGTATTGTGAATGTGAGCAGTGTTTAGCTTGTATTCTGCCCCATGTCAGAATGGGTGGCACTTTCTGGGGGATAGCCATCATTATGCCCAACAACATTCCAGAATTTTCTCACCAGGACAACTCTGTTTCTGGTATTATGCTATGTTGGGCAATTCAACCACAAGGACGCCTGCTAATACAATTAAAACTATTGAAGCTTCAAACTCCCACCACTCTTGTAACCTACTGCTCTTCCCTTTAACAGACAAATAAATACTTGAAAGATTTTCCTTGGTCTACATGGAGTTGCATCCCTCAAACTTACATTCCCCTTGCCAATTTGTGCATCTCAACAAATACATTAAGCTTTAATAATAAAACAATATCGTAGTAGTTTATTCACAAAGACTGAGATCTCAAACTATGCACATATAATGTTTGCCAGCTGAATATAATACAGAGAATGAAGAAATACTCAGCAAGGTAATTCAAGAGAAGAAGAAATTCCTTTCTTCAATTCTCTTAGTTAGAGATACACTGACCAATTTATTTATATCTTGAAAAGCAATAGATGCGTCCTTTGCAGAGGTGGTAAAAATTAAAGGAACGTTTTAATCATACTTGTAAAAGTAATAAAAATCAATAAATGGGGACACAAGAGACTGCAGATGCTGGGATCTGGAGCAACAAATAGTCTGCTGGAGGAACTCAGTGGGTTGAGCAGCATTTGTGGAGGGAAATGAACAGAAAAAAATAAGTTTGGAAAACAAATTCAAAAGCATATGGATCCATAAACATATTATGGCATTGAAGAATTTCTTGTTACATTGAATGTGAGAATATTTCTTAACAGAGCTCTGGGAGAAGGGCTGGTTTGCAGATTGATCGATGAGAAGATTCAGTCTAAATTACACAGTGCGTCTGAGTTACTTTTCAGAAAGCCTGTCAGTTGGGGACCTCAATGGAAATGGGAGCAGTTTCACATGGTTTATTGTTTAAACCAGTACAGCCCTGGAGTCATACAGTCATAGTAAAAGAAATATCCTGCACAACTTAATTTGTGGGAGAAGAAGTGACAATAACCCAGAATATAAATGCAAATTCAAAACAGCCAAGGGTGAAAGGCCAACTAAAGGGTCATATTGCAGCACCTTGTAAGTCAAAGAACAGACCAAAATGGAAGTTAGATGTTCTGGTTACACTTCATTCTATGACAGTTAGTATGAGTAATGAAGAAGCTGCCACATACATTATGCATGTTGTAGGTAAGTAAAATGAAAACCAAGTGAATGAGGATTTAAGACACAAGTTTTAATCAACATCGAGCACATGAAGTTGTAGATTGATAGTACAATAGACAGCTCCATTATAACCTAAGATTCCAACAAAAGTATTTCAGCTTTATACATATCGGTCCAATTGAATATATATCTCCAAATAACTGCAATGAATGATGAATACCAATGTGTAATGCTACCTGTTGTAAGATAAGGTAAGATAAAATATCTTTATTGGTCACATGTACATCGAAACACACAGCGAAATGCATCTTTTGCGTAAAGTGTTCTGGGGGCAACCCACAAATGTCGCCACGCTTCCGGTGCCAACATAGCACGCCCACAACTTCCTAACCTGTACATTTTTGGAGTGTGGGAGGAAACCAGAACATCCGGAGGAAACCCACGCAGACACAGAGAGAACGTACAAACTCCTTACAGACAGTGGCCAGAATTGAACCCGGATCGCTGGCACTGTAATAGCATTACACTAACCACTACACTACTGTGCCTGCCATAGTAGAAGAGTACAGTAATAATCCTACCTTAGTGGGCAAGGATATTGGATACATCAACTGAGTGAATGAAGAAATGTGTCCTGCTCAGAAAAGGCAGGTTGCATCTGGATGTTATGAGTATATCTCCATAACTGTTCAGTAGAACATCCAGATAAGATTCATAAGGCCCACATTCCCATTAAACCAGATGTAAAACCTAACTATCACAAGTCACAAGTGGTTCCTTATATACAAAAAGCTCAAGTTGGACAGGAATTGGATAAACTGGAAAAGAATGGGCTTTGGTGAAGGTAGTGATACCACAAAACAATGTGGGTCTGTGGTGATTATAAGGTCAAGCTCAACCAAGTTGTGAATGATGAGTAATATCTACTTCCAACATCAAAGTCAAAGTCAAAGTTGAGTTTATTGTAATATGCACAAGTACATGTATGCATAGGCGTAATGAAAAACTTACTTGCAGTAGCATCACAGGCACATAGCAACAGATACACAACATTCACAAGAAAACCAAAAATTAAACATAAATTATGCACAATTTTTAAAGAAAGAACACAAAACAAAAAAAAACTAAGTTCATTGTAATGCAAAGTGGTCGAGTGTGTTGGGTCCTCTAGTGTTGCTGGTGATACGTTGATAATAGTTAGGCAGAAACTTCAAGCTAGTCTAATTAAAGTCTCCTGCCACGATGTGACAAGCATTGGGTACAACGCTTCAATCTTGTTGATTACGGCACTCTGTTCCTCAAGTGTTAGTTTGATGCCTGCACGAAGTGAGATGTAGGCTGCAGTCAGGAAGATGGTGGAGAACTCTCTGAAACGGGACAAGATCGCCACGTTCATAAATCACGAGTTTATCATAATACAGGTGCTGCCACCTTTTCCCTTACCCAACACTGCCGTATGGTCCATACAGTGGATCGAAAAACCCTCAGACTTGGAGCACCCTGTCAGGAGAGTTGGTGGTAAGCCATGTCTCTGTACACAGTAGTTCCTTATGCCCCTCAGATAAAGCTGTTTGGTTTTCTATCTTGCTCTCCAGTGATTGCACATTGGCCAAAAGGATGCTAGGGAGGGGGGGCTCTCAAGCAACTATGCTTCAACCTTACCTGAAGTCCTCCCAAGCGACCACGTTTTCCGGCACAATGGAGGCCTCCCCGATATTTCCACTTGCTGTGCTTGCCTTCTGGGTGATCTGTTCCACCAAGTCCGTTGGCTCTGTCTAAGGTTCGTATATCATACGAACTACAAGCAGAACCAGCTGGAACAAAAAATATTTACAAAATTGGATCTGTCTTATGCAAATGTGCAAATCAAAACTGACAACAATACACAACAATACTTAACTGTCAATACACACAAGGTACTTCATTCCTACACCAAGATCATTTGTGGTGTTAAGTCATCATTTAAAATTTTCCAAATCACCATGAACAAAGTTGAACAAGAAATGGACCACTGTTAATGTAATTATGAATACACTTAACTAGCTCTGTATACTGAAAATCCAAGCAGAGATGTTGGTATAGTTACACAGAAATAATGTGAAATAAAAGAGCAACAGGAGTGCCTTAGGAGCAAGTCAAGTGGTTTGTCTGGGATAAAGAGTAAAAGCACATGGTTTTCAGCTTATAAATGAGAAAGTGCTAGCCATTATAAATTCTCACATTAAAACTGATAGTTTTAACACAAAGATATTAACAGAATTACATACAGAATAGTGCTAATGAACGTATGAGGATGCATTTTTCTATATTAGCCAGAGAAGAGATGAGCAGCCAATGTACAATGTGCCAGCAGTGGAAACACCAGTGCAAGTGTGGACATGACCAAAGATACATTTTTAATGGGTGCATATAGATTTCTGTGAAAAGGGACTGGCAACTTTCTTGATCTCATTGATTGTCATTCCAAATGGGCAGAGGTTAAGTGCACAGGAACCTCTATTACATGTAATGTACATTAGATAAACCTTTGCATATCACATACAAGAGGAAATAATTTCTGGTAATGGACCACAGTTTTGCTCATAGCAATCTAGGATTTTGTGAACAAAAATGGTATCAAACACACCTTGGCATTCCTTTACCACCTGGATCCCAATGGAGCAGCTGAACCTTCAATCACAACAGTCAAAAATGTTGCAAAGAAGCACCCCATCCAAGGAATCTCATGTGATTGTATGGGAGTACAAATTTCCCAGTGAAATATTGAACTACTCACAAAATACCACAGGGTATACACCAGAAGAGCTTCCAATGAAAGGAATGGCAAAGTATGAGGCTGAATTTAGTACAACTGACAGAGTGAAAGAGAAACAAGAGTTTCAAAAATGCTATTTCAAAGCAGGTTCCCAAAAGGGAAAATTTTTGTCCTTGCTTTGAAAGCTGCTAATAAAATGAAGATAGGCAAATGGGAAATTGGGATAGGTTGTAGCTATTTGTGGTTTCAAGTGTACCTTGTCCACATAATTGGTGATATAGAATTGTATACTTGGTTCAAAGCAAAGATGGATGTAGCCAGGTCAGAACAGAATTGCACTTAAATTATGCATCAAATTGTGTCTCATTACCCGGAACAGATTCCATGACAACACTCCATTTATCAGAATCCTTAGAAAGATCAAAATCTGTAACAACACCATTTCAGACCACAAAATACTCAAGAAAATGAGTCTGCTGAACACAGTTGTTCAGGTAGGTTTGGAAATGAGATTGCTTGTTCTGTGGCAGAGGAGAGGTGGAGAAGAGTTTAGAATTTTGAAAAGATTGAGAATTTTGAGAAGATTAACTAGAATTCCTAATCCAGTGGTAAAACTAAATCTATAGTTTAATGGTCAATTTGAAAACAAAATATAAATATTTTTTAGATGGGAGCAGAGTATGTTCAATTGGATAACAATAAAACTGTATTTCCATTCATGAAATTTGATTGGATGCAGTTATGTGATACCTGAAAACAAAATGCTGTATATGCTGGAAATTTGATACAAAAACAGAAAATATTGTTAACATCCATGGGAAGAGAGAGAATATTAATGTTTCAATGTACAATCAGATCAGTTTCTCCTAGAATCTGGTGAACTCCATATTAATGTTGTTTGAGTGTTCAGCCTTTGTAAGCAAACCACCAACCCCCTCCCTACCCATCCCATCAGGAACAGTTTCCATTCCCTGGTGATGTCCTCTGAAGCCCCTTCAATGTCTTCCCACCACAGTTGCCCAATCATCTTCTTCCTTGTCTCCCTAATTTTCTACATGCTCCCTTGAACTCTTCTCCAACATTACTTTCCACACCACTCCTGAACTATGTAGCTCCACTCCAATTTCTCCAGTCACCTCCCAATCAGCATCCAGCATCAATCTCTTCCACAGACTGCCCGATCATTTCCCCCAGTAACCTCCCCTGATACTCTCTGATCTTCTCAATTTTACCCTCTAATCATCACATTCCCACATTGCAGTCCAGACTTTCAGCTCACGATTTCTTCCCAACAACTACATCTGCACTGGTTTCCAGAACACACCTTGCAATCTTTTCCTAACCTCCCAGTCTTTCCCCAATCTTTCCTCACTCCACAGTTCTCCACCACTCACCCCGAGTCTTCTCCACCAATTCTCTCTTTACCACCAACCAAAATGCTGCACACTACCCTTTCTGCAATCTCCACTGTCCAGCACAGTGGAAGATCACAGGGATAAGGACACTATGTGCATCTGTTAGTCCAAGTCAAAGTTCTAGCACACACACCACTATGATATCATACATGGTAACATATTTAAGCGTCAATGTTTCACCCCAAACTATGATTGCTAAGACTGACAATGGATATTCTATTGGTATTGAAGATTTTCTAGCCCAATGAACACCTTTAAATTGAATGCCCAGCACAACTGTGATATTGGTTGTCATTGCAAAGCACCTTCAACTGACATGACACAAAGCCCAAAGACCATCAATAAAATTCAAAGTATGGAATGTCATTAACAATCATAGCACAAAGAGTTTTTTTTTAAATCAAAGCAGATGAACATGCAAAAAGACCGGATGGAATTCAAAGTAAACATGAAAATGAAGTCCAAAGCATAAAGTACCATCTTTAAACTCTAATACCATGATTCAATGTAATCAGAACTTTGAACAGCAAGTATCTAGCTGACGTAATTCCCAAAATTTACTCTTGGCATATTTACCCCAGTAAGTACACAGAATGTACCAGGTGAGTTAATGTCAAAAATAAACAAGGTACAATTGTAAATCAAAATTCCCTGAAAGCTGAGTAGGTTATTGATGACGTAGGAATTGTGAACCTGACTGACCTGGCAGACTCCACATTCAATCATTGATATACAATGAATTAAACCAATCCCATCTGGTATGGTGGCAAGAATGGTAAGTTCCTCTCAGTACTGTCAGATTGCAGAGGGCAAACATCAGCAGGAATTTTCCAACTGAGAGTTACTCAGTTACTCTTGATGGAACTACATCTGCGTGAATATGAAAGAACAAAATCAAGTTCAGAGCGGCATCACACACTTGGATCCCTGCCTGCACTGGTCTGAACATTGCAAAGGGCGGTTCCAGAGCATGCATCTTCTGATAGGCTTAAAATGTTATACTAGAATTGTGTATGTCAAATAGTTTTAGAGCACTTCCAAAAATTGAATTTATTAACTAAAAACTCTGTCAAAAGAAATGTTACTCTGGAAGCTAGAATTCCAGAAATAGCAAACCAATCTGGTTATCATTTCCAAGGCAAAAGAAATGGGCCATTTATTCCACCAAACATACGCAATGCAACTTCTTCAATCTTGAACTTAGACAGACAAATATGGTACTTATATAATAATCTCAAAACTAATTATTTTTGTTATTGCAGTAAGATTTAGAAAACTATCAATATTTAATTTAATTTAATTTAATCACTGTTGTGTGAAATCGTTCTTTTAACTGTCTTAATGATCAAGGACTCTGGACTGGAGCTTTGTAGACCAAAACTAGTTTAATCACAAAGGCAAACGCGGGACAGAATGGATGGGAACAGACACACGCTCACTCACGCACAGGAGGGGAAGTGCAACTGGGGTAAAATACACTCACACACACTAATACACACAAGCACACAGTAACAATGTACAACTTCAGGATATAACACTTCAATGCCCGTCCCACACTAGCATTGGCCCTTAATGCTCCCTGAGTCTGAGTGAAATGCTCCCTGACCATGTGGTGATGCACTCTTACCAATGATCTCTGCAGTGTTGTCTCACTACTCCTGGGGCCGTCGAAAGAGACAGGGCTAGGGGAGGCAGCCCTTTTTATGGTGCTAGGAGGCTGAGTGGAGCCTCACTGTTGTGGTTTGAATGAGCCAATAGTGTGGAAGTCAAAGACAAAGGTTCCTGCCACAGCCAATGGTCAAGCAGGTTCAGAGACAAAGGATACTGGTCAGGCAGGTTCAGATGCAAAAGGTACTCTCACACCTGAGGGGTGGGTGGAGCCACACCTTGATTGACAGTAGTATCACCTCCGATCAGAGAAGCAATGCTGTCCTCCAGTCAGCGGGGGTCAGTGTTGTTACTGTCACGTGACATCCGTGTGGATTTCTCACAACAATCACTAACTCCAATTTAACATGCTATCTTTCAATCTGCACATTCACATCAATCTGCAAGGGCACAAAGATCTGACTTGAAATATGTTATCTAAAAAAACTTCCATTTATGTAGCTTCTTTGAAAACCACAGGGTCACCTTGAAGCTCTTTACATTCGAAGACTTTATTCATGAATTAGATGAAGCAAGATTTGAGTTATATGACAAAGTCTGCAAGTAACATGAGGTAGTACGGATGGGAACAGGACCTTATGAAGAAGTATGGACCAAGTGATTGGGCAAAACTGCATAAAACTGAAATCAATATGGAAAGCATGTCATCTATTATAAAAAGAAAAATCAATATATATGATGAATTGTGAGATGTTAGGAAATCTCAAGAAGCATACAGATTTGTATGATCATTTGCATAAGTCACTATAAGCTGATGGACATGTATAAATAACAATTGACAAGACTAATAGAAAGTTGGCTATTTTCTCAAGTGAATTAAAATCCAAAATTATGGTTCAGTTCCAAAGAGCCTTAGTCAAGGCACATCTCAGCAAAGGACAGATGCAGTATTGATTCACTAGTGGGAGTTGTGGCAGGGTTATAATTACCATTTAACCTGTTAAAGTTGCATTGAAATATGAGGATAGATTGCCCAAGCTTGGTTTGCAATCGCCTGAGTATAGAAGATTGAGAGATAATTTAATTGAGGTGTTTAAAATGGTGAAAGGATTTGATAGCATAATTGGGAAAAAAAAACAATTTCTCTGGGGGTTGAATCCAGAAAAGAGGGGCAAAATTTTTAAATAAGAGCCAGCTATTCAGGAATAAAACCAAGAAATACTTAACTACTCAAAGGTTAATTCAAGTCCTGCACTTCCTCCTGAAAAGATTGTGGACTCCTTGAAAACTGAAAATTTGAATATTTAGATCAATTTCCTTTTTAAAAATATATTTCAAGGGATAACAACAATAGCTTGAATTTATGTAGCACTTCATCGGAACATTATTAAACAAAATTTGGATTCAAAGCCATATATCAGGTCAAATGCCCAAAATGCCTATCAAATAGATAGGATATAATGATTGTCTAAAAGGAAAATGGAGAGAAAGAAATGTTGGGAGGAAACTAAAGGGATTAGGACCTTTGCAGCTGCAAGCATGGTCACCAACTGGAGAATGATTCTGTGTAGAAATGATCAAGAGGCCAAATGTGGATAACTTGGGAGGTAGGAGGAAATAACAAAGATAGTGATGGGCAAGTCCATGAAGGACTTCAAAACAAGCATGAGAATAAAACTGAGACACTTCTTAATCAAGAGACGTTATATGTCAACATGCACAAGTGATAGATGAATGGAACAGTGTGTAACCTTGGATATATGGATGAAGAGATCTGAATAATATCAAACTTACAGTGGGTAGAATCTGGGAATCCAGACAGAACAGGAGTCAAACTTGGGAAAATGGGACTGACATACAGATCAACCATGATATAAGTGAGAGGCATAACATATGGGACAGGATATATGGTCTATTCCTATGCCTATGTTTCTATGACTTATTTTTTAAAATGAAGTCACAGTTACAATGTGGGAAAATGCAGAAAGTAATTTGTGCACCAGAATGGCAGTAAGACAAATTAGTATATAATATCTATTTTGGTGGTTTTGATTATGGGAAAAATGTTCAGGACAATGAAACAATTCTATTACACTTTAGTAAATAATGTCATGGATACTTTTAAATCCACCATGTCAAACCAGGACCTCTGGCATTGAATCTGAATCAGAATCAGGTTTATTATCACTGACGTATGTCATGAAATTTGTTGTTTTGCAGCTGCAGTACAGTGAAAGACATAAAAATTTCTATAAATTACATAAATAAATAGTGCAAAAGAGGAATAACAAGGTAGTGTTCATGGACCGTTCAGAAATCTGATAGCAGAGGGGAAGAAGCTATTCCTAAAACATTGACTGTGGGTCTTCAGGCTCCTGTACGTCCTCCCCAATGGTAGTAACACAAAGGGGGCATGTCTCGGATGGTGAGGGTCCTTAATGATGGATGACATCTTCTTGAGGCACCACCTTTTGAAAATGTCCTCGGTGGTGGGGAGAGTTGTGTCTGTAATGGAGCTGGTTGAGTCTACAACCCTGTGAAGCCTCTTCTGATCCTGCGCATTGGAACCTCTATACCAGGCGGTGATGCAACAAGTCAAAATGCTCTCCACTGTACATCTTTAGAAACTTGCAAGAGCCTTTGGTGACATACCAAATCTCCTCAACCTCCTAATGAAATAGAGCAATTGATGTGCCTTCTTCGTGATTACATCAACGTGCTGGGCTCAGGATAGATCCTCTGAGATGTTGATGCTCAGGAACTTGAAGCTGCTCACCCTTTCCACCACTGACCCCTCAATGAGGACTGGTGTGTGTTCTCCCGACTTCCCGTTCCTGAAGTTCACAATCAATTCCTTGGTCTTGCTGACGTTGAGTTGCAACATCACTCAACCAGCTGATCTATCTCACTCCTGTATGTCTCCTGTGTTCATTATCAGCGAGGAGGAGATGTTACTACCAATACACACTGACTGTGGTCTCCTGATGAGGAAGTCAAGGATCCAGTTCCAGAGGGAGGTATAGAGGTCCAGGTTTTGAAGTTTGTTGATTAATACTGAGGGGATGATGGTGTTGAATGCCAAGCTGTAATCAATAAACAGCAGCCTGACTTATGTTTTGTCTCGGTGCTCCAAAGCCGAGTGAAGAGCCAGTGAGATTGCGGCTGCTGCAGACCTGTTGTGGTGGTAGGCAAGTTTTAGGGGGTCCAGGTCCTTGCTCAGGCAGGAGTTAATTCTAGCCATGACCAACCTCTCAAAGCACTTCATCACAGCAGATATGAGTGCAACCGGGCGATAGTCGTTGAAGCAGCTCACCCTACTCTTCTAGGGCACCGGTATGATTGATGCCCTTGTGAAGCAGGTGGCAACCTCTGACTGCAGCAGTGAGAGGTTGAAGATGTCCTTGAACACTCCAGCCAATTTATCGGCAGAGGTTTTCAGTACCCGGTCAGGTACACCGTCGGGGCCTGACACCTTGCAAGGGTTCACCCTCTTGAAGGATGTTCTGACATCAGCCTCCAAGACAGAAATCACAGGGTCACCAGATGCTGTGAGGACTCATACAGGTGCAGTGTTATTCTCCCTTTCAAAGCATGCATAAAAGGCATTGAGCTCATCGGGTAGTGAAGTATCACTGCCATTTATGCTGTTAGGTTTCGCCTTGTAGGAAGTAATGGCATGTAAACCCTGCCACAGCTGTCATGCATCAGATTGTGTCTCTAACTTCTCTTGGAATTGCCTTTTCACTCTCACGATGGCCTTCTGTAGGTCATATCTGGACTTCTTGTAGGGTTCTGGATCACTGGTCTTGCCCTCAGCAGACTGTGAATCTCCTGGTTCATCCAGGGCTTCTAGTTTGGGAAGACTCAATATGTTCTCGACAGCACACACTCATCCACACAGGTCTTGATGAAGCTGGTGACGGCTGTGGCATATTCAGTTAGATCCGACAGTGAATCCCTGAATTTGGTCCATTCCATCAATTCAAAGCAGTCCTGTAAACACTCCTCCACCTCCTTTGACCATAGCATTACGGTCCTCACCACTGGTGCTGCAGTCTTCAGTCTCTGCCTATATGTTGGGAGTAGAAGTACAGCCACCATCTGGTCCATGCAGTGGATGGTGAAGCTCTCAGGCTGGAGATTTGTGTTCAGAGTGCTGGAGGTGAGACACGTCTCTGAAGAAGAGTACACAGCAGTCCCTGATGTCCCTCTGGTACTGCAGTCTTTCTCCGAGGTCTTCAATTTTATTTTCCAGAGACTGTATATTAGCCAGGAGGATGGTAGCGGTGGAGGGGTGCCTTAAGGCCCTGTGTTTCAGTTTTACCTGCAGTCCTCTCAGGCAGCCACATTTCCTGAGACAATGGAGATGTTCCCTGAGCTTCCAGCTGCTACACTCACCCCCTGGGTGGTCTAGAGTCCCGAGTCTGCCTGTTCTAAGATCACTAGGTGTTTTAGATGAAAAAACAACAAGATGCTGGAGGAACGCAGCAGGCCAGGCAGCATCCGTGGAGAAAAGCAGACAGTCAACGTTTCAGGTCAGGACCCTTCCCTAGGACTGAAGATCGGAAAAGGGGAAGCCCGATATATAGGAGGGAAACACAGAACAGTGACAAGGTGGAGAAAAGAGGGGAGACGGGGTGGGCACAGGGTGGTGATAGGTAGATGCAGGTAAGATATAGTGATAGGCAGATGTCAGGACTGGATAGGAGAAGAGGAAGCCCAATATATGGGGGTGGGGGGGGGGGGGCATCTGCATCTGCAGTCCTTTGTTTCTCTAGTTGTTTTAAATGACTTGAAGCAATGTTACTTACTGAAGTCTCTGTGACTGCAGATTTCAGCTGTAGTAGTTGTAAACAGAAGCACTTGATATGCTTTTCAGCTGCATACTTAGTTTGCCCAAGTAGTCTTTTGGATGTTCTCCATTCTCCATTTCATAAATTTCAATTAATTCAAAACTTTAGTATCCTTTCTTTTTTTTTCATTGGAGCATAGGAGAGTGAGTCATGGCATTATAGAGGTGTATAAAATCATGAGGGGTATAGACAAGGTCAATGCGCATAGTCTTTTTCCCAGGGTTGGGGAATCAAGAACTAGAGGGCATAGGTTTAAGGTGAATAAGGAGAGATTTAATAGGAACCTGAGGATCAACTCTTTCTCCCAGAGGGTATCAGTATATGGAATGAATTGCCAGAGGAAGTGGTTGAGGCAGGTACATTAACAATATTTAAAAGGCACTCGGACAGGTACATGGATATGAACAGTTTAGAGGGATATGGGCCAAATGCGGGCAAATGGGACTAGCTTAGATGGGAATCTTGGTTGGCAGGGACCAGTTGGGCTGAAGGGCCTGTTTCCATGCCCTATGCTCCATTCTGTACCAGGTCCAACTTACCTCAATCCAGTGCCTTTAATGTCGAGTTGAGTTGAGTGGAGTTTATTGTCATGCACAAGTACATGTCTGCACAGGTGCAATGAAAAACTTACTTGCAGCAGCATCACAGGCACATAGCATCATATAAGCAGCATTCACAAGAAAAACAAACAAATTATACACAATTTTTTTATACTGTCACACTGTTTCACCCTTCAGTGCCTTTGTAACCTCCTCAGGTCCAAAATACTGTACATTGTTGCTTTATTTCTGGTTAATTTCTTTTTCACTTGTTACTCACTGGCAGTCTGACTTTCAGCCATTTTAGGCTAAACACTCTGAATTTCCTATCTATATCTCAGTATCGTCTTCTGTATAACCTTCCTTCAACCCCTCCTTTTTACCATGCTTTTAACCATGGACACAAGAAACAGAATCAGGAACTGGTCAATCAGCCCCCTGAACTTGTTCTCCCATTCAATAATATCATGGCTGATCTAATCTTGCCCTCACTGTCACTTTCCTGCTCACTCCCTGTACCCACTGACTCCTTTGTACTTTAAGTGTCTGTCAATCTTTACCTTGTATATATTCAAAATTCTGCCTTTATAGTTCCCTGAGATAGAGAGCTTCCTTTAAGCAAACTTTTATTTACTATTAAGGGCAATATCCTCTCAGCATACATTCTGTCAATCTTATATATATCAATAAGGTCATTTCTCATTCCCTTAGACTCCAATGAGTATAGAAATAACAATCTTAACCTTTCTTTATACGTCAAATCCTTCATCCCAGGAATCAACGTAGTGAACATTCTCTGCACTACCTCCAATGCAAGTATATCCTTCTTTATATATAGAGAACAAGACTATATTGTTCTCCAGGGGTGGTCTCACCAGACCCCTCTGATGTTGTATCTGAACTTCTCTACCCTTTGCAGTGAAGACTAGCACACCATTTGGCCCTCCTAATTAACTGCTGTACCTGCACGATATTTTTATGTGTTTCATGAAGAGATCCTTTTGTACCACAACATTTTGTAGTTGTTTCCCCTGATATCTCTTATTTGTATATGAAGCAGTAAGATGTCATATGAATCCATTTTTTTATTGAAACAACAAATGTTCCATACAAATGTCACACTCCCCTAAAATATCAAACATACATTCAGCTTGGTTAACGTTGCCCACTGGCCTCATGCTCAAATGGGAGTGTAATACCTTGTTGCTGTTGTAGCAATGCAGAAATCATGGTTTTTCAGCTAAAATTATAGTTTCTACTCTTAAACACTAAACAGCTGTAACTAGCTTATGTGCAATAACTAGAACTGTGAATAACATATAAAGTTTTTTTTAATGGCCAACCCAGGAACTTTAACAGTCAAGTAATGGGCAACTTAGAAAATGTGATCAAATAAAAAAATGTCATCTAGGAATTTCAATGATGGTGAAATATGCAAAATGAGGTTTAACTATATAGTCAATTAAAAGGGATTTACATTTTGTGATATTAGGAATCATAAGTTTCAGATGGTTGGGATGAAGGACTTCCCACACCTGGATGTCTCTGTGATCAAATGCAATCATAATGCTGCTTAGTGCACAGTGCAATTACTTTATATACCAGTTCCCAACCTGCTCTGAAACTGATGTGCAATCAGCCAGTAGATTATATTTCTTAGTCAGGGATGTCTGGTCAACCACAGATTTATATTACTGTTGATAGAAACCACACTGAAAATCAAAAATGAAAAAAGGACACTTGGCTTCTGCTGGATAAAGAGCACTTATCCTTTCAATGCACCAATTAAACTTTCCAACAGTTTCAGCTACATTGAGTGAAAATGGAGCTGATAATGAAAGGAGACAAAATTCATGAGGGTGGAGAACAAATAAAACTAAAACATGGGAATATTCTGCAGCAGGTAACAAGATTGAAAGTTCCTATTGAAAGCATTAAAACAAGCTCAGAATAAATTATAGTGACAAAAGAAAGGATTGCTAAGAGTAGGATGGGTGATCAAACAGAAAAACTTTCTGAAATGTTCTTTGAATGAAGGTTTCAGGTTAAGTGCTGTGAGGTAGGACTTCCAAAGATTAGGGGTGGAGTGGTCAAAGCTATTATTAGTTGTGGGAAATCGAAACAAGTATGCAGGCGGAAATGCTTGGGAGGTGGTAGGGAAATGACAGGTGGAAAAGTAAATGCTGAAGTAGATCAAGATCACAGAAATCTGATGATGAGAATGAATATTTCAACAGTTTTTTTTTTAACTTCTCAGTAATGCTGAAATAAAATAACTATTTCTGGACACCCATTGCAAATGCAGACCTGTTCTGAAAACAAACGGAAATGTAAATTCAGCTGTAGAGACCCTTTCAAATAGAGTCTGCCTGGTAAACAAAATCAGAAAAACTGCAGATGCTATAAATCTGAAATAAAAGCAAAAAAAGTGCTGGAAACATTCAATGGGTCATGCAGAATCTATGGAAAGAGAAACAGTTAATATTTCAGGTCTGGGATCTTCATTAGATCTGGGATAGAGAGAAAACAGCTTAGTTTAGGTAGTGTTTGCCTGGGATGGCTTGCAAATGGTGACACCCATATCTTGAGACACAGAACACAAACTGCAAGACAGCAAGAGAGAGGCAAGTGTCAATATTCAATGCTTCAAGAAGGAATACAAGTTTGCCTTTCCAAATGAACAGAAAACTACCTAGAGAACCTTTTATTGTGTATGGATTCACAGATAAAATCATTTCAAACATATAGGCTAGATCTGAGAGCCACACAGCCCTGAAACAAATCTTCTACCTACTACATCCTTCCCAAATTTGCTGGTGAAGCCCTATCAAATTGAAACTGTGCCCTCTTAAAGCATGATTTGATTGAATGTAGCATTAAGGAGTCCTGACAAAACTGATGTGGAAATGTTCATTGTGTTACATACCAACAACAATAGAAACACACCGAGCCATGTATAAGTAGTAAAAACTATTTTATTAATAACTACTTATAATAATAAGAAAAATGAAAACATTAGATATTAAACATTAACCCCAAACTAAACTCGAAGTGTGTGTGTGGCAAATTCCTAAACCCCAAGTCTAGGAATAGTTCTCAAAGTTCATTTCAGTAAGTCATAAGGTAGAATGTGAGCAAAGGCTTTTGCAAAAACCACCGTTGACTGAAGAGAAAATGTAGAGAGAATAGAGAGAGAAATTATGAAATCCACATGTCCCACGATGGAACCCATTCGACACCTCAATCTCCGTTGATCTCCACTGCTTTGTTCTGAAATATCTGCCACACCAAAGACAGAGACCAGCAGTCAGTGTCTCTCTCTCTCTCTTCGACTCTCTGTACAAACAGCCAGCCAATTATTCTTGCTGTCTTGTAAATAACACCACACACACACTACTACTCTACTGTGCAGGTGCCTTAAAGAGACATTCACCAAGTAGCAACCTGGCTGGTAACAATTGATAATTGCAGAAGGTTTAATTCCATTTGGAAAGCGTGAGCAGATTGGAGAATCTACACTTGCATGCAGCAAGACCTCAACAACACAGAGGCAAAGGCTGAAAAATGTCAAGTATGATAAAGTGCCAGGCAATGACCATTTCAAACTAGAGATAGTCTATCATCAAGCCTCAGTTTTGAGCAAAAAACTCAACTAGGCCAGCTATATAAATATTCTGGAACAGATCAATGTTATATGTCCTACTGACTCATCTCTCATCACCTGAAAGCCTTTCCAGCATCTACAAGGCACAGGTCAGGATTGTTATGAATACTCTCCACTTGCCTAGATGAGTGCAGTTCCAACAACTCCCAAATAGTTCAGCACCATCCAGGACAAAGAGCCCACTTGATTGATGCCCCATTCAGCACTCAAACATTTATTCTCTCTTACACCGCTTCACAGTGGTTGCAGTGAGTACTCTCTACAAAATGCACAGTGGTTACTCACCTTGGCTACTCCAAAAGCACCTACAAGTTAACCACCTTTCCATGTTCCAGAGCAGCATCTGCTGAAACGTTTTTGCATCTTTTCTCCCAGCACTTTCAACTTTTCCTTCCCTGCTAACATATCTTTCAGTAACCAAGGCCACAAAGCCACACCTGTCTTTCCCTTTCCAATCATTTTCACTTCTTGCTTTGTTGTTTTTACACCCCAAACTAACAGCATTCTCTCCTTACACTTGAGCAACCAGTCACTCCTCCCAGGATTCTTTTGCTGCACCCCATTCTGCACACTTGGTTATGGATCCATTAATTCCTCATGCTGTTCAGTTTTGTTTCTTGTCCAGCTCCCAGCAGACATATGGCAAATTAAAAAAACAATACTGACTGGCAAATCACATTTCCTTAACATATTTCTCTCCCCTTGTCTCATTAGAAATACACCAGCCCAAAACCTATGATTTGGAGCAGGGTCTTTGAAAAGAGGTGAGTCTCTGTGCCTGAGCTTGTGAATTTCATCTTGCAAGAGTCTAAACAAGGCATATTTGCAAATTGTTACCTGCTGATTGGCTTATTAACAGCAGCAAATAAAGGTAAGGCAGGTATCAGCAGAGCAGCCATTGTGTGAGTGGCCAGTGTTAGAGTGGGTAGCGGAGGTTTTGGTGAGAAGAGGCAAAGGTAAGTCTTTCTTTCTTTGATTTGGTGTTCCCTTTAGTGCAGAGCAGTGAGAATAGCTCCAGGGTCAGTGGTGTGTTCAGCTTGTGAGATGTGGGAGTTCTGGAAGACATCCAGTCTCCCTGATAATTACATCCGCATGAGGTGCATCCAGCTGCAGCTCCTTACAGACTGTGTTAGGAAACTGGAGCTGCAGCTGGATGACCTTTGGCTCCTATGAGATAACAAGGAAGAAATAGACGAGAGCTACAGGGAGGCAGTCACTCCAAAGCTGCAGGAGGTAGGTAGCTGGGTGACTGTCAAGAGAACGATGGAGAATAAGCAGATAGTGCAGAGTACCCCAGTGGCCATTCCCCTCAATAACAGGCATATGCTTTGGATACTGTTGGGGGGGGGAGGATCCTACCAGGGAAAAGCTGCAGTGACCAGGTCTCTGGCACTGAGCTTGGTCATGTGGTGCAGAAGGGAAGTGGGGAGAAGAGGAGAGTGGTAGTGATAGGGGATTCCATAGTAAGGGGGGCAGACAGGAGATTCTGTGGATATGACAGTCTCCTGGATGGTATGCTACCTTCCTGATGTCTCAGATTGGGTCCACCACAGCATTCTGAAGGGGGAGGGTAAACAGCCAGAGATTGTGGTACATACTGGCACCAATGACATAGGTAGGAAAAGAGATGAGGTCCTGAAGAGGGAATATAGGGAGTTGGGTAGGAAGCTGAAAAGCAGGACCTCAAGGGTGGTAATCTCTGGATTGCTGCCTGTGCCATGTGCCAGTGAGGGTAAGAATAGGATGATTTGGCAGATGAATGTGTGGCTGAGAAATTGGTCAGGGGCAGGGTTTCAGATTTGTTGATCATTGGGATCTCTTCTGGGGAAGGTACAACCTGTACAAAAGGGATGGGTTACACTTGAACTGGAGGGGGACCAATATTCTTGCAGGCAGGTTTGTTAGAACTGTTGGAGAGGGTTTAAACTAGTTTGGCAGGGGGATAGGAACCAGAGTGATAGGTCAGAGCTTGGTTCATTTAGTGTATAAGTAGATGCAGAGTGTAGAAAGACTGTGAGGAAGGAAAGGCAGTTGAAAGGGCAAAATTAAAATCAGTTGGATGGGCTGAATTGTGTCTACTTTAATGCGAGAAGTACCAGGAACAAGGCTGATGAACTTAGTGTGGGTAAGTATGTGGAACTATGATGTGGTGGCCATTACAGAGACTTGGCTGTTGCAAGGGCAAGAATGGCTGCTGGATATTATGGGGTTTAGATATTTCAAAAAGGACAGGGACAGAGGTAAAAGAGGCTTTGCTGATCAGGGACAGTACCACAGCTGTAGAAAGGGAGGATGTCCTGGAGGAATCATCCACTGAGTCCATGTGGATGGAAGTCAGAAACGGGAAGGGAGTGATCACTCTATTGGGAGTATTCTACAGACCCCCCAATAGCAGCAGAGATGCTGAGGAACAGATTTTGGAGAGGTGTAAAAATAACAGGGTTGTTGTCATGGGTGATTTCAACTTCCCTAATATTGATTGGCATCTCCTTAGTGTAAAGGGGATAGATGGGACAGAGTTTGTTAGGTGTGTACAGGAAGGATTCCTGACACAGTATGTGGACAGGCCAACTAGAGCAGAGGCCATACTGGACCTGGTACTAGGCAATGAGCCTGATCATGTTTCAGATCTCTCGGTGGGAGAGCACTTTGGAGATAATGACCATAACTCCTTGACCTTTACCATAGCCTTGGAGAGGGATAGGAGCAAACAATATGGGAAAGTATTTAACTGGGGGAGGGGGAATTATCCTGCTATTAGGCAGGAACTTGGGAGCTTAAATTGGGAACAGATGTTCTTGGAAGTGCACAGCAGAAATGTGGAGGTTGTTTAAGGAATAATTGCATGAGGCTCTGGATAGGTTTGTCCCATGAGGCAGGGTAAGGATGGTAGAGAGAAGGAACCGTGGTTGACAAGAGATGTAGAATATCTTGTAAGAGGAAGAAAGAAGCTTACCTGAGGCTTAGAAAGCATGGATCAGACAGGGCTCTGGAGAGTTACAAGGTAACCAGGAGGGATCTTAAGAATAGACTTGGAGCTAGAAGGGGGCATGAGAGGTCCTTGGTGAGTAGGATCAAGGAAAACCCCAAGGTGTTCTACACATCTGAAGAATAAAAGGATGACTAGAGTGAGGGTAGGACCAATCAGGGATGAAAGAGGAAATGCGTGCCTGGAGTCAGAAGATGTAGGGGAGGTCCTTGATGAATACTTTGCTTCGGTATTCACCAGTGAGAGAGACCTTGATGTTTGAGGATGGCATACGACAGGCTGATGTGGTAGGGCACATTGACGTGAGGAAAGATGATGTACTGGAACTATTGAAAAACATTAGGATAAATAAGTCACTAGGGCTGACAGGATATATCCAAGGTTATTACAGGAAGCTAGGGAAGATATTGCTGCACCTTTGGCAATGATTTTTGCATCCTCACTGGCCACAGAGGTAGTGCCAAATGATTGGAGGGTGGCAAATGTTGTTCCTTTGTTTAAGGGAGTAGGGATAACCCTGGGAATTATGGACCAGTGAGTCTTACTTCAGTGGTGGGCAAGTTACTGGAGAAGATTCTTAGAGACAGGATTTATGGGCACTTGGAGAGAAGCATAGACTGATTAGGGACAGTCAGCATAGCTTTTTAAGGGGCAGATCGTGCCTCACAAGCCTGACTAAATTCTTTGAGGATGTGACAAAGCACATTGATGAAGGTAGAGCAGTGGATGTGGTGTACATGGATTTTAGTAAGGTGTTTGATAAGGTTCCTTATGGAAGGCTTATTCAGAAAGTCAGGAGGCATGGGATCCAGGGTAACTTGGCTGTGTGGATTCAGAATTGGCTCACCCACAGAAGACACAGGGTAGTTGTGGATTGAGCATATTCTGCCTGGAGGTCAGTGACCAGTGGTGTTCTGCAGGGACCTGTTCTGGGATCCTTGCTCTTTGTGACTTTTATAAATGACTTTGATGAGGAAGTGGAAGGGTGGGTTAGTAAGTTTGCTGATGATACAAAGATTGGTGGTGTTGTGGATAGTGTAGAAGATTGCTGTAGATTACAACAGGATATTGAGAGCTGGGCTGAGAAGTGGCAGATGGAGTTCAACCCAGATAAGTGTGAAGTGATACACTTCAGGAGATTGAATTTGAAGGCAGAATACAAGGTTAATGGCAGGACTCTTAGCAGTGTGGAACAGAGGGATCTTGGGGTCCATGTCCATAGATCCCTTAAGGTTGCCACGCAGGTTGATAGAGTTGTTAAGAAGGCATATGGAGTAGTGGCCTTCATTAGTCGCGGGATTGAGTTCAAGAGCTGCAAGGTGATGTTGCAGCTCTATAGAACTCTGGTCAGACCACACTTGGAGTATTGTGTTCAGTTCTGGTTGCCTCATTATAGGAAGGATGTGGAAGCTTTGGAGAGGGTGCAGAGGAGATTTACCAGGATGTTGCCTGGATTGGAGAGCATGTCTTATGAGGATGGGTTGAGCGAGCTTGGGCTTCTCTTTGGAGAGAAGGAGAATGAGAGGTGACTTGATAGAAGTGTACAAAATGATAAGAGGCATAGATTGAGTGGACAGTCCAGAGACTTTTTCCCAGTGCAACAATGGCTAACATGAGGGGACATAATTTTAAGGTGATTGGAGGAAGGTATGGGGGGATGTTGGGAGTAAGTTTTTTTTTTACGCAGAATGGAGGGTGCATGGAACACTACCTGCAGATGTTGTGGGGGCAGATACATTAGGGACATTTAAGAGACTCTTAGGTAGACACATGAATGATAGAAAAATAGGGGGCTATGTGGGAGGGAAGCGTTAGATAGATCTTAGAGCAGGATAAAATGTTGGCACAACATTGTGGGCTGAAGGGCCTACACTGTGCTGTAGTGTTCTATGTTCTATTAATGGCTTCATACAGGTGTTCAGGTAAAATATTAATGTGCGTTTTTCTCTTTTCAGGTGCCAATCATACTAACTGTTTTTATTTGTACTGGTTGGGATAAACACTGTTTCAGTACTATCAGCATAGTACTGTAGCAGGAAATGGGACTAACATTACAGCCCAAATGCTCATCACATACTCCCTGTAAGTATGGATCCCAGTTTAAAAAAAAAATGCATGTACTTATTTTTCAAGGATAAAAGCACTTTGGCTTCTTGCAACTTTACAGCATTTTAACCTCCACAGTTTATTTAAAAATTAATCTGGAGTAAACAAAAGTATCTGGTTATTTCAGCAACAGTGAATTCCTTTTTTGATAGTTTCATTTTCACATTTGTAAGGGGAATTTTCTCTGGAGATTGATTTTATTTTTAGATTCACTTGTTAGAAAAGCGACAATAGGTTTAGGTCATAGTTTGTTAAATCAATGTAAAGCTGTGAAGCAACCAGAAGCTTCTCAGCAAATCAATTATCTTCAGCCCTGGAATCCTTGTTTTTGAGGTTTTCAATTTTGCCTGAGAATCTGAATTTCATTCAGGTACATAACACCTAAAACAGACAGTGAATGCATTAGAGAAAGAAGCAGAATGACCAGGCCTTGCTTGACACCAGTCTACACTGAGATTGGGTCTATTGTGGACCCACTAGTTAATATAGAGGCACAAAAAATTTTGCAGATGTTGGAATCTGGACCAATACACAAAGTGCTGGAGGAACTCGGCAGGTTCTATGGAGGGAAATAAACAGTCAATGGTTCGGGCTGAGGCCTTTCATTAGGACTGGACAGGAAGAGGGCAGAAGCCAGATAAGGTGGGGAGAGGGAAAGGAGTACACATAGGTAGGGGATAGGTGAGCTCAGGTGATAGGTGAGTCCAGGTGAGAGGGGGAAGTAAGTGGATGGGGAACAGGGAGAAGATGTAATAAGCTGAGAGGTGATAGGTAGAAGAAGCAAAGGGCTGAAGAAGAAGGAATCCAGTAGGAGAGGTAATGGACCATGGAATAAAGGATAGGGGAGGGAATGGGCAGGTCATCAAGGCAGGGGAAGGGAGACATAGGAATAAGGGAAGATGAAGGAGTTGGGAGGGGTGGGGGGGGGGGAAACATGAGGTGTTCCTCCAACCTGTGTCTGGCCTCAATGTGGCAGTAGAGGAGGCCATGGATAGACATGTCAGTATGGGAGTGGGATGTGGAATTGAAGTCGGTGGCCACCGGGAGGTCCTGGCTGTTGCAGTGGACGAAGCAAAGGTGCTGACAAAGTGGTCACCCAATTTGCATTGGGCCTCAGATGTACAGGAGGCCGCACCAGATGCAATAAATGACACCCTCGGACTCCTAGGTGAAGCACTGCCTCACCTGGAAGGATTGCCTGGGACCCTGAATGTTAGTGAGGGAGAAGGTGTAGGGACAGGTGTAGCACTTGGTGCGGTTGCAGGCATAAGTACTGGGGGGCTATCAGTGGGGAGGGAGAAGTGGACAAGGGAGTCATGGAGAGAGCAGTCCCTTTGTAAAGCGGAGTGAGGGAATGAGGGGAAGATGTGCCTGGTGGTAGGATCCCGTTGGAGGTGGCAGAAGTTGTGGAGAATGATGTGTTGGATACAGAGGTTTGTAGGGTGGTAGGTGAGGACAAGGGGAACCCTGTCCCTGTTATGTTGACGGGGGAAGGGGGTGAGGGCAGATGTGTGGGAAGTGGAAGAGATGTGGGTAAGGGCAGCATTGATGATGGAAGGGAAACCCCGGTTACTGAAAAAGAAGGGCATCTCTGATGCCCTAGAATGGAAAGCCTCATCATGGGAACAGATGTGGCAGAGGGGGAGGAACTGGGAGAAGGGGATGGTGTCCTTACAAGTGACAGGGTGGGAAAGGATCTAGTTAAGACCTCAGCTCGTATGCCATTACGTAGCAGATACAAAATGAAGGTGGTTTTCTTCAGGAAGGCAAACTTGAGAAGGATACTCCACAGTCCCTCTTAAATAACAGGGTTAAAGGCTTTTCTGAAGTCAAGAATGGCCATGTATGGTGGTTGTTGCTGATTTCTGCATTTCCCTTGGAGGTGACACACAGTGAAGTTCACATCTATTATGCCTCTAGATAAATGGAATCCACACTGCAATTCCAGGAGCAGCTCTTTAGCCAGAGGGAGGAGTGGCTGAGAAGAATCCAGTGATAATTTTCCTTCTGGCAAGTGAGAGAATGGGCCTTACTGTTAACACCTGCAAAATGAAGGTCCTCAACCAAACCGCTCCTCCCATACAACATCTACCCCCAAAGGTAAAAGTTCACAATGGGAACATGGAAAATGTTCAATGTGGAAAATGTGCATGTGGCTCAGGTAATAATCCAGAGGTTGGACAAGCTGGGGCTGTTCTCTCTAGAATGGTAGAGGCTGAGGGGAGATTTGGTTGAAGTTTATAAAATTGAGGCATAGAGTAGACAGCCAGTATCTTTTTCCCAGGATTGAAATGTCTAGTACTGGAGGACATATATTTAAGGTGAGAGGGGGAAGAGTACAAAGGAGATGCACAGGGCAAGTCTTTTACACAGTGGTGGGGGCCTGGAATGCACTGCCAGGGGTGGTGATAGAGGAAAATAGCATAGGAACATTTAAGAGACTCTTAGATAGGCAGAATATGCAGAGAAAGGAGGGCTATGGTCAATGTGCAGGGAAGAGAGATTAGATTAATTAGGAGTCATTGGTTTAATTTGTTTGGCATAACATCATGGGCTGAAGGGCCTGTCCTGTACCATACTGTTCTATGTATTATGTTCAGATATTATCCCCATTATGGTTCTGCTTTTCACTCTTACTCAGAGCTTCTCATAATCTCTGAAAGGAACCTTCTTCCAGTCCTAACTATGTTCTTAATGCTAACTGTACCACAGCAACTAGATCCTCCTCTTCCCACTCCAAGTCTTTCTCCAGGCCAGAAGAGAGATTCTTAACCCTGGCACCAGAAGGCAACACAGCCTTTAAGACTGTCTTTGCTGCAGGGAATAGTGTCTGTTCCTTTGACCACTGACTACTTTGTTTCTCTTTTTTCTCCCCATCTAAATGGTTCCCTGTGGTGTGATGCTATGGACAGTTTTAACACCCTACCTGCTGTTCCCACCCTCATCCACAAAGGGAGCAAGAACCTTGTTATTTTGAAAGAAAAGTGCATCATTACATGCAGAGGTTGGCAGAAAAGATTCACTGGATGAGAAGCTCTTGTCAAAAGAGGCAGGTGCAGGGAAAGTGACACATCACTATTCTGAGACCAGCAGAGGAGTAGACTTTATAAATAATTTCTATTATAGCTGGAGAACACTGCTGAGTAACATAAAGCTCCTACAGCAGTTCTTTACAACAGAATTATACTTGCCCTTGCAGTTCTTGGAACTTTTCACTCAAATGTCACAGGCACACTCCATAGCAACCAAAATAATCTCTACAATTGTGTATGGTATTCTGATATAGCTGTGGGAGCAATTTGCTGGAAATTGAAAACTGCCAATCCTGAGGAGAAAAGCGCTAATAGTAGCTTTCATTAATAGTGATTTTTAACATGGAAAATTCTCTTTACAGAAGCAGTTTCAAAAATAGGTATTCAGTTAAATAAGGAGGCATTAAGCAATGATGAAAAGCTAACTCGGGTGGGTTTTAAAGAACACCTTTAAAAGAAAAAGGGGGTGTGGAAGGGTTTAGAGTGTACATTTCAGAGCATAGCCAAAAGCAATGATGGTACAACAAGGGAGCAAGACATAGGTCAGAATTTTTAAAAAAAAAAGTTTGGTGGAGGAGGGATTGGTCATTACTTGAGTTATCTTTGATCTTGAAAGGTTTTATTGGGGACAGCATCAGAATGGATGAGCAGATTGATGGCTGCTGAACAGTTAGTGAATTACTAGTCAGCTAATAGTTTATATTTCAAATCCCACAATTGCTCTAATGTTCTTCCATCTCTTTGACATGTGTAGAATATTTCCCTGAAACTGTCTTTTAATAGAAAGGATAACTTGTTTAAAATGATGAATCAATGCCTCAAAGAAATTGAGAAGATGAATTTCAACCAATAGATTAAACACTTGTGTGGTTACAGGCTATGGTATGATTTCAAGGCCATGATGAACAGATTTGTTTCTCTGTGGGGACAAAGGTAGTCAGAACAAAAATAGGTAGATAGAATAGTAACTTCTGACCAAGTACTCAAGTGAGTTAAAATGTAAAGTTTTAGGTAGAGGCCAAATCTTTTTCAATGGTAGTTTGGAAGGAAATAGAAAATGGAAGAGGACATTTAAATGTTTTCCTTTAAATATTTTGTTAGCTATAAAAGCAGGGAAATCATGCTAAATCTTTAAGACACCAGTACCAATTTTATTAAATTGTTTAGTTCACTTCACCTCTTGATAGGAAAGATATGAAGGTGTTGGACAGGGTCTTGAAGACTTTTGAGAATAGTTTCTGGGATGGGGGACTACAGTCACAAGGGTAGGTTAGAGAGGCTGGGACAGTTTCCTATGAAAAGGAGAAACTGGGAGAAGATTTCATATTGTATAAAATGATGGGGGTTCAAGACTGAGTGAATATTGGGAGGCTGTTTCCATTGATGGAAAAGTCCAGAACTAGAGGTCATGGGTATACAACAATGGGAGTCGAGAGTGATTAAGGAAAACCTTTTTCATGCAACACATAAATGGAAGATAGAATGAATTGGATGCAGACATAATAGAAACTGGGTCCACTGCAGCTTTCAAGAGGGAAATGGGAAAATATAGTGAGGGAAAAATTTGCAAGACTATGGAGAAGGGATCAGCAGGGTGGAACTAGTGAGTTGCTCCAAGAGTGGTGTGGACACAACAGGCTTGAATAGTCTATTTCTGTATTGTAGCCATGCTATGATTCTATGGAATACAAGGGTTGGATACTTGTACCCAGAATCAGAAAAGCCATGCAAAGGAGAACTCTTCACCTAGCAACACAACCTAGGGAGTAATCATAAGTGAGAGCTCACATCAAATATTGAAATCCAATTACACTCAAAGAACCTAAATAAATATGGAATGATTTTTTGGGAGCAATATTTAAAAGCATTTAAAGTGTTATAAAGAAAATTAAGAAAGCTTACCTTTATCATTATAGAGTTTTGAGGCAACTCACTTAATGTAAAAAGTGGACTCTATAAAATAAGTCAGAAAGTACTTGCACTGTGAATGTTAGTAAATTAACAGAATAAAAAAACCTTGAGCTACATTTCACACAGCAATTATACTACCCTGTTATATTAACAGAAGCATATCAAACAGTTGTTTTAAAATGAGCAAAATACACACTGATTAGAGTGCTGGGGGCTTAAAAGCACTGATCTCAACTGGTGCTTCAGATTCATATTAATCACATTTTTACTCTTGTTCATTTTGTTGACATTAACAGTACTTAAATTAGTATGTGCCACTCTTAATTTCAAATGCCAGAATTGTATCTCAAGCTTGAGGTAAACACAGCTGAAATTGACCATTGATTTTTGAGATGGGGAATGGAAAATGAACTCTCCAGAAACACTGTCAGTAAGAATTTGATATTTGTAACTGAATAAAACACCGCAGGCATTTGAGAGAAGGCCAAGATTTAGAAGTTGTATTTAAGTTTGTAGAAGACACTGTCAGAAGGGGGGTTTTGGGGAGATTTTTGAATGGATGAAACGGCTAGATAAATTGCTTTACAGGGAGTATTCTAATGCTCTGCGCAGAGGTGGGAGAATCTGCAAAACACAATGTTTTTTGAAACAGGCAATGGGATTTGTGGAGAGTAGAGATCAGTATAGAGCCAGAAACAAGTATGAAGTACACTAAACAAAGTAGCAATAATAAAAATGTAAATAAAACCAGGGCAATTCAGTCTAATTATATTAAGATGAACTATGTACAAAATACCAAGAATAATAACAAACTTCATCTGTATAACACTCTTAATATAGTAAAACATCCCAATGCTCTTTGCAGGAACAATATTAAAAAAAAATGATACTGAACCATGTAAGGAATTATTAAGGCAGATGACCAGAAACATGAAAGAAGAGGTTAGTTTTAAGGAATATCTTGGAGGAGGAGCAGCAGAAGGTTGAGATGCCACAAAGTTTAGGAATGGCATTTCTTGATATTTGAATGCACAAATGAGCAACTAAAATTGAGTATGTCTAAAAGGAAAGAATTGGGAAAACAGATCTCAAAAGGTATAGGACTGATGGAGGTTATGGGGGTTTGGAAGAGTGAAGTCATGGATGCTTTTGAAAATAAGGGCAAATTGACATTGCTCTACTGGGAAATCAAGACATTTGATAAATGAATAATAAATAGAAGTGAGGAAATAACTAAGAAACATATATAACTATGAGAGACTTTTGAAGTAGTGATATGTCAACTGAGACTGCTTTTATTTCTGTACTCTGTGGGAACTCCAGAATGTTTCGGGTGGCCTAGCCAAGTACCTGCAATGGTTATAATTTAAGTTCAAGGTTTCTTATCACACAGAATCTACAAATATTACAGGATTCATGATAGCTAGGATGGTGGAAGTATGAGGGTTGAGTGCAGTGCTCGGGCATTGGGTATCTTGGAGTCATAGACCTACAGTACAGATACAGGCTATTTACTCCATGTCCATGCCAGTGACAGACCAAATAGCATGTTTCCGTCCTGTGGTTCTCAGAACTACTATCAGTGCAGGTATGTTTATCTTTAAATATGTAGACTAAGTGTACCCAATATTCTTCTATAGGTTGTTGCATCTGAGTCCCCTGGGGCAAGACTAGTTTGTGACCATGCCCACAGCAGCACATGAGTTGCCCTTTCCAGCTCACTTGGCAGTAACCACTTGTGTTTGGTGCAAATCCCTTCTTTGGCATCTGTGAAGTTCTAAACTGATATCTACAACAGCTAGATAGCATAATCTGCCTTGTCTTCTCATTGAGTCATACAGTATGGATACAGACCCTTTGGCTTTCAGAGTCCATGCCAATAATTAACCACGCATTTTCACTAATCTTTCACTAATCTTACATTAATCCTATTTTTTAAATTTTCCTCATTCTTATCAACTTCTCCCATTTTCTACCACACACTAGGGGCAATCTGTAATGGCCAATTAGCCTACTGACTTGTAGATCTTTGGTATTGGTTTATTATTGTCACTTGTACTGAGGTACAGTGAAAAACATTTTGCATACTGATCATACAGGTCAATTCATTACACAGTGCAGTTACACTGAGTTAGTACAGAGTGCATGGAGGTAGTACAGGTAAAAAACAATAACAGTACAGAGTAAAGTGACAGAGGAAGTGCAGTGCAGGTAGCCAATAAGGTGCAAGGTCACAACAAGGTAGATTGTGAGGTCAAGAGACCATCTCATTGTATAAGGGAACCATTCAATAGTCTTGTCACAGTGGGATAGAAGCTGTCCATGAGCCTGGTGGTATGTGCCCTCAGGCTCCTGTATCTTCTTCTGCCTGATGGGAGAGAAGAGAGAATGACCTGAGTGGGTGGGGTCTTTAATTATACTAGCTGCTTCACCAAGGCAGCAAAAGGTAAAGACAGTCCATGGAGGGGAGGCTGGTTCCAAAAGTGGAGCACCAGGGGAAACCCATCCTGATGGTTTATCAATGAGAATCTGGATTGGTGGGACTCTTGGGTATCTGAAACAAGATGAAATTGAAGAGACACATTAGAGAGTCATATTTAAGCCATCTGAATCTTAAGCCAGAACAGAGTGGGAGGATGAAGAAGTTGGATGTAAGAAGTAGGAATCCATATGAGCCATCATCTTTAGTGACTTCCAATCCACTACTGACCACTGACCCCATAATTCCCCAAATCCTCTATTTAATTCCACCAATTCTGTGAAAACAGTGGGTGCCTGCCAGTTTGTTGTAAAGGTCAGCCTTTGTTTACCAATTTTTCTTGCAAAACTGAAGGTTTGTTAGTGAGCATATTGCAATCTGCCTGTATGTTGTGTCTGCCAGTATTTGTGAAGCTCTGCAATGCAGGATGAGGGTTGGAGAAGTTGTAACTGTGAATATGTGTTGGAACATATGAATATAAAAGCTGTTGATTGTTTGAGAGTGATGATGGATTAGTGGTGGTGTGGAGCATGGGGCAGTGTAGTTGTGCAGTTATCAGATAAGCCTTACTGATGTGTTCACTGACTATGGATGTAATGTCATTAAACTTATGGCTCTGGGATCAGATTCTAGAGGCATCAGTCTTGGTATTAACCTCTCTTCCCATTGCCACTTCATCCCAAGCCTGGTGGGATTCCTGGGCCTTTAAATATTCAGAACCTCTCCTGGGGTTAACCTCTTACCCAAGTATTTCATGGGTATAATCTGAAAAGCAGGTTGCCCACACCCATATCTGGCTTGTTATGGATACTTTGTTCCTTAAGCAGTACAATGATTCATAGCATAGGCTGTGGTCAGTGAGCACCTTCACTTTAAGAGATGGGGACACAATTTTAGTTAGTGGAGGTTCAATCAGTACAGGTTCTATTCAGCAGGCATATATGACTTCTGAAGTAACTTTCTATTGTTGTACACTAACAGGAAAAAACAGCTTAATTAGAACTGCTTAATATACAAGTCATTTTGTGAAATGTCTGCAGCTGGTGAGGGTTCTCTGTACATTGCTAACTTAGCCCATCGCTCCCAGTGCAAATAAATTTCAACATTTTACATGATCCACAAAGGCACATGCAGTTTCCAGCAGGGTTTAAAAGTCTGCCTGATATTGACCTCACCAGCTTATTATATTGCTGCCCTCAGGGCCACTAACTAACCAAATCTAGCGGGGGCTTTTGTACTCTATAACTCAGTACCCAAGCATGATGTATACTTGCCCACAAGGTTTTGCTTATTTATATCCCTTTCCCTTACTTGAGAGTAAATTCATTGATTGTATAGTGTTTACCAAATTTGACATTTCTAGAGAAAAATGCATTATATTCTATAGACTATAAGGAAGATTTTAAATGTTAGAACAGGAATCTTGCCCATAGCACTGCGTCTCTTGATGGTATTGCACATAAGAAGCTTTGTGCTTGGATTCTTCCCTCAATGAATAAAAAGATGGCAGATAGTACAGTGTTAAATAAATAAATAAAACAGTTGTAGCATTTCTCAAGGCAAAAATTTCTTGATTAATTTTGTTTAATCATTTCCTGTACAAAAAATGTACAATTGGCCAAAAAATGTGTCAATATCAGAGACAATAAAAAGTTTCATTAACTGTAATATGCTTCTGAATAATGTTTAACCATGTAATTCACAGCACTTGCTTCTTATTACAGCAGCACAGCCATGTTCATTAGACTACAGAGTAAAGTTTTACCCAATTTAGTAGTATCTGCGATTTTGAATTATTTATTAAGGCAAATGAATTTTACAATAGAAAATATCCCAGTGATTTATCAATTTCCATTCATTCAATAAGATCCAAAGTGCAAGATATTAAATTTGTATAATTACAACCTTTACTTACATCAAATGTTGCAATCTGTGCTTTTGACACAAAACCACATTTGATAGGAACATTCACTGGTTAATCAGGCACCCCCAACCTCGATTCCCTGAACCATGTCTTGAGTACAGCTTTGCAAAATATATCTAATGGTGTAGATTTCTAATTGAATTTTCTATTCAGCCATAAAATCAATCTAGCTACACTAAGAAATTACTTGGACTGTCAGAAGAGAAACTAATTTTCATACAAAATGCAAAGGGAAAATAGAATGATATCCAGAAAGCAAGTCAGCATGCTGTATCATATTCACAGAACCACATTAATTGCATACTAAATTAACACGGAACAGAATATCCTGCTAGCTCAGTAGAAAAGATGCTTCATCTGAATTTGGCATGCTGTTGTGCCAAACAATTCTCAATCTGTGCTAAGTTAGATGATTTCTAATGTAGCCATTAGCTAGCTACTGCAATTGACCCTGAGTTGATGCAAGGAAAATCCATATGGAAGAGAATGAAAAAATGCAGCATTTATCTTCATTGAAAGTACAACTGTGTACATCAAGCAAGGGAACTTTCATATCTCAAACTACATGCAACTCCAGTCCTGTCTGTTATGGCATACCCACCTATGCTCAATGTGCCTAAATCCTAGTGCCCAAACCCTTAATATCATCTCTTGTACATATTTTGCATAAAGATATAAGCTGAATTTGGAGATTACTGTTATGTCCAAGTATTTTGTATATAAAGAAGGTAAATGGAACAGTGGCCTTCAGTGGAAGAGGTTTTGAGTACAGGAGCAAGGATATATTATTGCAATTATACAGTGCCTTGGTAACAACATGGTTGGTGCAGTTTTGGTGTCCTTACCTGACAAAGGATATACTTGCCATGGAGAGAGTTCAGTGAGTGTTCATCAGACGGACTCCTGGGATGGAAGCACTATCATATGAGGAGAAATTGGATCAACCATGCTTATTCACCAGGGTTAAGAAGAATGAGTCATAAAAACAGAGTTGTACAGCACAGAAACGTGCCCTTTGGCCCAACTCGTCTATGCTGACCATGATGCCTACCTATTGCTAATTCCATTTTCCCATATTACACCTGTATCCCTCTACCTGTCCAAATGCCTTTTAAACATTTTTATAGCATCTGCCTCTACCATTTTGTCTGGCATATAAGCACCACCCTCCATGTGAAAAATTTACCCCTCAGATCTCCTTTAAATTTCTCCCACCTCACCTCAAACCTATGCCCTCTAGTTTTACACTCCCCTACCTTTGGAAAAAGATTCTGACTATCTACCCTATCTCTACCTTTCATCATTTTATAAACCCTCTATAAGGTTATTTCTCAGCCCCCTATGTTCCAGTGAAAACAATCCCAGGCTATCCAATCTTTTCTTGTAAGTAAAACCATTCATTCCAATCAACGTCCTGGTGAATCTTTTCTGTATTCTTTCTAATGCTACCACAATCTTCCTGTAGTGCGGTGACCAGAACTGTACACAATACTCCAAGTGCAGCCTGACCAATGTTTTGTACAGCTGCAGCATGCCCTTAAACTCAGTGCCTCAGCCTCTGAATGCAAGCATGCTGAATGCCTTCTTCACTACCCTCTCCGAGTTGCCACTTACAGGGAGCTATGAACTTGCACCACAAGGTCTCTCTGTACATCAATACTGCTGAGATCGCTGCCATTTACTGTATATGTCTTGTTAATATTTGACATCCCAAAATGCATTATCTCATACTTGTCAGGATTAAATTCCATCTGCCACCACTGTCCAACTTTCCAAGTGATATGTCCTCTGTTTCTTTTCACAACCTTATTTGCTGTCTACTACTCCACCAATTTTTCTGTCATTGGCAAACTTACTAACCAGTCCACCTATATTATCATCCAAATAACTTATATATGACAACCCATTTTATTAGTTACCTTGAGAGGGGATCTTATTGAAATATAAAACATTGTGACAGGTTATATGAGGGGAGGATGACTCTCCTGTCTGGGGTTCTTATGATGAGGGTCACAGTCTCAGGATTTGGGGTAAAACATATGGGACTGAGATGAGAAGAAATTTGTCCTCTCAAAGGGTGGTGAACTGTGGAATTATCTACAATAGAAGACAGTGAATATCAAGTCAATGAATATACTTGAGAAGGAGGGAGATAGGTTTTCAAACACTAAAGCCATCAGTGGGTGTGGAGAGAGAGTGGGAATATAGTTCTGAGCTCGAGAATCAGCCATATTGGTATTGAATGGCGAACAAGACATGAAGGACAGAATAGCCCATTCCTGCGGTTAGCATAATGCTATTACATCGCCAGCAACCCGGGTTCAATTCCGACCGCTGTCTGTAAAGAGGTTGTACGTTCTCTCCGTGGGTTTCCTCCGGGTACTCCGGTTTCCTCCCACATTCCAAAGATGTACGGGTTAGGAAGTTGTGGGCATGCTATGTTGGCACTGGCAACATGGTGACATTTGCATGCTGCCCCCAGAACACTATGCAAAAAGATGCATTTCACTGTGTGTTTCGATGTACATGTGACAAATAAAGATATCTATCTATCTATCATTGTTTCTATGTAAAAATCTTGGTTTTATATTTGCGTGAACCAGTCAGACACTCAGAACAAGGAGTGGTGCTCACAGAAAATTGCCGGCTCCCTTGATTAGATAATGTGCTAATATGAAAGAATTGATGGAAAATCCAGCTCTGTGACTCCATGATTTATCGATCATCTGTCCTTAAGAGCACCACTCATCCCCTGGAGCACCTAAATGTAGAGTGAGTTTTGAATGCTAAAACCGAACCATCATTATTCACTACTGATGAATCAAGGCTCGCCATCAAAATGCTAGCATCAACACTTTGTAACAGTGTGGCATAATACTAGCTGCTACTCTTACTTTCCACTGGCAAATGGCATCAGCAGCACATTTTTCCCTGACTTCATGTAATTGTGATTTTACAACAGTCCTAATCTTAGTCTATCGATTATGGGATAAAAAAGGCAAATAACATGGTTCTTTTGTCGTTTGTTGCATTTAATGCTTCAGGCTGAGCGCACACTATTGTTACCCCATGGATTGTAATTTTGTGTCTCTTTTCTGCTCTCTCTGCAGCCTAAAAACATACATAGATAATGAAAAGGCATTGAAGGAGATAAAAATAACACAAGCCTTTCAATCAACGTTTACCCAACCAGTTTTTCAAAAGCAGATTATCAATAGCACAGCAAGAAGAAAATTAAATATATATTTGTTCCATCTCCATAAATTGATACAACATATACCTGTAAACTTCAACTTATCATTTCAGGACAAAAATCATTAAATGAGATAGTAGAAAATGTTACAGAACACTTCTTGCACTAAAAGCATAGGATGAGATATTCTGTTGCAGAGTGCTAATTTTTTTATACCCTTTGTATTTTAACTTTATCTAAAATCTGATCACTAAATGTATTGGAGAACTTTGCATGCACAGTGGACTACCCAAAATTGGAGCAGAAAAGAGTGGTTGGAATTCTCAACTGGCCAATACCAGAGGTAAGGTGAATATCCAGGAGGATATAGAACTTGTGGTACTAGGCATGAACAGTGACATCGACTGGTGTATAGCACATAATTGATATCACTTGTGTGAAATTCTACCGACATCCAAGGTCCGTGAATGATGTAAGAACTTGCCAGAGGCATAAATCTTGCTCTGCAGACAGCTTAAGGGTACATTACTACCCGAGCCACCAGTGGTGAGGCCAAGGCATCAATCTTCGTCAAGGTGTTTGTCTTCTTTACCTTCCCGGCTATCATAATTGCTCCATCATCCCCTTCCCTGGGCCCTTGGATCACTTCCATACTTTTCAACTCGCTTACCGTACAGCTTTATTCCAGGACATGACAGTATTTGGTGACTGAGTTTCTACTGAAGCATGCAAAATAATTTTAAAAGAAAGAAAATCTGGATGTAACAGATGTATGATTCCCCACAAGGCTGAGCCCCTCTCCTCCCTGGCTCCCACCATCAAATTCTCATCTCTGCAATCCACCCAGGCAATACATTACACCAGGTGTTAAAGGTGAAAATTTATCTGAAGGAATCCTGAAAGGGAAAAATTTGCATTAATTTGTGTTAATCCGTAGACAGTAATGAGACTTCCTTATTCCACTAGTCTCATTGGTCAATCCATATGTATTACACATCGTAATCAGCTGTATCACCCAACCTGGACTCGGGCTGCTATAGAGTTCTAGACTCATTAAGCTATCCTTGCATATTAATGGGAAGGCTGAGTTGCCCACTCACTTCAATTTGCAAGTCACCATTTTTTAAGGATGAAAGGGCAGCTGGCTATTGAACTACCATTTCAACACTTATGATAACTGCTCTTTGATCATTTTATTTAAATACAGACACTGGTAAACAAAAATCTTTGAAATATTCACCAGATCAGAAATGAAGAGAGAGACACAGTTAACGTTTCAGGTGGTTGATCTTTTATCAGATCAGGAAAACTGAGAAAACAAGCAGGTTTTAAGTTGCAGAGAAGTGAAAGGATAGAGAGAACAAATGGAATGTGTGTAAAAGGGTGGAGACCATGTTTGATGAGATTAGTGCTGTCGGAGAGAGGGATATGAATGCTTGTTAATCATAACCCATCTGCCTTGAGGACTCTAAATAGAAGGACATGAATGAGAGAAGTAGAGAGATAAATAAACAATGCTGGGATCAGGAGATATGGAACACAGTTGTTATTGGAAACCTGGGTTAAAAGAGAATGCTGGAAATACTCAGCAGATCAGGTAGCATCAATAGCAAATGTGTTAATGTTGTAGGTGAATGATCTTACTTCAGAACTCGACTGTTCTGACACAAACAGGAAAGGCTGGTTATCTGAAATGGTTGAATTTAATATTCAATCTCAAAAGCTGCAATAGGCCTAAACTGAAGATGAGATGCTATTCTTCCAGTTTATCTCGGTTTTTGTTGGAACAGTGTAGGAGGCCAAAGACAGAGAGGTCAGAGTGTGAGTGGAATGGAGAATTAAAGTTACAGGCAACTGGAATGCATTCAGCATTCTCTTTTAACCTAGATTTCCAGAAACTACTGTGTTCTGCACCTCACAGTTCCAGCTTTTTTTCCCTCTCTCTGCAGTCTTCATTCACCTCTCAATATTTACATTGCTCCAGAGAGATCAGTTCTGATTAACAAGTATTCATCACAGTCTCTTAGATGGCACAGACAAGTTATGTGAAACATGGACAAGTGTTGTCTCCATTCAATCATGGACATTGCCTTTGCTTTCTCTACTCATCCCCCTCTTAAAACATGCTTTTTTCTCACTTTCACAGTTCTGATGAGCGGCCACTGACGTGAAAAGTTAATTCAGTTTCTCTCTTCATTGATGCTGGTTTATCTAATGAGTATCTCCAGTACTTTCAGTTTTTTATTTTGGATGTTCACTATCTACAGTTTTTTACTTTGCGATAGTTAAACATACTTGTAATTTTTATTAATTTTGGAAAGACTCTTACTTTAATGTCTCTGAATTACAATTAAAGAAGTGTTGATGTTTCTGTCTGATACCTCAAACTTATTGGGCTTCTCCTCCTTTCAGATCAACATGAATTTCAGACATGATAGTTCTTTCATCTGTCAATGAATTTTCCCCAGATTCTTGTGGCAAAAAATGCTTGATTTAATTTCTTCTCTTATGAATGCAAATGTTGAAATACTAATAGCACAAATGCAATGTTCACAATTTTACCAATAATAACATGAGTTTAATAATGAAATTTCGCTAATTTTTTTATGTTATTGATGCTGTGTCACGTGATGGGAAGAGTATTAATGATTGTATAGTCTTAGAACTATAAGAAATTTCCATGTGAGCCACCATTAATAAACCTGAATTTTTGAACCTCCAAAAAGATTAACATTAATGTAGCTGCATTTGAAATGCAGGATTTAGTCTGAATAAATGATAAAATGCAAAAAGCAATAAGATATGAATTTCCGTGATGTGAAAGCTCAATATTAGTAGGACTGTATCTTCTTAAAATGTGGAATACCTTTATACTTTAATCCAAATCTAAAAGAAAGAACAAGATGAGTCTTTTATTTTGCTTGTCTTTTGTTTAGCTGCTGGAGTTAAAAATGGCCAGTAAACTTTAATTATGTATGAAGGAGTGGTTCCTGCTGATAGCCAACAATTGAGAAACTTATAGGTTTTAAATTAATTGACTAATTTTTTATATTGTGTGTCATGAACCAGGATTTACCTGATAGCCACTCGAGGTTTGTACGGGGACAGAATTAGGATTGGCTTTGTGCCACTTGAAGTAACTACGTATGGCATGTATAAGGTAACCTGTGAACCATAACCTAGCAAAAAAAAATCAATACTTGCAACATAAGGATGAGGAGGAAACTGACTAGAGAAAAGAGCTCAGGGGTAAAAAGAACTGAGAAAGTGTGAAATAATGCATGCAGCCAATAATATCATCTTTGTGCAACAAAGAGTTGAACATTGTTCTGACAGTGATATGCTCACATGTAGTGTGGATATATTCTGGAAGCACATGCAATTGGTTCATTAAAGTTTCAGGTAGCTAAAGATTAAAGCAATTCTTCTTCCTCTATTTAAATTAGTCATTCAGTTATTTTTCACTATTTTTCAATTTGGAGACACTGACTTACAAGAATGAAGGTTACAGGGAAGACCTAGAATGATGTTATGGTAGATTAACACACTATTTTATCTCTGGGATCTAAGTGTACCCAGACTAGATTAATGGGATAAAAAATTACACTGTTTATATCTCAACTCTGTTTGAATTAGGTATGGAAATAATCTACTCCCAAGACAGAGCACAGAGTACAGAGAGCTATTAAATGGCCACTTCCCCTAGAGATGCTGGAAGGCTCTTTTGTGTAAGAAATGAAAATGTCATACTGGAGCTTTAAAAAGCATGATTTTAGAATAGTGCAGTGTAAAGAGCTTTCCCTCTGCTTCTAGTCCACAAGATTCATGACATTTATGCTGCATGCCTCAAATAGAAAGTACTCTATTTTCCAGCCTCAAATGGAACAGAAAAGAATCTAAACATGAAATCACATTTATTGATTTATTGCAATAATTAGGGGACATGGGAATAAATATAAGGCATCAGGAGGCCACATGGTTCCCCGACTATGCCATCCCATTGAATAAAATTTTGGCTGATCTGACCTTGGCCTCAGCTCCATTTTCCTGGTCCGTTCCCTGTAACTCCTGACTTTCCCCAAAAGACCAAAAAATTGTCCCCTTCAGCCTTCAGTGATTCAGTCTGCACAGCCTTCTGAGATAAAGAATTTCAAAGATTTACAACCCTCTCTGAGACAAGAACTTCCTCACATTCCATCTTAAATGAGCTATCCTTTATTCTGAAACTCTATCCCATAGTTCCATATACATAAAGGGAAACATTCCTCCATAAAGGGAAACATTCTCTTAACATCTACTTGGTCATGACCCCCTCATTAGATCAACTCTCAGTCTTCTAAATTTCGATGAATATAGGCCCAACCTGCTCAATCATTCCTCATGACAATCCATACATCCCACTAGTGAACTTCCTCTGAAATGTCTCCAATGCAAGTATATCATCACCTAACTAAGGTAATCAAAGCTGTTCACAGTGATCCAGGTGAGACCTCACTGTACAGTTGATGAGGATAGAGTCACAGACTGAAACAGAGGAAGAGAATGAAAAGTCACATATTGCAGTTACTGAAATAAGTTAGCTGGAGAATGCAGAGGATTAGTAATAGGTATTGTACCAGACTACAACCAGTATTTTCCCATGACACACATTCCTTTAATCTACTTTGTTCATCCCATTGCTTTTCTCTGTGGTGGTGCTACGGTATAGCAGGCACAATAACATACCAGACTCATCATTATCATCAGTATCATTTAGGCAGCACAACTGTAGTGCGAGTAGAGCTGCTGCCTCACAGCTCCAGTGACCCATAATAAATCCTTACCTCCGGTGCTGGCTGTGTGGAGTTTGCATGTTCTCTTTGTGACTGCATGGGTTTCCTCCGGGTGCTCCACAATTTTCCCATATTCTATATACATGCAAATTGGCCACTATAAATTACCCTGGTTTGTTAGTGAGTGGTAGAATTGGTAGGGGTTGATGGGAGTATGGGGAAAATAAAATGGGATGAGAGCATGGTAGTGTAATTGCGTAGTCGATGGTTGGCACCTGTTTCTGAATTGTATGATTCTATCATTTCCCTCCTTCTCTTCCTCGACTCTCTTCTTCTGCTCCTAAGTTTGCTGCAGCTCCTCAAACTCCTGTTGCTTGTCCTGCACCTCCTGCTCTGCACCATGTTGCTCTAGGGAGATGGAAAAAGCAGGTGTCTACTCATATCCTGCAGAGACGAAATGGAAGATAGTTGCACTTGTAAGCAATGTCCTGTGCAAGTGGTCTCTCTCATATTCACTGCTGTCATAGCCGAAATGGAGGAAATGGAGGACATTGAGTGAACTTTTCATTATCCTTAGAGGCAGTTTTAGAGGCAGTTTGACCTCTATGTGAAGGTTGAGTGGATAGAGGGTGAACAGTGGGATGATGGTAGGATTGGTGTAGGAGAGCATATCTGTGTTGAGAGGAGTGTGGACAGAGTAACAGTCTGTGAGATAATTAATTTGCATGTCTATGTGTATGTGTGTGTGTCTGTGAGTGAGAGTGCACATGGCAGAACAATATTTTTTGGGTTAGAGCTTGCAGCAACATTTCTTGTGAGCTCATGAAATATCTTGCTTTATTGTCCTTGGATTCAATTCCTAGTGGAGACAACTCAGCTGTCTTGTGTCAGATGCTTCTAACTGTGGCCCTGATGAGTCTTCTGACCACCTCCCACTCAGCCCCCATCACCATCACCCCCATCCTGTGCACAGGAGCACATTCCTGGCATTTATTTTGTTCATCAGGACTTTCATTTCCCTCTTTGTGAATTGTGGAGCTCTCTCCATCTGCCCTGTCGCCTCTGCTCTTCCATAATTGCTCTGCACCAAAGCTGTGCTCAATTAAATATGATCTCACAGGGAACCATATTTCTTATAAAATACCCTAATCCTCCTTTGCACTGATTTTTGACCAACATCGAATATTTTGAGGGAAACTTAAATCTGCATTTATGCTAAACAAAACAATAATTTTGTGCCATGGGAATAAGTGCAATCCAATTTGTTCTGTGTAACTTCTGGGCTGGAAACTCAACCCTAATGCATAAAACCATGCAACAGAGACATGTTGTTAAATCCCTTCAATTGATTCTTTTTTTCTTCTCATGCACTAATTACATGTGGAAAATAATGATTAACTCCTATTCTTTCCAATGTTTAAAATGAAGACTACTTACTTTCACAAGATCACAAGACAAGGGAGCAGAAGTAGGCCATTCGGCCCATCAAGTCTGCTCCAAGGAAAAGGGAAAAAAGAAATGAGAAATGGTGGGGAGAAAGAAAGAAGAAAAAACTATTCTAATCCCAATTTCCGGCCTTATCCCCATATCCCTTGATACCCCGACTATTTAGATATCTATCTATCTCTTCCTTAAATGCCTCCAATGATCTAGCCTCCACTGCTGTACCTGGCAAGGAATTCCACAAATTCACCACCCTCTGGCTAAACAAATTTCTCCTCATCTCTGTTTTAAACCTGTACCCTCTAATTCTAAGATTGTGCCCTCTGGTCCTGGATTCACCCACCAAGGGAAACAGCCTAGCCACATCTACTCTGTCCAGTCCTTTCAACATTTCAAATGTCTCTATGAGGTCCCCTCTCATTCTTCTGTACTCCAGTGAGTACAGTCCAAGAGCCGACAACTGCTCATCATACGTAAGCCCTTTCATTCCGGGAGTTTGTTCCAACTTTGTCCCAACTATTCCTCTACTTAATAAATTGATGCATGGGAACAATTGGGAACACAGTTAAAATATAGAGTATATTCCATAACAAAGGCTGCAGATACTTAGTTTTGTGAATAGAACATATTTACTGTGGTTTACCTTTAATTTTTGCACTGTTTGTTAGAATGCAGCATCCAAACTGTGTAAATTAAACCTGCAGATGTAAAAATCATGCATGAGTAATAGCATTCTAGTTAGTCAAGAGAACAGTGCAAATGAAACATAATTTGAAACAAAATACAGTCAGAGTTATACAGCATAGAAAAAGGCCCTTCAGTCCACTGCCCCACCGCATCAATGCTGACCATTGTCTATCTATACTAATTCCACTTTCCTGCATTAATTCCATATCCCTCCAAGACCTGCTCATTCAAGTACTGATCCAGTTGCCTCTTAAACATTGGTACTGCCTCCTCCACCTCCTCTAGCAGCTCATTCCAGATACTAACTATGCTGTATGTCAAAAGTGTACCCCTCACGTCCCTTTTAAATCTCCTCCTTCTTATCTTAAACATGCTATCTCATGTCACCTCTCAGATTTCTTTGCTCCAATGAAAACAGACACAGCCTATCCAATCTCTCCCGATAACTCAAGCCCTCCAGTCCAGCCAACATCCTTGTGAATCTTTCCTGCACCATCTCAAGCTTAATCACTTCTCAAAATGCATCACTTCACACGTATCTGAATTAAATTCCATCTGTTACTCCATTGCCCACTTTTCCAACTGATTTATATCCTTTTCTAACCTTAGACAACTTTCTTCACTGACCACTATACCACCAATTTTGGTGTCATCTCCAAACTTATTAATCATGCCACCTACATCCTCATCCAAATCATTAATGTAAATGACAATCAGCAGAGCACCCAGTATCATTCTCTGCAGCCCACCACCAGTCACCAGCTTCCAATCTGAAAGACAACCCTCCACCACCATCCTCTGCTTTCTACTGCTAAGCCAATTTTGTATCCAATTGGCCAGCTCACTCTGGATCCCATGTGTTCTCACCTTCCAGACCAGCCTACCATGCAGGATCTTGTCTGAGGTTTTGCCAAAGTCCATGTAGACAATGCCTACTGCCCTACCCTCATCAATCCTCTTGGTCACCTCTTCAAAAAAACTCAATCAAATTCATGAGATAATACTTCCCACGCACATAGCCTTGCTGACTCTCACTAACCAGTCCTTGCCTTTCCTAATGCAAATAAATCCTGTCTCTCAGAATCCTTTCCAATAACTTCCTCACCACTGATGTTAGGCCAACTGGCCTATAGTTCCTTGGATTATCTCCTGCTGCCCTTTTTAAATAAAGGCACAACATTAACTATCTTCCAGTCTCCCAGTACCTTATCTGCAGCTAATAAAGATATCCTTCCTTGTTTCCTATAACATCCTAGGATACACCTGGTAAGGCCCTGGGGATTTATCAATCCTTATGCATTTCAAGACCTCCAAACCTCCTCCTTCAAAATGTTGATATTCTCCAGAGTATCATTGTTCCCTCCCCTGAACTCACTAGCTTCCATGTCCTTCTCCATGGTAACTACAGACAAGAAGTTTTCATTTAAGAACTCACTTACTTCCTGTGGCTCCACACATAGATTAACACACTGATCCCTAAGGGGACCTACCTTCTCCCTAGCCACCATTTTATCCTTAATATCACAAGATCACAAGATCACAAGATAAGGGAGCAGAAGCAGGCCATTCGGCCCATCGAGTCTGCTCCAAGAAAAAGGGAAAAAGAAATGGGGTGGGAAAAAAAGAGAGAGAAAAAAAAAAACTATTCTAATCCCATTTGCCAGCCTTATCCCCATATCCCTTGATACCCTGACTATTTAGATATCTGTCTATCTCCTCCTTGAACACCCCCACTGATCTGGCCTCCACTGCTGTGCGTGGCAAGGAGTTCCACAATTTCACCACCCTCTGGGTAAAGAAACTTCTCCTCATCTCTGTCTTGAAACTGTACCCTCTAATTCTAAGATTGTGCCCTCTGGTCCTGGACACGCCCACCAAGGGAAACAGCCTAGCCACATCTACTCTATCCTTACCTGTCAACATTTTAAATGTCGCTACGAGGTCCCCTCTCATCCTTCTGTACTCCAGCGAGTACAGTCCAAGAGCCGACAAACGCTCATCGTACTTAAGCCCTTTCATTCCTGGAATCATTCTCGTAAATCTCCTCTGAACCCTCTCCAACGTCAGCACATCCTTCCTAAGATGCGGGGCCCAAAACTGCGCACAGTATTCCAAATGAGGCCTCACTAGCGCCCCGTAGAGCCTCATCAACACTTCCTTACTTTTATACACTATACCTCTCGAGATGAATGCCAACATAGCATTCGCTTTCTTAACCACCGATCCAACCTGGTGGTTAACTTTTAAGGTATCTTGTATAAGTACCCCCAAGTCCCTTTGTACTACCGCACTATCAATCTTCTCTCCTTCTAGATAATAATCTACCCGCTTATTTCTACTTCCAAAGTGTACAACTGCACATTTCTCAACATTGAATCTCATCTGCCATTTTCTTGCCCATTCTCCTAAACTGTCTAGGTCCCTCTGCATTCTTTCTATTTCCTCTATGCTCCCTACTCCTCCACTTATCTTGGTGTCATCCGCAAACTTAGCCACACAACCATTTATTCCATCATCCAAATCATTGATGTACAAGGTAAAAAGGAGAGGCCCCAACACCGACCCTTGCGGCACACCACTAGTAACCGGTAACCAACCAGAACGAGATCCTTTTATTTCCACCCTTTGCTTCCTGCCAACCAGCCAATTCTCCACCCATTTTGCTACCCTGCCCATAATTCCATGACCTCTCATCTTATTAATCAGTCTCTTGTGAGGCACCTTATCAAAGGCCTTTTGAAAGTCTAAATACACAACATCTACCGCCTCTCCCTTATCCACCCTACCTGTGATTTCTTCAAAAAACTCCAATAGGTTGGTCAGACAGGACCTCCCCTTCACAAAACCATGTTGACTAGGTCCTATCTTGCCTTGCGCCTCTAGGTATTCGGTAACCTCCTCCTTGAGGATAGACTCCAATAATTTTCCCACCACTGACGTCAGACTAATAGGTCTGTAATTGCCTTTGTGCTGCCTCCCACCTTTCTTATATAACGGAACTACATTCGCTACCCTCCAGTCCTCCGGAACCATGCCAGAATCTATCGATTCCTGAAAAATAATCGCCAACGCCTCCGCTATCTCCACAGCCACCTCCTTCAGAACTACTCAGGACTACTACCCGTGTCGCGTATCAATGACAGGAAGAATAGAAAGCTCTGGCAGTTAAATGCGTGGCTGAGTGACTGGTGCAAGGGGCAGGGCTTCAGATTCTTGGATACCTGGGACCTTTTTTGGGGGAGGCAAGACCTATTTGCTAAGGATGGGTTGCATCTAAACTCCAAAGGGTCCAATATCCTGGCGGGAATGTTTAATTTAGTTGTAGGGGAGGGTTTAAACTGATCTGGCAGGGGGATGGTAACCAGGATGCTAGGTTACAAGATGCTAAGGTGAGGGAGAAAGTGTATAGAAACGAATCCATTGAGGATGGCAAGAATGACAGGCAGGTGATAAGTCAGGATAATTTACTGAATAATAGAAGTACAACAAATCCGGATGTTAGGATACAGAATGTTAGGATCGGGGATGAGGATGTTCGGATACCGAATGTTAGGATAGGGGATGAGGTCTACACGAACATGTCTAAGATAGTAGGTAGCGAAGATAGTAAGAAGGATGGACAGGTAGAAAGTCAGGATAATCTGCTGATCAATAGAGGTACAATAAAATCAATAGCAGATACCAGTCTAAACATACTATATTTAAATGCACGTAGCATCAGGAATAAAGTAGATGACCTAGTGGCACAACTACAGGTTAATAAATATGACATCGTTGCAATCACTGAGTCGTGGCTTCATGATGGATGTGATTGGGAACTGAATGTCAAGGGGTATACAGTATATAGGAAGGATAGGAGGGTAGGCAGAGGGGGAGGTGTGGCCATGATGGTTAGTAGCGATATAAAATCAATAGAAAGGAAGGACATTGGGTCAGAGGAGGTGGAATCCTTATGGGTGGAGCTGAGAAATAGCAAGGGTAAAAGAACAATAATAGCAGTCATATATAGGCCCCCGAACAGCAGTCAGGAAGTGGACCATAAGTTGCAGATTGAGATAGAAAAAGCATGTCAGAGTGACAATGTGAAGATAATTATGGGGGATTTTAACATGAAGGTGGACTGGGAAATGCAGCAAGGCGGTAGTACTCAGGAGAGTGAGTTTGTGGAATGTCTAAGGGATGTTTTTCTGGAGCAACTTATTGAGGAGCCCACCAGGGGATCGGCTGTTTTGGATTGGGTGCTGTGTAGTGAACCCGAGGTGATTAGGGAACTAAAGGTAAAGGAACCACTGGGAACAAGTGATCACAATATGATTGAGTTTAGTTTCAAGTTTGAGAAGGAGAAGCTGATAACTGGTGTATCGATATTTCAGTGGAATAAGGGAAATTACAAAGGTATGAGAGATGAGTTGGCCCAAATTGATTGGAGGAGTAAGTTAGCTGGAGGGACGGCAGAGGAAAAATGGAAGAAATTTCTACAGGAAATAAGGACAATGCAGGACAGATATATTCCAAGAAAAAAGAAGGTTTTGAATGGAAAAAAGGCACAGATGTGGATAACGAGGGAGGTGAAGGATAAAATAAAAGCAAAAGGGGCGGCGTACAAAGTAGCAAAAATTAGTGGGAAAACAGAAGATTGGAACGATTTTAAAAATCTGCAGAGAGAAACTAAGAAGGTCATTAGGAAAGCAAAGATGAGTTACGAAAGGAAGCTGGCGGACAACATTCGGAAGGATTCTAAGAGTTTTTTTAAATACATAAGGAATAAAAGAGAGACACGGGTTGACATAGGACCAATTGATAACGGTGCAGGAGGTATTATAATGGATGATAGTGAGATGGCAAGGGAATTGAATGAATATTTTGCATCGGTCTTCACCGTGGAGGACATAAGCAATGTGCCCATTAGTCAGGAGTCTCACGAATTGGAGCTGAGTTCAATTGAGATTAATAGGGAGAAGGTGCTTGGAAAACTAAAGGGGCTTAAGGCTGATAAGTCTCCCGGACCGGATGAGATTGACACTTGAAAATACTATCCAAGAAATTGTGTTGCACTGCACAATATTCATGTTTGGTGTATGATGAACTTCAAAGAAATTAAGACCAGCAACTAAAATCGGGGACTTACAAGTTGACAACACATGTCCAGGTTCAATTTCTGTAGTTTTCATTCACTCATGTATGGTCTGCAATAGCTGTTCAGCAGCAAGATATAAGGCCTACTTCTTCACGATTTAAAAGGGAATGTACCCAAGCAGATCCCAGCCTGTGAAGTTTATCATTGGTATAGGCTCCAGGTAGGCCTTACTTTATGTCAACATAACTTAAGCCTGGAGGCAGTTTTCATATACTTCAGAAATGTTTTAGCATTCTCTTTTATCTTATCTGCCAGAGATATATCATGGTTCCTTTTAGCCCTCCTAAGGTCCTTTTTAGGTTTGCTCCTACATCCCTTATACTTCTTAAGGGACTCACTGCTTATACCTGATATATGTCTCCTTTTTCCTGGCCAGATACTCATGGTAGTAAGGCAACCTCTTCCAATCAAGTTTTGAATGTTCTCCAGCAAAATTAGCCTTCTCCCAATTTAGGACTTTAAATTGATGACCAGTCCTATCTTTTTCCATGACTATTTTGAAGCTAATAGAACGTGGTGAAATGAATATACAAAATAATGTTTTCTGTTTCAAACATCCAAAGATTGACACTTGAAAATACTATCCAAGAAATTGTGTTGCACTGCACAATATTCATGTTTGGTGTATGATGAACTTCAAAGAAATTAAGACCAGCAACTAAAATCGGGGACTTACAAGTTGACAACACATGTCCAGGTTCAATTTCTGTAGTTTTCATTCACTCATGTATGGTCTGCAATAGCTGTTCAGCAGCAAGATATAAGGCCTACTTCTTCACGATTTAAAAGGGAATGTACCCAAGCAGATCCCAGCCTGTGAAGTTTATCATTGGTATAGGCTCCAGGTAGGCCTTACTTTATGTCAACATAACTTAAGCCTGGAGGCAGTTTTCATTCTGGACCTCCCTTCAGCATCACCCCCTCAATTGTTGCAAAACCCCACGATCACAGCTGAACCCTGCCAAACCCTGGAGGTCCCCATCATGCCCCGATTGTTGGCCCAACCTTCCCCATTACCTGGGGCACCTCTTATCCATAATATCCAAACATAGCAACCCAAGACACAGACCCACAATTCACCTTTACTCATTCTGGCACTAAGCCTCAAATGCAATAGAATTTTGCAGTTTTGACCCTTAAGGGAGATGTTTGCTAACATGGCTGTACATTGCATGTGCAATATGCATTTTTGGACACTAAATAAACTCCATAAGCACTCCACAATCTCAGGATATGAAATTCTTTTTATTGAGACATGGGATGGACATTGTTCATGAAGAAATTTTCAGTATTTCATAATAATTTTTGGATTCTCACTCTGTACATTTAACATCATAAGGGCTCTAGGACCCAGAAAATATCTGGTCTAATGCACCAATTATAGTGGAAACTTCATTAATTAGTGAAAAATATTCAACAAGAGTTCACATACAAGCAACTTGCAAATGATAATCAAAGTATAATGAAAGGAACAGGCTTCAGGAACATTTAATATGCCTTTCCAGGAAATATTAATTTTGTGAAGGTGTCTAAATTCATGTGAATTTTATGTTATGAGGAATTTAAATTAGTTTCGTTCCTGATGCAGAATTGGAGCTCCCTCTCTTGAGACTAATAACAGTATTTTCTGAGGATATTGAAAGTGTCAGTCAGAATTCTATCACTGAGGCAAGACTGTCTCAACTACCCACTGAATTGGTACATGCCATGAGTTGGTACCTGACATACTACTCACGAAAAACTGGGGGACACTTGTAAATTTCTGAGATGAAGGATTAAATTAACTGCACCTTTTCCCTAACACATCAAGTCATAGCTTCTCCAAGGCTTTTCCCCAGCACTGGCTCTGAATTTGTGTTTTTCTACTTTTTTTTCTCCTCGTTTTTCCTAAGCTCTTTTTACCTGTGAGACCCATTCTTGCTCTGTCACCCGAATCTGACTAATTTACTAAGTATCCATCTTTCCTTCTTGACCTCTAAGCTAGTGGGTAATTTATGTCAAATATAAGTTCAGTTTAGTTTTTCTGGTTCTTGTGTGGCTTTAGCAGTTGTCCTTATAAAGCCCTCTGAAAACAACTACAGAAAGCTCTGTAACATTGAAAACGCTCATTTTTATAGAATTGGAAGGAACTAGAATGCTGTCAGGTTCCAAAAAACACCCACACTTGCCTTCCTTCTCAGTGCCAGAGTCACCTGTAAACCAGCCAAAGTTTCTTGGTCTTCTAACCCACAGAGCAAACTGTCGTGTTCATCTCATTTGGTTTGAAAAGGAAAATCTGCTGCTGTTAGAACCTGTTAATTGTGTGTGCAATGTCATATAATTAAGTTGAGTTGAAACATCTGATTGATGGTTGAGAAAACCAGAAAAATGATGAGGTGATGTTTTTCTGCTCTAATGAACCACTGTTGGAAGCACACTCAGTTTTAGTGCCTTCTAATTTCTAACCATTTGCATGAATCCCACCATTTTGTGCAACTTAACTTATTTTTGCTCACTCTGTCTTTAGATAAATTCCTCCATTATTATGACCCTCATCCCATATTTTTCTCTAAATTGTCTGTAGACTTTGCTGCCTAATTCCTTTCCAAAGCACTACTTAACAAATTAAAATACATAATTCCTTATTCTTGGCTAACAAATTGACACGTTGCAAAGTAGTAGCTTATTCAATTTGCACTAACATGAATAATTAATATTTGACTATGTACAAGATATTAGGTATTTTTCTGTTGATGCTGCAACACTAATTTCCAGCTAGTAAAGCATCTTGACAAAGGCAAAAGGAGAAACAGAATTGGAAGTAGAGCAGTAATATGAGGACATAATTTTTTCAGCATTTCAAGTTCAAGATAATGGGGACATTTATACAAAAGTTTGCCCTCCAATTCTCAGTACTAAATTCCATCCTCGAAGTGAATGAGTTGGATAATAATCCTCATATATAATTTTGAACACAGAATTCTTGTTCTTTTGACTAAAATTATAACAAATGTATATTCTTCATTCCTATGACACTTTTCAAATTCCTAATTGCTTTGCTTTGCTGAAGCTGCACCCAGCTTACTCTAAATTGACATATTTCAGCCCATTATATAAAATTACATTGTGCCAAAATATTAGTGATAAATACATGCTCCCTTCAATTCAGAATGAATTGAATTATGGTTCCTGTGCCACATACAAGGCAGACTGGGTAGGAATGGTAATTTATATTCCTGAAAAAAAGTTAATAAACTACTTATTTTTGATGACAGGCAAGCAGCTTTAAGGCCACCTTTACTAATTCTAGCTTTTACTTCTGGACTTCTCAGATTGCGATAGTGTGATCTTAATTTCTGATGATGTGAATATTTATCCTTTACATCACCAGCACAGGAACATAATTACTACACTATTTTAATCATTCAGAACACCAGGCAGTTAATTTAGTCATAGAGTCATACAGCACAGAAACAGGCCCTTTGGCCCAACTCATCCATGCTGACCAAGTTGCCTAACTGAGCTAGTCCCATTTTTCCGCATTTGGCCCATATTCCTCTAAACCTTTCCTATACATGTAGCTGTCCAAATGCCTTTTGAATGTCATAATTGTCGCCATCCCTACCATTTTATCTGGCAGTTCCTTCTATGTACTCACCATCCTCTGTGCGGAAAAACTTGCCCCTCAGGTCTCTTTTAATTCTTTCCTCTCTCACTTTAAACCTGAGCCCTCTAGTTTTGGACTCCCCTACCCTGGGGAAAATATTTTGACTATTCACCTTATCAATGCCCTTCATGATTTTATAATTTAGCTAAACAAAATAAACTGAGTTGATTTCAACAGAATTATTTATTTATTTATGAGGAGCTGCAAGGACAAGCCAGGGAACTACAGGCTGGTAAGCCTAATATCGGTGGTGGGAAAGTTACTTTACGGGGTTCTGAGAGATAGAATCTATCTGTGCTAGGAAAGGCAAGGACTGATTAGGGAGAGTCAGCATAGCTTTTCTCATGAATTTAATTGTTTTTTGAAGAGGTGACCAAGAGGATTGACGAGGGAAGGGTGGTAGACATTGTCTACGTGGACTTTAACGAAGATTTTGACAAGGTCCCATGTGATAAGCTGATCCAAGGGAAACAAGCTGATCTAGCCAATTGGATACAAAATTGGCTTGGTGGAAGGAGTCAGAGGGTGGTTGTAGAGGATGGTTTTACAGATTGGAGGACTGTGACCAGTAGTGTGTCCCTGGGACCAGTGCTGGGTCACCTGTCATATATAAACAATTTGTATGAAACTGTAGGTGGCATGGTTACTAAGATTGCAGATGACATAAAAATTGGTGGTGTACTTTCAGTGAAAAAAGTTGTCCAAGGTTATAATAGGATCTATATCAACTGGTAAAGTGGGGAATGGAATGCCAAATGGGATTTAACTCAGACAAGTGTGAAGGGATGCATTTTGTGAAGTTAAACCAGGGCAGGACATGCATAGTTAATGGCAGGGTCCTGAGGGGTGTTTTTGAACAGTGAGATCTACAGGCACAAGTACATGGTTCCCTGAAAGTGGTGACATAGGTAGAAAAGGTGGTGAAGAAATCAATTGGCACACTTGCCTTCATTGGATGAAGCGTTAAGTACAAGAGTTGGAACGTCATATTAAGCTGTACAAGACATTAAAGAGGCTGCACCTGGACTATTGTGTGCAGTTCTGGTCACCATACTTTAGGAAGGATGTAATTAAGCTTGAGATGGTGCAGAAAAGATTCAAAAAGATGTTGCTGGGACTGGAGGTCTTAAGTTATAAGGAAAGACTGGATTGGCTGGGACTGAGGCAGCTTGGTCAGAATGGATGAGTTGGGCTGAAGGGCCTGTTTCCATGCTGTATTATCTCTACGACTCTATGACTTTATATATAGCTAACAACTGGCATCACTTCCAGTTGGATAAGTGTGACAGCATCAATTTATGTTTTAAGTTGAAATAACCTCATATCTGGCACATTCAGAAAGAGATGGCTATTAGGATTTCTGAAAACAAGTTCCTGAAAATTCCACATGAGTGAGTTTTCACTTACCAGATAAGGAGAGTTGACTCTTCCTTAGCTCAACAATCTTGCAATATGCTTCAAGAACTACTGAAGTTTAACCATTCAGAATAGCAATTTATCCCCAAAGACTGAAATAGTTCCTTCTGGCACATGTTTAACTAGAACTATTCTACTGGCCATACATAGTTATCTGTGACAAAGAGAGAAAAATACAGGTTAATTTTAACTATCTTCAACCAGAGATATTGAGTGATCCAACTCAGCCATCAGTCTTCAACCAATTCAGTTCACTCCAGGAAATGGGGAAAGGCCTGGTGACAATAGGTTGGGATTCTGGGAGAGCTTTGATGTAGGTTGTGATCAGTAATTAATGAGGATGGGTCAGAACTGCAGAATGAGACTGTTGAGAAGAGTGGAAATCAGGAGTGAGAGAAGGCTATGATGTCCTTGATGAACCTGTCATTCCTCATTTCTACATAAATGCTAAGCAGCAGCTCTTGTCTTTAAACCACTGTCAAGTTTCACATTCTCAGAGAACTTTGTTTAATTTCAAATCAGGCTTCTGTTGTGAGAGCCCAATTTAAATAAGCTGATTGTAGGTGTCTAATTTAAATAAACTTGATTGTGCAGTCACAAAAATGGCAATAGATGATTTTGCACATTCCATTATTTAACCCTGCCAGCTCTTTCTTGCTCATCATAAGTGGTCACTATTGAGATCCCAGTTTCAAATTTAGATTAACAAATCTGCTGTGGAGTATCAATTCAGTTTCAGTCTCTTTTTCAATTTAGAATAGTCCAGCCACAACGATACAGCATTTTTGTTCTCTACAAAGAAATATAGGCATTCTTTTGAAATCATTTCACACAAGACCTTTACTACAAGCACTTTACTGTACAGTAATGAGGCTTTCATCATGATTTGAATTCAGGTCTCGAAAAGCAAAATGTATTATGATAACCTATTGCAGCATTCCACTAGCTGCCACATTTTCTAAATTAATCTACTCTTCTGAAGGTACACTGCTTCACTCTGCCTGCTTTTGATTTTCCAATCTCTCCTCATAACTCCAGAACCTGTTAGGTTAATTCCCAGCAAGCTGCTCACATCAAATGTCATGGGATACAACATTAAAACTTCAATTCTCCCATCGACTGTTTCGTGGATTTTAGCGCACAGTTGGAATGAACAGGGTGGAATTTTTTTTAGAGAACTTGTGGAGAATATGCAATCCATTTCTTTCTTTTTGCCAGGTTTAAATGTGATTATTTAAATCTTAATTGTTTAATTCAAATAATTCTTATTATTTCTAATCCACTGAACTAAAATTTGCAAATATGCAATACCATTATCTACTTTTATTGACATCAATTACAGAAAATGGTTTTCAAATTATATTTCAATTTGATATTTTCTTTAACAGAATTATGCATTGAAAATATATTAAAACATTTTTTGTACAGTTTGCGTAACGCCATTACAGCGCCAGCGACCCGGGTTCAATTTCCGCCGCTCCAGTAAGGCGTTTGTACATTCTCTCCATGCCTACGCAGGTTTCCTCTGGGTGCTCCATTTTCCTCCACATTCCAAAGGTGTACAGGTTAGGAGCTGTGAGCATGCTCTGTTGGCGCCAGAAGCGTGGCGACACTTGTGGGCTGCCTCCAGAACATTGCACGCAAAAAGATGCATGTACATGTGACTAATAAAGAAATCCTATCGTATTGTTCTGGATGATTGTAACTAAAATCAACCTTCCCATTTTGTGATGGAGCTGTAATAGTGCAGTTTTCTCTGATCCCAAGTTCACAAATTGGAGATGAATTCCATTGCTTTAAACGGTAAGGTTCTGTTGTGAATAATGAAATATCCTCTGGCAGCATGGTGGCGCAGCGGTTAGTTCCTGTTGCTTCTCTCATTAGCTTTGACTTTTCAAACTCCTAACTATCCTTTCTCATTTTACTCTCCATAAACTTGGGGTACTCCAAAACTTTGTTGACTATGTCTTTTCTGATCTCCTATAAGGAACAAAATCTACACATGGGCCCAAATAGGTTGCAAGTAGAATCTATTCATTGACAGGAAAAGTTTCTACTCCTTCACTTGTTATGGACCATAAGAAACAATGTTAAAATCCCTTACCCACTGAAATTGCTGGCTCTTGCCTCCATTTAGCTGTTGGGTTTCCCTCGCCATGAGAAATTTGCATTGGGTACTTTTAAATTTAGGTGGCTTCCAAAGTCCGAGGCACAAATCATTTACGTTTTGCAGTTATTAACCTGTCCTTCTAGGCAGGTTATGTCCTCAGTCCCAAACCATCTATGGTTTAAGCTTTTGAGATAGATTCAGCCAATTTAAACTTCCCCACTCCTTTGAGCCCCTTCAGTCCATCTTGTAGATTAGGACTATTTCTGTAAGGTATTAAAGTAAGGTTTTATATAATAGAAAAGAAAGTTGTTCAAATTTCACTTTCAATTTACTTATTAAATTACCCATTGTGTCTTTTAATATTTTCCTTTAAGTTATTACTTTATGGAATAAGACTCACAATGGCCTGTTTTTTGCCTAAAGTTTTTATCTGAAGCTGTAAATGAAAGCCAAAAATAAATCCAGCAGCATACATGCTGTCCCAGCCTAGAAGAGAATGTTCCTCTTAACATCTAATAATGTCTATCTGATAATTCTTAAAAGGAATTTGAAGGGAAAATAGATGTCAGCTTTCTTCTGTGCCATCAAAACCTTCAATTGAGTCTTCTGAACCAGAACTCTTTTGCAATATCACCGAATGGGGTAACAGGACCTCGGATAACATTTCTCCCTGCCCTGGTTACAGGTCATATCTACCATGGGACACACTAGTTGCTATCTGGCTCGAAGGCCAGGTTTAACTTTTTGACCATTGAAAAGGAGTAATAGACTAGGAGCAGGTTACATTGGTGGTATGGTGGGGAGGTGAGGGCAGGGATTGGGTGCTGTGGAGAAGTGAATGATATATGTTTATTTCACATAAACCATCCTTGTAGAATTTTAAGATTTTTTTTATGTGCCTCTGCCCTTTATTGTAATTCCTGCTGCTAATACCAATTATTACTACTGTAAAAGCAATTGAATACTTTGTTTTTTACTTGTCAAAGAATGCATTAACAGTTCTTTGTGTGATATTGTTTATTACATACACAACTTGTCAACATCAGATATTGTGGGATGAGAGGGAAATGAAATGGAACAAAGAGTGTAAGTAAAAAGGGTATGTCATCTTCAATGGTGTCTGCACCATAGCTGATTACAGACTCTGCGTCAGCTGCACCAACACTTCTCTGTGCTCTCTCCTTCAGGGAATAAAAAACTGGAGCTCATTTCATCCTTGGCTAGTTTATTGCTGCTGCTATCGGTTCACCTTATCCTGCAAGGGATAGCAAAATATGTTAAGTATTGTGTAACTTATTTAGAGTCATAGAAAAACATAGCACAGAAGCAGAACCTTCAGCCCATCATACCCATGCCCACTATTCTACTCATCTATGCTAGTCCTATTTACCTGCCTTTGGTCCGTAGCCTTCTATGCTTTGGCAATTCAAGTGTTTCTCTAGATACTTCTGTTGTGAGAGGACATGCCTCCACCACCTCTCCAGGCAGAACATTCCAGATTTCAACCACTTTCTGTCCAAAAAATCCCCCTTAAATCCCCTTTTTAACCTCCTACCTTTCACCTTATTCTTGTGCCCTTGTGTTTTAGACACCACTACCCACGGGGAAAACATTCCCACAATCCACCCCTCTTATCATTTAGAGTATATCTATCTAGTCACCTTTCAGCCTCCTCCACTAGAGGGGAAACAAACTTATAAAGTCAGATGGTGGATGCTGTATAGTCAGTGGTATGTTCAAGCTGTGAGAAGTATGTTACAAGCTTCAGGCAGTGACAAGTGCGTTCAGGTGCGGTAAAGCATATGAACAGAATACCATGGTTATTGATAGTGATATTGACAGGTTGATGCAGTTTGATGCACAGAGCAGTGGTCTGAGACTAGCATTTTAGTTGCTGAAATATACAACTGAAGAGATAAATCATTAAACGTTTTACACTTATGTCTTATACATATGGATTTGCCTCTTCAAAATGGCTACTCCCCTCGCACTGTTGTTCTATCGTGCTTCTAGGAAGATTTCAGGTCTCCCAAGGATAAAGAACCTTTATCCTCCTCTTTGCTTCACTTTCTCAAATTTCTTGTGCAGTATGCCTGATCTCGCCCTGTTCAGATGCTGCTGAAACCTCTGCTCTGACCACAAGGCACATCCCTTTAGAAGGTGCAAACTGGCTTTAGTCAGTAGTAATGAGTTTGAACTAGTGCTATTCAGTCCTCAAGTTGGGACTGGCACTGACGCTCTAATTTGATCAAGACACCCACCATCCTGACTTGCAAATATATCACTGGATCTTCATCAACACTGGGCTCTAAATCCTGAAGCCCAGTGTTGATGGGAATATCTTCACCAGAAGGACCGAAGCAGTTGAAGAAGGTGGTTCACCACCATTTTGCAAGGGTGATTATTGATGTTCAGTCAATGCTGACCTTGCTGGTGATACTCAGATCTTGAAACTCAATATTAAAAGAAACACACAGCGAGAAGAAGAGAACACCAGAGAAAAAAAGTGCTGAAATAAATTCACAAAAAGGAAAGTGAGAAAGTGAGGCTTTTAAAAGTGAGATAGTAAGAGTTCAAGGTCTGCTTGTTCCTGTTTGAATGAAGGGTAGGGCTGGCAGAAGTAGGTAACCCTGGGTGACAAGAGGTATTGAGGCTCTGCTCAGGAAAAAGGAGAAGGTGTGGATCAGTACAGGCAGCTGGGATCAAGTGAATCCCCAGAAGAGTATAGGGGATACAGGAGTATACTTGAGGAAATCAAGAGAGCTGAAAGGAAGCATGAGATAGCTTTGACAGAGAAGATTAAGGAAAATCCAAGGAGAATATATCAAGGGAAAAAGAGTAACTAGGGAAAGAATAGGGCCTCTCATAGACCAAAGTGGATATCTACGTGTGGAGCCGCAGGAGATGGGCGAGGTCCTCAGTGAATATTTCTCCTCTGTTCTTACCGTGGAGAAAGACATGAAGACTAGGGAACTCGGGAAAGTTAATGGGGATGTCTTGAGGATAGTCCACATTACTGTAGAGGAGGTGCTGGACATCTTAAAATGTATGAAGGTAGATAAATCTCCGGGCCCTGACCAGGTATATCCAGAACAGTGTGGGAAGCTCGAAAAGAAATTGTGGAAGCCCTGGCTGAGATAAATGCATCATCGTTAGTGATGGGTGAGGTGCCAGAAAACTGGACGGTGGCTGATGTCGTACCTTTATTTAAGAAGGGCTACAAAGCAAAACCTTGGAACTATAGACCAGCAGACCTAACATCTGTGGTAGGTAAGTTATTGGAGGGGATTCTGAGAGTTAGGATATGCAAACGTTTGGAAGGATAGGGGTTGATTAGGGATAGTCAGCATGGGTTTGTGCGTGGAGATTTTGTTTCACAAATTCGATTGTGTTTTTTGAAGAAGTAACCAAGAAGGTCGATGAGGGCAAGGCGGTAGACATAGTCTATATGGACTAGTCTATGTGAACGATTTAGATGAGAATGTACAAGGCAAGGTTAGTAAGTTTGCAGATGACACTAAATTAGGTATCGCAGACAGCGAAGAAGGTTATCAAGGATTATGGCGGGATCTTGAGCAGCTGGGTAAGTGAACCAAGGAATGGTAAATGGAGTTTAATTCAGATAAGTGCGAGGTGTTGCATTTTGGAAAGTCAAACCAGGGTAGGACATTCACAGTGAATGGTGGGGCCCTGAGGAGTGTTGTGGAACAGAGGGACCTAGGAGTACAAGCACATAGTTTCCTGAAAGTGGCTTCACAGGTAGACAGGGTGCTGAAGAAGGCACTTGGCACACTGGCCTTCATCAGTCAGGGTACTGAGTATAGAAATTGGGAGGTTACGTTGCAGTTATACAAAATGTTGGAGAGGCCGCACTTGAAGTATTGTGTTCAGTTTTGGTCACACTGCGATAGGAAAGATGCCATTAAGCTGGAAAGAGTGCAGTAAAGATTTACAAGAATGTTTCCAGGACTTGAGGAACTGTGTTATACAGAGAGGTTGCCGAGGGTTGGATGATAAACACTATGATGCTGGAGGAACTCAGCGGCCAGGCGGTATCCATGGAGAAAAGCAGGCGGTCAACGCTCCGGGTCAGGACCCTTCTTCAGGACTGAAGATAAGAAAAGGGGAAGCCCAATATATAGGAGGGAAAAGCAGAGCAGTGATAGGTGGACAAAAGAGGGGAGGCAGGTTGGACACAAGGCAGTGATAGGTAGATGCAGATAAGAGATAGTGATAGGCAGGTGCAGGGGAGGAGGGGAGAGCAGATCCACCGGGGGATGGGTCAAAGGTAAGGAGAGAGAGGGAAAAAAAGAGGGTAGATAAAAGAGAGATAGGCTAGGAAAAGAAAGAAGAAGCATGGTGGGGGGGGGTGTGGGGGGTGGGGATTACTTAAAGTGGGAGAATTCAATGTTCATGCCATTAGGCTGCAAGGTTCTAGGATGGAAAATGAAGTTCTGTTCCTCCAGATTGGGCTTGGAATTCTCCTGGCAGTGGAGGAGGCTGAGAACTGACATATCAGTGATAGTGTGGCAGGGGGAGTTGAAGTGACTGGCAACGGGGAGATACAGATCGTGGTTATGGACAGAGCATAGGTGTTCTGCAAAACGGTCATCTAGTCCATGTTTGGTGTCACCAATGTAGAGGAGGCCACACTTGGAGCACCGAATGCAGTAAATGATATTAAGGGAGGTGCAGGTGAATCTCTGACTCACCTGAAAGGACTGCTTGGGTCCCTGGATGGAGGTGATGGAGGTGGTGTAGGGGCAGGTGTTGCACCTATGGCGGGGGCAATGGAAATTTTGCAGGGTGGGAGTGGGATAGGTGGGAGGGGAGGAGTGAATGAGGGAATCACGGAGAGAGCAGTTCCTGCAAATGGCAGATAGAGGTGGGCAGGGGAAGATATACTTGGTAGTGGGGTCCTGTTGGAGATGGCGGAAGTGGCGGAGAACGATGTGTTGGATACGTAGGCTGGTGGGATGAAATGTGAGGACAAGGGGGACCCTATCCTTGTTGGGTCTGGGAAGGGTGGAGGTGAGGGCAGAGGTGCGGGAAAGGGCAGAGATACAGGTGCGAGCTCTCTCAACCACAGTCTGGGGGAAGCCCTGGTTGGAAAAGAAGTTGGACATCCGGGATGTCCTGGAGTGGAAAGCCTCATCATAGGAACAGATGTTCATGGGGAAACTACAGGTATGCATAAAACAACAGAAAGGAGCACTTGGCTTCCTGGCTTGGAAGTGTGCAGCAACAACATTATTATTTAATGAGCCTGTTGTTTTATTGATTGCAATTCAGTTCCTGAACAAAAGCCAATGTCCAATAACTATTTATTATGTTGATTGAGTGCTGCATATAATCAGTGATTCTATTTGTTAAAATATGAAATGGACTACTCATCTGCATAACTCACTGAAATGGCAATGCATATGCCATTTATGTCATTTATATGCTCATTTTATTCCTCTGGGCTTTACAAGTACATTTGCTGTGCATTATTGGGCTGTGCACTATAGGAAGTTATTGAGGCTTTGGAGAAAGTGCAATGCAAATTCATTAGGATGCTGCCTGCCTTGAGGGAATACAAAGAAGAAAGAAAACTTGTAAAATTGGATTATTTTTTATTTCAAGAAATCAGACGTAAGAAAAGCATTTAAACCTACGAAAGAATATGACAATGCAGATATAAACAAATGTTTTGGTTATGTCTTGTAGGAAAATGTAGATTACAACTTGATCAAAATAACCCAAATGCAGTGGGATTGCCCAATGGATCAGCAGTGAGTGCAATCAGACCAACAATAGTGAGCGACAGTGATGCAGAGGTTATCAATGTCCAATGTTCGACTATGTAACAGTTAAACACGATTGCAACAATAAGCAACTGAGGGGAAATAAAGCAAAACTTAACCACAAGATTGAGTAAGCTATCAATATCTGCAGCATCCACATTAATATTAAAACTGACAACATCAGGCAATGGATTGCAAAGATTATCATGGTATATAGCAACTGCATTAACGTTATAATTGACAATAAAAAATAATAGATTGTCACGATTATCAGGATCTGAGTTACAAAGTTAACATTAAAAATTAAAAACAAAAACAATAGATTGACCACAGAACCATTGCAAACCAGAAGAGATATTGCTCATAAAACCTAAATGGTCAGAACTGCATTTGGAAAAGGGAACCTACCTAGTCAGTTAGATCCAGACGACCAGCTACTAGTTAACATCTGAAAGACAGGGTTAATATTTGGAATGCGCTCTTTATATAAAGAATACTTCCCTTCAAGGTTATAGCTAAGAAAGCGTTTCTGCAGCATTTGAGGTGTGCGCAAGAGTACAGCCTCCCCAGTAATCATTAAACACATTTCGGATAAGTGAATATGTGTGCACGTAAGTGTAAGCATGCTTAATGTATTCCACCTGAAGCTGTCAAATTTAAATTTATCTGCACGACCCTTTAGCTCAGATGTTAATCTTCCTTATTCTCACATATGCTATCTGACCTGTTAGATATTTGCAGCATTTTCTGTTTTTACTTTTGCTTTGTTGTCTGACTAACTCAAACATAAAGTCTTCCAAGGCAATAAACAATAAATCACTATTATATATGGCTAAAATCTTTTCTATCATTTAGAGACAGCAACCACATGTGTATTTTTTTTACATCTGAACCTTTGAAATAAATTCATAGAAGTTATGGTATAGACTGAGGTAAAATTGACTGTTCTTCCTAGAGTCTCTTGGCATTTCCTAGTGCAGTCAATTGGCATGTACGCCACGATGATGTTAATGTTTGAAAGCTCCTGAAGGAATACATGATGACATCAGTGAATTCAACATACCTTTTGAGATGTTTCAATCAAAAGTTGCCTGCAATTTTCGCCTGGCATAAAAAATATTTTTCTGCCCTCAGTCAACTGACCTTTAATTTCAAAAACATGGTGATATCAAATATCTCATATATTTTGTCCTATGCCTAACTCACAATTCCAAAGGGTGCGCTAAAAATTAATTTGTGCTGTATGTATTCTGCAAGAATGTACATTGTAGACTTTCTCTACTGAACTGCAACAATATATTTTTTAAACAATTTTATATCTCATGTGTATTGTTTATTATTATATTTGCCCTCTTATTGATGTTATTGAATTATTATGTTGCTAAAGGTTTTTGTAATAAATGTAATAAGAGACAATAATATAAAAGACATAATATTAAATTATTCTTGACTTCAGTTTGGATGATTTTTTTATATCACTCTATTAGGCTTCATTTTCAAACGGATATCATCATTGGAAAAAAGGTGAAAATGGGACTTTTTACAATAGTTGGCGAGCACAAAATTGAATGATAGAATATTAAACATAGAAAGTAGAACATAGAACACGGAACAGTGTAGCGCAGGAACAGTTTCTTTTGCCCAAGATGTTGTGATGAACTAATTAAACTAGCAATTAAATGTTTAACTAAACTAGTCCCTTCTGCATACACGCCCTTCCATTCTCTGTATATTCATGCACCTATCTAAGAGCCTCTTAAACACCTCTATCGTATTTGTCTCCACTACCACCCCAGGCAGCGCATTCCAGGCACCCACCACTCTCTGTGTAAAAAACTTGCCTCGCACATTCCCTTTCACCTTAATTGCATACCCTCTAGTATTAGACATTTCAACCCTGGGAAAAAGTTACTGGCTGTCAACTTTATCTAAGTGTCTCATAATCTTGTAGACTTCTATCAGGTCTCCCCTCAGCCTCCGCTGCTCCAGAGAAAACAATGTAAGTCTGTCCAATGTCTCCTCATAGCACATGCTCTCTAATCCAGGCAACATCCTGGTAAACCTCTTCTGCACACTCTCCAAAGCCTCCACATCCTTCCCATAATGGGACAATCAGAATTGAATGCAATACTCCAGATGTGGCCCAACCAGAGTTCTATAAATGATGTGGATAATGTAGCTGCAGAAAAAGACTATTACATATTCTGTGGAACATAATAATTCTTATATTGGAAAGGAAATGGTCAAATCTGAATAAAGTATATTCTATTAGTTAAATTCATCTAATGGAGTAGTGATAGGGATCAAGGAGAAATAGCTTCACGTTGTCCCTTAGTTAATTGCACAAGTCGGAAAGAAAATCTAAACAGTTCTTCATACTATTTTACTACAGCCTCTATGGCAATAGATTTAGGGACTTCTCAGCATCTTATCTACTCATTAAACTTTAGCTTAGAAGATAAATATAATTTTTGAGAATTAACCATACCCATACTCATGTATGACACTATTGAATAACTTAAATGTCATCTGCCAGGCATGAGCCCATTTCCCATTAAATCCAGCACTGATTATTGTCTTTCCTTTCTCATCCAGAATTCTAACATTAACAACCAGGTCTGTCATCTGAGAAGAAGTGAACAGTTCCTTCAACACCTTCATCTGTTCTGTTAGAATGGATAAAAGAAAGAGTTAAAAAATAAATGGTTTTGAGGCCATAGCTACCAGTTTGGACAGGTAACCAATTTCAAAGCAGAACTATTACAATTAATGACAAATCTCTGCTGATGAGAGTGCAACCCATATTTTATGCAGAGTCTGAATTTTCTGCAGCAGTACCCATTTCATAATCCACCACCTACAAGGCTCAGGTCAAAAGTATGATGGAATATTTCCTGCTTGCTTGGATAAGTGCAAGCACAGCAATAAAGCTCAGAGCTGTTTACCAGGACAAAGTCATCCACTGCATCAGCAAGCCATTCATTAGCTTAAACATACCCTCTTTCCACCATTGGAATGCTGTGGCTGCAGGAGGCACTATCTCAAGGATGTATGGCAGCAATCTGCCAAGGTTTTTTTACTAGCTGCTCCAAAAATCCTGGCATCCACACTAGGGCAAGAAAAGCTGCTGAATTGGAACACTGTGTTCCCCATGTTTCTTCAATAAACATACATCACCATTCCTTCCTGGACACCGGAAGGAAACGACCTCAATGGAATTAAGGTTTGACAAAGAATGTTGGCTTTGCTAGCAACACCCACATTCCTAGAAAGAAAAGAAGAAAGATTGCAGAAAACTGCATTGCTTCTCTGGAGAAAAAGAATGATTCTTCAAGAACTTTGAAGTTTTCAAAATTCTAATGGGTATTGAAAACCAAACTTATATAATTTATCAGAAATTCTGTAACCAGGGGCAGAAAGGAGAGAAGTTCTTAATGTTCCTTTCCTGATATTTAGATATAATTGCTTCATCTAAAAGATGGTAGCATAAAATTCTGAGAGGCCTTTGAGGTAGATAGAATCAGAAAATTCAAGATTAGTTTCTTTTATCCAAGGATACCATTGAAAAGTATAAGAGTTTAACATGATATTTCTGAACTTCTGGTCTAGTTTTCAATAAACCCTATGATCTGATATAAAATCAAGCAATTTCAAAAGGTATATTGATGAGAAGTTGCTAACTTCAACTTAAAAACAAGTTTTGCATGTGTAGTTGTCTTCTATTATTCAATCTCAGCTCCAGAGACCCTAGAGAACCTTTGGCTGTGATGAAGCTGTTATGACTATTCACATTGCAGTCAAAACTGTCCAGCCTCAAAATTTTCAAGTCAAACTGGCAATGCATAGGACCAATATGTTTTGTGCACAGGCCACCTTGAAACAATATTCTATCACACGTGTTCCCAAGCATGGCTTACAATAGAAGCAGCCTTATAGGTGTTTGGATGTATAAGAACCCTTCCTTCACTCACTCTGCCTTTGCTGGGTTTGATGAGCTCAGCCCCACAATCTGTGGGGTAAGCAGGATCTCAGAGTCTGGCTCAGAATATAAGGAGACAGGATGCAGACACTGATGCCAAAGCAAACACTTATTGTCCAATCCTAACAACTCTTGAAAAGGTGATGGTGAGCTGTCTCCTTTTACCACTATGTTCCTTCTTGTGAACATATTCCCACATTGTTGATAAGGTTTTAGATCCAACATTAATGAAGATATGGCAATACATTTTCAAGTCACGATGCATGTGAATTGGAAGGGAGTATGCAGGTGGTGATGCTTCAACGTGCCTGTTGTCCTTCTCCTTCCTGGTGGGAGAAATTAGGACCATCAAGGAGGAATGAACTTGGATCCTCACTGCTAGAATTCTCACAAGCACCTCAGTTGAGGTCAGACCCTTTTATTAACATGGGTACAAGCTTTCAGCGACAAGTTAAGACCTGCTCCTGCCATCACCATTTGCAAGGCTTGTACTTAAGGCAGTAAATCACTGATACATGCCAAATGGTGTCACTGCATGTGTCCAGCTATCTCCTTGCATAAGCATGTTACATACAGAGGACAGTGCTGCTATTTTCTAAAGTGCACTATGCATATATGGACATGCAGATTACATTTTGAGGACAGCGCTTAAATAAAATTCTATCATGCTGTGAATAAAATTATAGCACAATGCAGTAGAATTTCATGGCCAAAACTTTAACATAAAAAGATGCAAACTTAGCTGCAAACAAAGAAATCTGATGAGATCTGATCTAATGCTTTGGCCAGACTAGTCGGTATAAGGAATCCTTAAGCAGGCAGGACCATATAGGTAAAAATAAGCAGACTGGGTTGATCATACTTTGTCATTGTCATGGTTGCAAAGCGTGGTTGGCATTCAACTTTTTACTTCTTGAATAGAACATTCAGCACATCTCTCTGAATAATGTGGTTGATTTTTCAAGTTGGCCGTGTTCATATAGAGCTTCATTTGACAGGAAGACATATAACATCGAGACTAGAGTGTCTGATTTGAGATCCATCTGGGTAGTACAATGACCTTTAATTGATAGTTCTGCACTGTCAACAACTCAGGCTCTAGACCTGCAATGCCTGCTCATTAAATTTGTCACTGAATCTACCAATAAACCTGAAACTTCTTCCAGTGCCTCTAGAACTCAGGAGGCAAAATTATTCCTCTCAAGAGTTGTTGCAATTTATTGTAATGCATACTCATCAGACTTTTCCAATCTTCCTTATTTTTTTGAAGTTACATCCGCTTTTATATTAAAAAGAACATTGAAATTTGTAGCTGTAATAGCAAGTAATTTAATTGTTTACAATTAAACATTAATATCCTATCTGAGAGACTGGAAATTTTGCATGCAATATGGAAACAGACATTAGAATTAATTATCTGATGAAATTTTATATTTTCCTTTGCAATAATTTGTATGTTAAGCCAAGAGTGATTAAATCATTCTTCATCAGATTAAAATAATGGATCAATGTTATTAGATTACATTAAAAAAACTTTACATATCCATGGCAACATTCAGCAAATGAATGCCCTCAATATATTGCAACAATTCTTCTGATGAATAACTACTTATAGGTTATTAACAACTTCTTTTAATAGCTCTACTATGGATCCCAACCATATCTTAGCAACCCTCACCCAAAATGCAAATCACAACTTCAACTGACTGGATCCCTCCACTCATCAATCACATGACTAGAGCCCTTCATCCACTGTTCATCTGATCAAATCCCCCACCTACCAACCAGCTGAATCCTTTCAACCAGTAAGACTTTCCAACCAACTAATCACCAAACTCCCAAACCTTCCAACACTGAAAAGTGATTGTAGGTTTCTCCCCACCATCACCAACAACCTGTAGCCAAGTCAAACCATGATCAGTCCCTCCAATTCATTGCCTTCCTTCCAGTCTCCGGGCCTCTTCCGATCACACCAGACAACATCAAATTCCAAACCATAGTCTAGTCCTGGTCTATTCTGATTTTCTTCATGTATTCTGTACTGGTGCAGTACTTGAAGGAAGCACCCCTAGGTAATTCAGCAACTCCTAAGCTTTGTTGGATCTTGGTCTCCACTTAATATCTATAGGCAGGCTCATTGGCACACTATGCAGCAATTGATTAACACACATTCACAGGTGACAAAGTAAGATTTTCCCCAGTTCCAGTACTCCACAGTCAAATCTTATGATCAAAGGTTGCTCTTTAGTTTTAGGTTTAATGGGAACAGTTATTTCTCATATTAAATCACAAGTTATCCAGGCTTAACTATAGTAAGAACAAGAACAACATTAATTAAGGTACAGCCTTTAATGCAGCAAATACATTTGAAGGTACATTACAAGAGAATTATAAAACAAAAAAAAATGATACTTACAACTTAAGGAGATGTAAAAAGCTTAGCCAAAGAGATAGGTTAGTTGTATTCCCCAGAAACAATGAATTAATAAAGTAATGGTGGGGTCTTGCATTGTATCGGTAGGGCTAGCCATTTCTTCTTTCAAAACAGCAAACATAGGAGGAAGTATCATCAGCACATCTGATCTATAAGCATAATCTATAAGAATAATGAATCTAGATCAGCAGTTCTGCTTGCCTTATTTCCTTTAATAATTTTAAACTAATTCACACTGGCATTCTGTAAAGGGTTGATTGATGCATAACTTAGTGTAGTAGATCACAGGCAGGTCTTGTGTCACGGTGTAGACACACTGGTTATGATATTCTATTTGAAACCACTTCAAACTGCTGAATAGTATACAAAACCTAGTTTATGTGAAATCTTGGAGTACAGATTTCTCAGTGCACTGGAAATGAATTGATCAGCTGGCTTTGCATTACAGAGAATGTTTTCAGACCACTGGCAAAGTATAAAAGTGACAACTTGTTTCATAATAATTAGTATAAGTAATATGAATTATCTTATTATTTTTAAAAGATATGATAATCATTGAATAGGTAATGCTAAAACACAAAGGCCATCTTCAGCGAAATAACTTTCCTGAGCCTATATTGTTAAAAACTACCTTGTGGCGACCCACCTTGGACGCAAGTGAACCGGCTCCGAAGTCGGCGCGCGCATCGGCAGACAGGCCAGCCACAAAATGGCGCTGGGCCTTCTTCTTCAATAGCGAGGGGAGAAAGCCTGCGTGCGGGAAGAGGTTCAGTTGATGCACCTCTGACGTCATCGCTGCGCGTCGAGCGTGGGAACTTAACTGCTTAAAAGCCAGCACGGCAAGATTCGAAAACCAGTCTCGAGTTCAACCCACTTACTATGTGTCATTATTCCTAGCTCAGTGTGTAGCCCATCACTACATTGGTGACCCCGACGGTCCAAACGGGATTTGGACTGAAGATGATCGACTCTTCATCCGTTCATGCAGTTTCGCTGAAACTGTCACCCTTCTGGACACTGTGACCACGCCTGTGGTTTGATCAAGCAGAGACCCAGTTCCAGATTCGGCAGATATCTTCTGATTCCATGCGTTACTATTACATGGTGAGCTCCCTTGTCCAGGAGACAGCCGTCCAGGTTGAGGATTTCATACAGTCACCCCCAGAGGAAGGTAAGTACGCAGCATTCAAAGCGCTGCTCATACGGACCTTCGGCCTCTCACAACGGGAGCGCAGTGCCCGCTTGCTGTACCTGGACGGTTTGGCATTAATGAACGAGATGCTGACCCTGGCTGACAGACACAAGCCCTGCCTCATGTTTGAGCAGGCGTTCCTAGAGCAACTGCCCGAGGACATACATCTGCTACTGGCCGACGCAGATTTCAGTGACCCCCGGCAGCCCAGGCAGACATGCTGTGGAAGGCCAAGAAGGAAAGCGGGGCGTCCATTGGCCAGATTACCAAGCCACGTGCCCAATGCCAGGACAGACCAGGCCCGGCAACAGAGCGCACACAACCCAGAGGCAGGAGTGAGGAGGCCACTGTACAGTGGTGTTTCTACTGCCAGCAGTGGGGCGCAGAAGCCCGCCGGTGTCACCCGCCCTGCGCGTTCTCGGGAAACGCCAAGGCCAGCCGCCACTAACAGTCGGGATGCCGCTTCTTGGTCGACACCGGAGTGGAAATCAGTGCCTTACTCCCGACGGGGTACGACACCCGCAACAGGGAGCCGGGACCCACCCTGAGGGCCACAAACGGCAGTGTGATACACACCTACGGCACCCGCACAGTGCAGCTGCAGTTCGGCGCCAGCTGGTTCACGTGGGACTTCACACTGGCCACCGTGGCCCAACCACTCCTGGGGGTGGACTTCTTGCGAGCTCACAACCTACTGGTCGACTTGCACAGGAGAAGGCTGGTCCATGCCAAGACTTTCCAGACATTCTCTTTGGGCGAAGCCAAGTTGCCGGCCCTACACCTGGACTCTGTCATGCTGTCGGACAATGAATTCACCAGAATCCTGGCAGGCTTCCCATCGGTTCTGGCACCGCAGTTTGTGGCAGCCATACCCAGACACGGAGTACCATTCCAACCAAGGGGCCACCCCTTCACGCCCGCGCACGACGGCTTGCCCTGGACAAGCTCCGCCTGGCGAAGGAGGAGTTCAAGAAGTTGGAAGAATTGGGGATCGTACGGAGGTCAGACAGCCCATGGGCTTCCCCCCTACACATGGTGCCCAAAGCAGCCAGGGGCTGGAGACCACACGGTGACTACTGTCGACTGAACAAGGCTACAACCCCAGACCGCTACCTCGTGCCGCACATACATGACTTTGCAGCAAACCTGCACGGGGCAAGCGTCTTTTCCAAGGTGGACCTCGTCCGGGGATACCATCAAATCCTGGTACACCCTGAAGACATCCCCAAGACAGCACTCATTACCCCATTCGGCCTGTTCGAGTTCCTCCGAATGCCGTTCGGCCTGAAGAATGCAGCACAGACATTCCAGCGGCTAATGGATGCGGTGGGGCGCGACCTGGACTTTGCGTTCATCTATTTGGACTACATCCTCATAGCCAGCAGAAATCGTCAGGAGCATCTGTCTCACCCCTGCCAGCTCTTCTCCTGCCTGAGTGATTTTGGCCTCATGATCAACCTGCCCAAATGCCAGTTCAGACTCGACACCATTGACTTCCTGGGCCACAGGATTACCAAACAAGGGGCAACACCCCTGCCCGCCAAGGTAGATGCGATCTGCCACTTTGCCCGGCCCAACATGGTCAAAGGCTTGCAGGAGTTCGTGGGTATAGTCAATTTCTACCACTGTTTCCTCCCCTCAGCAGCCCGTGTCATGCGCCCTTTGATCATCCTGATGTCGTGTAAAGGCAAGGACATTACCTGAGACGAAGAGGCCGCGGTCGCTTTCGTCAAAGCCAAGGAAGCCTTGGCAGACACCGTGATGCTGGTGCACCCCAGAACTGATGTTCCAACCGCCCTCACAGTGGACGCATCCAACATGGCAATCGGTGGGGTGATGGAGCAACTCATCAAGGGGCGCTGGCAACCCCTGGCGTTCTTCAGCAGGCACCTGCAGCAACCCAAATTCAAGTACAGTGTTTTCGACCGGGAGCTGTTAGCACTATATCTGGCCATCCGACATTTCAGGTATTTCTTAGAGGGCAGGCCGTTCGCCGCATTCACGGACCACAAACCGTTGACCTTCGCGTTCACGAAGGTGTCCAATCCCTGGTTGGCCCGCCAGCAGCGACATATGTCCTACATCTCCGAGTACATGATGGACATCCAGCATGTCTCGGGAAAGGACAACGTCGTGGCGGATGCACTCTCCAGACCAGCTATCCAGGCCCTGTCCCAGGGGGTGGACTATGCAGCACTAGCAGAGGCGCAGCAGGCAGACGAGGAGTTGCCCAGCTACAGGACTGCAGTCTCGAGTTTGCAGCTGCAGGACTTCCTAGTAGGCCCAGGTGGGAGGACCCTCCTGTGTGACATGGCCACCATCGTCCTGGCAGCCTGGCGGCGGTGAGTTTTCAACTCCATACACAGTTTGGCGCACCCATCCATCAGGACAACCGTCCGGATGGTCTCCAGCAGGTTTGTGTGGCACAGCCTTCGTAGACAGGTCAGTGAATGGGCCAAAACATGCGTGCAGTGTCAAGCAGCCAAGGTGCAGCGGCACACTAAAGCCCTGCCACAGCAGTTCGAACCCACCCACCGGAGGTTTGACCACATTCATGTGGATATTGTGGGGCCCCTGCCAGTGTCAAGAGGAGCGTGGTACCTCCTAACTATGGTAGACCAGTTCACGAGATGGCCAGAGGCGGCCCCGCTCACTGACACCTCCGCCAATTCCTGCGCCCGAGCGCTGATCGCAACCTGGGTAGCACGCTTTGGGGTACCGGCCGACATTACCTCCGACAGAGGCACCCAGTTCACCTCCAGCCTGTGGTTGGCCGCGGCCAGCCTGTTGGGAGCATGGTTAAGCCACACTACTGCCTACCACCCACAGTCGAATGGACTAGTGGAACGTTTCCACCATCACTTGAAATCAGCTCTCATGGCCCACCTGAAAGGGCCTAACTGGGTGGACGAGCTCCCCTGGGTCCTGCTCGGAATCTGCACAGCACCCAAAGAGGACCTGCACACCTCGTAGGCCGAGCTGGTGTACGGCGCACCCCTGGTCATCCCAGGAGAGTTCATACCAGCCCCAAGGGGGCAAGAGGAAGAACCCACGGGAATCCTGGACAGACTATGCGAGAGGCTCGGCAACCTGGCCCTCGTACCTTCACAGCATGGACAGATCCCCACCTGCATACCCAAAGGCCTGCAGGACTGTAAGTTTGTATATGTACGGAGGGGCGCACACCGGACACCGCTACAGTGGCCGCACGAGGGGCCATTCAAGGTGCTCAGGAACAACGGGTCCACGTACATTCTAGACATTGGGGGGAAAGAGGAGGTTTTCATGGTGGACCGGCTCAAACCGGCCCATGTGGACTTGGCACAGCCGGTCGAGGTTCAGACTCCGTGCCGCAGAGGCAGACCGCCCAAATAGCGACTGATCCAGGCTGTGGACTTTGGGGGGGGTTTATTGCCGGTTCTGGGGGGGGGTTATGTGGCGACCCACCTTCGACGCAAGTGAACCGGCTCTGAAGTCGGTGCACGCGTCGGCAGACAGGCCAGCCACAAAATGGCGCTGGGCCTTCTTCAACAGCGAGGGGAGAAAGCCCAAGCACGGGAAGAGGTTCGGTTGACGCACCTCTGACGTCATCGCTGCGCGCCGAGCGTAGGAACTTAACTGCTTAAAAGCCAGCACAGCAAGATCTGAAAATCAGTCTCGAGTTCAACCCACCAACTACGTGTTGTTATTCCTAGCTCAGTGCGTAGCCCATCACTACAACCTGGTCATTATTACAATGAGCACTTGCTATCCAACACTTGAATTTCATGCTCCATCAGCGGCTGTGGTTGATTTGCTGTAAAACCTTTGGGATAACATATGTTCTTGAAAATTGCTATAAGAATGCAAATCCATTTCCACTGCCCTGGACTTTCCACCCATTGTACTGAGTAATCCCTGCGGTTAGGAGTCACAAGAAAGAAAAGGAGCTACAAGTTATCTGATCTCCACTCTCTTCATACTACGAACTATCCAGAGACTACCTGCAGGTGTAGCAGAGAATGTTAAAATCACTTGATTTTTTTCTCCATCTACAATATTCCTTGAGTCCAATGGTACTAGTCTGGATACAGCTGAGCCAGTACAATCTCAAAATTAAGTGGACTCAGGTATGGACTGGATTAGTATGGGAGACCGCCTATGAACAGCAGGTAGAGTATGCTTTACCTGGAAAAGTGATGGGAAGTCACCAGATCAATTGGTCCAAGTGTTACTAATGATGTCAACCATCTTTCAATATCTAAGGTGACCCAGTTCTCCTGAGGTGAACTTTGACTCTGCGATTCTTCCTGCTCAGACAAATATGGCATCCAAGAAATGCTACCAAAGTGGCTTGACCCTTCATCATTTGTGACCATAGGTTACAAAGGCTCCTGTCGTGTATTTTTGTTTAGAGTGCCTTAAAGGACAATAATGCATGGTTGTGCTCAAATAGTTGTGGTTAGTTGTTGTTAGTTGATGGCTTGAATAAAGCATGTGTTGGGTAAGTCCTGCTTCAGCCTAAGTACAATCTCACTAAATAATCTTAAGAGAACCCACAGACCCAACATTTCCAAAAGGAACATAGCAACAGAGGTACAGTAATAGGCCATTCATCGCCTCATGTCTGTTTTGCCATTTAATGAAATCACGATTAATATGTGACTTAAGTCCACCTGGGCATTTGTCATTTAACAGCCTCAAAAATTCTTCAATTTAAAACGAAGAATTAACTTGGCAAGCCGAGAAGCCTTCTCTATTACTCTTGACCCCTCCATCTCAGAAATTCAGGACATTGTGAAAACTAATTTTCATTGGCACACCCTTGTGGGATCAGGAAAGCTTCTCTCACCATAAACGAGCTAAGTCCCAAATGAGCTACAATGATAAGAAATCTTTGATTAAGCATTCCCTGGCTGTAGCTCCTACCTGAAAGGAGCAGGCAGATGTTCTAACACAAAACACTAAAGTATAACTGTATCTCTGCTGCTTTCATGTAGTTCAACTGACCTTGGACTGGTGTTTCAGTGAGAGACCAGGAGAAATCCTATGGAATTTCAAGTCTGTGATGTGTAACATTGTACCGGGAAGTGTATGGAAAGATTTTACAATTCACAATTTCAATATTCGACAGTTAACAGAAGTGCCAAGTGGATTTTCCGTCCTGAGATCCCCCCCATTACAGAAGTCAGTTCTTAAGTCAATTTGACTTACTCAATATGATCAAAAAATGGCTGAGAACACTGGCTACAGCAAGACTATGGCACCAAACAATATCCAGGCTGTAACGTGTGACCCAGAACTAACCGTGCCTTTAGCTGGGTTATTGCAGTACAGTTTACAATACTGGTGTCTATCCAACTACATAGAAAATTGACCAGGTATATTCTGCTCACAAAAAGGACAAATCATATCAGGCTAATATCTCCTCAATCAGCTTAACTTCAGTCCTCAGCCACACAATGATGAATGGAAGGTCTTCTGATGATACTATCAAGTAACAATTACTCACTGATAACCTGACAAAATGCTCAGTTTGAGTTTCACCAGAACCACATGACTCAGTACTCCATCACAAACATATTCCAACCGTGGACAAAAGAGTAGAATTCCACAGCTGAACTGAGAGTAATGGCCCTAGAATTGAAGGCAGCATTTGACAGAGTGTGGCATCATAGAGTCAATATCTATCAAGGGAAAGTACTTCAATGTTTAGAGTCATACCTCGCACAGAGGAAGATGGTTGTGGTTGGAGTCAATCATCTCAGCCTCAGGACATCACTGCAAGAAATCCTGCTGGCAATCTCCCAAACACAACAGTCTCCAGCTACTTCGTCAATTACCTTCTTTCATTAATGTCAGAAGTCGGGAAAGTCACCAAAGATTGTACAGTGTTCAAATCCATTTGCAACTCCTAGGGTCAACACCTTTCAGGGTAAAATAGCACACGATTAGTATCCCCTCAATCACATCAAAGATTCATTCCATCCATACCAGTGCATGTTGACCGTAGTTGTACTATCTACATAAAACACTTCAGTTTACCCACCTCCACTACTTTAAAAGCATCTTCCAAATCCAGGACAAGGTCCAAACTTGGAAATATATTGCCGTCCCTTCATTACTGCTTGGTCCAAATCCTGGAACTCCCTACCCAACAGGAGGATGTCAGTGGCTTCATCAAAAGGACTGCAGCATTTCAAGCACATAGCTCATCACCACCATCTGAAGGACAATTAGGGATGAGAAATAAATATTAGCCTTCCCAGCAATACACAGATCAAAAATAAAATCAATAAATAATGAAAAACAAGCAACTACCAAACTAGAAAATAGAAAAAGAATAGTGTGATGTTGAAGTTTTACTCAATTTGTAATGAAATGCATAGAAAAAATAGTACACCGTTAGATTGCTGCACCATTGGGCATGACTATGAACACATTATTGATATTTACTGCTGTAGGTGTCCACAAAATAAATCATTCCTAAAGTTATTTTCTGCAATGGATTTACTGCTGTATATTTCATTTTTTTTCCAGACAACACAAATTGTCATAGAGGTTAAGCCAAGAATTGTATAAACAATCAATTAATTCCCTCTGGATAACAATTGTCAAGGAAGGGCAGGAAACATTTTTCATGGTATGTGTTATGAGTTAATTAAGCAAACTCTCCTCACCCCAATGAACTTAGCCACTACCTTTACCTCCAGCAGGATCAACATATCTTTTCAGAGGTACAGTGCTCAGAATATATATAATATTCTATATCAGATGAAAGCTCCAAACAACTGAATTATAATTTTATATAACACTCCATTAAGCTTTGTGATTACTTTTTATACTATCTGCTAACTTTAAGTGCAGTATGTAGATAGAAACACAAGTCCCTTTTCTTTGCCATAGTTTCAGGTTTCTCATGAAAAAGAAAATAAGCAGATTTGTCATTTCCCACATGGAACAACATTTGCCATAATCTTGTCGATTCATCTATATCCTCTTGTATCATACCACACTATTTGTTATATCTCCTACATTAGTGCAATCAACAAACTATATTTATGATTCTATACTCCTCCATGTAATCCATTGACATAATTTAATGAAAAGCTAAGGTTCACCATGCCTGGTCCTGGAGAACAACACTTGCAGATGGTCCCTTCAAAGAAAAAGCACAATGTTGAGGCACTTAGTATGAAAAAGATGCATAGTTATTAAGGAAACACAAAAAATTCTGCAGATGCTGGAATCTGGACCAATACACAAAAAGTGCTGGAGGAACTCAGCAGGTCAGGCAGCATCTATGGAGGGAAATAAACAGTCGACGTTTTGGGTCGAGACCCTTCATCAGGACTGGAAAGGAAGAGGGCAGAAGCCAGAATAAGAAGGTGGGGGGAGGGAGAGAAGCACACGCAGGCAGGTGATAGGTGAGATTAGTTGATCGGCGAGTCCAGGGGAGAGGGGGAAGGTAGGTGGGTGGGGTGGCAGGAAGATGTAATAAGCTGAGAGGTGATAGGTAGAAGAGGCAAAGGGCTGAAGAAGAAGGAATCCAGTAGGAGAGGACGGTGGACCATGGAATAAAGGATGGAGGAGGGGGAGGAGAGGAGATGGACAGGTCATCAAGGAGGGGGAAGGGAGCCACAGAAATAAGGGAAGAGTGGTGGTGGGGGAAGAAGAAGAAGGGATGGGGTTACCGGAAGTTAGAGAAATCGATGTTTAGGCCATCAGGTTGGAGACTCCAAGGCAGAAGATGAGGTGTTGTTCCTCCAACCTGTGTCTGGCCTCAATGTGGCAGTAGAGGAGGCCATGGATAGACATGTCCATATGGGAATGGGATGTGGAATTGAAGTGGGTGGTCACTGGGAGGTCCTGGCTGTTGTGGCGGATGGAGCGAAGGTGCTTGACGAAGCGGTCACCCAATCTGCCTCGGGTCTCACTGATGTACAGGAGGCCGAACCGGGAGCACTGGATGCAATAAATGACACCCTCTGACTCACAGGTGAAGTGCTGCCTCACCTGGAAGGATTGCCTGGGACCCTGAATGTTAGGGAGGGAGGAGGTGTAGGGACAGGTGTAGCACTTGGTGCGGTTGCAGGCATAAGTACCAGGGGGGTTATCAGTGGGGAGCGACGAGTGGACAAGGGAGTCACTGAGAGAGTGGTCCCTTTGGAAAGTGGAGGGAGGGGGTGAAGGGGAGGATGTGCCTGGTGGTAGGATCCCGTTGGAGGTGGCAGGAGTTGTGGAAAATGATGTGTTGGATACAGAGGCTCATGGGGTGGTAGGTGAGGACAAGGGGAACCCTGTCCCTGTTATGTCGGTGGGGGGAGGGGGGGAGGGCAAATTTGCGGGAAGTGGAGGAGATGCGGGTAAGGGCAGCATTGATGGTGATGGAAGGGAAACCCCGGTTACAGAAAACAGAAGACATCTCTGATGCCCTAGAATGGAAAGCCTCATCATAGGAACAAATGCAGCAGAGGGGGAGGAACTGGGAGAAGGGGATGGTGTCCTTACAAGTGACAGGGTGGGAAGAGGTGTACTCAAGGTAACTGTGGGAGTCAGTGGGTTTGTAGAAGATATCTGAGGTTAATCTGTCTCCGGAGATGGAGACAGAGAGATCCAGAAAGAGCACAGAGGTGTCAGAGATGGACCAAGTGAATCTGAGAGCAGGGCAGAAGTTGGAGGCAAAGTTGATGAAATTGATGAGCTCAGCACGGGTGCAGGAAGCAGCCCCAATGCAGTTGTCAATGTAGCGGAGAAAGAGTTGGGGGGTGTTACCAGTGTAGGCTTGGAACATGGGCTATTTCACGTAGCTGACAAAGAGGTAGGCATAGCTGGGGCCCATGCGAGTACCCATGGCCATGGCTGCATCTTTAGTTTGGAGAAAGTAGGAGGAGCAGAAAGTTGTTAAGGGTGAGTACCAGTTTTGCCAGATGGAAGAGGGTGGTGGTTCTTCATAGAAATTCCCTCTCTCCTCAAAAGGCTGCATTTCTAACGAATTGCACTCATGTCCACTGCCACTTCCACAGCATTGTGATTTTGTTTCCTTCTTGCAAGATCTCATTTACTTGGAAAGAGTAAGCTTACACTAAAACTGCATTGATATATTATCTGCACAAAGCTGCCTATATTGGATTGTGAGGGATGCTTCAAGCATTCATTTTTAAAGATTCGGTATTAATGATTATTCAACTAGTTTTTCTCTTCTTGCTGCTTAAATCCACTCATCATCAGATAAGAATATTAGGTAGATATGTGCCTCTTTTAATATCAATTGACCACTGCTTATATTTCTTTTGTGATAAATGGGTCAGTTATCAGTTCATGGCCTTACACTGGGCAAGTAAAGCAATTGACCACAATAACCACACAATCACAGACCCAATGGAATAGCAGCCTAGAAATTCAGAGCACTTACTCTGGGGTACACAATCCATGGAATGAATGGTGAGTAGGGGTGCAGCTAATATTAGATTTTGGATCTCATTATAATGAAGTCAATATGGGGAAGATAGCATCTTGTGAATTTTGAAGTCATGTACTGAAGACTTAGTCCAGCAGCATTTAGGAAGTCATGCAGCGTAATCAGTAAACTTTGAAATACTGTTGGCCATTGAAAAGGTGGTTATGATTTTTTTAAACAATTGTGTCCTTTGTATAGAGCTAAATGGTGTAGGAGTGTCCTGTGGTTTTATATTAAATCATGGGGTGTTAGTGGATTCTGAACGCTCCCTCCCCCTTTCTACTTTTTCCACTTCCCAACTGCCATCTAGAAATCCCCTAGCTGTCAACCTGAATCCCAACCAAGACCCCTCACAAATTCTCACCTCATCCAGTGTTACCCTCAGTCATTTAATACCCACTTTACCAAATTGACAAAATGGAGTGTGGCACCAGCAGGTAAGTCTCCCAACCTATTTTAACTGGCATCCATCTATTTTTTTTTCCAGGGACATCAACTGTGGAACAAACAAAGGCTGGAAATTCAATTCATTTCAATGATACTCCACTGGAACTGGCCGGTATCCTATCTATCCAAGTTAGAGTTAATTAAAAGTTCACAGTAGGCTCATAGCTTTATAGACAGAGTTCCTCGCCGCATAGCTGGAACATCCACTGATGATGCAGGAGGAGAAAAAGGTGGCCAAAAGCATACCCTATCCCTCTATTAGCTGATTAGATTCTCCACCCACAACTGCTACAGTTGGTAATGCCACGCGCAACTATTTGGTGATAATATCACTGTATAATATTATACCAGGAAACTAGTTAAAAGTAACGTTCAGCACTTTTTAATGATAAGTATGGTCAAGATGTTCAAATCTAAAATGGATTGTGAGGAGATGGGATGAGTGGTTGGGGTGGGATGGTGTGGTTGGGATGAGATGGTGTGATTAGGGTGGGATGATGTAGTTGGGGTGAGATGGGTTGGTTGCGGTATAGTACGGTGGTAGGGCTTGGGGATGGAGTGGCACAAAAATATCTTTTATTTGATTTAGGAGTGGTGTATAAGGGGTAGAATTCTACTGCTCTTACCTTCCTACCAGAAGTTAAGGGTTCCCACCCAAGGGGCTCCTCTGCAGTTGGGATATCTGGCTGGAGGAGTAGGTGATGGGTGGAGCAAGGAAATGGTTTTCTGTATCCAGGTATATGACACTATAATCTATGTGTTTTGTGCTCTGGGCAGTATCTGGAAAATGTGGCAAAAACTAAACTCCTTGGCACATACATGTGAAGAATCCAGGCAGTGACAGGTCCATCTAGATATATGGATTTAGATTACTTCATCAAAGTTACTCAGCATTTTTTGTTCTTTCTAAGATACCAAGCAAAAATAATCAGAAACCCAAATTTTAACTGTTATGGGCAGGGAAATACTAGAAATACAAACAATGGAAGATGTTACAGCAAAACAATTTAACAAATGGAACAAAATGCAACTACTTTGATAGCAAAATGAAACAGGAATACTCAACTAAAATTTATATAGGAACTACTGGAAATGCTTAACAGCTATGGAGAGAGGAAGAGAGTTAAAACTTTCATTCAAAATCGGCTCCCCAGAACTGGAGATGGAACAGGTTTAAAGCAAATATTGAAGCAGAGAATAGGGAAGGGCTGAAAAGAGCAAAATAGGAAAACGTCTGTGTAAGTCAAGAGAGGTTACATAACAAATAATAAAATGATGCATGGGGAAATATTGTTGTAATGGAACATAAGGTAAAAAAGTTGTAAATGGGAATAGCAGAATCGTAACCAATAGTTAAAAATGGGAGAAATGATGTTAATCTAAAATTGTTGCACTTGAACCTGGGCTGTAAGGTACCTAAGAAAAAGATGAAGTTCTTTTACTGAAGTTTCACTGCAGCAGTGTAGAAGGACAAGGACAGAGAGGTCAAGTGGAAGTGCCCTGGTGCATTGAAACAGTAAGCAATTAGAAGCTCTGACTGAGGTGTGTGCTTTGAATAAAGCTGTTCAATAAAGCAGTCAGGTAATCAGTGTCTGCAGATTCACAATGTAGAAGAGATCCTGAGGAGCCATCCAGTATACTAAGCCAGAAGGAGTACAAATAAATCACTGTTTCAACTAGAAAGTATGCTTAGGGTTTTGGATGATAGGAGAAGAGAAGATAAAATAAAACAGCGGTTACATCTGTTTGCTTGCATTAGAAGGTGCAATCGGGAGGATTGGGGCTGCCACTGGTGAATGAGCAGACGACCAAGCTGCCATGAGGGGAACAGTAACTTAAAGAATGCTGAAGGGGAGAGGAAGGAAGATGTTTTTGCTGGAGATGGAAGAATATGTGGGGCGGGTTTATTGAAAGGTGAAGAGGAACGAGTGGAATCAAAAGTGTAGGTATGGGAAAAACTTTGTGAACAATTGAATGAAAGGTGGAAAAACTGGCAGAAAGGGGTAAATATCCCTGCAGGAAATGGGGTGGGAGGAAGTACATTCAAGGCACCCATGGGAGTCAGTGGACCTAGGTTGATAGGTTGTTCACAGGAATAGAGACATAGATGTCAAGGAAAGGTGGGATGGGATGAAGATGGAACATGATGGTGAGTTGAATGGACATTGAAAACAAAGGTGATGATTTTTTCCAGTTTGGCCAAGATTGGGAAATAGCACTGCTACAACTATCAATGTCCCCAATAAAGCATTATAGTCAATGCTGTTCCATTGTACGAAAATCCTGATAGTTTGGCATCTGGCTCACTGGATGTTGTTTCCTGTGCTCCCTTTAAATTTGGCCAGGGTCTTGCTTCCCATACTCCCTTTAAACTCACCAAGCCCTGTTTCCTGTGTTCACTTTGAACTCACTATGACCCTGTTTCCATTGCTCCCTTTAAACTCACCACGATCCCATTTCTGTGTTCCAATTAAATTCAGCAGGGCCCCTTTTCCTGTGCTCCCTTTAAATTCATAAGGGCTCCATTTCCCACGTTCCTTTTAAATTCACCAGGTTCACTAGCAAATTTATTACACTATTGAATAACATTGTTAAAAAAGTAAAGTAAAAGTGTGTTGGAGAATTAGTAGGAATAACGTGGAATAGTGCAGATAATCTGCCAGTCCGGTACCACCAAAATCTCAAGCATGCCGAATTATCTGTTTTATGATAGACATTTTAAAAACATATTAAAGAGTCCAATTACTTCAAATGCTTTTGTGCCCAATTTTTATGTACAAGACTGCCACTGTAGTTAGAATATAAGTAAATTAGACTTGGGCTCATTAAGTCATAAATTTAAATTACAGGGTCCATAATAGCCTTTGAAAAATTGGCAAAATGTTGACCAGAAAGTTGGTAACAGAGTACACAATTTTCCAACGTTTAATGGTAGTGGGCAAAGCTACCAGTGGCTCAGGCTTCCAGTAAAGAAGGTCCACATTCATTTACTCAGTTGTTGTTGTTTCTGGGCAGAAACTCCATTTACCAGTGATGAATGGAACGAGGTTGAAAGGTGATAACTCCATAATTCTAGATGACAACATAGATTGGACAGTTACATGCACTTTGAACAAAACCTGATGTGACACATTGCCCATGGTCCTAAATATATCAATTCAATACCTCAATAGAAATTATTTCAGTCACAAGTGGAGCTACTGAATACTATATCACAAGTTCACTGGAGCTGAAAGGATGTTCAGCCTGCAGAAATCTGCAACAGTAGCTTATTAGAACAATGTGTATGTTACACACTGCCATTTTTGTCTAAAACATTAGGGTATAAGTTTAAGGTGAGAGGGAGAAGGTTTAGAGAGATCATAGAGTGATTGGTATCTGTAATGCACTGCCAGAGGAGGTGGTGGAGGCAGATACAATTATAACATTTAAGAGGCATCTAGACAGACACTTAAGTAGCCAAGGCAGAGAAGGCTACAAGCAAGTAGGATTAGTAATAACTCGGGACAACAGTCAGCATGGACATAGTGGGCAAAGGGCCTGTTTCTGTGCTGTATGACTGTATGATTTTATGGCTATATAGGTAGTAAAGAGTGAAGACTGTTCCAGCAAAGTACAGAAAACTATTTGTCCTTCAGGAACAATTTAAGGGTACGAACTCAGTAAGTTCTACTTTGAAAGCCTTATTTACATGAATGTCAAAACTTCTGATGGGCACGTATGTAATAGAGAAAGCTGGCATAAGTATTTAGAACTTAACCTAACAAGGATCTGCCTGATTATGGTATTCTCTGACATTTTCAATGATCTGTAACCTTGTTGATGAATATTGATTTTTCACTTGCAAAATAAGTAATGAGCAGAATGAGTTGCTGAGCCTCCACTCTCACTCCATTCATTATCTCTTCTTTAGGCTCCATGCTTTCTGCTGGATTTCTGCCTTCAGGTGTCTGTAAAGCTGTTCCTTTTGTTGGCCATGAAGGAATTAAAATCTGCAAAACAGCTGACTGGAATGGAGTCAAGTACAGTGGAAGTAAACAAACCAAATGTCTTTGTTCTTGCCACGTGGTTGAAGGAATGGAGGCTGCCATATTGAGACTGTTTTTGCGGCTGCCATCTTGTAAGACTGTTCTTGCGGCCACCATTTTGTGAACTGTTTTGTGAACTGGGTTCTTGCTCAGGGATGGATTGATCAGAGCGATTGAAAATGGACACAATGAGGGCCCTACCGATAATCTGCTAAACCAGAGATCATTTCCAAATAAGAAGCTGCTTATGAATTGTTCATTTGATTAGGTAGAACTGGCAGGCTTATGGAGAGAACAGCCTGTGACCTGAAGTAACCTGAGCCCAGTGTTTGGTTGTCCTGGCTGAACTGATTTGAAATGGCCTGACTTAGGAAGAACAAAGAAAGTAACAAGAGGCACAAGTCTGGTGGAAGAACAGTAAGGTAACACTGCTTGAAGCCTTGGGCAAATTCAATGAGAAGTCGACAAAGGCTAGCCAGAGCCAACAAACTCGAAGCACAACAGTTTGATCTGATAAAAAAGGGAAGAAGAATGGAGGATTTTGGGAGCAGAAGCAACAAAAATTCTGGAGACCAACCATTGCAGAAGAGGATGACCCCATGTTGGAAACATGGAGATTACATTGGGATCAAGGAGAATGTCTGGCCAGCATAATCTCCTGTTGCTGGATATTACCTTTTCTATTCTTTGACTGTTCAGGGATTGCCAGAGAAACCTAGTGGGTGTGCACACAGATATTTAGTTTTGCATGAATTGCATGCTTGCTTTTAACCAAACTGTATGAATTGCATGTTAAGGATCCGCTCAAAACCTGTTGTGAAAAAAGATAATTGTTAGTTAATACAGATTCTATTTGTGCTTAACCAAGCATTGTTGTCAAGGGTGGAAACAGACAACACTTTTCCCTTGAGGAAAGATGGAGCTACCAGTCCAGGAATGCCTTACATTGTGCTGGATATTCACGATCCAGAACAAAAAAATGCTTAATCTGATAGGAATATTGCTAACCTCAGCTTCCAAGCATAGCAGAAATCTGTATGGACCTCTAATCAGTAACTTTGGAAAACCTGCTCAATCTATCTTCATAACTCAATTCTTTCATCCCAGGAATCAGCATAGTGAAACTTCTATGAACTGTTTCAATGTATGAGTTTTCTTTTTAAGTAAAGAGACCAAAATTGTATATAGTACTCCAGGAATGGTCTCACCTGCACCCTGAACAGTCATAACAATGCTTCCTTACTCTTTCCATCTCTTTTACAATACAAGGCAAATATTCCTTCTTCTTAGGCAGTTACTCAGGATCAATGATGACTTGCTTTCAGTCTGGCTTTATGGTTTCTCAGGTGGATATGAGGCTGATGTGGGACTGCTGATATTCTCATAGCGCAAGAGGCAGCTGATGGGGTGGGCAGGTGGATAGTTTGTGAAGTAGTCCTCTCCTTGCACCACTTATGCAGGGCACCTGTGTGCTCCCAATGCATGCCTAAGGTTCTCAATGCTATCTTGAAAGCTGGCTGTGCACTTTGAGTGGGCAGAGATTCCCAGGAGTCAATGGGAATACTGGTTTTTTCACAACAGGTTTTGAGCACATCCTTAACTTTTTTTTCTGAAGAATAATCTTATTGAAACATATAATATTTTGAGGGAGACAAGGTAGATGCTGAGAGAATTTTTCTTCTTGTGAGAGAATCTAGGGGAAAAAAGCATGGCATACTTAAAATGGTGATGAGGAAGAATTTCTTCTTTTAGCGGGTTGTGAAAGTTGGAATTCTTTACCTCAGGGACCTGTGGAGACTTAATCATTGAACATTCAAGGATGAGATGGACAGACTTTTGGTCTACAGAAGAGTCACAGGTAATGGGGAAAAAGCAAGGAAGGGTCTTGAATCCACGATCAAATAAGCTATGATATTATTGAAAGGAGGTAGAAAGAACCATACAGTCTATGCTTGCCTATATCCCTTGTGTAACATCTCAACCAACATAAATGCAGGTGGCAGAACTCAAGAGTCCACACCTCTTATCTATGAAATGAGGTAGAGAGAGAATGTGGCAGAGCAAAGCTGGAGAATGAGCACATAGCTTATAGTTAATGTCAAAATGTACTTATTCTCCAGCACAATGCAACTAGCTAACCACATGCATGCAACTTGACTGAAACCGTCAGAATCAGCAATATGTCAGTAGAAGAGCAATTGTTTTACCTGAGGCAACCTCCAACACTCTGTCTTCCCTTTTCATTAAAAAGAACTGAATGATCCATTTGTCAGTGCATTAGAACTTCTGTGTCACAAACATGATCTCATTCACTGCTATACAAAAAACATGTTGATAAAGAACTAGAAGAAGCAAAAGGATGATTCATGACATGTAGGCAAAGAAGATAACCTGATTTCCTCTTCACTTCTTGTACTCTTGTGGTGAGATTTACCTGATCATATATTGGACTGGAAGTACTTCTGTTGGAGGATAAAAGTATAGTTCCATTCATTCACCCCAGTTGCAGATTAATATTTGTTGTGAATCTGTAAAGCAGCCACATACAACTGTGAAGGCTGGAAATAAGAAATCAGGTTCAGAAATGCATGTACCTGTCAACACCACACAGTTATTTGCTTTCACTATATTTTAAATTAATAACTCTAACTTTGGAATATTAAGCAGAACCAATCATTTGACTAATGCCTATACTTTACTGCTTTCTGTAGGCATATAAGCCCTGAACTACAAATAAATAGTTATTGAAGGAAACGTCCAACTTCTATCTGTCCTCTACTCCACTTACAGACATTTATCTTTTTAATGGCAGCTGATAAGGCTCCAATTCTCTCCTGTCTGTTACACAACTCTGGACATCATACCTTTGCAGGGATCTACTGGCCTTCCATAAAAAAGGGGCTAAGAGTTCAAGCAATGTTAAAATGGGCAAGGGGGCAGAACATTCAAATAGGGATTAGGGGTAAGCACAATATATGAATCACACTCATGTTTCAAGACCCCTTCATCCCTGAAACCAGTTTAAGTCACTAATATCAAGTTTGATGGAATAAATCTGGAACAGGGATTGTGTGAAGGAGAGTATGTGGGAGGAAAACCATGTGTAAATAAGTTAGGATCAGTAATAAATATACAGTCACTGGGGATCAAGATATCAAAGTAGAATGAAATACTTCTTGGGAATAAATGCTGGCAGGTTGTTTAATCTACGTAGTTCAAGAAGATTGCAAAGGATGTAGTTTGCAAGTGAAAGTACACCTTTAAGAATCAAGCATACCAAACGGCATGAATTTTAATACATTATTGTATCAGACATAGCTGTGAGTGAGAGTTTATGAGATCTCATATGAAGACATTGTTAAAACTTCAAGGGGCATGTTAATCCAACATCTGAGTACTTTGAGATCTACAAATTTGGCATGTGCAATTAGGGACTAGCGGGAATGAACTAGGGATATTCCCTAGAGGGACCATGTGGTTAGGGTGAATACACAGGCAAACGTGCAACCTCCAAACATTTTCAGACCAAGCATTGCAGGACCTTTTAGTACATGGACTAATAAACGAGATCTATCAAGCAAAACTGTTTAATATGCTGGACATAATGTTTGAGGGAGCAGCTAGAATAGCCACCAGTATGGAAATGGTAACTTAGCAACATGAGACAGTTTCACTCAGGACATGACTCCAAAGTGCTAGTGGGCAATAAGCTTCCACTGAGCTAAGTCACACAAATGATACAAGTGGGTTCAGCAGAAACCAGTCACATGAGTACAATAGTCAGGAAGGCTCTGTGTTCCATGGGTGTTAATGGAAGGAAGCCTTACCATGGATATTCTGGGAACCACTCAACCTCAGAATTCCCCTTCAAGGTAGTCCATTGCTAGAAATGTCACAAGGCAGGCATGTTGAAGAGCATGTTAGAAAGGGACTGCAGATAAAAACAGTAGTTTCCATTTACCTCAGACATTAGGGAACAAGAGTAACACTGCTTGTAGAATCAGAGAATACGGAGATGGGAATGTGGAGCAACATCTATTGCACACCTGAGGAGGATGGTAAGGATATTGATTGAGGAAGCAACTATAAATATGCATATTGATACTGTGACAAGTTGGGCTTTTAAAGGCTAGGACGTATATCTGAAATACCTCATACATTTACAGTTGAGATGGGGCCAAATGCAGTTGGGCACAAATGCAGGAGGAACACACAGAGTTATAGGTGAGGTGAACTGCTGCATTGCCAGTGGGGACTGATGAGTCCAGTTGCTTAAGTAGTTTGGGGCCTTAGGGACGCAGCAGCAGACATGGACGCAGATTGGACTGAGTGACTCAGAATGAGGGACTGCTTTGAGAAGATCACAGCATTGGGCAGCAAGGAGATTCAGCAACCATTCATGTTTCAGGATGCACTGGCCCTGCCCAAACAGACCACTGTATGGGAGGCACAAAGAAATCTCCAAATTTCAGGCCACTAGCAAGCTGGGGGTTACAGACTCAGCTCCACAGAAATAGTCATGGAAAGCAATAGTTCAATGGCTACTATGCAACTACTAGGAAAGTATGGTCCAGATGTATAGTGAGACCAGCAGCACTTACAGGATTGTCGGGATCATTGAGATCAAATCAGGTAAGGCCTAGAGGCATCAGCAAGGCTGGCAGCACCTGCGGGATTGGCGGTAGTGTGTTATAAAAGATGCTGGGACCCTTGCTGTTTGTAATGTACAGGAATGATTTGGATGTGGCTGTAGGTGGCATGATCAGTAAATCTGCAGATGAAACTATGATTGGCAGACCGCCTTAGGTTACAGGGTGATATCGATTTAATGGTGAAATGGGCTGAGAAATGGCAGATGGAGTTTAATCCAGATAATTGTGAGGTGTACTAATGAGGCTGGGACATATACTATGATTGGGAAGATCCTAGGGAACACTGAGGAACAGGGAGGCCCTAGTGTGCGAGCCGAAAGATCCTTGAATGTGGCAGTGCAGGTAGAAAATGTGGTTAAGAAAGCATATGGGATGCTGGCCTTCATTAGTCAGGGCACTAAATACAAGAACAGGGAGATTGTGTTCTGACTTTATAAAATATTAGTCAGACCTCAGCTGGAGTACTGCATGCAATTTTGGTCACTGCACCATAAGAAAGATGTGACAGCACAGGAGGCAATGCCTAGGAGATTCACCAGGATGTTGCCTGGGATGCAGCATTTTAGTTATGAGGAGAGATTGAAGATGCTAGGTCTGCTTTCCTTGGAGCGGAGGAGGTTAGGAGTGATCATGATGATGATTGATCATGATTATGTGGTGTATAGTTAGTGTGCACTGCAGGAATATTTTCCCCTTATCAGGGTTGAATAAAATTAGAGGACATAGATTTAGGGTAAGTGGTAAGAGATTTAGAGAGGATCTGAGGAAGATTTTTTTACCCAGAGAGTGGTGAGTACCTGGAATGCACTGTCTGAGAGAGTAGTGCAAGCAGAGTTGCTAATAACATTTAAGAGGTGTCTAGACAAGAACTTGAATCGCCCAAGCATTGAAGACTATGGGCCACGTACAGGAAGGTAGGATTAATACAGATGAGAGTCCACTGATCAGTGTGGACATGGTGGGCCAAATGTTTCCATGCTGTATGACTCAATGACTCTATGACATTCTGAGATGAGGTGTGGCCCAAACAGACAGCTCTCTCCAAGAAAGTATTTGTGGTGATTAAGGCGCAGGTAGCAATGCATTGCCACCAATGTACATGAAATTTGACAACAGTCCATTTAATGAGGAATTTGAAGCTTGGGCTGAAAGGAAATGTAAGCAGATAAGCATGAGATCTTTCATCATGGTAAATGGGAAGGTGATATTTCTAAAAGTACATTTCCAATGGCAATGGGGAATATTAACAAAGAAACTGCCTTCAAAGCCAAAAAGGGAGTCATGGACTTGCATTGCTGCCAGTTTGGGTGTACATCTGTTTCACCATGGATCAACTAGTGAAACATGTAGTGCATCATAATGGCAGTGATAAACCGGGGCAAATGGTGTCAATTACAAAAGTGCCTAAAAAGGCTGCAGTGAGGTTGAGGGATAGACCTGCACAGTAAATTAACAAGTTGCCAGAGAAACAGACCAGAGTGAGATGTCCCAGAGGGAAAGATGTTCTGACTCCAAGAACAGTAAACATAAAATCCATTATGAGCAGGCTGATTCAAAGACATCATTTTGACAATAACTTAGCATTTTCAGAATAATGGGACTATTCACAAGCCTTGATGGTTGAAAGGAAGGGTCCATAATATCATGGGAGATCACGTTCAAAGAAGTTTCAGGACAACTGTCTACAAGAGTCCAAAAACTAAGTGAGCAGCAAAAGGTTTAGTATGATGTGCAGCAAGTTAATATAAATTGTATTCGGCAAGGGCAATACTGATGAAGAAGATGAGATTGCACTAGCTCCATAAGACTCTTGTTTACAGAGTTGCTGAATAGCCTGAATCCTTGATGACTGCAGAGAGGACTGCATTGCAATGTAAAGACAGTTCAAAAGTTCCCAAGATCCTATTAAGGATACCATAAAAGTTTTGGACTTACTAATGCAAGCCCTGTACAGTGCAGCCAGAGGTCAACAAGGCAAATTGAAAAATGTCAAGGCTAGACTTTCAAATGGTTAAAAAAGGGTCGAGGAGAATCCTGTGATTTGAAAAGAAATAGGAGGAAAGAGGAAAGGTTCTGACAAAGGGTATTCAATCTAAAACATTAAATCAGTTCCTTTTTCCACAGATGTCAACTGTCCTGTTGCGTGTTTCCAGACTTTTCTGTTTTTATTTCAGATTTCCAGCATATGCAGTTTTTTGATTTTCGAGAGCATCGGTTCAGTGTCTAGATGGAGTCAGAGTGGGAGTCAAGATGCAAGATGGAATGAAAGCAGTGAGATAAAAATTGAATCTTAAGGAACAACAACAATAGAGATTATTACAGTAATTTAAAATAAAGGAAACGCTGATGCTGGAAATTTGAAATAAAACAGAAAGTGCTATAAAAGGGTCATTGACCTGAAATGTTAACTCTGTTTCTCTCTCCACAGAAGCTGCCTGACCTGCTGAGTATTACCTACTCTTTCTGTTTTTTTATAAATGAGAGATTATTATGACAGGTTGCATGGTAGCTAATACACTACTGGACACAATGTATAATTCTATTTACTGTGGCAGTTGAGATCGAGCTATCAGCCCCATGTTAAGTTTTATGTGAACAGTATGATACACATAGATGATACTGGGAAGAAGCTGATGATCAAGACTATGTGATATAACATGTTAGGCATTAGGAAGACAATATTGTTGGAGCAATAATTACAGAACATAATGTCAGACTGATATCATTTCATACAACCTGCCTCTGAAAAATCCTCTATCTTTTGTCCCAGAACAATCTCAACACCCAAATGAAGCAAAGAAGATGTGATAACCATCATTACCAGAAGGTGCTGGAGGTGGATCAGCCATATGCTTCAGATGGAATATGATTCAATCACTGGAATGGGTGATAGAACAGACACCTAAGACAAATGAAAATGAGGCCACTTGACAACAGTATGTTGAAGAGCGATGGAAATGGAACCGTAAAACTTGGAGCGCAGATGAGGAACCAGTGAAAGGCTTGACAGAAACAGAGAGAGGTATAGAAGCTTTGATGCTTTCCTAAAAGTCACAGGTGTAATGGGTAACAATTAGGCAAATAGTCAGTCATGATCTTCTCATTCTTCTTCATGCTCGCGTTGAATTTTTTGCAGTTATTTTGTGTTATCAGCATGGCTTAATCCAACACATGAACTTTGTTACTAACCTGATGGCTTTCTTCTAGGAAAGATTCATGTTACCCTGAGAGCAGTATCTGTACCATTACAAGCAAATCTAGATTGCTCTTCAGGGCTAATGGGTGCTGAAAGTCTAGTGAAACACAGGCAGGCTAGAAAAATGCACTCTCCACCACTCATCCACTAAAGTGGAACACGCAAAGCAACGCATTTAAAAAGATGTCCCTTAAAAATGTCCTAATTTTTGCCCATTCTGGTGGACTACTGCTATAGCTATGGTGGAAGTATATAAAAGTATCCAGAAAGTATTCAATAAGATGACCCATGTAAGGTTAATGCATATGGTAAGAGCTTACAGCATCGGAGAATAATAGCATGACTAGCAGATGGACTAACTAACAGAAACTAGTCAGGATAAACAGGTCATTTTCAGATTGGCAAGCTACAGCTAATGGGGTGCCACAGGGCTCAATGTTGGAACTCAGCTATTTACTACAATTGTTCTTGGTGCCATTTGAGAATGGGGAGTGAATGCTGGAGGATTTTGAATAGAGGAGGGTGAATGAGGTCAGTTAGATAAGAGACATGACATATTTGCTACATACTAGAAGCTGGTCCCCTGTAGAGTTAAAGATTGTGAAGTACAAATATCTCCTCAGTCATTTGTGCTAAGCCTGTGTCTGTACTCTCCTTCTGAAATAGAACCAAAATTTGCGAGTGTGGATGCAAATTTCTAACCCTATATGTCAATGATTAGACAAATCATAAGTTTTCCACCTTCGATGTTCAAAAATCTTCTGTTTTTTCCTCCTCACCCTCTTGCTACAACACCAAGAAACGTTATAACTCTAATCCTACCTCCCATGGAATTTTCAGTCAGACTTCAAAACACAGAGTAAACCAATTACTCAGGCATTCAATATTTTCTGCACCTTATCTGCATGTCAACATTTCTGCAAATTTTAATGAGAAATAAGAGAAGTGGAAGTTAGCACACAAAATGTCTACTTCATCCTACCCTACTCTTTGTCCTTCTCTGCCTTTTCTGTTTCTTCTCCTGTATATTTGCTATTCTAATCTTTCTTCACTCCAATCTTCTTTCCTCTGCTGCTGCTGCAAATTCCTGCATCTAACAAAACAGAAATTCTGAGATAGGAATAATGGAGTTGAGTCTCTGCTTCATGGAGAAGCACTCAAAGAGATGTATCATTAAAATTTGCAGACATATGGCCAGTAACTTTCCCCTTGTTAAAATTATTGAACTGAAAATTAAAGGATGTGCCTTTTTGGTGATTCCTCGTGAATACTTTCCTTTGTGGGATGTATAGTATTGGCCTGAATACTTCCTAAATTAGTAAATTGCTTGGTGTTTTGATACAGGGGTCCTTTTGTGAATGTAATCGTTATCCTTCATGCAATTTTGGCACAGGAAGAGGCTGCTAAACAATTGCTTTGGAAAATTAGGTAATGTCAATACTGCCCACTGCAAAATGAAGCTCTGAATTATTAAGTTATAAGCTTGATACTTGCATGCATTTATGATGCAACTAAGTCATTTTTCCATATTTCTTACCTATGTGCCATTGTTTCTGAGTTTATAATTACATAATTGAAAACCTTTTCAAGTGCTATTTTGAAACATAAATTCTGTAATAAAGTTTCTTATACTGTTATCTCAGTTAGATATGTGCCCCATATTAATTAATAAGAAAATCAAATACTAACAAAGCTCTTATTTAGGGAGTATTTACATCCTCCTCCTCCCTCCCAGCCAATCAAATTTGGATGTATGCATAACTGAGCAATGGTGATGTCATTTTTTTATGATGCTGTTAGCGAATCATCTTCAATATTATTAACTTTTATGTTGGCATCACGAGTATAAGAGTAAACTAGCAAATAATATAAAAGCAGATAGTAAGAGTTTATACAGATATATACAAAGAAAGGAAGTAGCTAAAATAAACTTTAGTTCCTCAGAGGATGAGACCGGAGAATTAATAATGGGAAATAAAGAAATGAAAGAGATTTTAACTAACTTCTTTGGATTGATCTTCATGGTAGAAAACATTAAAGTTATCCCAGTCATAATTGATACTTAAGGATGTAAAATTAGGAAAGGCTTTCTCCAATGGCACACCCATCTATACTCATCTCATTTACCAATCCAAAGCCTTCTATACCTTGGTGATTCAAATGATCCTTTAGATACTTTTTAAATGTTATGAGAGTACCTGCCTCCCACAGCTCTTCAGACAGTGGGTTCCAGATTCCAACTACCCTTTAGGTAAAAAATTTCCTCAGATCTCCTCTAACCTCTTACTTCTTACCCTAAATCCATGCTCTCTGGTTTCGGACACTTCTGCTATGAGGAAAAACTTCCTACTATCTATCCTATCCATGTCCCTCAGAATTTTGTATACCTCAATCAAGTCTCCTCTCAGCCTCCTCCATTCCAAGGAAAAGAAACCAACCCTATGCAATCTTTTTTCATAATTAAATGTTCCTTCCCCAGCAACATCATGGTGAATCTCATCTGCACCCTCTTCAGTGCAATAACATCCTTCCCATCATTTGGCAACCAGAACTGCACACAGTATACCAGCTGCGGCTTAATGTTTCATAAAGTTGTACAATAATCTCGCTGCTCTTACATTCCTTGTCCCAACTAATGAAGGCATATATCCCATATCCCTTCTTCACTATCTTATTGAGCTGTATTGCCACTTCAGGAATCCTTGGACTTATACACCAAGGTCCCTCTGTTCCTAAATACTCTCTAGGGCCATACCATTCATTGCATATGTCCTATCCTTATGAGTCCTCCCAAAGTGCATCCCCCTCACCTCACACTTACCAGGACTAAGTTCCATCTTCTATTTCTCTGTCTATCTTACCAACCGATCAATATCATCCTATAGCCTTAGACTATCCTCCTATCAACAGACTACAAATTATCATGGCATTTGCCAACTTACTAATCATATTTCCAACATTTGCATCCAAATCATTAATGGATTTAATAAACAGTAAGGGTCTCAGCACTGATCCCTCTGGTCACAGGCTTCCAATCACAAAAACCATCATATGCTGCCTCATATTATCATGTCAATTTTGAATCCAATTTGCTAACTTGCCTTGGGTCGCAAAGGTTCTAACCTTCTGGACAAGTTTTCCATATGAGACCTTGTTAAAAGCCTTACTGATGTCCATGTATACATCAACTATATTGCCCTCAACAAAATATTTAGTTGCCTTTTTTAAAAATTGATTTGAATTGGTCAGACAAGATCTTCCCCTAACAAAGTCATGCCAGCTATCTTTGATTAATCCTTGCCTTTCCAAGTGTAGATTAATCCTGTCCACCAGAACGTTTTCCAATGATTTCTCTACCACTGATATTAGACTCCCTGGCGTGTAATTACCTAACTTATTCCTGATGCCCGTGTTTGATAAAGGTGTCACATTTGTTGTCTTCCAATCTTCTGGAACCTGACCAGTTGCCAATGGAAATTTAAAAATCTCTGTCAGGGCTCCAGCTGTCTCTACCCTTGCTTCCCACAGCAGCTTGGGATACATCTCATTTGGCCCTGGGCATGTGTCCACCTTTTTGCCCACTAAGATATCTAATACCTCCTTTTTAATGATAATGTGCTAGAATTTCACTATCCACCTTCCATGACTTCTCCAATTCCAATGTCATTTTCCTTAGTGCATATCGATAGAAGCATTGATTATAGACCTCATCTAGGTCCTCTGGATCCAGGCATAGATTGCCCCTTTTGTCCCTAGTGAGACCTATGCTTTTCCTGGTTACCCTCTTGCACAATATAAGATGCATTGGGATTTTCCCTAGTCTTGCTAACTAATGATATTTCATCACCACCCCTCACCCCTTTTTGCCTCCACATGTATTTTTAAGTATCTGCCTACACTTTCTATACCTCTGAAGGATTCCCCTGTTTTCAGTTCGCTTTACCTGCCAATCCCCACAATAGAGTGACATGCAGGGTTCTATGGACTTGTTGCCCATAACCTTCACCCTTATGAGGACATTTTGGACCCAAACTCTCATTAATTCACCTTTGAATGACTCCTTCTTGTCAGATGTACACCAACCTGCGAGTAGCCGCTGCTAGTCTACTTTTGCCAGGTCCTGTCTGCCAGGAATCGCTCTTCCCTCAATTCAGGACTTTAATTTCCTAACTATCCTTTCCCAATTCCTTAACTACGTTGTAACTTCCAGAGTATGGTAACTATCTTCTTGTTAGATTTGGGTAGCTTTAATGCAGTATCCAATTGTTAGAATTCAGAGACAAATTTTCTTTCAGTGTACGACCTTTAGACAAATGCCATTCTTAGAGGTGCATCAATCATTTGTTCCTGATGGCTACTGATAGGAAAACAAATGTGATTTCAATACAAGACACATTTAATTGTTTAGGAGTAATAAGCATCCTTGTTCAGTGTGGACCTTCAGGATATATGCACACACATATAAAATAGAGCTCTGATGCCAATTTTGCGTTGTATGATCATAGCTACAAGTAATTCCTGCCTTATTTGAATGTTTGAATGCTCGCAGTATTTTAACGTGGTTTCAGGTGATAATTAGTAAGCATGGATTTTTAATAGTCCCCATAATAAATGACAACCATGTTAATTTAAATTGTAAAATATCCAGTCAACATGTTTGTTATCTGATACATAAAATGCAGGAAAATATGACAGAAACATGGTTTTCATTCAATGGTTTAAAATAATGAAAATATGTCTGAATTTTCATTTACTTTGTTTTGCTTTCTTTTGCTTTGTTTTATATATATATCAACAATACAAACTGAAAATCATCCACAACAGGCTTGGCAGCTTGAACTACAGAAAAATTTGCTTCTGAACAAATCCCAAATAGAAATGACTATTTGTGCTATTGGTTTAAGATTGGCCATTATTATAATTATTAAATGCTAACCCATTTAAATTAAATGAATAGTTCTGTAAAAATGAGATTGAACCTTGCTACATGAACATATTAAGTATATGTACACCAATATCCCAAAAGATAATTTGTCTTAAGCTGTTTATGGCCATGTAACCTGATAAAAATGAACCCATTTTTATTTCAAACTCATTTATAAAACTAATGAAAGTTGGCTTATATTATCCAGATCAAGTGACCTTTGAGGACTGTTCTTAATTATATTTTAATGTAAATCAAATTAAATAACCAGCTCTAAAATATATTAAAATTCCACTCTAATCAACACTGAAAGCAGCTATAATGAAGCCTAGATTTGGTTTTATTTTCCAACCTAATTCACTTTCATGCAATTATTGCAAACATTTGACCAAGACTTTTTGCCACAAGAAAGAATGTAGGTTAAGAATGGCATTAGACAGGAACTTGCAAAGGTTTATCAGGAGAGGATGTTGGCAGGTAAAGGGACATCTGGCAAATGAGAGGCTTTTAACAGTGAGATAAGGAGTGTTCAGGGCCAGCATGTTCCTGTTAGATTGAAGGGCATGGCTGGCAGGATTACGGAACCGTGGATGATGAAGGATATTGAGGTTCTGATCAAGAAAAATAAGACTTATGTCAGGTATACACAGCTGGGACCAAGCAAAGCCCTGGAGGAGCAGAATGGATGTAGGAATACACTTAAGAAGGAAATTAGGAAGGCAAAAAGGGGTACATGAGATATCCCTGGCTGATAAGGTAAAGGAGAATCCGAAAAGATTCTTTAAAAATATTGAGAAAAAGGGAAACTAGAGAGAGAATTGGTCCCCTTAAGGATCCGTCTGGTTGTCTACATGTGGAGCCATGGGAGATGGGCGAGGTCTTCAATGAATACTTCTCATCTGTATCTACCATGGACAAGGACAGGGAAGTAAGTGAGATCAGGGAAGAGAACAGTGATGTCCTAAAACATATCAACATTATGAAAGAGGAAATATTGGTGGTCCTAAGCATATAAAGGTGGATAAATCCCCAGGCTTGATTCGATGAATCCTAGGATATTGTGGGAAGCAAGGGAAGAAATTGCTGGGGCCCTGGAAGAGATTTTTGTATCTTGGTTAACCACAGGTAAGGTACCAGAAGACTGGAGGGTGACAAATATAATGTCTTTATTTAAGAAGTACTGCAAGGACAAGCCAGAGAACTACAAGCTGGTGAGCTTAACATCAGTGGCAGGAAATATGCTGGAGGGAATTCTGAGAGACAGGATCTATCTGTATTTGGAACTGATTAGGGATAATCAGCATGGCTTTGTGTGAGGAAAACAATGTCTTATAAATTCGATTGAGTTTTTTGAAGAGGTGACTAAGGGGATTGACAAGGGCAGGGTAGTAGATGTTATCTACATGGACTTCAGCAAGGCCTTTGACAAGGTCCTGCATGGTAGGCTGGCCCCAAAGATTTGATCACATGGGATGCAGGGTAAGCTAGCCAATCGGATACAACATTGGCTTGGTGGTAGAAGTCAGAGGGAGGCAGTGGAGGCTTGTGATCAGTGGTGTGCCACAGTCTCCTGTTGCTTGTCATATATATTAATGATTTGGATAAGAATATTGGTAGCATGATTAGTAAGTTTGTGGATAACACTAATATTGGTGGCATACATGGAGTATGAAGGTTGTCTGAGGTTGCAACAGGATAGAGATCAACTGGGAAAATGGGCAAAAGGATAGCAGATGGAATTTAACACACACAAGTGTGAGGGGATGCATTTTGAGAAGTTAATCTAGGGCAGGACATACACAGTAAGTGGCAGGGCCTGGGGAGTGTTAAACAGAGGGACCAAGGGATACAAGTGCATAGTTCTCTGTAGGTAGCGACACAGGTAGACAGGGTGGTGAAGAAGGCATATGGCATGCTTGCCTTTCTTGGTCAGGGCATTGTACAGGAGTTGGGACGGCATGTTACAGCTGTAGAAGACATTGGTGAGACTGCACTTGGAGTATTGTGTGCAGTTCTAGCTGTCATGCTACCTGAAACATGTGACTAAGCTGGAGTGGACGCAAAAAAGGTTAACAAAGATGTTACCAGGACTGGAGGGCTTGAGTTATAAGGAGAGATTGGAGGCTGTGACTGTTTTCCCTGGAATGAAGGAGGCTGAAGGGTGGCCTTACAGAGGTTTATAAAATTGTGAAGGGCATAGATAGTCACAGGGTAGGAGAGTCTAAAACTAGAGGGCATATGTTTTAGATGAGAGGGGAAAAATTTAAAGGAGATCTGAGGGGCAAGTTTTTCCACGCAGAGGGTGCTGGGTATATGGAATGAGCTGCTGGAGGAAGTGATAGGGGCAGGTATAATTACAATGTTTAAAAGACATTCAGACAATTGTGTGGGGATTTGCAGTTTTGTACCTCAAAGAATGGGCGTTGCTCAGATACAACTGAATTTAGCAGCTGACCTTGATTACCTCCTTTCACCTCTGTTTCCTATGAGTGACGGGAGGGTAAGCCTTTGGCACGAGGCTATAGCTTGAAGAGGCAGATGCAAATGGAGGCTCAGGGTTGGGGAAGAAGGCTGGAATTGTCTGGGGACAATCACTAGTACCGGGGGGAAGACCATAAGGGTCAGAAGGTTTCTGATCATGATTAACAGGATCCGGCAGGTAAGCAGAAAAGCATTTATCTCCTGGATCTGGCAGTCATCAACTCCTATTAGTTGCTGAGTTTCCTGAGGCTTAGGAAATCCTAGCTGTCAGATTTAAATTTAAAATACTTGTTAATTTTGAGGACATCAGCCTTGTTGATATACTTAAGTGTCTAACAATTCCCCGAATTCTGTTTCATTGCCCACAAAAGCCAGGCCTCCAAAAAAGTGGGCAGGTTAGGCAGTTTTCCAGACTTCTACATTTTTTTCCATTTATCTATTTCACAAATTCACCAGTTATTGGGGTGTAAAATCCACTACCCCTCCCACCCTATCTATTCTCAGTGAGGATCCTTCAGTCTCATTGACTGAAGAACTATGCTATAATTTTATCTGCTCACACATGCCATAGATGCTCTGTCGAGGACCATACTGGAAAGGGTCACTTGAAATCAAAAGTCATTCAAAGGTTCCCAAAAGTTGTAATGGACAGTGAGTGCCATTCTTTCGATACTTACTACAAATTCTAGGCTGTCCACACAGAGATTCCTTTGGAAGTCATTTTATATTAGGATTTTAATATTCCTGCAACCACCTAAAAATTAAAAAAAATCCTCAGCATCTGGTTGTATTTCAAATTTACAGCATTTGCAGATAATTATGATGATAGATTCTGGGAGTTCAGCTGTAATAACAAACCATGTGTAAAACTGTTCATTCATGAAACATTATTGCATTATCTGCTCATTATTTGGACACAGTCGCAGCTGAGCCCAATGTTATTTTAATGACCAATGGATGCACCTGCACATCCACAATCACCTCCTGACCAAGCCTCTTTAGACAGCTTTTCACCAGATATAAAATACTCTGATCTGAAGTCTTAAATCCAAACTCAATGACCTGGTATTTACTGAAATCCACAGTTTTGTCCATTCATTTAATCTGTGTTTATACAATTTAATGTTTCCATCCATACTATTTACTATGCTATTGTTATATCATTGGCAAACTGGCAACATGACTTGTTATCTCATCATCTTGAGTCATTTGGAAATGCACCAAATAATTGCTGTCCCAGCACAGATTCTTGCTGAACACCATTAGATACATCCTACCAATTTGACTACCTGCCCATTTTCTGACTGGTAGTCAATTTCCCAGCCAAGTTTATAATTTGCTTTCATTTCCATGAGTTTTAGTATTAACATTTAGACCTTTCTGACAGATTTTTCAACTGCCTTCTGAAAATTCATGTAATTCACATAGATGATAAATTGCAAAGGATGATCTTTGATGCAAATGTATGGAAGGACATCAATCAACAGTCTAAACTGATTATCTACAAAGCCATTTTTTATCAACCCAAATGCATGCAAAATATGAATGGCGTGCAGACACCATGATGTAAAGCTGCATGACTTTCACATGGATTATATAAAGAAATCATTGAGAACAAGGTGGCAAAATAAGGTCTCAGACACTGAAGTTCTTGTGTGGGCAAGCAGTCCAAGCATCCACATTTTGCGAAAGAGTTAACAGATCAAGTCAATAAGAAGTCAGATGACCAATTACCAAAGAAGAACTACAAGCAGAAAAACAACCACAGGATGGCCAGGAAAAACAATTCAAAATCTCCTTCAAGTCACATTTGAATTGTTTCATCTTTAACTCAAACATTAGGAGGAGTTTGCTTGTGATAATTCCACCAATTATAGCCTCATTCATACTTTAGACACAGTGGATAAGTAGAGGACCATTGCTGAAGTGAAGCAAAAGGACAAGCAGCGTATATTCTGGAAGAGCAGCACATCTGCAGGAAATCATGCAACCCAAAGTGACATCTTTAAAAGTTTTAAAGCTCATTCACATATGTGCAGAAACCTAGATCCCTAAGATGTGAGAAAAAGTAGCATCAAATAATTGCTTTAAAATGTAATATTCTAGGATTTTATCTTCCTTTTTTTTATGTCTTAGACCACTGAGAATCAAAACCTTTAGCTGTGTCATATGTACTCTAACATAAATCTTTAGCACAATATTATTTTGGTAACTTGATTCATGTTATTAGCTTTGTAATTATAATGTTATAGAACATTGAACATAGAACACTACAGCACAGGAACAGGCCCTTCAGCCCACAATGTTGTGCTGAACTAATTAAATTAGTAATTAAATGCTTAACTAAACTAATCCCTTCTACCTACACAATGTCCATATCCCTCCGTTCTCTGCATATTCATGTGCCTATCTAAGAGCCACTTAAATGCCTCTGTTGTATTTGCCTCCACTGCTAGCCCTGGCAGCGCATTCCAGGCACCCAGCACTTTCTGTGTAAAAGACTTGCCCCTTCCATTTTCTTTGAACTTACCCCATCTTTCCTCAAATGCATGCCCTGTAATATAAGACATTTCGACCCTAGGAGAAAGATACTGGCTATCTACTCTAACTGTGCCTCTCATATTCTTATAAGCTTCTATCAGGTCTCCCCTCAGCCTCCGCTGTTCCAGAGAAAACAACTCAAGTTTGTCCAACCTCTCCTCATAGCACTTGCCCTCTAATCCAGGCAGCATCCTGGTAAACCTCATCTGCACCCTCTCCAAAGTCTCCACATCCTTCCTCTAATGAAGTGACCAGAATTGAATGCAATACTCCAGATGTGGCCTAACCAGAGTTTCATAGGTCTGATTTGTTTTCGAAGTTCTCCTGAAGTAGATACAAGCAGGCAATAAATGAATATTCAGCATAAATTAAAACAATTAATTTACTCAAGCCCAATATTCTGTAGGATCACAGCTAATAGTCAAAGAATCATTCAGCATGGAAACAGGTCCTTAGGTCCACTGAGTCCACATCACCCATCAGGCTATGTTGACATTAATCCCATTTTATTCTCCTCACATTCCCATAACTCCTCCCAGATTCTACCACTAATTTACACACCAGAGACAATTAACCTAGCAACCTGCACACCTCTAGGATGTTGGAGGAAACTGGAGCACTTGGAGGAAACCCACAAGGTCACAGGGATGACGTTCAAACTCCACACATACAGCATCAAATGTCAGGATTGAAACCATGTCGCTGGAGCTGTGAGCAATAGCTTTACTAGCTGCACCACAGTGCAGACTCCTAATTATACTGAGTGAAAGAGTGCCTTACAAACAGGATATATGCTCTTTACAACTGTCATTTAGCTCTGACAGAAATAAGGTAGAGATCTCATAATAGAGGTCCAATACATATATCAGAGTCAGATTTTGTGTCATGTGCATTGTGGAACTGCTCTACACTTAAAAATAGAGACTCTTGAAAGAGCTTTTCTTTAATATTTATGTAATTTTTTAGGGTAAGTGAGATAAAGAAAATGGGGGGCAGTAATGTCAGTGTAGTGGGCAGAAGAAAGAATTGCATATACTGTATATACTTAATCCATAAACAAGATACTCCAGATACAGGAAACCAGAAATAAAATCAGAGAGAGATGTTGGAAACACTCATCATATTAGACAGCAGCTCTCAAGAAAGAAAAGGAGGATTAATGTCTCAAATCTCTGATCCACATCAAGGTCATGCAGATTTGTGCAATGCACACATAATGCTGGAAGAACTCAGTAGGTCAGCAGCATCTATGGAGAGAAATGAACAGTCGACGTTTTGGGTCGAGACCCTTCATCAGGACTGGAGCAGTGCTTTGCCTCCAGCATTCTGTGTGTTGCTCTAGATTTCCAGCATCTGTAGTGTCTCTTGTGTCTCCATCATGCAGATTAGTGTTTCAGTATTTGCCAATACATTTCAGTGCAAATTTACATCTCAACCTTCACCAAACCACTGAAGTGGTGAGTGTGATAGAAAGAATTATATCAAATTTACGGCACAGAAGGAGCTACTCAGCTATTTATGTCCAGATGAAAAAGTGACACACAACTAATTCAACCTTCTAATACCAGGTCAATTTCTCTGCAGATCACAGCTCTACAAGTACACATCTAAATAAATTGGTAAATTGGTTTATTATTATCACATGTACAGAAGTACAGTGAAAAACTTTGTTCCTTTGCGCTAAGGTGCCAGAAGATTCCCAGAGAAGATATAGAGAGGACATAACAGGAAATGGCTGTTTAAGTAACTGCCTGAAGTGAATCATTCTGCATCTGGAGACAATGCAGAAAAAAAGTACATGACTTCACTTCATTTGTCACATAGAAGTGATGGAGTGCACGCGTGCGCGCATATGCACGCGCGCGCACACACACACACACACACACACACACACACACACACACACAACATGGCAGTCATTTCTCCAGTTGCCCTTTGTCACTTTTCACTGCTGTAGCTCCGCTTAACAACTCACACACTTCTCACAAGCAGTCACTACAATTGTAGTATGACTCTCACATCATTACAGCATTTTGAAATTAATTCTGTTCATTGCCTTACAAGATATTGTGATCCACAGCAGGCACTTGTCCCAGCAATCTGGAGGGGGTCCTTCCAGTTCCAAAGATTCACCAGGTATGAGGGGTGATATGTTAGTGTCTCCAAGACATTTAACATGCCTCCTTACTCACAGCACTGAATGTACTATCCATATATGTCTGCTTGGCTCCCCTTCCAAAGAATATAATGCACACATTATCACAATATTCTTTATGCCTTTAGCATTTCAGAATCTCAGAAGCTATAAGCACACAGCAACTAAACCATCCCCCCACCCCTAATTCACACCTTCTGGGAGTACCACTACCCAGAAGAGAAGGTAGAGAAAAAGAAAGACAATACATTGTTGCACTTGCAGGCACTAAGCACAAATTTGGAGATGAGTACTGCAAGGGTAAAATAGACCAGAGTGAAGGTGTAAGTTTCACAAAGGAAAACACCATGTAGGCTACAGTTAGGCCATGGGGATAGGAAAGGGACTGTACCAGCTACCCACAGCAAGAGGTTTGCACATCAGTTTTGTCCTGAAAGACATGAGTGAGGACGGTATGGAAGTGCATCTTCTACATCATGCAAGCTTAATGAGGAGCCAGGAGTGCATCCATTCCCATCTAGATATGGCATCTTGGTGAACAATGCCTGGTGGAATAGGTTTCTTCTTCCATTGAGACATAGGGCAGAGACCATCAATGTGCCTCAGTCAAGCCTCAGGATGATCTGATCAGAGCTCTGTTCACTGCCTCCCATGAACAGACATCTATTCTGCAAAAGCAGAGAGTTGCCATTTGGGAATTGATTGTTGCCATCCGGGAGCAGATTGTTGCCATCGGGGAGCAGATTGCTGCCATCTGTTGATCATCAATGATGGTTGCAGTCTGAAAGTATCAAAGGCAACTGCAAAACTTGGATGACATCAGATTCACAGTCTTTGTACGAAATGTAATAAATACTAGCTGCACAAAGAAGAATATCCAAAGAATATATACTAAATGGAAATTCTTTCTACATTCTTGTAAACTCCCTATAGCATTGCTCACATAGCCCAAAAACATGTGGGTTGGTAATTTACTTAGCCACTGTAAATTGTCTCTAGTGTGTAGGCGAGTGCTAGATTATGGGGTGAGTTAATGGAAATGTGAGGGAATAAAATGGGATTAGTGAAGAATTAGTATAAATGTGTACTTGATGGTCAGCCCAAACTCTGTCGGAGGAAGGGCTGCTTTCTATGCTGAATGATTCCATGACTAAATAAATAAATCCAATTGTAGCTGAAGTCAAGCTAGAAGGCTGCTACAACTACCTTTCAATATGAGACCTCATGTTAAAGACTGGCTTCATCCTGTTTTAATGCAACAAATGAGTAGATAGTATCCTGTATATGATAGATGTGAACAAATTTCCATAGTTTAACAGACTAATCAATCTCCCATGGTATTATACAGGAATATTCAAGATCTACTTACACACAAATAGTAAAGCCTATGTATAAATAGTCAATACCTATTTGAAATTTTCTGTGCTGTACTGTTCTATATTCTAAGGAAGTTTACAAGATGTTAGAATGATAATCCTATGTCACAGGAGGAAGAGGATTCATAATGAAGGGGAGAAGTGAAGAGATCAGACAAATTAGGGAGAGGGAAAGGGGGGAGAGAGAGATGTTGGCATTTGAATGGAGAGGTGGGAAGGGGATCAGAGGCAGCACTCAACAGAGGGAAACTTGTGACAGGAGGCACAAGGGAAATCCTCGGCATAGCACTGAATGGGAGTATTTATGATTCCTGCTCATCAAGGATTACAGTAGTTGTACATCAGATGGACAGGAAGGAGTTTTTTTTATTGGACAAGGGGGAGAGCAGTTTTAAGTCCATTTCTCATATTACTTTGTCATGCAGTCACTGATTTAATAATGATGAGACTAGACCATTTGGGATTGTCTTTTATTCAAGGGATTATTTCTTTCTGTTTTTTTTATTTGTTTGTATGGGAATTTCCTGCTTATGTCTACAGGGATTGAGGGAGATGGGATTCCCTAGCTGGGTGGCAGAATTGAAGGATTTCTAAAGTCAAATTCAACTGAGCTCTACAATTTCGTTTGGAGGGACTCAGATAATTTAGCAAAGGATGAAAGGAAGAGGCATCGATGCATATGCGGAAAAACAACAGCCCATTAGTTCCTTTCTACCTTGATGACTCTCAATGTTCCCACACCTTTAACATTGCCCAATTTTGTTTGAGAAATTATTCATTTTGAGATTCGTCAGCCCCATTACCTCCAGCTATGTTGTTATCTCTCTTCAATCTCCAGTCTTCGTTTATTTTCTGGGGCCTTATAATTATTTTCATTTATCCATTTTTAAAAATGCTTTTGCTGTCAATATCTATAAGGAACCTGGGGAGAGATCTTTTGGAAATTTTGTTTGTTGCATCACAGGAGTTTGACAACTACTGGCATCAGTTTGAATATTATAATATCAATACTATACCTTTGGAATATTGCGATCATTTACAGCTTTTAATAATGACTACCTTCTCTAGGGCATTCAGGAATGTGCAACAAATGTTGGCCTTCCCAGCATTAATCACAGATTAATGATGAAGATAGTTGCACTTAGATGTACTACCACCATAAGATTTTGTATAGCACTATTTTATTTTAACATTTGGATTATCCTAATGCAATGTTGATAAATAATCACACATCAATTTTTTTTAAATGTATCATTTTTAAGAAGTCACAAATCATATAGTCATACCACACCAATTTGACCATAAAAAAAATCCAGGAACATTCCACTGACTTTGATTCAACATGCAGGGTTATGTGTTCTTACAGAGTTGATTTCAATGCATTGAGAATGAGAGCAACGTATGATGTAATATCTTTCACTCACAAGGAATAGATCTTCTTTGCAAACATATTTGTAGGAATGCTCAACATTTGCATGGTTTTGTTAATCCCTGCTTCTATGGTCATTGACTTCAGGAAGTGGGGTGGTGCACATGTTCCTGCTTACATGAACAGTGCTGAGGTCGAGAGGGTTGAGAACTTCAAGTTCCTAAGAGTGAACATCACCAATAGCATGTCCTGGTCCAACCACATGGATGCCATAACCAAGAAAGCGCACCAACGCCTCTACTTCCTCAAGAGATTTGTCATGTCCCCATTGATCTTCACCAATATTTATAGATGCAGCATAGAAAGCATCCGATCCAGATGCATTGCAGCTTGGTATGGCAAATTGCTATGCCCGAGACTGCAAGAAACAGCAGAAAGTGTGGACACAGCTCAGCACATCACAAAACCAGCCTCCCCTCCAAAGAACATCTACATTTCTCATTGCCCTGGTAAAACAGCCAACATAATCAAAGACCCCACCCACCCTGGACATTCTCTCTTCTCCCCTCTCCCATCGGGCAGATGATACAAAAGCCTGAAAGCACATACTACCAGCTTCTGTCCTGCTGTTATAAGACTATTGAACAATCCCCTTGTACAATAAGATGGACTCTTGGCCTCACAATCTACCTCGTCATGGTTTGCCTGCACTTCACCTTCTCTGTAACTGTAACACCTTATCCTCCATTCTGTTATTGCTTTTCCTTTCTACTACCTCAATGTACTGATGTGATGAAATGATCTGTACGGATGGCATGCAAAACAGAGTTTTTCACTGTACCTGGGTACATGTGACAAAAATAAACCATTTAACAGGAGTGAGAAAAACTGAAGTTAGCAATTTATGATATTTACTTCCAACTTGAATTGCCAATAGATTTGTAATAGATCAGTTTTGACAAGCTCCCTATGGTTTTCAACAACTGACTTGATTATCAGTTTACGAAACAAATCACTTATTACCTATTACAAAACTTACAAGTACAAGTTTTATTCTTTAAAAAACTATTATTCTTTATTATAACTTACCTCAGGAGCAAAAAAATCATTATAAAATTAAAAGTCAAGGGAAACTAGCGGTGGACAATTGATATTAGCCTTGCTAGCAATGTCCATGTCCCTTGATTCAAAGTTAAAAAAATCAATTTTGTGATTGTTACTCACAGAATCACAGAAAGAAGCCATTCATCATACCAATAAACATATTTAATAAAGAATGCCCTTTTGTTTGTCTATTTCTATTTTATTTTTATAATTCACAAAATCATAGCATTTCTGAGTAATGTAATGCTTTTTTTTCTCCATTAATTTATATCTTAGGTCTGTTTCTTTTAATTTATTCCCATCATTTCTGCAATTACACAACCATGCTACAATTATCTATACTCATTAAATTATTCTTCTTACTTAGAGCCCAACATATTTTGCACAAAATGTAATGCAACTGCCATCATCATCATACTTAATGAAACTAGACAATCTATTGCAAATTTTTATCATCCTGGCATGATCCATTTTGTCTATCCCTCCCTTTAGAATTATGAGATTTATAGGTACCTCAAGACACATGAACTGACCTTGATACTGGCTCTTTATATATTTTGAATTGTCATTATTCTTTACAAGTATATACAGTATATCAGGTGGTTTCAATTTAGGTTCTATTTGACATGCACATTTCACTATCGGAATTTGAAATTCTATCCAGTAAATAACTTCAGAGGAAAAGAAAATGTGAATACAAAGCTTTCCCGTACTATACCTATGCCAAGTGTTTTGTGAAGCTGGAGCAGTGTGTTGTTTTGGCAAAAGAAATATACTGCTGCAATTAAAATGGTCTCTCACAACCTGTTGTTCAAGAGCACCAGCTTGTTCACCCAGCTATTGTTACTATGTTGCCCTCTAACAGCAGGACAACACTGCACAGTAGTTCAGAAATGGAAAATATGAAGAACAACTAATTTGCATAGTTTGAAGTAGGCCTGTAACCATTGTTGACAGTGTGAAAATTAAATGTAAATTTGATTCTAATTCAGCTCTACTGTTTTGAATGGATTACAGATAATAGAATTATATCTTTTTGTCTAATACCTACTAATTAATCCAAGATAAGAGATTATTGAGAAGATGAAGCTGTTTGATGATCTATTTTAAATTAAAGATAATTAATAGGATCGTCAACAATGCCTGCCACCCTGGCCATTCCCTTTACTCTCTTCTACCTTTTGGGAGAAGGTACAGAAGCTTGATGACCAGTCTTCTTGAAGAACAGCTTCTTCCCCACTGCTATCAGCATTAATGGACCAATTATCTCTTTCACAAACCTGCCTTGTTCTCAGACTCTTAATCCTACCTCTCTCAGTTATTCTGTTAGTGTCACTTTAGCATTTCTTCTTGCACTACTTCAGCTTGCACTACTACCTTCGCACCATTTGTTTTGTGCTTGTTGCTGTATTTAATGTTGTAGCTATCATAACCATGTATATTGTTTACACTGTGAGCTGCATGTGAGCAAGGAATTTCATCGCACCCTGGTGTATATGACAATAACCTAATCTAAATCTGAGGAGCAGTGCAGTTGAGATTTATTTACTTTTGTCAACATTGCTTTCAGAAGATTTTAAAAGGAATTGGTGGCATAGAGTAAAGTAGGAAAGTTCATCTTCTTGACATTAGAATCATATCATTTATATGAGCATGACACTACAGGCTCTTCATGCTACTCAAACAAGTCAACCAGCACTTCCTTAATAAATCCAACTCTACCAGATACATCAAGCCACTTTCCTGAGTGTAACACACTGCCCACATATGCCACATGCATTCCGCATTCCCCAAAACTAACCTTCCCTAGATCCAGAAGACAGACCTTCCTGGCGACAGGACCTCATATAAAATAATTGGTGATTTGGATGTGCTGAACATGAAGTTCCTGTGATAGCCTTTGACACTTGCTAGGTTGTTCCTCCAAACTACATCTCTGCCTTCTATCAAAACTGTCAAGGCTTTTCAATGGCATCATTCATTCCTGATTTTCAGAAACATTGAAAAACTATAAAAATGAAATAAATACTTTTAAATAATTAAAAGTACTGAACCAAACAAAAAAGAAAAATCACATCACACCTTTCTTATCTTTCTTATTTGGAGATGTACAATCTTCATTCAAAAGAATGAGCTTATGGATCATTGAACAGATTCCCCAGAGTGAGTGTTGGTAAACGACGGCAAACTCCTCTGTCATTGGACTCCATAGAAACTCATCTGCAGAGCTGGGGCAGTAAGTTTCTCTCTATTTCTGTCCTGAGCTAAAAAAGACAGGTTCCCTTGCAAATTATAGAACTATAGTTTGCACTCTGACAGTATATCCAGCAAGGACCTTAATGCTGCCTTCCTCTTCCTTCTCTGTTTCCTCTCCCATTTCTTCCTCTGGTCCTCCAGCTACTCCTCTCTCTCCTGCTGCTGTACAATCAGTGAAGGCAGTCTCTTCACATTAGCCAGATACACTAAGCCCAGTGTATACTGTTGTACTTGCACTAAATATGCTCTGGTATTTAGAATAGCATTGTCTAATGTATGGTGGCAGGTGGGGGGGGAATAGTCAAATGTAATAATAAAAAAGGTGACTACTCAATTAGCTTGCAAATGTAGGACATCTCATGATGAATAGGACATTTTTATTTCTATACATATTTGGATCAATTAAGTGTTGCCATTATGATCTGTAGCGATAAGAACTAAGCATTATATATTTTTCTGGAGTTTTCTCATAAGATATTGGGAGATTTTGTGGCCTACTCTACATTACCGATAAAAGGGAGCCTGTATAAAGTGAATCTTTCAGTGTGATAAAACGAGCCCAATGCACCCAAACCAGGTCCTTTTGCTGGACAAGGCAAGGTGCCAAATTTGGTACTTATGATTTCTATAATGGTCAAATCAAATGTAAAGAACATGTAGGAGGAATGTTTTCATTGCAAGTGACAATCCAGAAGTGAAAAAGCAGTCCTAATCTATTCTTATCTGCAGGTGCTGAGATGTACAAGTTGACAAAACCTTGCTGGATCCAACCAAACCAGGAGATAAGACATTTCATAGAGTCATAGAGTCCTACAGCATAGAAACAGGCCCTTCAGCCCAATTCATTCATGCCAATCAAGATGCTCATCCAAGCTAGTCCCATTTGCCCATGTTTGGCCTATATCTAAACTTTTCATATATGTGTACTTGTCCAAATAACTTATAAATGTTGTTATTGTACCTATATCAACCACTTCCTCTGGCAGCTCATTCCATATACACAACATCCTCTGCATGAAAAAAATTCCCCTCAGGTCCCTTTTAAATCTTTTCTCTCTCACCTTAAACCTATGCCCTCTAGCGTTTGATTCCCTTTCCCTGGGAAAAAGACTGTGTGCCCAGCACTGATCCCTGTGGCAAACCGCTAATCACAGGCTCCTGGTCCAAAAAGCAACCTTCTACCAATACCCACTGCCTCTTGCCATCAAGCCAATTATGTATCCACTTAGCTAGCTCTCCCCAGATTCCATGTGATCTAACCTTCCAGACTAGCCTTCCATGTGGGACCTTGTCAAAGGCTTTGCTAAAACCCATGTAGACAACATCCACCTGCCTGCCCTCATCAATCCTCTTGGTTACCTCTTCAAAAAATCACAAAGCCGCGCTGACAGTCCCTAATCAGTCCTTAAATATCCAAATGCTGGTAGATCTTGTCCCTCAAAATCCTCCCCAGTAACTTATCCACCACTAATGTTAGGCTCACCAGAGTCATTAAAGTATCTGAGCAGCATAAGTGCCCCATTTGCAATCCCATTTTTCAATGGTACTATTAGGGAGAAACATCCATAGTCAGAGAGTATAAAGTAGCCAGTAATACAAACAAGAATCAGTCTTCAAACTGTTTCAAATGTAACCTACACAGTAATCAGTTTTGAATTTACAAGGATAGCTACATAAACAAACAGCACTGGCTGAGAGAGCAGACTATGGCTCACAGCAGGAGTCCACTTAAAAAATATGGTATGAAAACTGAAATGATCATGGGATATTCCAGTAAGAATTGGTCAACTATAGAATTATGTTAATTGGCCTGCATCAAACGAGGCATTAGACATCTTCAGCTTAAGTATTTTGCCCCATTCTGACAGAGATCAAGGAAGGCTCCACACTGGTTATTTTGCCACCTAGCACATCAAACATAATTATAGGTGCAGCTGTTCTGTCAATCAATTATTGTACCCAGCCAGTCAAACCACACAATATTAATTCTGAGTGTCTGGGTTTTTTGCCCTCAGAAGTTTTTGGAATGTTGACGTGAACTACATTGTCTCAACAAACATATTTGATGGTCTTGTCAGTTAAGTGTGTTCTCACTGTAAACATGTAACGCTATGGAACCATTTGTTGTTACCCAAATATTGAAGTAAACTGCAATTGGATCTATAAAAATTATATTCAATCACCTGCTGTTATTTTTCTGCTTAAGAGAATAAAAACTCAATATACTTTGAGGTCAGAGAGATTCTTCCAGGGGTCTCCATGTCTCCTCTGCATATCTGCTTATACTGAATAAAGACTTGCTATATCTACAGCTCCACTGTCTGAGTGGCCGATGCAAAGTCACAACTGGTACAATTTTAATAATAGGAATCAACATCCAGGTGAAGGTCTTGTAGATTGCTGAACACTGCAAATATGGTAAGATAATTTATCTTTATTAGTCATATGTACATCGAAACACACAGTGAAATACATCTTTTGCGTAGAGTTTTCTGGGGGCAGCCCACAAGTGTCGCCACGCTTCTAGCGCCAACATAGCATGCCCACAACTTCCTAATCGTATGTCTTTGGAATGTGGGAGGAAACCGGAGCACCTGGAGGAAACCCACGCAGACACGGGGAGAATGTACAAACTCCTTACAGACAGCGGCAGGAATTGAACCTGGGTCACTGGCGCAGTAATAGCATAATGCTAACCGCTACACTATGGAGGAAATGTTGCAGGGTCACATTGTTTGTGAATCCAAAATATGTGTACTCAAAGGGTGCTGCTCAGTGAGGAGGATCTCACTTCCAAATTGTGAGCAATTTTTGGCCCTGTGTATGAAGAAAATGTGCTGGCCCTGAAGAGGGTCCAGAGGGGGTTCACAAGAATGATCCCAGGAATGAAAGGCTTAATGTATGAGGAGCATTTGATGTCTCTGGGCCTGTACTCGATGAAATTCAGAAGGATGAGGGGGGATCTCATTGAAACCTGGATAGAGTGGACTTCGAAAGAATGTTTCCATTAGTAGGAGAGTCTAGGATTCGAGGGCACAGCCTCAGAATAAAGGGACGTCCTTTTAAAACTATGAGGAGTTATTTCTTCAGCCAGAGGGTGGTGAATCTGTGGAATTTATTGCCACAGAAGGCTGTGCAGGCCAAGTCATTGGGCGTACTTAAGGCAGAGATTGATAGGTTCTTGACTGGTAAAGGGGTTAAGGGTTACAAGGAGAAGGCAGGAGAATGGGGTTGAAAAAGAAACCAGCCATGGTTGAATGACAGAGCAGACTCAACGGGCTGAATGGCCTAATTCTGCTCCTGTGTCTTATGGTCAAGCAGCCATTTGGTGTTACCCAGGCAAAGTTGGCAGCATTTAAGCAAACACAGGATTTGCAACATTGATATTGGTATTGGTATTGTTTTATTATTGTCACTTGTACCAAGATACAGTGAAAAGCTTGTCTTACAAACCGATCGTACAGGTCAATGCATTACACAGTGCAGTTACATTGAGTTAGTACAGAGTGCATTGATGTAGTACAGGTAAAAACAATAACAGTACAGTCACAGCGACAGAGAAAGTGCAGTGCAATAAGGTGCAAGGTCACAACAAGGTAGATCGTGAGGTCATCATAGTCCATCTCATTGTATAAGGGAACCGTTCAATCATCCAGCAAGGGCTCAGACTGTTAAAACGCTGGCGCCTAGCTCTATGGCATCTTCAAGGAAATGGAACAACTATTTTAAGGGTAGGTGTACCATTGTTCTAGAGCACAATACTAAGCTAATGAGTGCTGAGTGCAGGCACATGTAGTCCATTGGCTGTAACTGTAGGGTCAAGAGACACTTGTCAATCGTTTGCTGGAAAGTTGAGCACTTAGTGCCTGATTCAGACTGATGATTGATTAGCTCAGCAGGTAGAGGACAAATCTTCACAACCTTTGTTATGTCACAGGCTTACCAGCATATTGAGTTAGACAAATGTTCAAAGGAGTACACAAAAAAATACTCACCTTGGCCAATTCCAATACAAGAGAAACAAAGGACTGCAGATGCTGGAATCTAGATGAAAAACACTATGATGCTGGAGGAACTCAGCAGACCAGGCAGCATCCGTGGAGAAAAGCAGACGGTCAATGTTTCGGGTCAGGACCCTTCTTCAGGACTGAAGATAAGAAAAGCGGAAGCCCAATATATAGGAGGGAAAAGCAGAGCAGTGATAGGTGGACAAAAGAGGGGAGGCGGGGTGGGCACAAGGTAGATGCAGGTAAGAGATAGTGATAGGCAGGTGTGGGGGAGGAGGGGAGAATTCCAAGCGCACACTGGAGGAACAGCACCTTATTTTCCATCTTGGAGCCTTGCATTGACAGCATGAATATTGAATTCTCTCAATTTAAATAATCCCCACCCCTTCCCCACAACCCCACTCCCCCCACCATGTTTCTTCTCTTCTTCCCCTCCCTAGCCTATCTCTCTTTTGTCTATCATTCTTTTCCTTTCTCTCCTTACCTTTGACCCATCCCCCAGTGGATCTGCTCTCCTTTCCTCTCCCACACCTGCCTATCACTATCTCTTACCTGCATCTACCTATCACCACCTTGTGCCCATTCGCTCTTTTGTCCACCAATCACTGCTCTGCTTTTCCCTCCTATATATTGGGCTTCCCCTTTTCCTATCTTCAGTCCTGAAGAAGGGTCCTGACCTGAAACGTTGACCGTCTGCTTTTCTCCACGGATGCTGCCTAGCCTGCTGAGTTCCTCCAGCATCATAGTATTTTTCATCTAATACAAGAGACTTCCATTTAGGATAGCATCTGTTCTGGATATTTTCCAGAGAACAATGGATTGTTTAATCCAAAGTCTGCCAGGGTTTTGAGGCTACCTGCACACTGTCTTGATGACTAGAAAGTCAGTCCGGGCACATCAGGAAAATCTGGAAGTGTACTGGAACAACTACAAGGAGCAGGAGTGCAATTGAAAAAAATGTGTTTGCTGCCTCAGAGATGGCCCATCTTGGCTATTAGATAAATGCTTAAGGACTCTACTCAATTGAAGATAAAGTCCAATCAGTGTTGGATGAACCTAGTTCAACCAGTTTGACAGAGTTGAAGGACACTTAGGACTCCGCAACCAAAATGGAACACTTTTGCCACCTTTAAATTAGGACCAGTACTTGAGTTGCGAATTACAATACAACATGGAAGTTGTCAAGAAAACAAGAATCTGCATTCTGAAGGTCAAAGAAGTTGCTACTGAGTTCACAACTTCTTTATTATTATTATACTGTGAAGCCTTTACTGATATCCTGTGATGCATCACCTTAGAGCTATGGTGTAGACTTGTCACACAATGTGGAAAATAGAGATGAGCGACTGATTTATCTTACGAAGGCCTCTGTCCAAGGCTAAGTGACATTACTCACAACAGGACAATGAAGATACAGTTATTGTCTCTAGAGTGAAGATGTTCCACAATTACCTGTATGGCCAAAACTGTTCAATTTTCATTGATCACAAATCTCTGCATAGTGATTTTGGTGAATCCAAGGGGATACCTCTGTTGACCTCATGTAGGGTGCAAATTGGATATCAGCACTTTCAGCATATGACTACATTCTGAAGCACAAGAGTGGGCAGTATAATCACAATGGGATGCAATGACTTGACTGCCAGTTGATGCACCTCCATGTGAAACACTGACGTTGGGTAGGATTATGCGATTGCTGGAATAAACAGACAGTATGCCAGTCATTGTGCATCATGTAATCATGACGAAATGTGACACCACCATTTCAAGGGTGTACAGGCACATCCAACATAGATGAAAACGAAAATACATTGTCATCATAATTACAGAAAATGAGCCAAACTCCCAGAATGCTGTGGTTCTTTAGGGATCCAGTGTTGTTGTTCCATCGCAAGTAGGAGCAGGTATTCTGAAGCAATTGCATGAAAGACATTTATCGAACAAATTGCCATAAGTATTGACTGATGGTCCAGAAAAGGCAAGCAGTTGGATGGCACTGACTGTCAAAATGTCAAGAACACCACAAGAATCCACCAGCAGCTCCTCCCAATTCGTGTTGCTGGGTGAACAAACTATGGTCGAGAGTGTCTGTGAATTTTGCAGGTCCACTTATGGGGAAAGTGATTGTAATAGTTGTACATTCCAAATAAATAGAAGTAATTATTTTGAACATACTCACAACTCAAGCAAGAATGTCAAAATTCAAATGATTCTCACTACACACAGTCTTCTAGAGTTGCTATTGACAGAAAATAGAAGCCATTTTGTGGGTGCTGAATTTGCCACATTTCTCAACAGGAATAGAATCAAGCATCTGTGCACAGCTCCATATAACACAGCCTCAAATGGCTTGGCTGAAAGAGCAGTTCAAACTGTGAAAGATCGACTGAAAACAGTGATAGAAGGCAAAATTGAAACAAAAGTTGGATGCTTCCGTTGCCAGAATACATTGCATTCAACGGCAAGATAAACAACTACTGAGTTAATGATGGACAGACTCGTCAGAATGAATTTGGCTTCAGTGCTGCTGTCTGTTTAAAACAGGCAAAGTAGAAGGAACAGCAATAAGGCCAGAAGTCTTGATTACCAGTTCAAAGTAAGTGGTCCTCTACTCCTATGAGATGTCACGTATGGAATCTGATAATCCGAAACACATCATTGAATGCACTGAACCTGTCTCTTGTTTGATTTGTCTGGATAATAGTCACATATTCAAGCATCATCAAAGGCACCCAAGGTATTATATAATGCAGTAACCAGTTCAACCAGATGAACATATATGGGAAGCAGAAGTTTTCTCCCTTTCTACTGCACCAAACATAGAAAAGGAGGACACACCCTGAGAGGAGATGCCACCCTCTAGGGGTGATTTTCCAACACAAACCAAGCTGTGTTATTCTCAATGGGTGAAAAGAACTGCTAGATAGGTTAAATTTGTGAACAGGAGAAACCTTCATTATGAAAGACATAATAATCCCTGTTGAGTGATGATGGTTAACAGTCTCACCCTACATCTACAGTTGTTGTTTTCTATAGATTCACAATAGACAGCAGATGCTGGAAACTGGAGCAACAAACAATCTGCTGGAGGAACTCAACAGGTCAAGCAGCATCTGTGGGAGGAAAGGAATTGTCAATGTTTCGAGGCGGTCTCGACCCGAAACATTGACAATTCCTTTCCTGCCACTGATGCTGCTTGACCCGCTGAGTTCCTCCAGCAGATTGTTTGTTGTTTTCTCTAGGTTTGTTGTTGAAATGCTTTTACATAGAAATAAAAAAACATTGGAGCAAGAATGGGCTTTCAGCCTTTTACCCCTGCTCCCCTATTCAAAACTATATTCCAGCTCTCTCCCTATACCAATTGAAATCTTTTGCATCTGGAAATCTATTTACTGTAAATCCTTCTTAAATATATTCAGCAACTTGGCCTCCATAGCCTTCAGCGGTAGGGAATTCCACAGGTTTATCACTGTCTGAGTGAATAACTTTCACAGCCATAAATGCCTTTTTCCCTATATCTTGAGACTGTGGTTACTGGCTTTAGACCCCCAACCAAGGAAAATATCCTCTCTGCATGCAGCCAGTCAAGCTTTGTCATGATGTATTATTCTTCTAAACTGTATTGAATAGAGGTTTAGTTGACCAGTCCCACCATTTCAGGAATCAGCCTGGTCAACCTTTGCTGCATTCCCTCCATGGCAGATGTATCCCTTCTAGGTAAGGTGACCAAACTGTACACAATTCTCCATGTGTGATCTCACCAAGGCCCTATATAACTGTGGTAAGACATCCGTGCCCTTGTACTCAAAACTGCTGACCTGTTTATCTGCTTTCAGTGTTTGGTGTACAAGGACACCCACATCCTTCTGTACATCAATATTTCCTAATCTATCACCATTTAAATAATACTAATTTTCCTGTATTTCCTACCAAAGTGCATAACTTCATATTTATCCATGTTATACTCCATCTGCCACATATTTGTCCACTCACTCAACTTGCCCAGATTGCCTTGAAACCTCTTTGCATCCTCCTCACAACTCTTATTCCTACCCATTTTTGACAAACTTAGAAATAGCACATTTGGTCCCCTCATCAAGATCATTGATGTATGTTTTGAATCGCTGAGACCCAAGCACTGATCATTGCAGTACCTCATAAGCACCCCGAGAAAGATTAATTCATTCCTAGTTCATATCCTGTCTGTCAACAATTTTCAATCCTTGCCAGTATATTATCCTTAATGCCAGGTGCTTTAATTTTTCACATTAATCTCCCACATGGATTTTATCCAGGCCTTCTGAAATTACAAATACACCACATCCACAGGCTCTCCCTTATATTTTTACAAGTCACATTCTCAAAGCTCTCCAATGGGTTTGTCAAACATGATTTCCGTTTAATAAATTCACATTGATTTGTCTAATTCCGTTGACATTTTCTAAGTGTTCTGTTATCACATATTTTATAATAGACTCCAGCACTTTTCCCTTCCATTGATGTTAGTGTTTGAGACTACCACATTACTGCCCTCCCCTTAACTTGTATGTGTACATCAAATTAAATATATGGAAGTAATGTAGTAGTCTCAGGGCACTAGAAACAAGTGTATATTGTTGTACTTGAAATAGCACTATCTTTTATGTGGAAGGCTGTTCTAATATAATAATAAAGAAGATGACTTGTTACATAGCTCGCACATATTACAGATATATTGTTTCTATATGTGCGTCGATCAAATGAATGTTGCTATTATATGTAACATGCAGGAGATTTCAATAAAGCCTTACATCCTATCTGCATAATACTGCGGGGTAAGTGTAAGCGATCCAGTCTTGATTGCACCAATAGTACTTTCCACTGCACTACTAGTTGTGCCAATGGCCATGATTATAATTGTGCAATCCAACCCAAACTGGGGTGAAGGTCCAAGACAGAGATAGCACTTAGCCAATAAGAGAAACCTGCCTGAAGTATGACAAGCACAGCCTTGAGCACCAGAATGTAAGCATCAAGGAATTTTCCTGATGCATGGCTTTGATCAGGAGTGCAATCTGTCACCCCTTGAACTCTCAGGAAGCCCACAATCCTGATATGAATCTCTTTCTTCTTGAGTAGAAAGCATTCATGGGGTCCTGAAAGCAGCAGTAGACTGTACTCTGGGAAATATGGCATTTATCAGCTGATACTACCAGGAGTGATGTAGATATTAAAACAATCAGGGTGACAGTAACTTTCACCTCTGTAGTCAGAGCAGTTCAAGTGCAAGTCCATAACTGGAGCTCTGCTTAGACAGGGTGACAGATCTCTCTCACCACTAACTTAGGAAAACTTAGCTTCTTGATGCATTACTCCTCAGGGAACTGGAAATAGGAGTAGGGTGAAATAAGCAACAACTGAAGCCTAACATGACTTTAGCGCAAACCCAGATCCACAGCACAATTTCAACCTGCAGTCATCAGTCCCATTGAATGAAGTCATCACTGTTCAAACTGAGCACTCTATTTGACTACAGTATGAAGAGTTGAACAACTAACCAAGACTCACAAGCTTATTTTAATTTATTTTGTAATTGATGGCAATTTTATGTCTTTGCACTGTACTGCTGCTGCAAAACAAATTTCGCGTCATATAAGTCAGTGATAATAAACCTGATTCTGATTCTGATTCTCCAACATACATGCCTCTTAATTCCAATGGTTACTCCAGACTGATTCTGGAAGCTTGTATGAATAATGTTGCAGACAACCACCTTACATCGTACTTAAAGAGGTTTCAGTCTTAAAGTAATAGTATTCCTTTTATGACTGGACTACATATCCAACAAACCTGTATGATGATTCCTATAACAATGCAGATGCAAAGCATGTTACTGCTGTTGAGTGCTGCCTTTCTCTTTGTTGTCAGCACTGGGTCTTAAGAAATCTATGAATCACCCTTACTGGAGAGTCACCCATTTTTCACTGCAGGTGGATTGAGATCACCCTTCTGTGTTTTATGTGCTCCTTGCATGGACAATCTACCATGAACACAATTAGGTCTCAATCACATTTTACACTAGAAAGCAATTGTATACAGATTAAACAGAACAAGGATCATACCCATGTTTTTCGACCAGTATCAGGTGCCCTGTTTGTTTTCAGAGGAGAAAGTGAACATGTTTGTATGTTTGTTGGTACATAGGACATCTGTGTTATATGACAGCTTTGTAGTTCTAAAATGTCTAATTTCATTTGACTGATTACTTACAAAATTACTTTCATTTTCCTAGTATGTTTCACATTTTTACACTGCAATAAACTTTATATAGCCATATACTATGTAAATTGAACAAATTAAGAATTATTTTACTGGTTTAGAAATATATATTTGCAAGCAATTTTACCTCTGGAGTTATAATTGCAACCTCAAAATATCTGTTTTTCACATTTGTTATTTTTTTTTGTCTGGATCAGAGTGTTTTTTTCTAAAGAGCACATCTAATTAACCAACACATTATAACAGATCAGAAAGTGAATGCATTTAGCGGCAGAGCAAAAAGGAAGAAAATTGCAAGAAAATTGTTCCAAACTCTTTCAGATTTGGTACATAATTGATCTGAAAGCTTTTCAACATTTTAAATAGTATTCATTCTTAGCTACAAAATACCACAGAGCCAGTAGAACAAGTTGATAAAACTGGTAAAGAAGCATACAAAGTGCTGGGTCAGGACGAGGACAAAGATCATCTTCAACCAAAAGTCAATCTGCCGTGAATGATTCATCTCAAATTCCTCCTAAAATCTCTTCCATCACATTCTTTCCAAAAGAATCAAATTGGCTCAAGAGCAGCTTCTGTGATACAAAAGATACAGAACCAGACAACACACTGCATTTGAGAATTAGTTGCTCCTGCAACCAAGTTGTTCCAAAAGTTAAAATGTTGGCATTAACTTAGCAAGATGGAAGTCACCCAACTACGTCCCAATAACAAAAAAAAGCAGGACAAATACAAACCAACCAATTCATCTGCATTCAATCATTATCAAAGTAATGCAAGGTACCATCAACAGTGCTATCAACTGGTGTTCACTCACCAATAACCTGTTCATCACTGATGATCAGTTTGAGATTCACCAGGACTACTCAATCCCAGACCTCATCACAAACATGGATCATGAGCTAAATTCCTGAATCGAGACATCAAAGAATCATTTGACCAAGTTTGGCAACAAGGAGACACAAAAAATTCTGCAGATGCTGGAATCTGGAGCAATACACAAAAAGTGCTGGAGGAACTCAGCAGATCAAGCAACATCCATGGATGGAAATAAACAGTCGACATTTTGTGTCGAGACCCTTCATCAGGACTGGAAAGGAAGAGGGCAGAACTTAGAATAAGAAGGTGAGGGGAGGGGGGAGGAGCACATGCAGGCAGGGGATAGGTGAGTTCAGGTGACAGGTGAGTCCAGGCAACAAGGAGCCCTTGTAAAATTGAAGCCAATGAGAAACAAAGAGAAAACACTCCATCGGTTGATGCCACACCTGGCATAAAAGAAAATTTTTGCAATTGTTGTTAGTCAATCATCTCAGCCCTAGATCATGGCCGCAGGAGTTCCTTAGTGCAGTGTCCTTGGCCCAACCATCTTAAACCCTTCATCAAGCTCTTCCACTCCATCCTAATATCATAACAGTGGATGCCTGCCAATAATTGCAGAATGATCAGCTTCATTTGCAATTCCTCAGCAAGTGAAGCGGGCAATGCCTGCATGTAGCAAGAAGTTCATGAAGTTCTTCCTCTCCAGTCTTCAGTCTGCCTAGCTGCCCCTTCTAATAATCGGTTTTAAAGATTCATTCTTGGGATGTGGGCATCAATGGCAAGGCCTTTATTATTCGTCATCCATAGACCCTTAATAAGTCCCAGTTTGCCTTCTACTGGAACTGCTGGAGTTTCTGAAGTAATTTTCTAGTAGATCTTCAACTAAATAAAGCAGCATGATAAATGGATTGTTATAAATCCAATCTCCTGCCCTCTCAGTTAATGTCTAGACACATCTCTGAGAGATTAGAGTGCATGCTATTAATTTTGCTACCAAGCAAAAACACATGCTTAATCTGGAATGTCTGGAATAAAACTAGTCTTTTGACTTGAATATTCAACTAAATCTAATCTTTTAAAACTACCAGATTCAGAACAGTTGCACTATTTAATATATTATGACCTGAAATAATTATATAACTTATCTTCTCATGAAGAAAGAATTAAAATTATAGATACAATATTAAAAGAAATAGGATTTTGCTCACTAGTTTCTTTCACAACAGTTCTTGCAGATTTTGTTCAAGGTACCCTTCTGATGATCCCCCTTTAATAGATGTAATTACCCTGAGATTAATAATTATTTGATAGCAATAATAAGGAGTAAGAGCATGTCACATTACATACCTAATGGTCTTTGAATTAATTGACCTTAAACATTGACCAAATTATGCAGACTTGTAAATTCAATGACATTTATTAACAATGAATTCTCTGGAAGCAAAGGTTTTATGGAAATGAAATATTGCAGACAATGGTCAAAATAACACGGATAAATAGATGGGCCAAGAATTTTCTGGAAACTTTATGTCATGGAGTTTGTTTTATATAACAATTAAATAAAAAATGGTATGTGTTGTCTGCAATTTCCTAATTTCTGGATTTGTACCATATTGTGTTACCTTAATTGAAATACTGAGATGCTAATAATATAACACAGATTTCAATTCAAAATTGGTATTTTTTCACATGAAACTGTAATAGATTACCTTGGCTACCTGATGGTGGATTATCAAGGATTTCACTAGTTAAGTAAATTAAATACTATTGTAATTTTTTGTCATTTTAATGAATTCATTTAAATGTAGCCTACATTTCAAATCATACAAAAATATTAATCAAAATCATTTGAGGTATTAAAGAGATTGTTAGCTGTATGAAACAATCTAGATTTTCATTTGAATGATTTTTCTATTTCTCTTTTTTTTCTTTTTCCAGTGAACCAGTTAAAGAGCCACTCTGTGCTGAATCAACATTTTTCCATAGCCGTCAGCAGGAGTCAAAGACCCTCAGTCAGATATAGAGCTAACATAAATCTGATCAGCTATTTAAGTGCACACAGAAATGTTATATAATAAATAACCATTTGCAAGGATGAACTTCAGAGCATTGTCAGGGCATTATTCTAACAATGACAATAAGGGTAACTCTTATTCATGAAAGCATATTTGAAAAAACAATTTGCAACAGCTCATACACATAGCAACATATTCTTCATTATTGTTATAATTGCATTAGGGTTAGCTCCATTATTTGTTTTTTAATACATTTTGCAAAAAGGCTAAAATGAAGGGTAATTGAAAACTCTACCCTGATGATGCTGTTGTATATTATGTATAATAATTAATAAATAAATGTAAGCACAGATAATGTAGATCAGCAGTCCTGTTGAAAATGCCCATAACTAATGTAGATCTTGGAGAACAAAAGGCAAACAGATAGAGTTCTTACATCCATTTCCATCCATTCTGCTTGAAACTTTGCTGATGTTTGTAAGAACTATGAAATTAAAGAGTTTTACTAAAATTTTACATGCCAGAGAATTTCTCTCTTCCACATTTGGCTTAATAAGAAACATACAAAATAGGGCCATGGAGTTATACAGCATAGAAACAGGGCCTTTTCCCCAACTCATCTGTGCCGGCCATAATGCCTATCTACGTTAATCCCATTCCCGCATTAGTTCCATATAATATTATACTCATCATATAATCCCATATCCCTCTACTTCTTTCCTATCCAAGTACCTATCCAAATGCCTTTTAAACATTGTAACTGTGCGTGGCTCTAAAACTTTGTCTGGCAGCTCATTCCGTGTAAAAGTTGCCCCTCAGATCTCCTTTAAATTTCTCCCCTCCCACCTTAAACCTATCCCCCCATCCTAGGCAAAAGACTCTGATTATCTAGCCTATCTATGACCATCATTTTATAAACCTCTATAAAGTCACTCCTTAGCCTACTACGCTCCTACCCAGCCTATCCAATCTCTCCTCCATTCCAGGCAACATCCTGGTGAATCTCTTCTGCACTTTTCTAATGCTACCACATCCTTCCTGTAGTGTGGCGACCAAAACTGTACATAGTATTACAATTGCGGCCTGACTGATGTTCTGTATAGCTAAAACAATACATCAGAAAACTTGCTTCAGCATACTCAATGCTTCCGCCTATGAAGGTTACATTACCCTATCCATCTGTGTTGCCATTTTCAGGGAATGATGAACTTGCACGCCAAAAACTCTCTGCACATCAACAGTCCCAAGGTCCCTGTCATTTACTGTACATATCCTGTAAGTATTTGACATCCAAAATGAATTACCTCACACTTGTGTGGATTAAATTCCATCTGCCACTGCTCCGCCCAACGTTCCAACTGACCTATTTCTCTCTGTACTCTTTCACAACCTTCATCGCTATCTACTACTCCACCAATTATCATGTCTTCAGCATTCTCAACAGTCCTTCCAGGTGATGCAGCTATTCACCTACACTTCCAGTTTGGAATTATTCTTTCAGCACTCACCATGTGGTCTCCTCCACAATGAAGAAACCAAACTCAAAATGGGTGACCACTTTGCAGAACACCTTCTTTCAGTCCACAATGACGTCACTGAACTTCTAGTCAAGTGCACTCTTAATTCTCCATCTTACTCTCTGTATTTGGCCTCCTGAACTGTTCCAATAAAACCCAACAGAAGCCGAAGAAACTGCACCTTAATTTTCATGGTGGCACACTGTAACCCTTGGGATTCAAAATTTAATTCAACAGTTTCATATAACTTTCCTGTTTATATAGCCTTGTTCCTGTTCATGTAGCCTTTCCTATTTGTGTCAAAACTGGTCAGTTCTGATGTGAGGCTATGCAATGAACAACATTAATTCAATTTTTCGCTCTCCGCAGATGCAACCTGATCTGCTGAGTATTTCCAGCATTCTCTTTAATTTCAGATTTTCAGCAACTGATATGTTCAGCACGTCAATGTTCCAGCATACTTTTTTCTCCCTGTTGTCCTCATTCAGTTTCCTCTGTTTATCGCACTCCAAACTGATCATCTTTGACTAATGAGCATTTATGTCCCTCTCCTGGATAGCACCAGAAGCACTGTGTCACCTGGATAATCTTTACCTCCACCCTATCAAAGACATTCCTTTTGTTCTCTTATCCCCTTTCTGCAACTTAAAACATGTGTGTTTTCTTATTTTTCCAGTTCTGATGAAGGGCCATCATCCTGAAATATTAACTCCGTTTTTCTCTCCCAAAATACTCAGTAACTTGCCAAGTATCTCCTATATTTTCTGGTTTTATTTGTGAAAAGAAAATTGTGCTATGATACTGTACCAATTTGCTCTGCATTCAATGATCAATATCGAAGGTTGCTGAGGGTAGTTATTTTACATCAGACTTCCAAAGGCATTTGATGAAGTAGCATATAAAAGACTTAAATGGAAAATAGGAACATTTGCTATTAACTGGGCAGTCATATATAAAAAGTCATTATAGGACAAGGGATAGGCAGATCATTTTCTAGCTGTAGTAAGGTATACACATGAGTCACTTAGGGTCAGTACTGAGATTTTGTTTTTCTCATTATATATAGATGATCTAGATTAGAACAAAGGAAAAACATTTTTGAAGTTTGCAAATGCTTCAATACATGGAAACAAAACAAATGAGAACATCAGGCAGAAACTTTAGGAGGAAATTGACTGGTTAAATGACCAAACACATGGTAAACGCAAGTACATGTGGATTCTAATGCTGTCATATTGAGGGTTGAATGCATATATGGATGTTGAAGTAATTGTTCACACATCTTTGAAGGTGGTGGGCATGTTGATTAAGAAAACTTCTGAATGCATAACTTTAAAATTGCACAAAAGCAGAGAGCTACTTACAAATTTCCATTTAGGCTATGGCTGGAGTATAGGGAAGGACGTTCTGCTCTTGAAGAGGTTACAAAGAAGGTTTACTAGGATTATATCAGTATGGAGGATAGGTATGTGGACATATTACAGAATCTAGTATTGTTTTCCTAGGAGTAGAAAGTAAAGTTAACAGTGTTCCTAAAAGAGTTATTAAAAATTATGAGGCATTTAGAAAGAGTACGAAAGGTAAAATTATTTCCTCTGGCAATTATCCATTAATTAGAGTCCAACTTTAGACAGTTGTGAAAAAAGATTCAGAGGGAAAATGAGGAACTACATATTAACTTTCAAAAGGCACATGCATGACTATTCTGTGATATTTGGTTGGGGTAAGGGTGGGTTGTGGAACCAAATTGGTTAATTCCAAGATCCAGCTCCAAAATATCTCATCCATTCTCCATTCAAAGAGAAATGCATAGTCAGCCGTTTACCAAATTACTACTTCTAGCAAACCATTGCCCTTCAAATTTTCTGAAAACATTCTTACTAGGTTTTCAATATGAGGTTTATTACTGATGGAAACAAGAAAGCAGCTCGAGAATACGAAGAGATTACCAAGTTAATATTTCAGGTCAATGACATTTCATCATATCTGCTGAGTCCTTCCAGCCATTTCTGTTTTTACTGTTTGTTGCTTTTATATGAATTGAAGGGGGCTGTTATCAATGTGAACAGACCTAGTGAGCAGTTATGATTAGAAATTCCAATCCAGTCACTAAGCTGGTCCTCATCCATTTAGTCTGACCTTAAAGGTAGCTAATCTAAAAGTGACAAAGGTGTGTTAAATGACAGCAAAGGATCAGTGTGAAACTAGTAAGAGCAGTTTTGATCAATTTCCTCATCAAAACAAAATGCAGAAAATTTGTCTCGATGGTATTCTTGCTTAAGATAGCCTCAAACATCATTAGTTTAAGAAATGAAAAAATGGATTGTATATTGCAGCATAACTCTGAAGTTAATATTAAAATAATTGAAACAATCAATTGTAAATGTGATTTTACATTCATTATAGTGATTATGTGACATGGCTTTTTCCAATTGTTTTGATGTTGGGATAACTTTTATGAATATGTCAAGTATCTTTTTTAATATATTGCCAGCTTCTCTCTTATGTTCTAATTACACACAAATGTGACATTCAAAGAAAGGTACACTGTTCCCAAGGATAATGAAGCATCTATCTCATTAGTTTCAAATGTTCAATATTCTATAAAATGGTCTCAATACACAATTCTTTAGTGAAATGGTGGGAAAATTAGAATCAACTTATTTCCTAGGATACAATTTTATTTCATTGACTATATTTTGATAAATTGTTAGCTTTATTCAGTATGTTGGATAATAATGGAAAAAAATATTGTAAATTCTGTTGGTTTGATTTTTCTTTCATAATTATTTGGTATATAATCTGTATACAGTGCATCATGTCTATAAAAGGCATCAATGGGATAGACTAACTGGATTTAATAAGAGGGCTTTTATTTTTGCTTTTTATTTTTACCTTAGTTTTTTCAGTTATTAATATGGTTCAAAAATCAGATGTGCTCAGGTATTAAAAATAATTCAAAACTACATCGTCTTTTGCATGTTCAAAATCATAATAAAATTTAAATTTTGTTAATTTATTGTTTCTGCCATAGCAACATTTTCTTTTATGATAGAACTACTAAAATATACAGTATTCATATAAATAAAATATATGCATAAATATAAAAAGTTAGGTTAAAGTGCAGATGTTCACATTTAAGATTCAGAAAATCTCTTCTAATGAATCATAGTATGCATTTTGAATGAAATATTTATGCTCTTTCTTTGCAGTCATTGATGATACAAATCTCAGAGGAAGAATGCTCCACGTTTACATTGACTAAGAACACAATTAAAAACATTGGCTAATTCTGGCCAATGTCCAGAATCACTTTTCCAGTTCTCTGATGCTGTAACATCTGGATTTCTAGGGGTGGACCTTGATTTTCTTCCCATTGCAAAACAATTATGGATTAACCTGTAACCATCAAAGATTCAGGAAAATTGCTCCTTGCACAGAGGGCCAATAACTTGCTCATTAACCCAAATAAATCTTTCTCATGAAACTTGTCCAAGCACCAAGTTGTTGCATCCTGTTTGACCAAGAGCAACAGAAAAAAAAACTTAGAAGACATTTGCTGTCTTTCACATAAGTTAAATTGTTGGGAGTTTAGCAGAACACAGATTTAGGCCCTTAGCTATTAAAACCATCTTCAAATTTTGAATGAGTCTTTATTTCTCAGCCTAAGTATAGTGTTACCCTCTCTCTCTCTCTGCCAAATGCCACACCACAGTGGTATCATCAGCATATGTGGGAATCATGTGTCTAGCCCTCAGGCATGATGATGATGCAAATTTAAAAGCATTTCTAACAAAAACTTGTTTCTCAATCTGACAATGCCTGGTATCTAATTTTTCTTTATTATTAAAGGAATGTTAAAAAATCTTAATTACAAATTCTACCTTTGCATATTTATGAATAGAGCAATGAGTTTTCTCAATTATGAACCTCCAGAAGAAGAATGCTACGCTACAATACTAAAACACAAAAATTTATTTGATAATTCCATGATCTCTCAAGTGATGGGATTGATGAGGATTGAAAAAAGTTTTGAATTCAACAAAGTGTTCAATAGTGACTTCTGTTTTGTTGAGAATAATAATCTATTTAATTTTCCATGGGAGCTGACAGTCCTTTTTTTCTCCAGAACATACCACACATATATCTTGTATACACCTCAAGCAGGTCTGCAGATTTCAAATTCCTAAAGCCTATTGCTGCACAATTACTCCTACAAATAAAAGCAAGGTCAACTCAAGTGGTATTATTAGGAAGAGTGCAAATGCATCCTCTTAGCATGCAAAACCATGTTTTCTATCTTCAATATTAATGTTAAGCATGAGGCAGACTTTGGTGTATCATGTCTGCATAAGTAAGAGATGACTGTTGTTAAGTTGTGTTGGCAATAGGAACAGAGAGGCCAGGGTCAAAGATAGGTAAACATCCTGCTATCACTTCATTCAGAGTCATTGGCACGTCATATCCCAGATCAATAAACAAACTGAAAATAGGCTTTGTAGACCCTCTTTAGTTAAACATGTAAGAAGTTACTGGTTTTAAGAATCTCTTTTGCATCTATCACCATCTTGTAAGCAGTAATAGCTTTCTCAAGTTGACAATGCTTCTATGCACACATTACAACAATCTGTGATCCTGAATATTCACAGATTTTACGCTTTAATTTCAAGTTCCCAAATGTTGCAGGATTTTGTTTTTGTAAACCATTCATTATAGCTCTGACTGGAGACCACCAAAACAACTGCTACAGTTGGTGTCTCACACTTTAGCAACTACTTGGACAATGGCAATCGGGCTGGACTTCCCAGGGCGCTGGGAATTTGGCAGTAGGGGGAGGCGAGATCCAATAGGTAATTAGCTTTCCGGCACTGTTTGTGGACAAGGAGTGATTTCCCTTGATCTCGACAATAAACTGCTTTCTCAATCAGCTTCCCTCCACGTGATCTCCTGACCTTTCTCCATGTTCTGAGGCTGAGCTCTCTTGATATATCGCCTCTACATCTGTAGTCTATCACTACCCTCCCACTTTTCTTCCATCTCCTCTCTGTCCTCTCCAGTCTCCAAATGTCACCTTACAGTGCAAGCTTCCCTCCTGATAGCTGGACGATGTCCCCAACCACCCATCTGCGCAGAGGAAAAGTGAGAGAAAAGATTAAAATGCTCTGTGCATTTCTTGGACAGGCACCCCAGCTGATAAAAGTAACCACTTTCTCCCCAACACCTCCTAAATACTGGAGACAAAGTTTCAGAGCTGTTCACAAGTGCACCAATAACAAATATACACAATCTCTAATCTTAATAATTTGTGATTGTTATCTGCTATCTTAAGGGCATTGTGATCTGTATCATAACTGGCATCAGGGGGAATCATCAGTCACAGAAGTATAAAGATAGTCTCCTATTTGACAACCCTATACTTAATCTATTGAATAATAAAAGTCCTGTACTGACACACTTTGTATTTTTTTTAATTTATGAAAACACAATGCTTGTCTTTAAATGGGTTTAGGGAAATTAAGAAATTGAAAGCTTTAGGAGCCATATGGGTCCAGTGTGTAAAAAGACTTGTTAGATAAGTTACCAGGGACATCTGTTGGAGCAAATGGTAAAAATCAATTAAAGAAGCAATTAAATGTGTTTCGGGGGAAAGAAAAGATAGAGGAATTTGATGACAAGGTTGGTGAACAGGGTATAGTTATCAAAGAATCAACTAATATCTTGGGACCTCTGTTCCTAAAAAATTGTATGTGAAAATCATCTGCATTCTTTAGTAATTAAACTAGAAAATAATGAACTGCATAACAAAAATTAGAACACTACCCTAGTATCTTAGAAACTGAGGCTACATGATGCAACTTTAAGCCAATGTTTCTAGCCCCAAGGTGGAAGTAAAGCTACATTAGATGGAACAAGACATTTTCTTACATTGAAAGGATGTAGACAAGTATTTTAGTGTTATCCTATCTCAAATTATGCTCATGAGCTTCAACATTTGCCTGGCGTAGAAAATTAAAATGGGCAAATGAACTGATGTTACATTCTCAACATCACACATATGACGAAGGTAAAAGTAGGTAATTTTTGGATGCCCATAACCTACATTTACATAGTCATATATTTAGAGGTGAACTTTTAATATTACAAATGTTTTTGATACCTGCCAGAAATGGCCAAGAATGATGTATGTATATCTTTGTGTTTTGACTGAGTAACTTTGAAAAAATCTTGAGGTTTGCTATCCAATCAATTCTTTACTTATTAATTTGTTTATTTTAAGAGGTACTTCATATTTGAATGGCTAGGTACATTTATTGATGTATGTGTGCCTAGTAAATGTATTATAACATTTTATTTTACAATATTGTGAAACAAATTACAATATTGTAATACAAAAGGTGAAAACATATTTTCATATTGTTTTTTGAACTAATTAATATAAAATCTAAATATATATTTTGTATGACTGATAAATGCAATCAAAAGTCACAGTTTAATGTGACGGTGGCCACTGAGAAATGACTTATTTTTCCCCTTTATGGTATTTTGATCGCATTGGCAGTTGCAAGTCACTGGTATACTTGCACCACTTACCGAGCTGCAGTTGTACTTTTCTGCCAGAGGGCGGCAATCTTTTGTCATTTTTAACATTTAAAATCCTTCAAAGGCAGCATTTGCCAAGTGGTAAAATTAGCAGATGATTTGGTTAGATGTCATTTTAATTAACTTTAGAGAAGTTTTCTAATACTATAATTGGCTTAATAAAACCTCAAAAGATGCAGTTATCCTTGTTCTCCTAAGGTTGCCAATCAAAGAACATAGCTACAGAAGTAGTGTTCTGCTTTTTAAGTCTGCTTTGCTATTAAGTTAAATCATGGCTAAATGTGTGTAACACTGATCACTGGCTCAAGTTTAAATTTTGTGGTCCGGAAATGGTAGATAACTATAATTAAATGATACATGAAACAATAAATCTTATGTGATCTTGTGATCTTTGTTTCCTATTGTAAATCATGGTTATAAATAGGTTATTTATTTAAAAGCTTTCTAAAGTTTGGATTGCAAGTCAGCATTGTGCTATTTAAATACATCAGTCTCAGCTCTTGAAGGAAGACTGGTAATAGGCATCTCATCAGATTTCCCTGGTAAAAGTAAATACTGAAGGGAAAAGCAAAAGGTAAGCAGCAAGGTTTAGAAACATAGAAACATGGAAAAACTACAGCACAATTCAGGCCCCTCGGCCCACAAAGCTGTGCTGAACATGTCCCTACCCTATAAATTACTAGGCTCACCCATAGCCCTCTATATTTCTCATCTCCATGTACCTATCCAACAGTGTCTTAAAAGACCCTATCGTATCCGCCTCCACCACCATTTCCGGCAGCCCATTCCATGCACTCACCACTCTCTGAGTAAAAAACCTACCCCTGACATCTCCTCTATACCTACTCCCCAGCACCTTAAACCTATGTCCTCTTGTGGCCACCATTTCAGCCCTGGGGAAAAGCCTCTGACTATCTACCCAATCAATACCTTTCATCATCTTATACACCTCTATCAGGTCCCCCCTCATCCTCCGTCGCTCCAAGGAGAAAAGGCCGAGTTCCCTCAACCTGCTTTCATAAGGCATGCTCCGCATTCCAGGCAGCATCCTTATAAATCTCCTCTGCACCCTCTCTATGGCTTCCACATCCTTCCTGTAGTGAAGCGACCAGAACTGAGCACAGTACTCTAAGTGGGGTCTGACCAGGGACCTATATAGCTGCAACAATATCTCTCGGCTCCTAAATTCAATTCCCCGTTTGATGAAGGACAATACACCATATGCCTTCTTAACCACAGAGTCAACCTGCGTAGCCGCTTTGAGCGTCCTATGGACTTGGACCCCAAGATCCCTCTAATCCTCCACACTACCAGGAGTCCTACCATTAATACTATATTCCGCCATCATATTTATAACAAATATCACAACAAAGATCACAAGATCACATAAGATTTATTGTTTCATGTATCATTTAATTATAGTTATCTCCCATTTCCGGACCACAAAATTTAAACTTGAGCCAGTGATCAATGTTACGCACATTTAGCCATGATTTAACTTAATAGCAAAGCAGACTTAAAAAGCAGAACACTACTTCTGTAGCTATGTTCTTTGATTGGCAACCTTAGGAGAACAAGGATAACTGCATCTTTTGAGGTTTTATTAAGCCAATTATAGTATTAGAAAAATTCTCTAAAGTTAATTAACAAAGTAACATTCAATAACAAAACATTTTAAAATTAGATTTAGAAATGAGAAATATCAAATTTTGCAATTAAATTATTAACAATAGAATTGTGATACAAAGTTTAAAAACTATTTAGCAATGGTTTATTTTTCACTATTCTATTTTGAAAATATCTAACTTTCAGTCCTCTCTTTGAAATTCCTATTTATAACAATAATAAGAAAGGGAAAGCAAATAGAGACTGCAGGAAATGCTCAGCAAACCAGGTAATGTTTGTGAAGAAAGAGATGGAGCTAGTCTTTCAGGTCAATGAAATTCCATCAGAACTTCAGCAGTCATATTTCCAGCAAACTTTGTTAATATTCTCCCACCTTTTTTTATTTTCCAAGAAGCAACCAGTACCCTATCCCTTGATCAGAAATATTGAAATGTAATATTAAGCTATTTTGATACACCAGAGCTGATTGGTTAGGAGATAAAATTCACTGGAGACTAAACTGGCTGACAATGGAAATCATAGATGGGTTGCAATGTGCAATTAATCATGCCTTTATGACTCAATGCAGGATGCATACGTAATTTTTGCTTCCACTTCCTTAACGTGAGTTCAGCATTCACCTGCTGCTAACAATGCAGTTTCTGGCCTTGGTGCATAAACAAAGCCGTAGTTTTGTGAGAGGTTAGCACCAGCGTGGAACTAGCTGGCGCAGATTAAAGGCATGTTTGCACTTCTTAAAGGAGAAGTGCCTTGGGGCTGTAACTGTTAATAAAATTTATTCTATCACTGATAATTAGTGAAAGTACAGTTTTGAGCTTCAGTCACTGAGGAGGAGAAGAGGAAGATCCTCTTCCATGGAGGGTAAGAAAGCTCTCCAGCTACATAGAGAGATGGCAACAGGAGGTAATCAATGCCAAAAGCAAAACCCCAAATAGATGGAAGCAGTGTGCAAGAGGTTTAATGACCTCATACAAATGGCTAAAGCCAGTGAATCAACTCAGATTTTGTCTCACAACTGCAGCACCAACCTGACACCATCTCTCTATGCAAGACTATCCTGTTACTCACCTAACATCAATCTCCAACAATCAAGGCTCGATCCTAACAATCATGCACCTAATAGTAATCAGACAGAAAATGCTATCCTAGGCCTTGCATTCATATCTCCCACAGTTTGCTATTCAACCATAGTATGCACATTCTTCTGTCATAATGCAGAAAACTCCCTAACACATCAGACCAATGCAGATGAAGGATATTTAAGCAGAATCAGAAACCTGTACAAAAGAGGAGAATGCACAAAGAACAGCAGGCGCATCACCAACTATAAAGTAACTGGGCAAGTAACTGGGTTTCTTATAGAAAACTTTTGCTGCCTGTGTTACTTCAGAGGCACTTTCCAATACAATACAGAATGAGGACACACAAGAGACCGCAGATGCTGTAATCTGGTGCAAAAAATACAAGCTGCTGGAGGAGCTCAGTGGGTCAGGCAGCATCTGTGGAAGCAGAGGGACGGTCAATGTTTCAGGTTGAGACCCAGCATCAGGACCGAGTGTGTAGAGGGGAGATAGTTGGCATAAAGAGGTGAGAGGGAGGGGTGAGGCAGGGGCTGGCAGGCAATAGGCGGAACCAGGGGGGAGGGAAATGATGGGCAGATGGAGCCAGGTGGGGAAGGGGTAGGAGTGAAGTTGGGAGATGATGACTGCGAGTGATGAGTAGATAGAGTTAAGGAGAGAGGAAACGGGGGGGCGGGGTGGGAAACAATGGAGCCAGCTGGGGACAGAGAAGGGTGGACATAGAAGCTGGGTGATAAATAGGCAAAAGAGGCTGCAGATGTTGGAGTCTGGTAAGTGGAACCAGATAAGGGAAGGAAGATGAGCAGATGGAACCAGCTGAGGAACAGGATAGGAGATCCTGTTTGTTGTGTGTGGGCGATGGGCAGATCCAGCCGTTTCTCCAGCAGTTCGTTTTATGCACAATACAAAATGAGATTTCAAGTAGATGGACACATCCTCTACAATCTACAATTTATTGCATGCAGTGCTCCTGGTGTGGCCTCCACTATATCGGTAAGATCCAAAGCATATTGGGGGATCACTTTGTCAAGCACCTTCGCTCCGTCTGCCGGAACAGCCAGGATCTCCCGGTGGCCAGCCATTTTAATTCCACTTCCCATTCCCACACTGACATGTCTGTCCACAGCCTCCTCTACTGCCAAGTTGAGGCTAAACGCAGATTAGAAGATCAACACCTCATATTGCAACTTGGCAGTGTCCAACCTGATGGCATCAACATCAATTTCTCTAACTTCCGGTAACCACTCCCCCCATTCCACGCTGCCCCCCCCCCTTTGGTTTTCCCTTATCCCTCTGGCCCTTTTACCCCTTCACTTTCCCCTCCCCCGCCCTCAAGACCTGCCCATCACCCACACCCTCCTTCCTCTGGTTCCCAACCTTCTTCCCTTTATTCCGTAGTCTACTGTCCTCTCCTATCAGATTCCATCTTGTTCAACCCTTTGCCTCTTCCACCTATCACCTTCCAGTTTCTCACATCATTCCCACTTCCCCCTCCCCCACCCTACCTACCTTCCCCCCTCACCTTGATTCACCTATCACCCGCCAGCTCATGGTCCTACCCCTCTCCCACTATTCTGGCTTCTGCCCTCTTTATTTTCAGTCCTGAAGGGTCTCAGCCTGAAACGTTAACTGTTCATTTCCCTCCATTTATGCTGCCTGACAGTTCCTCCAGCATTTTGTGTGTGTCGCTCTGTATTTCCAGCATCTGCAGTCTCCCATGTGTCTCCTCTACAATTTGGCAGTGATGAATACTTATCTAATGCCAGCAGCCGATGAAGAGAAAGGGAAGGAGATGGAAGAGGGGTAGTGGAAAGAGAGAAGATGACATTGGAAGCATCTTTCCGGTCATACACTTAGGGATACTGATATCATTGCACTTTCAGTAAAGGGAAGCTTGAATTTAATCATTACCCATAAGTGAAGAGGTGCCAAATGACTGTAGGACAGTGAATGTTGTACTTTATTTCAAGAAGAGCAGCAGGGGTAAGCCAGGTAATGACAGGCTAGTGAATCTAACATTAGTGGAAGAGAAATTATTGGAAAATATTCTGAGAGACAAGATTAATCTGCATTTGGAGAGTCAGGGATAGTCAACAATGTGGTTAAAGTAGTCTACATGGACTTCAGAAAGACTTTTCACAAGATCCCACACAGAAGACTTACTTTTTGGACCAAAGTTCACAAGATCCAGTACAATTTGGCAATTTATCTAGAATTGGCTTGGTGATAGGAGGCTGAGTGGGAAGGTGGAAGGTTGTTTTTGCAATTGGAAGTCTGTGACCAATGCTGTATCACAGAGATTGATGCTGGAAGTCTTGCTGTTTGTTATAAATGTTAACAATCTGGATACGAATGTAAGAGGTACGATTAGTAAGTTTATAGGTGGCATGAAGATTGTTGATTTTGTTAATAGTGAGGAGGGTACTCTTGAACTGCAGAACAACATTGATCATTGCTAGGATGGACAAAGAAATGGCAGATGAAATTTAATCCTAAAAAATGTGAGATGAAGAATTTTTGGAGGATGGTACACACTGCTGCTATAGTGCTCTGTTGTTGGAGGAAATGGACAAAAGAACCTAGGAAGTACTGAGGAACATAGGAAACTTTGTGTACAGATCTGAGGATCCCCTGAAGACTGCAGCACAAGTAGGCAAGGTGGCTAAGAAGGTAAATGAGATACTGCCTTCATTAGCCACGTCATAGTATTTAAGTGAGTCAGAAGTTGAAAAAGTCAAAGTCGAGTTTATTGTCATATGCACAAGTACATGTATGCACAGGTGTATTGAAAAACTTTCTTGTAGCAGCATCACAGGCACATAGCATCAGATAAGCAGCATTCACAAGAAAAACAAACATAAATTATACACAATTTTTACAAGAAAGAACACAATTAGAACAAAAAAAACAAAATCTATTGTAGTGCAAAGTGGTCACAGCATTGTGATAGAATTGTATAAAACATTAGTTAGGCTACAGCTGGAGTACTGACTGTAGATTTGGTTTCCTCGCTATAGGAAAGATATGATTGCAGAGAGATTTGCTGGGATCTTGCTTGGGATGGAGTGTTTCAGCTATGAGGAGAGACTGAATAGTTGGATTTATCTTTGCAGTGGATAAGGCTAAGGGAATCAGAATGAGGCATAGCAAATTATGAGGGGGATGGAAACAATAAATATTAAGAACCGTATCTTCTTAGCAGAGGTGTTGATAACCAGAGGCATAGGTTTAAGGGGGACAAGATCTGAAGGGGATTTGAGGAAACATATTTTCAACTAGAGGCTGGTTGGAATCGCGAATGTATTGCTTGAGTATTTCGATGAGCACTTCAAATGCCATGGCGTGGAAGGCCATGGGCCAAGGGCTGGAAAATGGAATTACAGGGTCCTTGATGGCTGGCACAGGCATGGTGAGCAGAAAAGCCAGTTTCCATGCTGTATGAGTCTGTTATTCTCTATGTGAATGAAGCAGTCAGTGGCCATGCAAAACATGTACAACATTTAACTGGTAAGTGGCAAGTAACATTTATGCCGTGCATGTTCAAGAAAGTGGCCACCTCCAACAAGATAAGTGTAACCACTTCCCCTTGACATTCCACTGGATTACCTTCTCCAGATTCCCTACCATTATTTGCAGTACTCAAATAGTTGCCCTGTGCTCTGACCTAGTAGCTGAAAAAAAGGGAAGCATGATGGACTGAGGAAGAGGGTAATGGCTGCTCCTGGGAATTCTTTTTAGTTATTCATGAAATGTGACTATCACTGGTAGGATCAGCACTTATTGATCATTTGTAATTGCTCTTGAGAAGCCCTTCTTGAACCACTGTAATCTGTCTAGTAAAATGCATTACAAATGAATGGTGACATATTTCAAATTCTGGAGTCTTATGTGACTTGGAGGGGAACCTAAAATGGTGGTATTCCTATGTACCTGTTTTCTTTGCCCTTCTTAGTGGTTGATGTCATGGATTAAAGAGTTATGTTTGGAGTGGCCTTAGCCAGGAACTGCAGTGAATTAAGCAGATGGTACACACTGCTGTTATAATGTTCTGTTGGTGGAAGAAATTAATATTTAGGGTGATGGATGGGGTGCAATTCAAGTGTGCTGCTTCTTGAGTGTGACTGGAATTGCATTTATTCAGGCAAGTGGAGAGAATTCCATCATGCTCCTACCTTGTTCCTTAGATTGTAGAAAGTTGGGATGTCAGAATTTGAGGAATTGGCCACATGATACCTCATCTCTGACCTTGTAGCCACTGTATTTATGTGCCTAGTTCAGTTGCGTTTCTGATCAATGGTAACCCCTGGGATGCTCATAAGGGAGTTGCTAATAGTGATACCTTTGAACATCAAGGGTAGGTGGTTAGACTGTTTTTTTAGATGGAGATGGTTATTGCCAGCACTTCTGTGGTGCGAATGTTACTTGCATTTTATCAACCCAGGTCTAGGTCTTGCTCCACATACAGTAGGCACGGACTGCTTCATTTATTGATAAGATCTAAATTGAACTTTGTGCAATCCTCATTATCTTATGGCTATGTTTGCAGATAGGCAAACCTGCAGGTCATCGAGAATCCCTTAAATGAATATGGATTGGAGGTGGGATAGGTAGTGATAGGTGTTCTTTCCACTACTGAACTCTGAACACTCCATAATTGCTTAACATGGCGTTAACTTGATCATTATGATTCAGTTTAGCAACAGAACGTCACATCAGTGTTGCATGATGATTGATATCATGAATCGCCTGCAAATAAAGTGATGTGCATGAGTGCCATAAGTACTACCCACATGAGGGAACTCTCTGGGTTTCACTTAGTCTCCACTGGTTTGCAAAAACTTAACAGGTTTCAAGAAAATTCTGGGTCATTTGAACTCAAGCCTGCATGCACACATGTGAATTCATACCTTTCAGGCCACAGATGGCAATTAGTGCACAGGGTCTAAACGTCACAGCCATTTTTTGTGCTCATTGGATCCTGTAGCCTGCAGCTCGAAAGATCTTGCACTTAGTGAAAAAACACAGGTTTGGCACTACTATGATAACTAATCTGTCAAATGGCCTCAGTCATGGTATACTTTGCCCGAGAAATTAGTAGCAAATGGACACCAACCTACCATGCCCCATTTAGTGGCCCGAGTCTCATGCCTTTTAAAACATCTGCTTATTGCAAAAGATATTGCAATAACTACGTGGAAGCAACCTGAATGTAATGTTATGCCCCTGATCTCAGAAAAGTGCAATGAACCTTGTATTGTCTCCATTTGGAACTTGGGGTCTGATATCTGGTTTACACCGACCTATACAGTACATAGCGTTACAAAATCACTTATGATTTCTGACCAGTGTTAAATTTGTTGAATAAGCTTTTTGACCAGTAAGGTCCTCGGTTTGATCCTTAACTGCATTTGGAGAGCAAACCTGAATTACAGGAACTAGAAGAAAATAAATCCAACCCATTTTAGGGGCACTTTCGACTTCTAAGTATGACCCACACAGTTATAAACGTCCATTTTCTATTGGAAATGTGCCAGAAGAGAGCACGAAATAGTTTCACAGACCATGAATCCGTCTAAGCCGCGGACTGCTTTCATTGCAGTACATCATCCACCCCCGTCTGCTGAGGTTGCTCCATCCTCAACAGGTAACTGGCGAAAGATAACCCGGAAAAACATGTCAAAGTTACCATAGTAACAGTTGTTTGGTTTCCGGTCTGTGCTTCGGCATTGCTTTTCACTGAGAACACTTGCAGTGTCGGCGTGTGGAAGGGTGAGCTTATTTCTAGTGTTGCTTTTTATATTTTGTTGAGTAACATGGTGTAATAGGGGGAGTCCATTCAGTTTTCATACATGGTGCAGTTAGGATGATCTGCCAGAGGCAATGCTCCATACCAGGAGAGTGGGATGCATTGTAAACCTCTCACAACAGATTGTGCTCGCTTTCAGGAGCGAACTTGCATCATGTTTATATAGTCCAGCCCCCGGCATCTTGTGCGGCGAGTATCTTGTGCTAATGTTACATCACGTACAGTAACACGAAGTCATGTATTAAGCATTAAGGAGCTCCACAGAAAAATGGGAGATCTGCTGAAACTTGTCCAGCGTTATCTACTTTTAGGGCTGTTGCTACCTTTAGTACAGGTCCCCACTTAAATATGTATTATTGTACACACAACATTAACATAAAAATATTTTCCTCCAATTGTCTCTGCTAATTTTTCATGCGTGTGTGTGTGTACGTATGTGTGTGTGGTGTGCTGTTGGCTGTTTTTGACCTTGTACTCTGGCTGCACAACACTCACTTTCTGTATCACCCTAGCCATCATTGTTTTTCATTTTTCCATTTATTTCTGTAAGATTTTGCTCTGTCACCAATACCCCCCTTCCCCTGCCTTTTTGATCTCTTCATAATACTTGGCTCTAAGTATTTTTGCTGGTCCATAATGTATCCATTATTAAACTAGGTTCTTACCTAATTCTGCACTTTTTGAAACTTTCTGAAACTGAGCCCTACCCCAAAAACATTACTTTTTGTGTTCCCTAGGTAAGAATATTGGTAAAGTTATACTTGAATTCTGCTATGTCCCTCCCTGTTCCACTTCCTTCCTCATCTAACTCTACTTGTCTTTCACTTACATGATCCCTGCCTGTTTGTCTTGCTTCTCTTTTTCTATTGTCTCCTCTTCTGTCTCTCCTAAATAACTATTGTCTCTGACTATCATCCACATCTTGTTTCTTAACTTCGTATTCTGTTTAGTCATGCTCCTTGAAGAGAAGCCACAAGTTATCTTTGCTCCCCAAGATGATCCTGGAGAAACATATGTCTCAATCATGCCTGATTGTGATACAACTGGTTCAGATCTTTTAAGTTAAGGAAATGTTCAGAGGTAGAGATAACTTCATTATACTAAAGACCAGTGGAATAGTGAGGCCATGTGATAACAAGGTCAAAGGGATGGTTATGAAAATGAGTATAAGAGGGCTACCTGCATTTCTCATTTGATCCTGGTCCCAAGGCCTTCAATCACATGCACCCATTTAACAAAAAAATTGTATTGAGTGTGCATGTTTCATAGCGCCACCTGCAGTACAATAATAGATAATGCAAAGAAACATATGTAAAATAAATTCTGTGGAATTGTGTGTCAGTGCCCTCTGAAAGCTTTTGTTTTTATTTAGTTTGTTTTTACAATACTAGACCTTAAGCTCTTCAGTACTGAGTTCACTTAAAACACAAGCAGTCTGAGGTTAAGAGAGGATTAGTATCAAATTAAAAGAGAACGTACAATGTGATTTTTAAACCTTCCTGCAGTTTGGGAAAGAACTTAGTGCTCATTTGAGTAGAGCTGTTAGTTTTCGACTCTACTTCTGTAAGCAGACAGTGCAGTATCTAACATACATGCTGAGCAATGTTAGTATTAAGTAACTGAGGGAGATTGAAAACTCTGGGTATGAAATTTCTAGATGTGCATCTTCAGGTTACCACTTAAAACCTGTATATGATGGCTCCACCTGAAATAAAACAATTGATCCATATTTCAGTGGATGGACAATATTTTAAAGATTGATTCTGTTTATTTTATTGTAATGTGATTATTAAGAAGGCATGATTATTTTGGATGGAATCATGTTTTTCAGAAAAATGAGTCTACATGCAAATCAAAACTAGATGTATTTAAGTTTGATATGAAACACTATAGTAAATGGTTATCAGTTCCTTTCAAAACTCCTGCTGAAATGCCACAGTGTTACTTCTCATGGCAGGTTTACACTCCAGCAATTGTTACATCTGCTTTGTTACAGACTTAAATATTTACATTCAGATTTTTTTTTAATTCCTATTCTCCCAACATATTACCAACAGTGTATTTTGTCATCCACTAAAGCCTATGTGTAGTCTTCACCTTCACTTCACGGGGAACCATGAAGATGTGAATTTTTTTTTAGATATGTGGCAGGCCTGCCTCTTTTTTGCTTTGCTGCTGCTTGTAAGGGAGCATTCTGTTGGAGCAGGACATTATATCTGGGATCTAGGTGGAAACTATTACTCAAGCACCAATCAACACTAAGATTCAAATCTTGATTGCCTCAACTAGTACTCAGTGCTTTTTTATCTATTAGGCTCAGGAAGCAATTCAAGTGATTATGACAATCATTTGAATTGTTTTTTTGGCATATATTTTTAACATTTAATCCTATATAAAGCAGGCATGCTTTTAACTGCTTGGAACTGGGAGTTAAAAACGGTACCTTCTGGATATGAGCAAGTACAAAAGTGAGAAATGAAATTAAGGAAGTTCTATCATGTACAGAGGTCACATTCTCTAATAATAATCTTGACTGAAGATTTCAATTTTGCAGACTGCCGGAAGTAATATTAGGACTTAACAGCCTGATTTGATGCAAAGAAGGCCAATGAAGCCCAAAGAGGAGAAGCTAGATAAGTAGATAACTTATATATGACCAAATTGGTCAGGTTCCCAGTGCTAGCTTGGGGTGTGCTCACAGAAGTCCCTTTTAAGGTGCAAAGTCGGCCCCACAGAATTGTGAAAGCCTGCTTCTTTAGATGCGGCCTGTGGCTGGCACAGCCGGCAGGATGAATGAAAAGCCCGGTGGTTACTTTGGCCATATATCATTGAATGCCACTGCATATATCCTGGGTCATTTATGTGCTATGCAGCTTGGAATGGAAACTCTGGAGTTTGCACACAATGCTATAAGTCCCCGAATTTTGATCACCATTTATTTTTATGAATAATACTAAGGCATGGTAACATGCAAACTATCAAGCCAGAATAATATGTACAACTTGAATAGGAACTTGAAAGTAGCAATATTCCCATGTGCCTGCTGTTACAGATGTGGAAGGTGCAGTCAATAATGTTTTAATGAGAAGCTGCAGGCACTTAACAGACAGGACATGTTACAACAACGTGGCAGTGGAGGAAGTGAATGTTTAAGCTGGAAGGTGGCTTACAGTTAAATGGGTTGTTTTTGTCCAGATATGATATTGAGCTTCTTGAGTGCTATTAGAACTACACTTGTCAGGACACATGAGGAGTTTGCATCACACTCTAAATGTGCCTTGTAGTTAGATGGTGCAAAAGCTTTGAGCCAGATATTCCATCCTTTTGCCTGCTCTTGCAGCCACATGATGACTGTATTTATGTGGCTGGTCCACTTTATAAGGTTTTGAGAAAAGGTGATGACTTTTTCCCCACCCCCACTCTACCCTCCTGTAATCCTGGATATTGACATTGGGAGTTTTGACAATGGCAGTTCATTAACATTTAAAAAAAATAGGAGCAGGAATAAGCTATCTGTCCCTTTAAGCCTACTTTGCCATTCTTCAAAATCAGAGCTGATCTTCTACCTTGGCTCCATTCTCCCGAAGCCTCCCCATATCTCTTAATTCCCTTAACATCCAGAAATCTCTGAATTTCTGTTTTGAATTAATTCAGTGACTAAATCACCACAACTTCTAAGGTAGAGAATTCTAGAGATTCATCTTTGGAACCATGAATGCAGACAATGGTTGCCTGCACTTGTGGGAGGCCGGTATTGCTGGCATATCCTAGTGCCTAAGAAGCCACCAGCTTCTCACTAAAATCAAAGTAGATGAATTCACTTATTTTCTTATACATGACCTCTTTGATGCTGTGGTGAGCAGAAAATTATGAAAAATAGTCAAGATCATATATAGTCATTTGAAAAGATCTTGAGGCAGGGAAGATGGGAGTCAATGTGATCTTAACCTTCACAGAGAGAATACTCTGGGCACATAAGTATTTCTGTAAGTCATCTGCATGATGTCACCTATCTTGGTGATGACCTGGAAAACCTATGCCTAGGAAAGCTTTATTCATCAGAAAGATCAAGCCAGTATGTGGTTTTTCTGATGACTCTGAGAGAAGGCATGCCATGAATAACCACGCATGGCCGTAACAGTGCTTCCAGTAATAGAGTGTCACCATTGTGGCATCCATGGATTGAGTATCCCATCAATTAAATAATTGTGAAAGAAATCCCCTGTTAGTTTAAACTCTTTGGGTCAATTTTGTAGCTACCCATTTCTGACAACAGCAGAATGTCCCTTTAAATAATGAAAAAAGCAACAAATGCACAATGTGCTCCTAATTACACTGAGATTGTACCACAATTGTCATGGAGTGGAGCTTTGAACTCCAAATTATGTCTGTAAGGATGAAAATGTGCAGTCAGTTGGTGCGTTCCCATTTTTGAGATGCAATCTAATTGAAATGACGAACTTCAGAAGAATTCTATACAAGGTGGATATTTCCTTGTTGGGATGCCTAGAACCAGGTAGTACAGTATCAATAAAACGATTGGCCATTTAGGACAGAGATGAGAGGAAATTGCTTTATACAAGGTAGAAAACCTTTTGAATTCACTACCCAAGGTTGCTGAGTATATTCATGACAGAGATCTGTACATTTTTAGATATTAAGGAAATCAAGGGATACGGAGTTAGTGCAGGAAAGTGGCTCTGAGGTAAAAAAAAATCTGCTGCGATCTGTTCAAATGGCGTAACAGGCACAGAGAACTGAATTGTGTGCTCCTGTTCTTATATTACAAATTTTGAAGTTTTCTGAATTGACTGAGCTGGTCACATTCAGTCTTCCAAGTTAATATATAAGCCTTGAAAATTAAGAACAGCAGACATTATCAGATATATCGATCTTATTCTACATTACAAAATCATTACCCCAGTCCTGACACCAAGCGGATGAAGGCATAGTGAACCAAATGAATGTGAAAACAGGAAGTAGATACAGTCACAGGGCCTCAAGCATTTTAAAAGTACAACTGATGTGGCTTTGTTCACAAATGTTGGATTTTGCAGTCGGGGCAAACAAAGACACCAACTTTTCATAGCACTTACAGTTGTTTACAGACTTTCTTATGGATTTTTAATGATTAGAAAGTAACTTCAGCACAGCACCCTCTTTAGGGGATCTGCAAATTGGATGAACAGCAGAAGTAATTTTGAAAATCTTTAACAACCAAGCTGACAAATCCTTGCTGAGGCATGCAGAATTTGAGGTATGCCAGTTCTCACTCCAGTGCACACAATTTACTGGCAAATCATAAAAATCTAATAAAGAGAGGCAAAATAAGATGGAATTCAGAATAAAAGAGGTGAAAGACAAAGATTTAAAAATGGATTTAAAAAATTGGAGACACAGGAGACTATAGATGCTGGAATCAGGAGCAAAAAAATGAGCTGCTGGAGAATCTCAGCAGGACATACAGCATCTGTGGAGGGAAACAGACAATCAACATTTCAGGTCTTCACCCTGCATCTAGGTTGGGGTGGGGTAAGAGCTGCCAAGCAATAGGTGGATCTAGGTGAGGAGAGGTTGATTGGCAGATGGAGCCAGGTGGGGATAGGGGACCCAGATGGAGTAGGTGGGGAAGGGTAAAGAAACTGGGCGATAAGTGCTTGGTGGGGGAGGGGGTGGATGAGGGGGTTGGTTTGGAAAGGAGAGTGTGAGAGAGAGGACCTGGGTAAATCAGGAGAGAGAAAGGAACAGAGGGGGAGCAGGTTACTTGAAATTGGGGAATTTAATGTTCATGCCTAGACTACTCAGGCGGAATATAAGGTGCTGTTCTAGTTTGCGTTTGGCCTCACCCTGGCATTGGAGGAGGCTGAGGACAGACAGGATGGTGTGGGAATGGGAAAGGGAATTAAAATGGCTTGCAACTGGAAGCTCCAGATGGCCATTGTGACAGAGCGCAGGCGCTCAGCTAAGCGGTCACCTAGTCTGCGCTTGGTCTCACCAATTTAGAGGAAGCCACATTGAGAGCACCGAATGCAATAGGGATTCCTATTTTGTTTTTAACATTTAGAGAACATTTTTTTTAAATGAGGCTTCTTGTATAATAAAAAATTACTGCTGTAAGTAGTCAGCAGGTGAAGCAGCGTCTGTGAAGAGAGGGTAATAGAATTAACATTTTAGATTGATGATCTTTAACCAGAATTTAGAAAATTTAGAGGTTATAAGTTGTGGAGGAGAGAATAGAGGTAGAGAGAACCAAGGGAATGCCTGTGATTGAATGGAAAGCCAGAAAGAGTGAATAACACAAGTGCTGCTGTCAGCTGTAAAGATCTTGGTAAAGCTCTCTGGAGTGGGTGTAAGGAGGAGGAGATGAACTAAATCTAAAATACCAAAACAGAGAAGATTTAAAAAGAACAAGATGCAAGAGTGGAATAAATGATTATCTGAATCTGTTGATTATGCTAAATCCCAAAGGCTAAGATGTGCCAAGTAAGAAGATGAAGTGCTGTTCCTCTAGCTTATGTTGGGTTTTCTCTGGAGCAGTGAAGGAAGCCAAAGGCACAGTGGTCAGAATGGAAATGGGATGGAGAATTAAAGTGGAACTGGAAACTCAGGGTCACTCTTGCATAAGTGTTGTTTTTGGTGCAAAGATCACTTGGTAGTAATTAAGATTCTTTAAAAGCAAAATTACTTGCATTGGCACTGGCAAGCCCCAGCTTACTCCGAGGTAAGTAGTTATTTATCATGTATGCAGTACAACTTCATAGCCTTCTATGTCTTTCAATGGCTAATCTCTCTGAAAGAAACTACTATTACAAAGCCACTCAAGGTGTTAGCAACTTCAATAACAACTACCTGGTTTCCCTTTTTAACTGTGCATATGCATGTACTGGAAGTTGATAACAGATTTACATTTTGGTGGTGCTGATTGCTTCACTGTTACTTTTAATGCAAAATCTAGCCCAATGAGTTAATCTACTATTTTGTGTGACAGCACAGATATTCTACACTACCTATGTGAAATGTAAATTGGACCCAGTTAAAGCTATTTTGTTGTTTGAGTAAAAGAAAGGGCAGTATATTGATAATGCCCTATAAACAAATTAATAACATCAGCCTGACACTCCACAGCCTTTCCGCCCATTTCTTTCCATTACTCCACTACAGAATCCAGGAGGAAGCAACATGGGTTGTGTTATATGTCCTTGCTCTTTCTTGTATTTTCTGGTCTGCCTCATACAAGATACTTATAAACATGAATTAGAAGCAGTAATAGAGCATTCTGCCCTTCAGCCTGCTCCACCATTAATTAAGATCATGGCTGATTTTATTGCAACTTCACATTCTGGTCTACCCATGGTAACCTTTTAAACCCTTGCTTATTAAAACTCTCTCCGCCTCTCTTAAAAATATTCAAGGACTTTGTTTCCACCAGCTTTTGACTTGGATTCTCTGAGATAAGAAATTTTGCGTTACCTGTCCTAAATGGGTGACCACCAATTTTTAAACAGTGACCACATTCTAGATTCTCCAACAAGAGGGGTGTATGCTCTATATGCACCCTGTCGATACCCCTGTATGTTTAAATCATGTCCCTGCTCGCTCTTCTAAACTCCAGCAGATATAAGCCTAGCCTGCTCAACCTTTCCTGTGCAGATAATGAGCCCATTCCAAGTATTAATCTAGTAAACATTCTCTGAACTGCTTCCAATGCATTAACATCCCTAATTAAGGAGAACAATACTGTACACAGTATTCTAGATGGGAGTTCTTCATTCCTAATATTACTTAAGCAAAAGCTCCAACTTTTGTATTCGGTTCCCATTGGAATAAATGATTAAAATCTGTAAGCTTTTCTAATTGCTTAGTGTACATGCATATTCTCCTTTTGCGATTCATTCTCTAGGACACCTAGCTCCCTCTGCATCTCAGTACTCTGCAATCTCTCACCAATTAGATAATGTTTTTTTTTATTTTTCCAGCTAAAATAGACAATTACTCATTTTCGCACTTTGTACTCCATTTGCCATTAAGTAAGTCTACCTACTTAACCCATCTTTATTCCTTCCTGATGTCCTCCTCACAGTTTACTTTTAACCTATCGATCTGTTGTCAGCAAATGTAGCAACCACACCTTCGATGTCTTCATCCAAGTCATTTATATAAACTGTAAAAGGTTGAGGTCCCAACACCTATCTCCTGTGGCATTGTCACTCATTAAATCTTGCCAATCAGGAAAAAAAACATTTATGCCAACACTTTTTTTGTTCACCAGCCTTTCTTCTGTTCATACCACATATGTTACCTCCTGTACTGTGAAATTTTATTTTCCGCAGTAACTTTTGATATGGCACCTTATCAAATCTCTTCTGAGAATTTCAGTATCATGCAACCATTCCCTTTATTCACAGCAAACTTGTACTTCTTCAATAAATTAGTTAAACGTGATTTCCTTTTCATGAAACCATGCTGACTTTGCCTGGTTACCCAGAATTTTTCAAAGCACCCTTCCACAGCATGTTTAATAACAGCTGCTAACATTTTCCTTATGATAGATATTAAGATAAGATTATTTATTAGTCACATGTATGTCGAAACACACAGTGAAATGCGTCTTTTTTGCATTACTGAGAATGTGCTGGGGGCAGCTCACAAATGTCGCCATTCTTCCGGTGTCAACATAGCATGCCCACAGCTCCTAATCCGTACGTCTTTAGAATGTGGGAGGAAACCGGAGCACCGGGAGGAAACCCACGCAGACATGGGGAGAAGCTAACTGACCTATAGTTTCCTGGTTTCTGTCTCCCTCCCTTTTTGAATAAAGGAGTTACAGTTGCTATTTTCCATGCTTATGGAACCTTTGCCAAATGGAGGAGTTTTGAAAAATAAAACCAATGCATCAGCCATCTCAGTAGCCGCTTGTTTTAAAGTCCTAGGATGAAGACGATCAGGACCCAGGCACTGTCACCCCACAGCTCAAACAATTTGCTTACTACTACTTAACCGGTGATTAAATTTTCCTGAATGCCTCACCCCCTTTCAGTTCCTGATTTACAGCTATTTCTGGGATGTTACTTGTATATTCCATTGAGATGAACACTGCAAAATGCTATTAAATTCATTTGCCATTACCTTGCTTCCCATTATTAACTCCCCAGATTCAGTTTCTGTAGGACCAATGCTCACTATTTTAATTCTTTTTCTAAATATCTTTAGAAACTCTTCTTATCTGTTTTTTTATAAAATAAACTGGAATAGTCATTTACGTTTCATTGAGATCGCCTCCCATTTTTCTAAACATGAGAATAGAGAATAGACCCAGTCTGGTTACTCACTCCTTGCAAAATATCTCTTTCCCTAGGTTGGGAGACCTGACTTGTACAAGGTATTCCAGATATTGTCTCAGCAGAACCTACATTGTTCCAATAAAACATTTTTAATCTTGTACTCAAAATCTCATGCAATAAAGGCCAACAGTCCTAATTGCACATTAACTTTCAGTGATTCATCTACAATGCATCTGGATCCCTCTGAACACAAAATCCTGGGGATTTATTGGTATTCAGTCCCATTAATTTCTCCAGATGGTTTTTAAACTAATGCCAGTTTCTCCCAGTTTCTCATTCTGGACCTGTTGTCTGTCACCATTTTTTGCAAAATGGAGACAAAAGACTGCAGATGCTGGAATCTGGAGCAACACACAAAAAGCTGGAGGAGCTCATCGGGCAGGCAGCATCTGAAGGGTCTCAACCCAAAACATCGACCGTTCATTTCCTTCCATAAATGCTGCATAACTTGCTGAGTTTCTCCAGCTTTTTGCGTGTTGCACCATTTTTTGCAAGATCTCCTGAGTCTTCCATGAAGACAAATTTAAAAAAAAATCTGTTAAATTTCCCTGCCATTTCCTAATTCCCCACTATAATTTTCCCTGCCTTAATGTATATGAGACTTACACTGACTTTTGCTAATCTTTTTTTCTGTTTACATACCTGTTACAGTCTTCTTATGTTCCGTGCCTGATTACTCATGCATTCTATTTTCTCTTTCTTTATCAAAGCCTTTGCTGAATTCTGAGATTTTTGAAGAGCTCAGATTAACTGTAAGGTTAGGGGAGGGAGGGGAGGGGGGTTTCTTTTAACTTTTAGTCTTTTCCTTTGATCTAATGCTATCCTTAACTTCTGTTTTTAGCCAAAGCTGGACAACTTTTTTTTTGGCTTGCAAGGATGTAGGATTGTTATAAACTTTGTATTAATTCTTTAAATGATAGCAATTGCTTGTTCACTGTCATACTTTTTAACGTAGTTTCACAATCTATTTTAGCCATTTCATACCTCAATAGTTTGCTTCATTTAGATTTAAGACCCTGGTTTCAGATTGAATAAAATCACATGCAATCTTTATATAAAATTCTGTCAAATCAGGGTACTCTTCCTGAAATAGTATTGACAACCAGATTTTAATTAACTCTTACTCATTGCACAGTACAACCCAAAACAGGCTGTCCTCTTATTAGCTCTTTGGACATATTGATCCAGAAAATCCTCTTCAGTTTACACATACTTTATTAAATATTATAAGTGCATTCATATTAATAATAGGAATTATCATGTCAGAATAATTGAAACAATATTTCACTAACAGCAGCCAATTACAGGGTAAAAGAACAAATGTCACTTAGTTGCAATTCTTCATTTCGGACCTAATACCTAGTTAGACTTTTCAGTTATTTGCTTATGGGTACAGAAGGGAAATAAAATTAAAAGAGAAAAGTAAGGTGCCAATTAATAACATCACCAGAGTTTTTTCACACTCATTTAAAGATATCATCTTTAGAGTTTATTCCTAACAAAAATTGCAAATAAAACAAAATATCCTGGAAAATTCAGGCAGGTCAGCCAGCATCTATCTAGATGATGTGTATCAACATTTCGGGTTGATGACCTTTCATCAGAATTTATGATGAAATTAACTAAATTGTGAGCTTCCGAAAGGGCACTTCATTATCAAATATCAATAGAAAATCTTGGAAATACTCAGTAGATATTGGGGAGAAAAAAACGGATTAAGTTTTAGGTGGATGATCTTCAATCAGCACTGGGAGAAGTACGAGGCAAACAGGTTTAAAATGCTGAGAGAGGGAGTCTGGAGGAGAAAACAAAAGGGAAAGACTGATAGGTGAATGGCAAGAGAGATTAAATGAAAAAAGAGATGATAATGCAATGCAGAGGAGGGTAGTAATGGGATATGTAGATACAAAAAGTCAGTTTGGAGGAGCTGTAAATATGTGATACAGGGTCTCAACCCAAAACATTGACAATTCCTTTTCCCCCCACAGATGATGCTCAACCCGCTGAGTTCCTCCAGCAGTTTGCTTTCCGCTGTAAATAGGTGAAGCTTATATGAAATTACCAAAGGAAAGTATTGTGGATGTTGGAAATTTTAAATGCCAAAGGTCCCCTCAGGCTAATTTTGTTTTTTTATTCATTTCATTACAGAATGTAGAAAAAGTTGATCAAATAAAATGTCTCAGAAGGAAGCCAAAGATTCCAATCCTCCTAATATTGAAAATAAATCCATATCAAGTAAAAAGAAAACAGCTCCGAAGCAGCGCAATGCCAAAGAGACATCAAATTCACAAAAACACCTAAAGAGAACAGATTTCATTTTGCTAGGATCAAATGTACCTCTTGATTGCCATCAAGAATTAGAAAAGAAAAAGCAGCAAATTCTTATTGGGCAGCTAAGAGCTGCTGAATCACATAACAAGATACAGGACATGAGATTCCGTTACCAAACAATGAGAGTAAGTTGGTCATCATAAGAAGTAATTGAAGTCCATTTTTTGATCATTGTTTGATCGTGTGAAGATCAAAAAATGACTCCATTACATAGATCATCTTGTGACTTATGAAGATTGTCAAGTGTTGAATGCCAGAAGCGTTCTAGCCAATTGCAAAGGGTGTGAAGGGTGTCATAATTTAATTGATGTAAGATTACATTTGATATTAAAACCTCCAATCAAAACATAGGCTCTAATCTATGAATGCCTTAGGCTGGGATGCACAGTGATAAGGAGACAAGGATTTTAACCATATCCAGCAGAAGTTCAATGGGCAAATATTTAAAATGACCCTGGTTATTTATCATATAATTTCCTCATAAGAACAAATGAACATAAAGAGCAGGAGAAGGACATCCATCCTTTGAATCTGCTCCACCATTCATTTAGATCATGGCTGATCTATCTGAGAGCCATTTTCCAGCATTATCACCCATATCCTTTGATTTCCCCAAAACCTATTGATCTCTGTTTTGAATGAACAAAACAACTGAGCCACAACAGCCCACCAAAGGTTCACTAACCTCTGAATAAAGAAATTTCCACACTTCAATCCTAAATGGCCAGTTCCTTGTTGTGAAACCTGGTCCCGGGCACCCCAACTAGAGAAAATATCCTCCCTTTACTTAGCCTGTAAAGTCCTTAAAAAAACATTTATACATTTCTATGTGATCTCCTCCCATTCTTCCAGAGAATACAGTCAGCGGTTACTCTGTCTCTGCTTGTACAGCAAACCCAAATACATAATTTCTGTGGCAAGGTGACCAAAGTTGTAGACAGTACTCCTAGTGGAATCTCACCATGGCCCGATACAATTGCAGTTAGCCCTCCTTGCTCCTGTTTTCCTGTATTCAAATCCTCTCCTAATAAATTACTAACATTACCATTTGTCTTAATCACTTGCTGCACCTGCACATTGGCCTTAAGTAATTTGTATGCAAGCATTCCCAGGTCCCTTTGAACATCAATGCCACCATTTCTGCCAGTTAACAAAAACTTAATTTTTTTTTGTTTATGTAGCCAAAGGTAATCTATGATTTGTCCACATTGTATTTCACCTGCCATATTCTTGTCCATTCAATCAGCTTGTCCATATACCTTGAAGCCTCTTTACATCTTCTTCTGCACTCAATCCCTCCTAGTTCAGTATCATCAGCAGATTTGGAAATCTGCCATTTGGTCCCCTCAGCCAAATCATTGATAGAGATTGTCAAAGTCTGGGGCCTAAGCACTAATCCATATGGTACCCTAGTAGTAGCAGCCTGCCAACCATGAGTGATTGTTTATTCCCACTCTCTGCTTTCTGTCCAATAACCAATTCTCAATCCATGTCAATATATTATCTTGTTGATCAGCCTTGTTGATCAGCCTCCGATGTGGGACCTTATCGAACACCTTCCTAAATTCATCACTTCCACTATTTTATTGATCACATCCTCAGTTCCACCATGTTGGCTTTGCTCAATCATCTTATTCATTTCAAGGTGTTCTGTTCTTACATCCTTCATTACAGATTCAAGCAGTTTCCCTATCAATAATTGTACCTTCCTGTTTTCTCTCTCTCTCCTTTCTAAAATAGTGGAGTCGCATTTCCCATCTTCATTTAGACGTAAGACCCCAGTTTTGCATTAAGTTTGAAAGTGATGTAGTTCAATGTTAAGGTCATTCTTCCCCAATGGCCTCTTGACGACAAGATTAACCCTTGCTCACTGTACAGTATGAAATCCAAAATACTGTTTCCTTGGTTAATTCCTTTGTGTATTGTTAGTTCCTCCCTTGTTAATAGTGCTCCATTGTTAATATCCCTTTTCCCTTTTGCCCTTTTCTGAATGCAAATATCCAGGAATATTTAGTTCCCAGCTTTATTCACCTTGCAACCACATTTTTGAAACGGCATTAAGATTATGCTTGTTTACTTCTATTTGTGCCAATAACTCATCTTCCTTGCTGTGCCTGCTGTGAATGTTCAGGTACAGGGCCTTTAGGTTTTTTAACAATTGTTCTGTACCTTGACCCTCTTTGATGCTTTACTTTGCTTTTGCCATTTATTTATGTTGCTTACTCCCTTTCTAATTTCCACTTCCTTTCATTCCTTCCTAAATTCAGTTTAGAGATTAGAGATTCCCATTTGCTCTCTGCTTTGCGCTAATCCTGATTTTAACTTGATTTTCTGAGCATGTGACAAAGATATCAGCCCAAAGCCAATGACATCATTTTATTTTTAAATATGGGTTTGGGGACCAAATGACAACATTGTGATATGATTGCAATTTTAATTGCAGCTCAATTTGGAAAGTACTGAGGTTTTTGTATTAATTCAGTGTAATAAGAAGCTTCGGGAGCAGAAGGTTATTTTTTTGTACTTGAGACAGGAAAAGTGTGTGTCACACAAGGAGAATTTAGACCACCTATGTCCAGCTCCCCCACCTTTGTGAGAGGGCCCTAAATTCCCCTTCCATCATGTTGTAGCTTTTGCTGGCAAGCCTTTCTGTTGCCTGATGGTGACCAGCTGGCACCAGAAGTTCTCCTATTTATGGGATAACTACCACTGTTCACCTTTTAGTGGATACTAGATTGGCAACATGCAAATATGGCTCAGGAGTTAAATTCCTAATGATGGCTGTATTCAGTACTCCCCTCCTGAAACCTACTCCAAGTTAAAATTCTTCATTCGGTCTATACTATTTGTACCTCTCACCCATTTTCTTTACAGTCTCTGTTGGTTTATGATCTAATACACCCAGACACAGGGTCAGGAAAACTTAATGTTTCTTTCAGTGGGATTTCTATCCAAGTTACCAACCATCTGACAAAAATACATTTGAAGTAGGAAAGCCTCAAGGAAATTTTTGGATTCTGTTATGCCATCAAGTTCACATGAACTTTGAAAATTTGAGTAAGATTGCTCACTATGTATCTTTGAATTCATATTCTGTTTTAACTGATTGATTGAAGTATCCATTTACTATTGTGCATAATTATCATCTTTTGGCCGAGCCTGGAATTCCTTTGAGCATAGCAAATACTCTCTGTACAAGGAACTGAACTAGTTGAATAATTAGAAAAGATAACTGTTAGCAGAGAAAATGGAAACTTTGTGCTTGGGAAACCTAAAAAGTATTACATTTCCCAGCACTTGAAGTCTTAAGTACCAACATGTAAAACACAAAGTTCACATTGATGTTACTGAAGATCTTTGAGATTAAATAGATAGATTGTTCAAGTGGCAGGAAGAATTTTATTGGACATGTGGCTCTAAAATTCCTGATCCTTCTCATCCTGCCAGTTAATGGCAGGGTTAAAATTCATTTTGCACAGAATGGATGATAGTGCATTTTACACTCCCCCAGTTTTATTTTCGTTCTGTATTTTTCCATTCTTGTAAGTGAACAATTTTTATCAAAAGCAGATGAAAAATTTCAACAAAAAATATAAACTTGTTAAAAAAATCCACTTCTGTGAATAAAATATATTATGATAATAGTGATGCATTTCACTAATTTTAAGGCTATATCTTCAGTTATTAAGATATATAAACTCAGAGTACAGTACATGTTTTGGGAGTCTTGTGTTAATTAATTAGACACACAATATCTTGCATTTAGCATCAGACTATATATTAACTTTTCCAGTATATTCGCAACAATTTGCAGTTTATTTTACAATGCTGACTTTACAAAGTTGTATTTGATGCTATTCAGTATTTTTACATTCACAAAATCAACTTGTGCCTCTTGACAAAAATAAAGTTATCTTGCTTCATAGAAACTAACATAGGTGTTTTCTCATGTTAGGCTGAAGAAATAAATCTTTTAATATCATCTCAGCCAACAGCCAGAAGGGCTGTTCGATTGGAGGCTCTTCTTCCACCATATGAGGAACAAATTAACCTCAAGGATACTTTGAATAAACTGCAGGTGAGTTCTTGCACAAAAGTAGTGTAGGTATTTGTATATTGGTCTTGAAATTTTGTATGTAGACACTGTTCTACTGATGTGAGACGATAGGAGAGCCATCCCAAATCAGTGGAAATGTAGTGTAAACTATAGTTAAGACACAAGATTTCTGAAAGTTCATTGCCATTAACCCGAATCACACTTGAGTAGGCTCAGTGTCCTGTTGGTATCATTGCTGTGGTGGTCTCACAGAGCCAAGTGGTCCATAAGCAGCGCGCAGGTTTCACACCAAAACATGGGCCTTGCTCCTAAATCGCATCTCATGGTGCGAAAAGCCCTTCCACTGTCCCTATGCATCTCGGAAGATCAGGAACATTTAGAGAAATTTATTTACAGGATCAGAAAAACTTACCTTAATGTTTCTTTCACAGAGTTGAAATGCATTTAAGTAATTTAAAAAATTTATATAACATCTTAGTTATTAGTTATTCATTAAACATAATTAAAATAAGTGGAGGAAGAAAAGCAAACCACTTATTGTCCAGGCTAGTGACCCCATTCCAATGAATAGGGCCAAGCTCGGAACCACCTCTAGATTTGGTGGTGTTGTACAATGCACAGACTGGGAAGTCTGGACTGCACTGTCATGTGTACTGCAGCTAGCCAGCAGTTCCAGCTCATTATTCTTTGAAATCAGGAGTATTTTGTTTTCATTGACTCAAAAGAACCAACTGAATATCCTTCCACTGCCATGATTACTTTAGACCAATTTACCTCTTTTCCCCCAAAATTGCACAGGATTCTCGTGGAAAAGAGATGCACTAACAGTGAAGCACAATGGAACCATTCAGAGGAGCACTTGGAACGCTTTTTTTCTTGCTCTCAGATTATTACCGTAAGATTGGTTTATCATTCCCTGAACCTTCCAGCCAGTGGTCTGCTAATCACATTTTCTAGACGTTAAATTGGCCACTTCAAATTTTTCTGTGCTCTGCAAAGCAATGGAGATTGATTGAATAATAAATCTGCATCAAACGATTTAACTGACTATAAATCTAGAATAGCAGATTTCACTGGCAAATTGCAGCAAAATACCCACTCTTTTACATTGAACTGAAAGCCATCATTTAGTTCATCCACCGTACTGTGTCCAATACATTACCGTGAGGGTTGTTGCATTCCAGTCCTGAGCTTCAGGCTGTGGAGTGGAAGTTGTCCTTGTGTGGTTTGTTTGGACATGGAATAGTCATTGCACACTAGTGACCACATGGGCATTACAAACCAAGGTCTTTATCCAGTGAAAAGAGGGACCAAAACAACTGAAAACTGCTGCATGGGTATATATGCACTCACATAAATGGGACACACTTGCATCCATGTGTGCTTGGGCATAGGAGTCCTGCCCACTGCCTACCTCCTTGCTTCTTGGCCATGCTCCTCGCTATGCTTTGGCCCCCACCTTCAGCTGCACATCTAGGACCATTCCAGGCTCCCAGTTCAGATGGAACACCTATCCATGTTCCAGGCCCCTTGTTCCGGCCACATACTTGGCACATGTTCCTGATCACTGCTCTGGCTGCCCACCCAACCTCATTCCCAGTCCAAGGCTCCCTCTGATTCTGAACTTGTATCACAGAAAGAGAGAAAGATTTGAGGTTGTGAAGTCCTTGTTGGAAAAAATCCAACATCCCTACTGACTCCTGGGAATCTCTTTCCCATGATCACTCAACATGATGATTGAGCATTTTGGATGCAATGGAAAACCGATAGTCCACGAATTGGGAACACACAAGCCCTGCTTAAGCACCTAAAAGAGTGCCCTTCCTTGCAAACCACCCACCCATCTGCTCTGTCAGGCTCCATCTATTGAATTATTTCCATTTTCCACCTTGATCTCATCAGCCACCTCAGATCCAACAAAAACTCGAGTGGGAGTAAATCCTCAATTCTGAGGGACTCACTAAGAAGAAAGAGTACATTTCCATTTCAACACATTTAGCTTCAGTCTCATTTCCTGTGTGGGAAAGATCATTTTGGCATTGAAGATGGGTGCAGCAACTATATGGAAACTGATATTTGGTTTCATGTCCTGTAGTATATTTCCAGTTTGGGAATTGTGCATTCCCTTCTTCATTTTTATTGGGCTTCCACAAGGAGGAGACTAGACATTCTGAACGCAATCTAGGATGTTCCTCCACATTCGTAAGTCATGAGCCACAAGTTTTATTTTCCCCCAAGAAGGTGAAGCATTTCCTCTGTCCTCATAATCTCTTTCCATGATGGAGCTCAGACTAAAATGCATGTTATGGAGTTTGGTGTTTGGAACATGACTAATATGGCCCATCTGTCAGAGTCCACTTGATGTGACTAGAGCTTCGATACTGGGTACATTGACAACTGGAGAGCACACTGGCATTAGTTTGCTTATCCTACCACTGGATTTGGAAGGGTTTGTGGATGCAGTGTTGGTGATACTACTCCAGTACTTTAAGGAGCCTGCTATAGGGAGTCTGTCTCTGAACCATATAGAACATGGGAATCACTGTAAGCTGTATGCAGGGGTTGAGTCATTCTTCTGATGAAATGAGTGTTCACATATGACTGAAGTTGTGCCAATCCATTGGAGGCAGTGTTGAATTTCATCAACAATATCTACCTTCATTGAGAAGTGGAGATATGGAATATCTTCAGGTTCTCACTGTGAAAGCCAAGGTAGGGGAGATCTATGAATGGGAGAGAGAACACCAGGATGGGAGAAAGAGAGGAAGAGTGAGAGGCAAAGTGAGGAAGGGGAGCCCAGAGAAGGGGATGAAGGAAGGTGGCTGAATAGTAAGGTGCAAGGGAGAGAGTTTTGGAGAGTGACAGAGGAAAAGTGGAGATGCAGGAATGCAGAAGTTTGAGGGCGAGAGAGGAGGGTGGGTGAGGGAAGAGGTTAACGGAGGAGGCAATAGCATTGGGAAAGAATGCAGATGCCAGAACCTGCGTGTGAGAGAACAGGCATTTGCTTATGTGTCTACATATGTGTATATATCAATGTCCCTGCAGCAGAACCTGGTCTTCAGTAACTCTAAACCAAGACTTCACTCTGCCAGGCCACGTTGTATCTGGTATGCAACAATTATTGCACATTAAAAGAAATTGCTATGTGTAAAATTCTGAGGAAGTGGGTTTCATGTCTACGTTTATCTTATCAGCATGAGTCACTGAATCCAAGGTTCATCATTAGTAAATTGACTTTCATAATCCTTGTGACAAAGTTTCTTTTGCAATTGTTTTTACAGAGAAAAAGAGTAGAAGAAATTATGAGTGATGAAGCAGGGCTAACAATAAATCGAAACCTATGAAAGGCAATATATCATAACGTTTGCCCCAGTTCAAGAACATATGGGAACATCATTTGTAACATATTTGCTCTGAATAAAACTTTTTGAAGCTCAACAGTGACTTGATCATTTCTATATAAGGAAGAAAGGTGTGCAAAAATACGTTAATATATAATTATCAACAGAGTTCAAAATCAGTAGAAATTCATTGTTTTGTCCTTTTATTTGAATTTAGTTGATATCTTTTAAACATGCACTTTTAAGGTTGACCAATATCTGCATAACACAACCAAACCTTTCCAAACTTTGGAAGAACTGGAGAAATGATCATTGACCTGACAGTTAATTTGCTTTCATTTCAACACCAGCTCTTCTTGCTTCCCATCAAAAATTTGCATAAAATGTAATTTAATATTCTCACATTTTGGATCCAATTCAAAGATTTACAGAAGTTGGAAAATATGTTTTAATTTTTAATTCTGAATTTTAATCCCTCTACTTTAAAAATGTGTTATTTCTTTCAGTATCAAAATGAATCTAATGGAAAATAGAGATTATAATTGAAATGGTACATGTTCATAACTCGATTTTGTACATGGATATGAAATTTGTCTGTTTATTGTTTAAGTAAATGAGATTAGCAACATTAACAAAATATGAGACAAATTTCATACAGATTTGTTACTAATAATGCAGTTTAATTGCAAAGCATGAAAACCAAGATTTATTTCATAAATCGGAGACAGGAGAGACTGCAGATGCTGGAATTTGGAGCAACAAACAAGATGCTGGAGGAACTCAGCGAGGTAGACCTGAGTTCCTCCAACATATTGTTCGTTATTTTATTATTCGCCTGGCTGCCAGTGTATGCTTTCAAGTACTGAATCTCAGTTGCAGTAGAGAAGTAACAATATGTTTTAGGGGGAAAAAGGCAGATAATTGCAATGACTCACATCCAAACCAATGCAGTACTTGCTTAATACTACCACCTGACAATAGATCTTCCCTTCTCAGTGGTGAAATGGTCTGTGTCATTATATTATAGCTTCTTTACCAGACAAGTTGTAAGGACACTAATCGAAATTCTAAATGATAGAATTAGTAAAGAATAACAGACCTGACTTGTCTCCAGCAAAGTCAATTGCAGGGAAGTAGCCTGAATCTTTAACATCCTCATAAGAACAGCAAGAACAAGCATACCTCAATTTTTGCTTCTGTCAGTAGCATCTCATAGTGCTCTTGCCCATTCCAACACCACCAGCAGCAACAATCTCATTTTCAAAAGTTTTCTCCCCTTAATCCATTTATCATTCAAGTGATGATAATTCAATATTGCTTGGTTATTCAATTCAAACACTCAGTACAATATGAAATGGAAGATTGTAATAAGTTGTTTTTTTTTAACATAACTGGCCTGAGATTTCTGCAAAATATTACCCAAGTATAACTTTATGATTTGTTTCTGTACTATTATGAAATGTTGGAGTAAAACAATATTAAACATTATATAGCTAAAATTGGAATATTGTGGTGTTATTAATTTTACCAGTATGTTTTACTTCAAACAATAAATCATTAAATAGGTTTCCACAAATTCTCACATGACTCTGACATCAAGACCATTCTTTGTGCAGACAATTCATTAGGAATGTGTATCAATTCACATATCATAGGAGCAACTACCGAAGGAAGTATTGTTTCCGTCCTGCACTCTCCTTATGTAGAATAAGACCCATCTTTGCATGAAACATGGCTACCACTGTGTTGTGTGGCATTACCACTGCATTAAATTGGTTAGATTCAGAACAGATCTAGTATCTAAAATAGTGGGTAGCCTTGAACTGCAATGAGCCATTAGCGTGAAAAGAATTAGATAATTCTACCATTTATAACCTTGTGGCCCAGGGTATTCCTAACCCTAATGTTACCATCTCACTGGCAGGACAAACCTGTTCAAAGAAGGGTGCAGAACAGAATGTCAGGAGCAGGTGCACGTAAAAGTGATTTTCAAATCCTTTCCAGCTAAAACAATACTATATTTTTATAAGGGGCAACAGCATTCTCTGGACAGAGGTGATCAATCCCCCAACCAACTGAGCAGATTAAAATCCTGTTATTCTGTCACATCCAGTCATGAATGGCAGTGGTGAGATAAGTTACTAATGAAAGAAAGCAGTTCCAAGAACATCCCCGTCCACTAAAATGGTAAACCACAGCACAAGAGTAAAAGTCTGACTGAAGTATGTTCAATCATCATTGCAAGGAAGAATCTATCTTGTCATACACCTGACGTCCTCATTATGATGTCAAGTATATCAAGAAAGATCTGACTGCACTGGGGAGAAGAATGACTGCAAATCCCAAACATGTTATTCTTGGACAACATTCAGGCTTTTGCTAATTTATGACATTAATATTGCTTGCTAATTAAGTGCAAGATGATGATCAGTTCCAACAACACAGTCAAACTACATCATCCTGACATCCAACAGCATTATCATTGCTAAATTGTCTGACCATTAACAACCTGGAGGTCACTAATGACCAAGTAATTTGATGGACCAACTATATAAATCCCGTGGTTACAAGAGTAGATTAGAGGTTGTGTATTTTGTAACAAGTCACAAGTATTATAACACCCATAGCTTTAGCATCATCTACAAGGCACAAATCAGGACTGTGATGGAAGATTTTCCACTTATGGGTCCTATTCCAACACTTAAAACTCAACAACATGCAGGTCAGAGCAGCCTACTGAACTGACACCCTAACTACTAACTTAAAAATTAATTTCTTCTACCACTGGCATGCCATGACTGCAATGGGTACCACCTACAAAATGCACTGCATCATCTTGCCAAGGCTTCTTCCAACCCCATGATGTTATTACCAGGAAGTGGAAAGCCAGAGAAGAATGGGAAACCATCATCTGCAAGTCACAGCCCGTGTGTACCTGAAAACATATTGCCAAACCTTCATCATAAAGTCATCAAGTTGTGCAGCACAGAAATGACCCCCAAAGTTCACAACATCCATGACCACCTTCTGCGAGAAAAATGTTCCCTCTGATCCCTTCAAAATCTCCTCCCTTTCATCTTAAATCTATGTCCTCTTCTTTTAGACACACCCACCATGGGAAGAGGATTCTTACTATTTACCCTATCTAAGTCTCTCATAATTTTATACATTCACACCCCTCAGCCTCCTTCACTCCATTGAAAAGAAACTCAGCCTATGCAATCTCCTTATAACCAAAACCTTCCAATCCAGGCAACATTTTGGTGAATCTCCTCTGCACTCTTTCCATTTATGGTTCAAAACATTTCAACTCACTACCTAACATTACTATGAGCTTACTTCAATGCATAAATTGTCATAGAATCATGGCTTATACTATCTGCTCAAAATTGACAAAGGATGGTCAATCCAAAGGTAGCCTTCTCAGTGAGTCAACATACCGTGCATGGATGCCAAAACTGCACACAGTTATGCATAATTCTGGTCACTTCATTGCAAGAAAAATATTGTATTTAGAGGGCAGGCAGAAATTGACAAAGGTGTTGCTTGGATGGAAAAAGGACTGCAGCTATGTGGAAAAAAATTGGATGAGCTAGCATTATTTATTTGTAACGGGAGGCTAAGAAAAGTCTTGAATGAGCATAGGAAATTAAAATTAAAAACAGACAGAATAAATAATGGAGGAGTTAAAGCAATTGAGAATAGTTAAAGTAATTGATAGAAGGGTTAAAAGAGAGATGAGAAAAAATGAATTCACATGGATGATGGGGATCTGGAACTCACTTCCTGAAAGGGTGGTAGAGTCACATTTAAACAGTACTTTTAGTTGGATGGTGTTATGTAAGTGCTGCTCAGAGCGATGGAATAATGGTAGACATCATGGACTGTAACAGAAACATCACTCCTAGTTTGTCATATTTCTCTGGAGGATTATAATAGAATATCTCAGACTGACTTTGCTGTTGCACTTCCCTTGGTATTTTGCAGAAATTCCTGATTCTGTGACCAGCAAAGGATATATCTTGTTGGTAATGCAGTGACCAGATTGCAGTGGAGACTGGCTATTGTTGTATTTACCAAGCTTTTTCTTTCATGTGTGTACTGCAGGCTGAGGTGTCCCTTGCAGGAGACTGAAAAGAACCAGTGATGAAACATTAGATAGTGTCTGATTAACTAATAACAGGTGAATACTTCTTGTATGTTGAGATAAGATATCCTCTCATTCTTCCAAACCCTAGAGAATTTAATCCCATCTACTCAACCTCTTTTTTTAAATTTCAAAACTAAACTTTATTCATAATAAAAAATATATGCAAAGGAAGAAACTGTGAAAAAAAACCTTTACATTCATGTTCATTACATTCAGTAGTGTAAACTTTTTAAAAAAATAAACAAACAAACATACAGTAGCACCATGCCACTAGTGTCTACTCAATCTCTGTTCTTATGACAAATCCACAATCCTTGGAATCAGTTTAGTGAATCTTCACCACAGTCCCTGTATGTCAAGTGCATCCCCTCTTAGATAAAGAGACTAAAACTGCATACAATAGTCTAGATGTCTTGTAATAAAGACTAACATATGACTCATCCTCTCAATTCGCATGTTTGCTTTCAGCGACTTGTGTGCAAGCACACACAAGTCCCTTGGAATATGAGCATAACCCAGTCTGTCTCCATTTAACAAATACTGGGCTTTCCTGTTATGTGCACCAAAGTGGATAACCTCACATTTTTTCCAAATGCATTCCATCCACCATGTTCTCATCCATTCAATCAGTTTGTCCGTAGCCTGTTGAAAATTCTTCTCTGTACTCACAATCCCACCTAACATGGAAGATCATTGCAAATCTGTTAAACATGAAGAACATATTGTGCTGTAGTAGATTTGCATTTAATACATTTGCAGAAACAGTGGAATTGCAGAAATTTGGAAATGAATTTCTGGCTGTGTGGCATGACTTCAGTGAAAGATTTGTTCAACCACCTGAGGGACTGTTTAAATGCCATTTAGGCAGCAGGTTATTGATGAAAGAGTGACAACACTTTGAGGTTTAATGGGACATGAATGGAGTCCAGTTGGCACCAAGTTGATATTCAGATTTGAACTTGTAAATCAGAAACCTGAACTAGGCACAGGTTGTGATTAATGATGCATTCTAAATTACTAGAAGAACTGGAATGGTATACCGATCAATGCAAGAGGGATTCTTAAACTCATCTTCAGTAACTGTACAAACAAATCCCTAATGGATAATGTGGTAAGTAAGTGAACAAATGTGTGGAGTCTTCTCTACAAGTAAACTACACAATTTTATTTAAATACTTAATGATACCCATATACACATTGTCCTTATAAATCTCAATATAATTTATATAGATTAAGTAGTCTGGGTTCATTCCAGTGGAGAGAGAATACATACTCCATATCACACAGATGATCATCAAATGGATGTGACTTAGTTTGGAAACTCCGAAATATCTTAACTACTTTGCAGTAACTGAAACAGAAGTACGACTAAACTTTGAAGCCAGTAATGGATTTGATCTGTTGTCAATATCCTATATAATCAACAGAAATAATCTGCTAACCAAATAATTGATCAAATAATATGAAGTATTTATTTCGAATTGCATAGAAATTATTTTCACAATCAGCGTGAGTTAAATGTGAATATATGAATAAGAAGATATAGAACTAAATTTCACTGTCTTGTACAACAGTGAGCCTAATGCTACTCAGCATTGTCTATGAATAATTGGAATATCATGTGAGAGAAAAATGTGCAATTAAATGCAAATATCAAAAGATACTGAATTGGCCCATTCTGTCATTAATTTTATTTTAATGGTATATTGATGTCTGCTCATTGCTGTTGTGCCTTGAATGGTGTGAGGTCGCAATATCTGGATACAAACTAAATGCATTTCCTCATCCATATCAATACAAACATGAAAATTCCATTGCATAATAACTTGAGGACCTACCCCAGCCTCCGATGGCAAGGTTAAAACCCCTCAACCATATATGGAGCTAGATCAAAATCTTCACATCCCAATGCAAAAAAGATGAAACTTAAGGATTGTTTTCACCACCGAAAACAAATATTTTGCTATTGATCCCACTGAGCAACAACCAGATTTTTGACCTATCAGTACATATGATAGCATAACAAAAAAAACTATAGATGCTGAAAATTTTAAACAAAAACAGAAAATGATGGAAATATTCAGCAAGTCAGACAACAGCTGTGGAAGGAGAAACATGGCTAATGTTTCAGTTTGATGATGTTTCATCAGAACCTGATTTCCTTTGATCAAAGTTCATCAATCTGAAATGTTAATGCTGTTTCTCTCTGCACAAAAGAAGCATATCACCTTCATTGTTTTGCTGAATAAATATAGAATATCTTCCAATCCTCCCAACCTTCTGGTCATTTAACCTAGAAATTAATTGGTAGTATCTTCTACAAGCCACATGAAAGAAGCCCATAAAATTCTCTAGTGTCAAGTATGGAAACTCTTTCCACATATGGAAAAGTCATTCTTCCAAGTTATGAGCCCTTTGGGAAGATTTTAATAATGTCAATTTTTTGAGCTGCTAGGTGCAGGGGCAACTGCATCAAACAGCAGAGGCTATAAGATGCTGTAGCAAAGAATGCAGAATCTGCAGCAAAAAAAAACTGCTGGAGGAACTCAGTGGGGCCAGCAGCACCTGCAGGGGAGAAGAATTGTCAACAATTCCCCATCCCCACAGATGCTGCTCGACACACTGAGTTCCTCCAGCAGTTTGTTTTCTGTCCCAGTGTCTTTCTGAAAATGAATATCTGTTTTAATAAACTTATGGAGATATATGCCATAAAGGTCCTTTAGTCATTGATTCAATGATAACCTTAAAACAGGAATTATTGCTTTCGCTTTGAAGAAAGAGTAGCTGCAAAATAACCTTGCCAAAGGTCGTACTTAGCAAAATATGGTCATTATTATAAAATATTTACAGTAATTTTACTGAAACAACAATTCCTGTAAGTCTGTGTTCTGAACAATTTAGCATCTACCTTATGATAACAGCATGCAGTTATAGATACAGATCTTACTTATCTGTTCTCTTTAACTGAAAGATGTTTCCTGTGATTTGATGTTCAAGATAAATAGGTGGGGCTTTGCACTTGCTGCACTTAAGACTGGAATAATTTTGTATAATCAGTTCACAAATAGGGATGTTTGAACTCTGATCACATTTTGTTACAACTGGGACTTGACCTGGAAATTATCTTAAATTTGCATATTTTTATCTAATAAATACTACATATTTTACTGAATTGATGCATTATTTTATACCTCATAAGCCCCCCTGCCATTAACATAAATTGAATTTGTGGTAATAGTTGATAATTTATAGGTGCTTGTAAATCTTTCATAGATGTTACAAATGTCAGACAGTTTAAATCTAATTTATTGTCAGATTATCTCACCATCTCAACTCCCACTCCCTCTCAATTCACCCATAGCATTTGTCTCTTGCACTTTTGATCCAGATTCTATCTTTCAGTTAAGACTTTGTTGACATCAATACCATGTCTTAGAGGTTCAACCCTGAAATACCCAACTTTTGAGTGCTAAGTGACTCACTGATCTTCCAATATTGCAGGCAGGAAACACATGCACACTGCAAGCACTCATTGAGCTGTCTGGTACATAGATGTAGATAGACGCTTTGGAGCATTGAGTGCTCATATAGGTTATACAAAAATAGAGTTACTCATTTGAGTTGCAGTCCTGCTCCTATTGTAGGAACAATTGCAGAGATTAATACACAGTACTTAATTGGGCAGATGCGACATTAGATGGGATTAACCCAGCAGAAAGGGCCCTCCATAATATTATTTTAAAGGTTATTGCTGGTTTGTCTATTCCATCTGTTGGATAATTTGTGGAGTTTAAAGTACTGTGCACTCTGGCTATATTAAACTGATACCCTAGCGTTGTTGGCTTGTGTTGTATTGTTGTTGGCTGCCACAGAAATGATTGACTAAAATTAGGGGTAGTTTTAGTTGGGGTGCCTTTGGAGGACATGGGCTGGGGAAAGTTGCAGAGAATACTGCAAGGTTAATGACAGAACAGAAATGAGAAAGACAGGACTACATAGGATGCCATAACCACAGAATGTATTCAGAGAATTTTATTCAAGAGCAATGACGGGTGCTTTTGCATCACCAAGATGGCTAATACTGAGTCAGTTCAACTACTCTGGCCTTTAAACGAAGCATTGAATACATTGCATATGGCTGTCAAAAGACACACTTCCCCTCAGTTTTCCTACCACAGACCCCTTTCAGTTTGCAACAAGTGACATCAACAGCATCTCGTAGTCTGCAGTTCAACAGTAGGGTTTCACCTTGTGTTTCAACCCAAGGAGGAGAACTTGCATCATCTTTCTTGTGAGAAGAGCAAAGCAGAACTAGAGTGTATGCAGCCTTGCTTTTGTAACAGGCCTCCCCACAGTGCAGGATGCCACAAATTGCAAACTATTTGCCTTGCATGCTCACTGACACTTACCTGACATTTTTAAGCAATCATAAGAGATTCCACTGCTGCAATGTACAACTGGTTTGTGACCACAGAAAGTGCACCATGTAAATATGTGCCCACAATCTGGAAAGCAGTCATGATACTTTCGATCTATGCCAGTCCCCTGTTCTGCTTTTATTCCAGCTAGGATAGCAAGTTATATTTTTCTTAATATAGATAAAATGAACAAAAAGTATTATTGGTAAAAAAATTATCATAGAGTCGCAGACTGTAAAATTGAGCTATGCTGCGCTTGTTGCTTGAACACCATGTGTCTTGAATTCTGTCCAACTTGTAATGTGCATGCAGATGTTTGTGGTGCTAACAGCTATATTGAGGAGCGTTCTAGCACTCTTCCTCTGGTGCCTCTTCTTCTGGAAGTTGCAGAGTGTGGTGTGGTGATATATATCAGTGTGCAGTGCTGATTTAATGCTAGTGTGAAAATTTGACCTCAACAATGCAATAATGCCAGGTGTTCAACAATGAGTTTTGACTGAGTTTTTCGAGAAGGTGATGAAAGTGATTGATGAAGGTAGACCAGTAGATGTTGTCTACATGGATTTTAGTAAGGCATTCAACAAGTCCCTCATATTAGGCTCATCCAGAAGATTAAGATGGGATCCACAATGACTTGGACATTTGGATTCAGAATTGGCTTGCCCAAGACAGAGGGTAATGGTCAATGGATCTTATTCTGGCTGGAGGTCCATGACTTGTGGTGTTCCGCAGGGATCTGTACTGGGATTTCTGCAGTTTGTGATATATATAGATGACTTGGATGGAAATTTGGATGGAAGGGTTAGTAAGTTTGATGATGACACAAAGATTGGTGGCATTGTGGATAGTGTGGAGGATTGCCAAGAGATTCAGTGAGATATTGATCAACTGCAGATATGGGTGGAGAATTGACAGATGTAATTTAATCTGGGCAAGTGTGAGGTTGCACTTTGGGAGATCAAATGTAAAGGGAAAAATATACAGTTAATGGCAGGATTCTTAACAGCATTGATGTGCAGAGGAATCTTGGGGTTCAAATCCATAGCTCCCTGCAAGTGCCCACACAAGTTAAAACTTTATTTATACAGCACAGTAACAGGCTCTTCCGGCCCAACAAGCCCACGCTGCCCAATTACACCCATGTTAACCTACTAACCTGTACCTCTTTGGAATATGGGAGGAAACTGGAGAACCCGGAGGAAACCCACGCGGTCACAGGGAGAACAAAGTCCTTACAGACAACAGCGGGAATTGAACCCTGATCACTGGTGCTGTAATAGCATTATGCCAACCGCTACGCTGCAGTGCCACCCATAGCTTGATAGGGGCAGTAAAGAGGCTATGGCATGCTTGCCTTTATTAGCCAAGACATTGAATTCGAGTCAGGAAGTTATATTGAAGCTTTATAAAACTCTGGTTAGGCCACATCAGGAGTATTGCATTCAATTCTGGTCGCATCCATTATAAGAAGGATGTGGAGGCTTTGAAGAGGGTGCAGAAGAGGTTTACCAGGATGCTGCCTTGGTTACAGGGCATGTGCTATGAGGAGAGGTTGAGACAAACTAGGGTTGCTTTCTAAGGAGAAGTGGAGGCTGAGGGGAGACCTGATAGAAGTTTATAAAATTATGAGAGGCATAGATAGAGTAGACAGCTGGTATCTTTTTCCCAGGGTCGAAATGTCTAATACTGGATGGCATGCATTTAAGGTGAGGGGGATAAGTTCAAAGGAGGTGTGCAAGGCAAGTTTGTTTTACACGGAGAGTGGTGAGTGCCTGGAATGCACCGCCAAGTGTGGAGTTGGAAGCAGATACAATACAATAGAGACATTTAAGAGGCTCTTAGATAGGCACATAGGCAGAGAATGGAGGGATGTGGACCATGTGTAGCAGAAGGGATTAGTTTAATTAGGCATCATTAGCATAATTAGTTCAACACAACATTGTGGGCCGAAGGGCATGTTCCTGTGCTGTTCTATGTTGTATGTTCTAAGTTCCACGTACATGGGGAATCAAGCATTATTCCCTTATCTTAGCTGTTTAATTAGCACATCAATATCAGCATATTATTTGCTGAATATTTCTACAACCTGGAGACACGAGAGACTGCAGATGTTGGAATCTGGAGCAACAAACAATCTGCTGGAGGAACTTGGCAGGTCAAGCAGCATCTGTGGGGGAGAGGAACTGTTGATGTGTCAGGTCAAAATGCTGCATTTCTACAACCTGTTGTGCTGGTGCTTCCAGAAGTCCCAGGAATCTGTTAAAGCTACGAAGCATGATATGTCATAAGCTTAAGAATTTTTCATTGAATTCACGGTCTATCCAGTGCCCAGTTGCTTCCAGACTTTAGCAGCTATTTTTCTCAGAATGCAGTATGGATGGAAAGGTAGAAAATGCCAAGCACAGCAATCTATTGAATGAGGGAGGATGAAGGCACGGTAGTGTAGTGGTTAGCGTAACGCTTACCAACGCTTACCAGCCGCTGTCTGTAAGGAGTTTGTACATTCTCCCCCATGTCTGTGTGGGTCTCCTCCGGGTGCTCGGTTTCCTCCCACATTCCAAAAAAGATGTATGGGTTAGGAAGTTGTGGGCATGCTATTTGGCACTGTAAGTGTGGTGACACTTGCAGGCTGCCCCCAGAACACTATACAAAAGATGCATTTCACTGTGTGTTTTGATGTATGTGTGACTAATAAAGATAAATTATCTTACCTAAGTTGAGGAGTAGGATCCTCATGATTGATAGAGGTTATTGGTATTGATTGGGTAATGGAGAATTGATCAGAGTCGTAAGTTAGTGGTGCAGTTGGTGGGATATGACATGTAGAATGTTCATGACCTCGTGTGAATAGACAATGTCCATCCATATGAACAGTTTACAGCACTACAACCAAATCCTTGGTAATAGGCTCTCAGCATTCACATCCTGAGTTTAGTTCTTGCAGCAGCTTTGCAATGTGCCCACGCAAAGATCCTACAGTGACCCTCTTGCCTTAAGGACAGATTGTACTCCATTTCCCCCTCCACTATGGCTTCTGATATAATATTAAACAAATGAAAGTGCCCTTTCACAGTAGCTGCTCCAATCAAGCCTACTTTCTCTGAAAGGAGATGCATCATGGCTTCAGGAGAAGAAAGCTGTGTTCAAGTAGTAAAGTTTAACTCAAAGGCTGCTGGCCCCTCACAAAATTGGATTCATTGACAAGTTATTAGTCAATCATAACAGCACAGTTGGTGTTGGTTGGATGCAAAAATCACATTCACACGAAGGCAACATGGAGTTTGCCTTTTGTCTGAACCAAGTCAAACAGATACAGGTTAATCACATTTCTCTATCTCCATGTGGGAATTCCAGAGTGGAACAATTTATCTCTCAGCATGTTTTAACTTGTTTTTATCCTGCTGCAATAATTTCTTATTATATTATAGAATCAATCCCTCCAGATTCAATAATTTATATACAACCTGCTATGTAATAATGGAACAGACCTTTCATTACCACAAGCTCTTTAGCCACCTTCTCCTGGATCACACTGCTTCTTCCATTTTGGCATAGGCATAATCTTCTTTTTGGAGCTCAGTTCCCAGTACTTTGGCATGGTGCCATGCAATTTAGATGCTACTTAGAGTGTCCAGACACCTTGAGGTTATATTAACAATATTCATTATCACTTATGACCTGTCTATTTTTTTTTACTTTTTTTATGTTAACACTATTTTTCATACTAAGAGGCTAAAAAAACTTGAAATATTTCAATTAATTTAATTTAATAAAAGCTCAACTTACTTTTCACCCGCAACTTATTTCTTCCTTTCATTAGAATGGGACTGATGTACAGGTTAACCTTGGCATAGGCTTAGTGGGCAGACTTTCTGGCCTGAGAACTGGGAAGTATGTGGCAACTTCCATTGCTCTACTGCAGCATTGGGATATTAGAAAGCACATGCAGCAGGATGGAAGATGCCATCACTGGCTTAAGTTAATGCTAATAAAATTAGGATTTTTGTGAGGAAATATTAGTAAGTCCTGACATTCGTGCCAGCATGGAGTCAGAAGAGTTGGCCCAATATTTATAACATGTCAATTCATTGCAATACATCACTGTATTTCATTGCATTCAGTAGACTGAAAGATGTGGTTTATTTCTATGCTTGACTTTTATTGGTATCAGATACTTATCTTGCAATAATGTAAATTCTTTAGGTACCAGTGTAATATCAAACTTAGAAAAATGGTAACCTTATCAATTCAAAGGGAAAAATGACATACATGTGGCAACTACTCTCAGAGATATTTATGTAAAATCTTAAATGATATACAAATTTAAAAAGAAAAACTTGTGATTTCCAGTTGTCTGTAATACAATTTGTTTCTTCTGTTCTATATATTTATAATTAACAATGCAAAGAGTTTTGTGATTTCCTGTGATTGTGAAAGGCACCATAGTTTCATTACATTCATAGCCATTGCATACCTTAATTCCCCTATAAGCCAATACCAGTGCTAAAAACACTATACATTGTTTATGATAACATATTCTGATGCAAGTTTAAGCCATCATGATACATACACAAATCTATTATCACAGAAAGGTTTAAAGTATGGTAACAATTTCAAATACATGCAAGAGATCCCTTTACATCTACATAGGTATTCTTTCTTTTTCAATCTTTTTATTAGTTTTCAAATTAATACAAATTAATATATCAATGTTTATACATGTAATACAAAGAGATCAGGAGAACAATCATAACATGGATAATCATAAAGAACAATAAAGTATAAATAGGTTTTCTAAAGATGTTGATAAATTGTGGGTTTATAACTGCACCATTCCAAAACCATCAGTAGAAATATTCACACTTTTTTTTTAACCAAAGCTGCTAAACACAAATCAAAAGATAAAATCTGTTGTAGGTTTTAATTTCACTAGTGATAATGTACAGATTTTGTGGGAAAGTGATCATCAGGTTAGCTGTACTCACTATCATTTGTGTCAAAGTCAAATAACACCTTCAAGAGAGTGTATATTACAATTAAATACAAAAACTTGTAAGTTGCTATCCAGATTGTGTTGCTCATGCAGAACCTGTGTTACAACTCATTGTTGTTTTACATTCAGGTATATTGAACAGTGTTAGGTTCCTTCCTGTAGACATAGACTGGCCACTAAAGGTAAGGACTTCACCATTTTAGTATGAGTACTCTTAATAACAATGATACAATAAATCTTAAATACTGCAAAACAACCTCTATGAAATCGAAAATTCACTATTACTACATCTGTGGAGTCTTATTCCTTAGGATTTTAATTATTGTCAGAGATGAAATAAAATTAAAAATAACTTTTATTTACATTTTTCTTATGCCTTTTATTTCTTCCACTTAATCCAGTCTAACTTTCTCTTTATTTTCCCTTTTGTATCTAAATTGACATTGAATTCTTCTTCTAACATACGCTTCCTGATTTAAACTTTACGGTGCTCTACCATTACCAGCAAATCAGGGGATTAACCCTGGTTCAATGAGAAGTGCAAAAGGTCATGCCTGAAGTAGTACCAGAGAGATTTAAAAATGAAGAGCCAATCTAGCGAAGCTGCAACACAAATGCTAAATAGCAAATATAGCACATAATAGATTGAGCTATGTGATCCCACAACCAGTGGATCAGATCATAGCTCTGCAGCCCTGCTTCATCAAGTCATGTGGTGAAAAATTAATCAGCCAGCAGGAGGTAACAGCAACAAGAGGAAGATCTGCAACCTTGTTAATAGTGGGGCCCAGCACATGCAATCATGTTCAGCCATACTTGACGAATGAGTGTTTCATTTTAGCTTCCTCCTGAGGTCACCACCACGACGAAAGTCAATCACAAAAAAAACCATCCATGAGCCAAACATTCTGACTGTAAAACTTAAGACCTGTTCTCCACAACAGGCCAGGCTGTTCTAACTGTTACAACACTGGCAAAGACCCAACAATAAGGAAAATTGCAAAACTATGTCATGTTCACAGTATGCAGGACGAATCCAATCCAGAATATTACTGCCTATTCTCAACCATGAGCAATGTAATGGAAGTGGTGTAGACAGTGCAATCAAGCAGCATTATTCACCAGTAATCTACTCACTGATGCCCATTTTGGGTTTAACCAGGAACACTTACCTCCAGATCCCATCACAACCTTGATCCAAGTTGGAGCAAAGCACTGATTCCTGGATGTGAAGTGAGGTGACTGCTCTTGACATCAAAGTAGTATTAGACCAAGTGTGGCATCTTGAGCACTGGTAAAACTTAAATCAATGGTCATCAAGGGAAGAGCACTACAATGTTTGGAGTCATGCCTCACACAAAAGCAAAATAGTTGTGGTTGTGGGGGGGGTGGGGGTGGGGGCTGGGGGGGTGTCAATAAATTCAACCCCAGGGCAGCACAGCAGGCAGTATTCTAAACCAGCTATCTTCAGCTACTTCAATGACCTTCCTTCCATCATAAGGTCAGAAGTGGATATGTTTCCTGATGAGTATAGAAAGTTCAATTTCATTTGCAACACCTAAGCAAATGGAGCAGTCCACATTCACATGCAGTACAACCTAAGCAATATTTAGGTACAAGTTTCTTAGTGTCAAGCAGCACTTCCACCACAGAAGTGCCAACCACAAGAGAGCATCTAACCACTACCCTTGACATTCAATAGCAGAACCATCATTGAGGTCCCCATTATCAACTTCCTGGTGGGGGGTGGAGGGGGAAGGAATGGGTTAGCATTGACCACAAATTCAACTGGACCACCCACATAAACATAGTTTCTCGAGTAGGTCAAAGACTGGCTGTGCTGTGAGGAGTGATGCACCTCCTGACACCTGAAAGCTTTTCCACCTTTGATAAAGCACAATGCTCTCTACATCCTAGATTAATGCAGCTCCAACAATGCTCAAAAATCTCAAAACCATCCAGGACAAAGCAGCCTGCTAGATTGATCCCCCATCAACATACAGTGGTTACAGAGTATATCATCTACAACATGGACTGCTGTAACTCAGCTTGACTACCCCAACACCAAATCCATGTCCTGCCACCAAGAAGGACAATGTTTCATGGGCATGGGAACACCACCACCTCCAAGGCACACATCATCCTAATTTGGAAATATATCACTGTTCCTTCATCATCGCTTGGTCTAAATCCTGGAACTCCCTACCTAACAGTACTGTGGGAATATCTTCTTCAGAAGTAGTGGCAGCAGTTCAAAATGGCAGCTCATCATCATCTTCTGAAGGATAATGTTGACCATGCCAGTAACGTGCAGATCCTGAACAACGAATAAATATAAGAAGAGATTCTTCAATCTGATTGGTTAAGGAGATGCATAATTACTACTGTGTTAGTATTTCACTGTGGAACTCCAGTAGTTGTATTCTTTCTCTTCCCTCACTTCCCCAATTCCACATAATCATTATCCCTCTCTCAAAACACTCGTAAATGACACATGAATGGCAGGTAATGCTTGTTCACTACTTAAAGCAAATACAGAGGTATCTGCTGTTTTCGGCTTTACTCAAATGTGCTGACATTTTCATAGCACAAGTAAATCTGTGAACTAAAATGGTATGTGAAAGCAGTCACAAGTCTAATATTACAAGGTGATAGAGACTATACTTGTTCACTTGCACAAACAGCTTTTTCATCATCCCTGAGGTCAATATTTATTTTTAACTTGGATTTTTCATGGTAAAATGAGTCTTGTTACAGAAATACTTAGGAAGCTCACGAGGTTAGCTGGTTGTTTTGATAGGCTGAAATGTTCACCTCATTCATGAGCCTTTACAGAATGTCTAAGTGTTGGAGGTAACCATTACCTCAATTCAGATTGTAGTCATCCAGATTTTTCTGCAACCTATAATGTTTTATTTCCATTTGCGACCTTTTAGAATCACATTTCCTCTGTAAATGTTAATTTTGATTTCTACACCAACCCTCCCAACCCATACATGGCTGTGCTTACACATTCACAATATTCTCAATTCACTAACACCTACATAATCTACCACATCTCTCTCACACAGACAATAACCTGCCCCACTCACACAGAATAAATTCTTACGGAGCAACACTCTTCATGCCCCTCAGTCACATACTCATCCTGATTTGGAAATATTCGCTAGTCCATCATTGCTGTGTGTAAATACCAGAAATCCTTTGTTTGAGTCCCTTCAAAGCAGAACATCTGCAGTAGTTCAAGTGGGTTACTCACCAACAGTCTCTTAAGGGCAATTAGGGATGGGAAATAAATTTTGACCCTGCCAGCAAAACCCAGATCCAAAACATGACTTAACAATTCACAGCATACACACAAATAACTCCTCACATGCATTGACACACAAATATCTTCACATACACCCGTACACATCGCTCCACCTCATCCTGCTGCACTTATGATCACAACCACCTATGCACCTTGCCCCTCCCACCCTGCTACACACCACAAATACAAACAGAAACATGGCGGTTGTTGCTGAATGGTGAGTTGAAATTCCATCATGACGGCTCGGGAATTTCAGGCAATCGAATAAATCTGGAATGAAACATCCGTGTCAGTAAATGGTAACCATGAGACTAATAGTTTGTTGTAAAAACCTTTCATTCGTGTGTGTCTTGCCAGTGGATGTGTGAAGCAGCAGGATGAGATGATGGCATTATCATGTGCATGGAGGGGTTGAGGGTGGGGCTGTTAATGTGTGTGAGGGGCTGCTTGTGTTCCACGAAGAACAATCATTCTCAGCGAGTCTGGTCCAGGTGTGGTGCCAAAAACATCGATGCAGTTGACTCTTAACTGTCTTCTCAGTTCAGGGACAATAAGGAATGGACAATATAAAACTGCTAATCATTGCAAGCAAGATCCTTATCCCGTGAATGGCTGAAAGAAATTAAAGCCCCTCCACAAACACACACTACACAACTCCACATACATCTACAATGCTCTGTATATTTACAATAACCACATTCCACAACTACACACATATTCAGCGTCTCCTCCCACAAGCACAGTTTCTCTTTCCGCTGCACATAATATATTAGACTCATCCCCACCCTCCGACACACATACGCACAAGTAGATCCTCCACCAGTCACCCATCCAACACAAACACATATTCAGGTACGTCGTAAACATATTTCTGTTTTTCTGCTGATATCTGTTCGCTTCCCAACCACACACACGTTTGATTTTCGAATCATAAGACCGATCAAGAAAGTGGGAAAACAACATTATGATCTAGCTCTGAAATATCTAGGGTATCGACTAGTCTTTGGTTAATTGGTTTCAGGGTTTATCTGTGGTGTCTGGCGCCACCCTCTGAGACTAAAGGCGAAAAAGAAGCACTTCGTGTGAAAATAAGGTTCTCTAACGGTGATGGGTCAGAATTCGTATACTTGCTAAATACTTTTGATGAGATTTATTTCCACTAATGCTTGTTCGGTTGTGACAGAAAACAAGGAGGCCGATACATTAGTGAATATTGAATGTACTTTGTTGGCATAGATATTTACTTAAAAAAACTTTGCTGACATGGGAGAACAACACATATAGGTGTGTAAAATGAACATTTTAAGTGAGATATGTGTGAACAGAGATTTAAAATAAGAACTCAGGTACATCTCGTAAAAGTAAAAGTGCTGAAGATCGAATAACCGAAACATTCTGTGTTAAATCGGAAATTACACTGTTCTCTGTACTTGAATAACATGAAAATGTCGACTCGTGTTTTTTTTTACGGAAGAGAAGCAAAAACGCCTTTCTTTGAAAGAGAAATGCAAAAAAAAATAATTCCGGGAGATCAAATCGTTAGCGCGCAGCACTTATTTGTGGATAACAGAAGAGGTTGCTTACACAGCTCAGAAACTATAATCTCCTTTCGGTGTGGCCCAGTACGAGACCCTTGTAAACAGAATCAACAACCATATTGTCTAAACTTTAAAAATATCGATACAAGAGTGTTATGCTTACACCCCATTTATACTTAAACGTTAACTGGTTCTCTCTTAATAGACACGTTTTAAACCTACTGAGTACTTCCAGCGTTGGCAGGAGCTTGTCTCTGTCGCGTTTGAAACGGGCATTGAGCAAAAAACAATCACTTCACACACGGTTAGATTTAGCGAGAAACAATAAACTTCAACAGTGCAACTGTATCGTTCATTATATCCAGAGCTGATACCATTCATAAATCGTTGGGCGAGTTATTAGCCTTTCCCATTGATATAAACATGAAATTTCAAGTAATTCGTTCTAACTCGAAATGAAAAGATTATATTCATATCGACATGTAACGAGAAAATCTATTTAAGTCCATCCATATTCAGCATTAGTAAAAGTTATTTCATTTAATATTCATTTTGCTTATCTGTTTTATTTTAGTTATATTGTGTCACCAAAAAAAAACTTTTCACAGAAAAGAAGTTGGGTGAAGTCTGGCATTTAAGTATTTAGCATTATCTGCTGTTTTTAAAATAAATTTGCTTTCACTTTGCCAGTACCCACAGCAGGATGTTAGTTGGTGCTGAAATCAGCTGCGCCAGCAAACCGAAATCTCGCCTTCCTTAACGTCTTAAAGAATTGTAATGTTTCACAAAACTGCAACAAACAAGTCCAGTGTTCGTGCCTTTACTTAAAAAAAGAGTTAACCTGACTTCGAGGGCGCCTGAAACCGAGTGTGAGGCGTGGGTTCGGCGCACACTATGCGTGGGGAGGTGCTGCGGTCTGGGCAGCAGGCGACCCCTCTCCCCTTCTCCTCCTGCTCTCTCTCCACTGCTCTCTCTCGCTCCCTCCCCCACTCTCTCTCCCTCTCCCTCCCTCCCCCTCCCCCTCCCCCCACTCTCTCTCTCCCCTTCCCTCCCCCTCCCCCCACTCTCTCTCTCTCCCCTTCCCTCCCCCTCCCCCCACTCTCTCTCTCCCCACTCTCTTTCCCCCCTCCCTCCCTCCCCATCCCCCCACTCTCTCCCCCCACTCTCCCTCCTCCTCCTACTCTCCCCCACTCTCCCCCTCCCCACTCTCCTCCCCACCCCCCAACTCTACCCCCACTCTCTCCTCACCCCTCAACTCTACCCCCACTCTCTCCTCCACCCAACTCTCTCCCCCACTCTCTCCCTCCAACTCTCTCCCCTCCCCTCCCCCCCCCTACCCCTCTTCCCCACACCCCCCCCACTCTCTCCCCACCCACACACCACCACTCTCTCCCCTTCCCCTCTCCCTTCCTCCCTCTCTCCTCCACCACTCTCCCCCTCCCCTCTCCTCTCTCTCCCCCACCACTCCCCACCCCCCACCCCTCTCTCTCCCCAACCCCCTCTCTCCCCGCCACCCTGCTCTCTCCCCCCTCCCCCCACCTCCCCTCTCCCACCCACCCCCACCCCACCCTCCCCTCCCCCCCACTCTCCACCCCTCTCTCTCCCCCCACTCCACCCCTCTCCCTCCCACCCCTCTCCCCACTCCACCCCTCTCCCTCCCACCCCTCTCCCCACTCCACCCCCTCCCTCCCACCCCTCTCCCCACTCCACCCCCTCCCTCCCACCCCTCTCCCCACTCCACCCCTCTCTCCCCCACCCCCCCACTCCACCCCTCTCTCCCCCCACCCCCCCCCACTCCACCCCTCTCTCCCCCACACCCCCCCTCCACCCCTCTCTCCCCCACCCCCCTCCACCCCTCTCTCCCCCCCCCACCCCCCCCACTCACCCCCTCTCTCCCCCACCCCCCCCCACTCCACCCCCTCTCTCCCCCCACTCCACCCCTCTCTCCCACCCCCCCCCCACTCCACCCCCCTCCCTCCCACCCCCCCTCCACTCCCCTCCCTCCCACCCCCCCTCCACTCCACCCCCTCCCACCCCCTCCCCACTCCCACCCCCTCCCACCCCTCCCTCCCACCCCCTTCCCACCCCCTCCCTCCCACCCCACTCCACCCCCTCCCTCCCACCCACCTCCACCCCCCCCTCCCACCCCCCTCTCCACCCCCATTCCACCCCCCCTCCACCCACCTCCACCTCCACACCCCTCCCACCCCCCCCCTCCCCACCCCCCCCCCGCCACTCCACCCCCCTCCCCTCCCCTCCCCTCCCCTCCACCCCCTCCCCACCCCACTACCACTCCACCCCACCCCCTCCCCTCCCCACCCACTACCACTCCACCCCACCCCCTCCCCTCCCCACCCCACTACCACTCCACCCCACCCCCACTCCACCCCACCCCCACTCCACCCCACTCCACCCCCACTCCACCCCATCTCCACCCCACCCCACCCCCACTCCACCCCACCCCACCCCCACTCCACCCCACCCCACCCCACCCCCACTCCCACTCCCACTCCACCCCACCCCACTACCACTCCACCCCACTACCACTCCACCCCACTCTGACGCGGAACCGCACCAATTGCGAGCGTCCATCGCGCTGAGGCGCATGCGCAGCGGCTCAGTGCCAGCCGCCCAGGGTATCGATCCGAGACTTGAAAAAACGGATGTGCTTCAGAAAAAGAAACGAGTGATACGCCGAATTTTAATGAAAAATCCGTGAGTATTGTCTTTATGACTGCTCGCTGAACTGTTTGGGTGTGTTTTACTAGAGGGGAGTATTGGGAGCTCAGTGTGAGAGATGTGTGTTCTCCATAAGTCTTCCTTTTGTCGTGTAGCTCAATCCACTCAACAGCAGCAGCAAATAATCAGTTCGGGCGTCCGAATGACCTATTAAATTAGGGAATACTTTAATGCAAAAGCCGAACGCGGTGTTGTACTAAATCTCTGCCGGTGTCCTGATGTTGTTGTACTTCAGATAACATTTCTTGTGCTTTGTAACCTGTGCACCCTGAAATGCAGAACTCTCTCTGTGCAATTGCTGTGTGTTCGTGGACTGTAAGAGCACCAATTTTTGGTTTAAAAATCGCGGCCATTTGCCATTCGCTCTAATTTTTTGTTGCCCTCAGTTTCCACAGTTTGAAAACTGGCACTGGCGAATCGGCGCTGTGTCAGGTCGCAGGGTTCAAGTTAAAAGGGGAACGCGCGGGATTTCTAAGTTGCCGCACTTTGCCTGTGCTGAAGCTTTTCCCCTCCGTTGCTGTTTGTCACCGCGCTCCTCCCGCACCTGAGGCTGCAGGTCGGTGGCGGGAGCGCATCCTCCCGCACCTTTGGCTGTTGTTGCTCAGCGTCAGGGACCGCACACTTCCCGCACCTGTAGACCCGCGCCCTCCTGCTCCCTCCCCCCTCTCCTCCCTCCCCCCCTCTCCTCCCTCCCCCCCGTGCATCTGTCAACCAGCGCACCTCCCGCACCTGAGGCTGCAGCTCGGTGTCAGGGACCCCGCGCTCCCCCCGCACCTGTCGATCCGCGCTCCTCCCGCACCTGTGGCTCGGTGTCAGGGACCCCGCACACCTCCCCCACCCGTGACTCGGTGACGGGGATCCCGCACACCTCCTCCACCTGTGGCTGCAGGTCGGGATTCAGACCACCCTCAGGTCCAGAATCGAATCGCCGCTTTTGCAGCGGGCTCCGCAGCGCCTCTCGCACTAAAGCGTTGCTTTACAAGCACACTTCATGTTCAGTCTTTCCGATCGCCTGCTCCCCTTGCATCCTGAGCGACATGTCACAGGGACATTTTGAAATGTCCATTTATAAACGAATTGTCCCGAGCTCACTACCATTTTTCCTTTATTGGTTTCAACTCAAATAAATGTGCTGTGATGAATGAGATTTTAATGCATGCACATTCGAACATTATGCATTGTAGTTTTTCTTTTGTAAAGGATGACATACGATCAAAATGACGGTGTTTTATAGATGTGAAAGATCGCCTAAATGGGGGGCCAGAATTGCAGTGTTCCATTTAGATCTTGTAAAGAGCAAACGCAGTTTCAGGATGCACAAATTCCTGTGGTACCGACTCTTCTGTTCAGGCACCCTCCCCCGAAATCGAGGATGATTGACTTTCATACAAATTCTGAGGTAGCTACCTGTGCGTGAATTCCTTTAGCGAAGGGTGGTCATTGCACACCAGCTACCAGAGGTCTTTGACAAAGGGAGGTCTGAGCAGAGCCTGATCTCCAATCGTCCTGAACCTCCTTGTCATTGAACCAACAAGACCATTGGACATCAGGCTCTACTGCACAGAGTTAGCACATGTAAATATAAACACAGGCACATAATCTTGTCCCCATCCTTTTCCTTGGTTCTCCACTTTGATTTCCTCCCTCCTTGTCCTCTCATTCGTCCCCTTCTCAATGTCCTTCTTTCAATAACTGCCTTCTTCAGTTGTCCCTTCCCTCAGAACCTTTCTCGGCTTCCTCCCCTGTCATTCACTTCCTTCCCCCATAGTACCTACCCTTTACTCTCAAAAATCTTACTCTAAGCCCAGCCTGACCCCAGTGACTAACTGCTTACTGACTGCTGCCATTCACCCCATCCACTGCATGCCTGCCCCACCACCATCACCATAAAGCCTGTGACCTAGCCCAGGACTCCAGACCCTCCTTGAAAACGGGAGAATTTTCAGTTGCCTACCCAGTGTAGCTCGGGGTTGGTGGATTCCTGTCTCTTGGTGTTGTATGGTGGGTCCCGCGGTGCTATTTTGCCAGCTATAGCTGCTTTTAATGCACATTCAGGATTGACTTGAGAATACTCAAGTAAATGGTTATTGTATCTGTACAGTTTGGACTGTCGTCAAGCATTCTCGAAAGGTATGTGTTGTGTGCTATATCTCTATTTGGGATTGCTATTGGTTTGATTGCTTGTTAATTGAATTAAAACTGTAAATGCACACAATGATGAGATGAAGAGAAATGAAACTGCAGATAATGGTTACTTTGCTTATCTTGGGGGTGTCTTGACAGAGTGTCTGTGGAGAGGATGTTTCTTCTTGTGCGAAAATCTAGAAATAGAGGTCACGGTTTAAAATCAAGGAGTCACTGATTTCAAACTTATGAGACAAAGATTTTTCTCTTGAGGGTCTTGAGTCTGTAGAACTGCTCCTTAAATGCCAATGGAAACAAATTTTGAATAGTTTTGAGGCAGGGTTAGATAGCAACAGGGTGAAAGGTTACCAAGCGTAGGTGGGAGTGCAGTGTAGAGGTTATAGTCAGATCAGTTATGATCTTATTGAACGGTGGAAATCAAAAACAAATTGCTGATTATAGAAGTCTGAAATAAAAGCAGAACGTGCTGGAAACACTCAACGATTGAGGCAGCATCTGTGGACAGAGAATCGGGTTTAATGTTTCAGGTTGTGGATATTTCATCTGGACTGGGAAAGCATGTTGCATTCAGTGCTCACAATGTGATCCCTCTACATTGGAGAAACACAATGCAGATTAGATGACTACTCTGTGGAGCACCTTCATTTGGTCTGCAGTTTCCAATTACCTGTCATGTTAACTTTACATCCCACCCCTGCTCTGACCTACCTTGCATCTGGGCACATCACATCCTTTGTGATTCATTTTCAAAATCAACAATTTCAGGTAACTCACTTCCTCTGTTTGTATCAGAATTGGCTATTTCTGCTATAGGTCATCCAGCTATCCCCCAACTAACAACCCTGCATTATGAGAGCTGCAGTCTTTCATTTGAAATGTTAAATTGATTTTGCAACTGGATCTAGAAGATCCCTTCATATTATTTTGAAGAAAAGGGGAGTTACCTCATGTGCCCTGGAGAATACTGAGAAATGGATTAAAATATTCCTGACTGTGGAAGCTATTTATGTGAAAATTAGCTATTAGTTTCCCTACATTGCAATGGTGACTATACTTCAGATAGCGTCATTGGCTGTGAGGTGCTTTGGGACATCAAAGGTCATGAAAAATGAGATATAAACACAAATCTGTCATTTTCTTTTCATGTGGCAAACCAGGCCTGCAATTTCCAAATGAGTATGCCATATTTGCTAACTCAGTTTCTAACATGCATGCATTCTCTGAAACTGTTCTGTATTTGTAACCAAAGATGCATATTGTCTCAGCAAAACAGGTGTTGGATGACCAGTATCACATGATTATATTGGTCAATTCTGAAAAAAAGTATTGCAGCACTTGGGTGTAACATCATTATGATGAAAGAGACACTGAGTTCTTATTGGCAGTGTTTCCTGAGATACAGCACTTCATTTCCACTATACTTTGAAATATTTTCTTTAAGTTAATATATATTTATTTTTCTGTCTTGTAAGAACATAAGCTACTGATGGCATTGAGAAAACTGAGAGAAGTGCTGAGCCAGATATTCTGAGGAAACAAATAAAAAGAACTGAAAAGATTTTATTGCATAAGCATCTGAAATTTTTTGACAATCTATTTATAATATACAGTGCTCAGAAACTTGTATGAGCCAGCTTCTTCCATATTATGCATATTGAGTGGACAAAAAAGATAGAACAAAGTTAAGAAGTAAATTTTAACTTTAATGATCGGTGATTAGAAGATCACACATGTCTTTGGCATGAACAGATCAGTTAATTTTCTTCAAAACTGAAATGCTACCTGACTTGTTAAATGTTGCCAGTGTTTTTGTTTGCTTTTCCTTTTGATTTCTAACATCTTCCTTTTGCTTTTTGTTCACATTATTTAGTTTTTAACCAATTCTTTTAGTTCTGTTAGTTTCTTGATGCCAAACATAATCAATATTTCAACAAGATGCATCACTTTTTATTTGTAACCACAACTTATCAAGGATAGACTTAAGTATTAGTTTGGATTGGAATAGTTTAAGGTGAGGAATACATTTCTATAATCCTAACTTGTGTTGCGTGCATTTGTATGAACTCTGCTAAATGATTTCAATAATGAAGGTCTCCTGAACAAATGGGCAGTGTGATAACAAATTGGATCTGTTTGTCACATCAGATGTATACTGATTCTTGTTAAATCATTTCTACAATTTCTTCAGCACTTAATTTTGTGTTTGATTGCACAATTCATGTGTTGCAGAAGTAGTGGTCTCACTAGTGGATTGTGTAATGCCTGAAACTCTCTGTTGCTTACTCCTGATTAATCATGGGCCTTGTTCATCTGAAGAACAATTGATGTTTTCAGAATTCTTTCTAGGATTGCAAGAAATCAGGACTTGTTACATCTAATTAATATTGATTTTATATATAGCTTCAAATGTAATTATGTCACTTCATTTTCAAGTTTTTAATATCTATGGTAATTTATTGATCTAAGATGAATAACAAAACCATTTATAATATAAATCCCACCTATCACCTGTACTGTGCTGTTCTGTTCTATGTTCTATCATCTACTGGCTCCTGTCCCACTCCTCGCCATGCTTCTATACACTGGTCATCTTTCCTCTTCCTCTCCCTTCCCCCCCCCCCACCCCACATAACAGAGATGCAGAATCTCAACCTGAAACATTGACACATCCCTTTCACTTCCACAGATGCAGTTTAATTTTTGTTTCATTTATAATATAAAATTGCTGGAATAAACTTCACAGACATTACTTCCACTATGGTGATATTTTATTCACTAAAAGTTTCCACTGAACATTTAACTTAATGCTAGAAATTATTCCTTGAAAGTATTTATTACTTACAACAACATACTGTTGTAATAAAAAAGGCTAATTGTTTAAAATTAACTTTTACATATTTGTTAAAGTTACAAATAGAATGTTATATAAATAAATCAAATTTTTGTCCACTAATGTTGCCAACAATGAAGACTTTAACAATTTTAAATTAATTTTCTGAACAGTTTGTTTTAAATGATACATACTGTGTATGTGAGTTGGGGACACAGTGATAAACTACTGAGGATCAAAAAGATAACTTGGAAGGCTAGGAATATTTTTAAAGGATTAAAGATATTCTTTACATGGTACAAATTAGGTTTTTGCTTAGTTATATTTTTGATACTACTCATTTGAAAATTTAAAGTCATATTAACTGCTAAAATCAATTAATAATTCCCCTCTGTTGTCAATTATGTCACATCTCAATAACATACAGTAACAAATCAGTCAGAAACATGTTAACAGAAGAAAGGAATGAGTAACATTTTGGAACTTGAGTAGATTTTCAAGAATATTGAGATTGGGAGCCTTGTAGGGATTAAATTTCAGAGTGAACCTAGGTTATTAAAGATACAATTATCAAACGTGGGGCAAAGAAAGAGGTGAGCAGTTCTTGGATTTTGTAGGGATGGGGAGGTTGCAGAAATGGGAAAGTGGTAATTGGTTTATTGTTGTCACATGTATCGAGGTACAGTGAAAAACTTTGGTTTGCATGCCATCCATATGGATCATTTCACCACATCAGTACATTGAGGTAGTACAAGGGAAAAGCAATAACAGAATGCAGAATATAGTGTTACTGTTACAGAGAAAGTGCAGTGTAGGCAGACAATAAGGTGCAAGACGATGGCAAGGTAGATTGTGAGATCAAGAGTCCATCCTGTCGTACAAGAGACCCGTTCAGTAGTCTTATAAGAGTGTGAAAGAAGCTGTCCTTGAGCTTGGTGGTACGCGCTTTCAGGCTTTTGTATCTGCTGCCTGGTGGGAGGGGGTAGAAGAAAGAATGTGTAAGGTTGGAAGGGTTTTTGATTATGTTGGTTGCTTTTCCGAGGCAGCGAGAAGTGTAGACAGATATCGTGGATGAATGAACATTTTAAATGAAGACTTTGATGGGGCCAGGAGTTAATATAGATTATGGACACTTACTGCAGGATATGACACTGACCAGATTTTTGGTTGGGCTGAAGTTTACAGAGACGGGACTTGCATTCATATAATTGTAATTAGCTTAATTTACTTGTCATTGTATCAATTGTAATTATTTCTTTTAGAAATATAGTACTGACATTTTGTAACATATTTGTAAAGTAGTTTTATAACTATTATTTGCTTTTGTAATTTTGATCCAGTTTGTTGAATGAATTGAGTATTTTCATTGTAAATGCCTTATTTATTACAAAATGCTACACTGTTTAAAAGGGTAGTGCTTGACTTTGTTTTGCTTTTAACTGCCTGATAGCCTTTCATATCAATGTAAATAATGTATGAATTTCAATTGTTGTGATTTTCTTTTTGTATTGGTTTTGTTGTTTACATAAACAAGATAAAACTCCTTGAAATTAAAAAGTGATTTAGCACACGATTTATAAAGTGTTTTGGGAGGAATGAACAGCACTAATTTCAATGTGCAGATAAAGTTGACCACAAAACATCTAATAGTTTTATGTATAGTCAAGATTGTAGAATTAAAAATTAGTATGAATAGCAGCAAGGAATTACATTTATACAGAAAGATTAAGGCAGAAAATAAGCCAAAGGTGCTTTGTAAAGAAGTGGGATTTAATCATGGTCTTGAAGAGCATATAACCCAGAATGTGGTAGGTAAAGATGCAACTGCTAATGATGTACCAATTGAAAGTGAATTTATTAACATGAGTCAGAGGATTAGAAAGTCGTGATGGAGTGGGAAAGGAGGTTGGAGGAGGTTACACACATAGAGAGTGAGGCCATGGAATATCAGAAACTAAAATTGGAAGCATTGGGGGCCATAAGAGTTGGGGTTCTTGTCAGCTAAGACTTTCTAGGTACAGACTCAAGTTTACCATAAAGCTGAACTTTATTAAATTCCTCTAAAATAGAGTTGTTGAGTGATACAGTATGGAAACAGACACTCTGGCCCATTGAATCCACACTGGCCATCAAATACCCACTTAACTAACCCTATTTTATTCTCCCCACATTCCCATCAACTCCCCCAGATTCTTCCATTAACTAGGAGCAAATTACAGTGGCCATTTACCTACTAACCTGTATGTGGGAGGAAACTGGAGTACCTGGAGGAAACCCACGCGATCACAGGGAGATTGTGCAAACGTCATACGACACCAGATATCAAGATTGAAACCAGGTCACTGGATTTGTGAGGCAATGGCTCTGGTAGCTTTGACACTGTGTAGCTCCAAAGATATATAAAGAAAATACTTAATAATGGGAGTCGGTTATCAGTGAAGTTCAGCACCAGTATCTGCGCTCATGGTCAAATGTGTTGTCTTGACTATAGGCTGTATTCTCAGATGTGCATTAAGATGTCCTAACTCTATTCACTTTAATTCCCGTTTTGCCAAGCACCTGAGTTCCATCTGCATTGGCTGTCTTGAGCTTCAGGCTGCAAACCATTTCAACTCCTCTTCCCATTCCCACGCCGACCTGTCTGTCCTTGGCCTTCTCCGCTGCCAGGGTAATTGGTTTATTATTGTCACATGTACTAAGCTACCGTGAAAAACTGTTTTGCATGCCATCCATAGAGATCATTTCAAAACATAAGTACATCAAGGTAGTACAGAGGGAAAAGCAATAACAGAATGATAATGCAAACTAGAAGAACAGTACCTCATTCCGTCTGGGTGGTCTACAACCCAATTGTATGAACATTGAATTTTCCAATTTCAGGTAACCTGCAACCCTGTGTTCCTTTTTCTCTCCTGATTCACCCAGGTTCTCTCACCTTCCTGCCCCCCACCTCACTTTCCAAACTTCCCTTCCCCCCCCTCCAGCTCCCTGTTAGGCAGATTCTTTCTCCTTGCCCACCTGGTTCCATCTGCCCCATCATCCATGCACTTAACCCACTGGGTCTCCCATCCACTCCCTCACTGGGTCTATCTGCCCCTCATCCCTCCCTAACCTGGTTCCACTTAACCCCTTCCTTAGCAGATTCTAGAATCTGCAGCCCTTGGTCTCCACTTATCACCTTCCAGCCTCTGTCTCTACCTCTCACCCCTCTCCCCCTACCTGGTTCCATCTGCCTATCATCCACTCCCTCACCTGATTCCACCTATGGCCTGCCTACTCCTGCCTCACCCTTCTCCCTCACCTCTTTTATTGGCTATCTCCCCTCTATACTCCCCTCTGTCCTGATGTACGATCCTGACCCGAAACATCGACTATCCTGCTGCCTACACAGATGATGCCTGACCTGCTGAGTTCCTCCAGCAGTTTGTTTTTTGCTCCAGGTTCCAGCATTTGCTGTCTCGTGTCTCCACTTTGTCCCTCCTGGATGCCAATCTGCAATCCTATGGTAGAATTCGCTTGATAATTAATAATTACTTTCCTTTGTAATTCCCAATCTCTCTTCAATTATTTATTCTTTTGCAGTTCTGCATTCATATCACATACATCATCCCTTTCTTCCTGCAAACCTCCAATTTCATAAACAATTGCTCGTATGCCAACTTAATAACCATACATTTTTGGTTTTGACTTGTCTTTCTAAATAATAAACTGATTGCATTATCAATTACTACACAGAAAGTATTCCTTAACACAGAAATATTTACAAATTGTCCAAGTTCAGCAGCATCTCCTCGGGTAATTACTAAACTGAAGATCCTTATCACAGCTAGCAGAAACTGCAGCACATGAGTGGTTTATATATTATCTGCACAGTTCTTTTAACCATTAAGTTACAAAGCCGTGCCTTTTGCTTTCAATTTTACAAGTATTCACACATTAAAGATCAGGAGGAATTTATTCGCTAGAACAGTTCTCAATTCAAGGATGAAATACTGGAACGCAGAACTATACAGCACAGGAACAGGCCCTTCGGCCCACAATATCTGCGCTAAACATGATGCTGAATTAAACTAATTCTCTTCTGCCTGCATGTGATCCATATCTCTCCATCTTTATTTGTCTATCTAACAGTCTCTCAAACTCCACCACTCTCCTCCGCACCCCGTTCCAGGCACCTGCCACTCTCTGTGTGGGGAAAAAAAACTTGCCCCACACATCTCCTTTGAACTTTCCCCATCTCACCTTAAATGCATGTCCTCTTGTATTTGGTATTTCTACTCTGGGGGGGAAAAAGATTCTGACTGTCTACCCTATCTATGCCTATCATAATCTTATAAACTTCTATCACATCGCCCCTTAGCCTCTGATGCTCCAGAGAAAATAATCCAAGTTTGTCCAACGTCTCCTTATAGCTCATCCCTCTAATCCAGGCAGCATCCTGGTAAACCTCTTCTACACCCCCTCCAAAACCGCCATATCCTTCCTGTAATGGGCAACTAGAATTGCACATAATACTCGATGTGTGGCCTAACCAAAGTTTTACATGCTGTAGCTGCAACATGACTTCCTGACTCTGAAACTCAATGCCTCGACTATTGAATGCCAGCATACCATATGTCTTTTTACCACCCTCTCTACTTGCGTGGCCACTTTCAGTGAGCTATGGATTTCAACCCCAAGATCACTCTGTAAGGGTCCTGACATTAATTGTATACTTTCTCCTTACATTAGACCTCCCAAAGCGTAACACCTCAGACTTGGATTAAACTTCATCTGCCATTTCTCTGCCCATATCTCTAACTGACCTATATTCTGCTGTATCCTCTGACAGCCCTCTACACTGTCCACAACTCCACCAATTTTTGTGTTATCTGCAAACTTACTAATCCACCCATCTACACTTTCATCCAAGTCATTAAATTATATCACAAACAACAGAGGGCCCAGCACCGATCCCTGCAGAACACCACTGGTCACGGACCTCCAGCCAGAATAACACCCCTCCACCACTGTCCTCTGTCCTCTATGGGCAAGCCAATTCTAATTCTAAACTACCAAGTCACCGTGGATCCCATGAATCTTAATCTTCTGGATCAGTCTACCATGATGGACCTTGTTGAATGCCTTACTAAAATCCATGTAGAGAACATCCACTGCTCTACCTTCACCTGCCACCTTTGTCACTTCTTCAAGAAACTCAATTGTTCATGAGACATGACCTGCCCTGCACAAAGCCAAGCTGACTATCCCTAATCAGACCATGTTTTTCCAAATATCCGTAAATCCTATCCCTAAGAATCCTCCCTAATAGCTTCCCTACTACTGATGTGAGGCTCACTGGCCTATAATTTCCTGGATTATTTCCCTTCTTGAACAAAGGAACAGCATTGACTACTCTCCAGGATCTTGCCTGTTGCTAGTGAGAATACAAAGATATTCATCAAGGCCCCAGTAATGTCCCCTCTTGCCTCTGTCAATAACCAGGGGTATATTCCATCAGGCCCTGGGAACTTATCCACCTTGATGCTCTTCAAAAGACCCAGCACCATCCCTTTCCTGATCTGAAAATGAGCTAGCACATTAGCATGCCCCACAGTCTTTTCACTATCCTCCATGTCCTTCTCCTTGGTGAATACCAATGCAAAATACTCTTTTAGTACCTCGCCCAGACCCTCTGACTCCAAGCATAAATTCCCTCCTTTGTCCATGAGTGGTCCTACCCTCTCCCTAGTTATCCTCTTGCTTTTAACAAAAGTATAAAATGCATTGGGATTCTCTTTAGTCCTACTTGCCAAGGATATTTCATGGCCATATTCTTGTACATTAGACTGACATCAGATGTACTACCTCTAGGCTACAAGTCTCTAAATGTGGAAAAGATTAATGACATTTATTTTTACCTTCCATCATCATAGTGGCACAGAATTTCATAGTTTGGGTGATAATCAGCATTGGACACTAATGGCTATTAATTTGTAGAGGCATGGTAGTGTAGCAGTTAGCGTAATGCTATTACAGCACCAGCGACCCAGGTTCAATTCCCGCCGCTGTCTGTAAGGAGTTTGTACGTTCTCCCCGTGTCTGTGTGGGTTTCCTCCCACATTCCAAAAATTTACGGGTTAGGAAGTTGTGGGCATACTATATTGGCACCGGAAGCGTGGCGACACTTGCGGGCTGCCCCCAGAACACTTTACGCAAAAGATGCATTTCACTGTGTGTTTCGATGTACATATGACTATTAAAGACATCTTATTTCTTGCACAATTTTCAAAATAACCTCTTCAGACAAAAGGGTAATCAACTCCAACAACTGTAGGGCTGCTAATGTATGTGGGAACCTGATATACTTCAACGTTTGTGCCAATTTCTTGTTTTTTAGAATATCATCAAATTTTGGGTGTATATCTTTGACTGTCATATTGTATTATAGTGGTTTTGGGATTACTCAAAATTTCTTTTAATTTGGTTAAGTGTTCAAGGTAGAGGTGGAAATTTATAAATACAATTTCTAAATTCCTCTTTTAAGCATCTCATTAATATTCTGGGTGGTCATAAGAAAATATGAAACAAGAAGTAGATCATTCAACACTTTAGTCCTACTTGACCATTCAACAAGGTCATGGCTGGTCCTCCCTGTCAAACACCATTTTCCTGTCCTAACCCTCTATTGCTTGATTTCTTTAAAATCCAGAAATCCTTCGTTCATTCTTTTGAAATCAATCAATGACTGAACCTCCACAGCCCTCTGGGTTAGAGAACGCCAAAGATTCACCGTTCCTTGAGTGAAGAAATTTATCCTCATTTCTGTCATGGAGTCATGCATGTAAACAGGCTCTTCAGCTCAACTGGTCCATGCTGATCAAGGTTCCCATCTAAGCTGTCCCAAATGGCCTATCCCTTATTTTGAGACTGTGAGCCCTAGTTCTAGATATCTTAGCCAGGGGGAGTTCCTCCCCACCTCAGCCCTGCTGAGCACCCTTAGAATCCTGTACACTTCAATGAACTCTCTCTCATTCTTCTAAACTCTAGAGAACTCTGAGACTTAGCCTGTTCAATCTCTGCTTCATGACAGGCCTGCCTTCCAAGGAAACAGTCTGGTCAGTCTTTCCTGCCCACCCTTTATAGCACAGAAAACTTCTTTGTGTGTAAGAAGATCAAAATTGTACACAGTACTCCAGATATGGTCTCACCAAGGCTCTCTATAGTTGGAGTGAGACAGCTTTGCTCTTGTACTCAAATCCTCTAGTAATAAAGTCAAGGTGCTACTTGTCTTCCTGATTGTCTGCTGCAACAGTATTTTAGCTTTAAGTGACTTCAGTACAAGGACATCCAGGTCTGGAAAGATCAATATTTCCCAGTCTCTCATCATTTAAAAAATATACAGTATTTCTGTGCTTTTCCATTGAGGTGGGTAACCTCTCATTATTCCACATAGCATTCAATCTGCCATGTTGTTGGTCACTTATTTAGCACAACTATGTACACTCGAAGTCTCTTTGCATCCTCATCACTACTCAGAATCCAACTTTGTTTCATGTCATCAGCAAACTTGGAAATGTTATATTGATTCCAGCCAGTGTTCCAGCTTTGAAGCCTAGAATTGAATCTGCTGCAGCTGAAGACACTTCCTAGTCTAGTGCCCACAACTTCCCATATGGCACGGGATGGACATGCCATTTTATTGAGCTGATCTGCTATGCCTCACCTTCACAGCTAACTTTACAGAATAGAAATTTGTCAGAAAATGCTCACCAACTACTCACATCACTTTCAAACCAGTGTTGATGTTGAGTATCTCCTGTTGACTGTTTAGCTCTGTTCCCACTCATTGAAGTCCCTTTCACACTAAAAACACAGTCTGAGGATTGTGCACTCAGAGAATCATTGTGCTCAAACCACAACCATATCTCTAATCATCTCTTAATTATAGATACTCTACAACTTCTTTGGTTCGAATTCTTGTGGAGGGTGTGAAACAGGTGATCCTCCTACTGACAGAGTACCCTATACTACTGTACTGATAACTTCTTTGGTCGGTGGTGTAAACATTCTTCTTCCTGATCCATGTAGGCTATTTAAGTGGGTTTCATGGTGGCATTCAGGCTTCCACGACTCAGTCTCTCTCTTCCCCTGTATTGTTGAACCCACACACAAGAGACTGTTGTTCTGTTCATTGCTGTTCCACTAATTCGTGTCTCTATAGTTATCAACCCCCAGCTCCCTATTTCCTATCACATATTCTTCAAAGTTTAAGGTAGTAATGCCTATATGTTTCTCCCTGTATGATTCCAATATTTTCTACTCAGTTTGTAGAAATTGATCTCTGAGTGGGGAATGACCAAGAGGCACATTGCTAAGCCTAGGGCAATCAGATTACTCTGCCCATGATTAACAGGTACTGGATAAGCTTCTGTAAGATGTGTAAGTCAATACCTGGATATGTCATTTTAGTATTATCCCTACACATCCAATATCTTTAATTTATCAGTGATGGAAATTCCCCTACTTGTGTTTGCTGTATATTCTCCCTGGCTTGCATGACACAAATGTAATTTCTAGTCCCAAAGTTGTCTAGTCCTTGGTAGTAAGTAAAATAATGGTCCTAGCATGTGTCTGTAATATTTCAATGACCTCCTGAAGATTAGTAATCATTATTTGATCCTCTCTAATTGATTCTCCTGATTCTTATTTTTTCCCTAAGTACTTCTTTTCGTTAGATCTTCAAAACCTGCAGCTTCCCATTGGTGTTGGCTGAACTTGTATGATTTGCTATTTTCCCCTGCACTGTATACTGCTGTGGCATGATTAATTAATCAATTAATTAGCATTATTAATTGCATGTCTCATCTGTTTTCTTTATGGCTGTCTTTGTCCTTGATGGACCTTCTTGCGGTTTTTCTAAATTCTTTGTTGGAGTTCTGAAGCATAGATTTTTGGTTTACGCATACTAGGTATCCTATGGCCTCTTCTAGCCAGGCACCTATGCAATGCTCCTCCCCTTGGTGATCATGATGAGGGCAGCCCTAGCCTAGTGAGGTTTATCATTACTAGGACACCCTCATAATGTACTCCATGATTCCAACGCAGAAGGTAGTGTTGTCAAACCTAGACCATTTTTGAACAAAGCTTCTTGGTTGTCCCACAGGCCACACTTATTTCTACCATGGTGTAACCTGGGGAGATCATAAAATGGCTTGTTCCTACTCACAAAGGCCAGTTTCTATCAGCATGCCATATATTATTCTCTGAGGGAGTGCACCTCTTCCTTCCCTATCTACCGTAGGTTCTGTGCTAAAGGTTAGCATTCTATTCCATGAACTGCCATTTATACTCTTCCTCAAGGTGAGAGAGTGCAATCTGGTCTGTGTAATACCTCTTACTTTCACAATCCAGTCTGTTTTGTTTCTTAGTTTTTGAGGTGTTATGATATACCTGTGAAGTTATGTAGGAGGGTAGAGATCACTGCTGCCTGGTGTACCTTGTGGTTTGTGCCACATCTGAGGCCTTGATCTTTAAACATCTTTTTCCTCAATTGACCAAAAGCTGTGCTGACACAGCTTTTGAAGGTAATGGTGAATTTCATCAATGGTTTCTGCCTTTGCCAAGAGGTGGTTCCCAAGATATGAGAAGTGGTCCAGAGTCTTGCCATAAACCTTATGCCAGAGGGCTGAGGTGTACAGTGGGCGCAGTTTTGTGAAGGATGTTTGCCTTGTGGATGCTGAATGTAAGGCCTTTCCTCTCATGTGCTATGGGGAATGAGTCCAATAAGTGATCCAGGCCCTTCTATATGCTTTTGAGACCTGGATTATCTAAGGCAGATACCTCAGGCACTGGAAAGATACCACCAGTGATATCTGCAAAATCCTCTAAATTCAGTAGAAAGCTAAGCTAACCAATATCAGTGCCCTATCCCAGGCCACTATCCCCAGCTTTGAAATCCTAATTATACTCAGTTAGCTCTGTTGGATAGCCCATGTTGTTGATGTGCCTGACACTAAATTCCTGAAAGAGACTTTCCGTTCCATGCTCTGTCAGGGAAGAGATTACCAAACTGATGAATGAAAAGATTCATAGATGTACACAAAGTCTCCTCGAAAATCTCAGGCCCAAAATCACCCAAAGATGAGAACATACACTGGGCGCACATAAAGGCCTGGTGTAACTTAGTTCACAGACAGGGCAGACAGCAGTGTACATAAATATTCTTTTGAGTTGACATCCTGGGTCACCATACCACTTGTGACAGCTTGGTTCATGAGGTGGAATAATGAACTCCCAAATCTTATGAGTGAAAGAGATGTAAATTCTCTTCCTGTAAGACAGATGGGACACAAAAAACAGGTTTAAGCTCTTGTCAATGGACAGTAAAGGGTGGTTACCAGTGCCCATGAACATTTGTTTCTAAGGTGTTTGGAGTAGATGCCAGGCCTTGATACCAAGCAATGATCTGGGTCTCCAATCAGCTTGTAACTGTGGTTTTTGTGGTCTCACCAACAGGAGCATTTGCTGCTCATGCACCCAGTCTGGGAGTGGTCTGCCCTCAATAGCAATCTGCATGATATAGTCTGACTTCCCTGCAAAGTATCTCAGAGTTACGACAGTAACAACTTGTATAGGAGGGATTTCCCATCAGAGGAAGAGTAATTATTTTTTTGTGGTGAAGAAGTCATGTGAGATCCACATTGTAAAACTACTGTCAGACCAGATATCAATAGGTTCATTGACAATGAGCTATGCTGTCAATAATTCCATCTGCTCTGATGTCAGAGAGGGAACCTTGTACTGGAGGACTTTTTTTCTGGCAAGACAGTGGCACATCCTGTAGTTGGAGTTCCCTGCATGTGATAGGAAGAGCCACTTACATATACATCCTTGACCTGTTTGTGCTCAGAGGTGATAGCCTTTGAAGTCCAAGACTGAAGAGGGGGCATTAGTGAGGCTGGCCTTTATACAATAACATGAGGCAATAGGTTGCTTTTCTTACATAATGTTGGGATCCCATTATGGAAGCTCTGCAGTGGCTGAGGTAATGAGAAGAGAGCAACTCAGGCTGTACCTGAGGAAAGAGGAACAGATATAATGCTTCAGGTCAAAGATCTTTCATTACAACTTGAAAGGAGAGAAAAGAAGCTTGTTAAGCTATAGGGACAGTAAATGGATGAGATGCAACAAGGACTTTATTAACAACGGAAGGGGAGAAGCCACAGTTCAGGAAGAAGGAAGACATTTCAGAGGCATCTGTATGGAAAGTCTCCTCATTGGAGTAAAATTGACAAAGGTGGAGGAACTGGAGGAATGGAATAGAGTTCTTATAGGAGGCAGGATGGGACGAAGAATAGTGGAGATAGTTGTGGGGGTCGCTGTTTTAATTTTCATTTTCATTTATTTATTTCTCTCCCTGAATGTTCAACCACAATCATGTTTTGAAGTGGTGAAGGCTGCCTTTTTCCTGTGGTTTAATACTAAAACCTCTGGTACCTCGTGGTTGAGTAACTGGAACTGATAGGCCATCTTGGTCATGTAAACTGTGTGCACATCAGAAATCTTGATCATCTCACGACTTCCCTTTCCCAACCAAATACAAGTTTGCCATAATCAATAATTGCCCCCTGTTTGGTCAGCATTTTGCTTCTCAGTATTCCTCTCTTACCTGGCATAGTTATACACATTGGTTTAGTCACCTCTCATGATCTTGAATGGATAGAACTTTGGGTGTTCTTGGATAAGTCTTGGTGCTCTTCCTGGTGATCCCTGTGGAGGTAAATGTACCGAGTGCAGGGTATAAAGAATAGTAACAGTGGATCATCTGCCCACTATCATTATCTGTTGTAATCCTCCATAGGTCTTTCACAGTAATCAGGGTTAAACCCTGCTTTGAACTTTGATGTGGAGGCCTGACACCATGAGGGTTATGATAGACGGCACTCCCATGCCAGATGGAGCAGTAACTTGGCTCTCTGAGCAACATCTGCAATTATTTCATTTCACACATTCCATGTCTAGACCCTGCAATTGCTAATTGTTCTGGTAGTGAATACAGAAGGTCTAATACTTGATTGACAGCTGGCTAGATCTACAGTCCTGACTTCAATGGCCATTTCCCCAAATGAAACGTGTAGGTTCAGTGGCAACAGGTCCTTCTACAAAATTCTAAAACTCAAAAATCAGCTGGCCATGATTTTAGCTGAAGTACAGTAGCCATCTGTCTGAGCTTTAACGTGATTGGGCTTAGCCTGAGATGGATTGTGATGTGCAAATTCCCAGGCTTAGTCAGAAACTTCTCATGGCTGTCCCCTTCAGAATGGGATTGAGAGTACAACCTATTGCTTGCCAAAGGATTATTTGTAAAGTAATCAAAAGCTGTTTCTTAAATGACCCTTCATTCACACTGCTGCTCTATTTACATTAGCAGCCCCTTAGATGAAATGATAGTACCTTTATATCCAATTCCCAAACTGGCCAGTTGTTTCCATGAGCCCATTTTTATGCTGGGCAAACTGAACAACCACGTCTATACGCTCTGTTCTCAGACATTTGGATGTAATGTTTCATTTGTGATCCTGCTGGCAAATGTGGCTGCAGAAAGCATGGACCTAATGTGATGGCTAATACACTGGAGATAAATGTAGAGCTTGTTTGTGCCATCCATCTCGGGATGGAATTACTCAAACTTGGTGTATGTGGCTTCAAAATCAAAAGGGAAATCTTTAAAAGTAATTTGGCAAAAACTCATTAGTGCAAACCTGAAGGCTGACTTGAGCCAAGGGATGAAATTATTGGTTTATAGAGGTGATGGCATTCTGTGCTTTCCACAACGGGATAAGATATGTCAGCCAGACATTGGGTCGAAGGGCTTAATGAGTCCAATTCCTCTATCGGCACTCCATCATCCCAGGGATAATCATCACAAAAATCAGAAACTGCTCCTCTGGTTGTTAAACATGTCAATGGGCCCACAGAGGTATATTCAGCCACCACATGACAGGTACACTTAGCCTTTAAAGCTCAGACAGATGGCTACTGTACTTCAGCTAAAATCATGGCCAGCTGATTTTTGAGTATTAGAATTTTCTTTTCTTGTTTTTCATTTAGCTCTTTCTTGTCCCCATAGGCAATGGTGTAACATCTCACAAAATGCAAGGAGGCAAAGGTCATTAATTTTAGAGCTTGCTTAATCGATAATTGATACTCTTGTTTTTATTTTCAATTGGTATTGTCACCTCTTCCAATGACCATGTCTCACATTGTGCTAATATTTCATGTCTAATCTTCTACATAAGAACATAAAAAATAGAAGCAGGTATAGGCCAATTGGCCCTTGATTATTTAACCTCAGTGCCACCATTCTGCACTAACCTCATATTCCTTTAATATTTAAAAAGTTATTGATGTCTGTCTTGAATATACTCAAGTAACTGAGCCTCCTTACCTTCATTGGTACTGAATTCCGAAGATTCATCATCCTCTTGCTACAGACTGGGCCTTTTTCTGAATCCATTCCCTGCTATGCTTTGTTAGACTTTATATGCATCTAGCTGTTTAGCTCTTGTGTGGTCATTGTAGAATATTTTGTGATTTTCTTATTCCCTTATGAATAGTAGTGAGTAAAAGCCTCTGTATATGAATTTAATAATAAGTCTCTTCCTTGTTCCATTTTCTTGTATGGTGTACTAAAAAGCTTAAGCAATTTCAAAACACAGGAGCTTGACAAATACTGTACTGCAATGAATCACGTCTTATCCTGGACAATCCACTTGTTGCAAATGTTATAGAGTAGTAGGGTCACACTGTACAGAAACAGGCCCTTTGGTCCATCATGTTTATTCCAACCATCAAGCACCTATCTTTACTGATCCAGTTTACCTTTGGATTCATTGTCATATGTTGGAATGATCAATATACAGTCTTTATGGAGACAAAGCCCTATCTTCACATCAAGCACATGCTGCATTGTCACGTCACTCAACAATAGTGCTAAATGGGTTAGATTCAGAACCTATCAAGTGGTTCAAAAATGGGCATCCATGCATTGCTGTGGAGTGTTAGCACAGCGGAATTTTATTTCATTATGATCTGTAACCCAGTATCCTGACTTATCCCTTATTCTTCCTTCAGTATCATGAAAGTAGTATTTAAGATCTGTTCTTAGATCAAAAATAAGTTTTAAAAGCAAACCAGATACACCCAGGTAAAAACCAGGACACCCAGATCTTTCTGAAAACCAACATTTAATAGTCTAACATATATCAACTTGCTCCCCTTCATCTATCCCACTATCTGCAATCTCTTATAATTGTAATAAATTTGTTAATGCTTTCTTATAATTTGTTGGATTATTGTGGACACAGTTTCTAGTGATTAAAAGAAAAGATTTTTTAAAAAGTTATTTCATCTGCAATGAAACTAGAAGGATCAAAGACTGATGTGAAATTCTGTATTGGTTTACGAGGGAACACACAGCTAGTTTATATTGGGACAAAATTAAAATGAGGGTAAACTATGAACCAGAAAAGCAGTTAGGCTTCTTTCTCCAGCACAAATAGATGCAATTTTTTGTTGTTGTTTCTCTTCTGTCATTAATGATGCAACATTATGGCACAGTAACAGTCGGTCTGGACTATATGGTATGACAAAATGTTACTAACCTTGTGTTTACTTTGAAAGAAAAGAAAGAGATGTTTTTTTTAAGGAAAGGCATTACCACGCAGAACAGAGTTTGCCCAGGTATTGCACGGTAACTGAATGCATCCATTCTTTCAAACAAATTCCAAAGAGAGATGAAGCAGAAATCTTGACAAATAATACACAGAATGCTGCACTTTTATTCCCTAATTTGAAGAGAGTGATGATTTTGTTACAACTGCACAGTAACAGTGTTAATGATAAATTGATTTAATTTTAAAAGAAAATAATTGTTAATCAATGTTACGAAATCACTTAAAGATTCCTATCCATTTCAATGTGTTTGTTGCAAAAGAAAAATCTACCTTGTTTGAAAAGCAAAAATAAGTGGTGCTTAACTTTCAACAAGTATATTTGGTGTAAGCATGGCCTGCTTTATCTTAAACTGTGTAGTACTGCTTCGCAAGTCACTGTTTTAAATTTGAAATAACTAGGTTACATTGGAAAACTTACTCAGTTTTAAAATATACATGGTTGGCTGAAAACACAGCTTTTGAGATGCTGTGCTTATTACAAAAAAAAAGTATAGTTTTTGAAGGCTTGTTTGACCTCTCAGCTTGATGACATCAATGTTGTTAAATCTCACATTTAAGTAATTTAATTTTGAAATGAACTTCGTTGAACCCAAAGCACTTTATAACCAAGAAGTAATTTTGTAGTCACTGATAGGAAACCACTGAGCTGAAGGGCACACAGCAAGGTCTCAAAACAGTCATGTTTGCTAATGCTTGCTATGTAAGTGATGTTTTTGTTACCATGTGCTATATGTTTGCTCATGAAATTGCTCTGTCATCTAAACTGGGAGTGAATTTTGAAAACAAACTCGTCATTTGTAATATTGACCACCAAATGACAGGACTGTTGTCAAAGCCCATTTAGTTCACTAATCCCTTCAGGGTTGAAATTTGGCCTCATCTGGCCTGTGTGTGACTCCAGTCCAATTGACCCTGAAATGGCCTGGCAAGCCATCATCTTAACCATCATCTTAAAAGAGAAGCAATAAAACTAAACAGAGGGGCCACCTGGTGTTTATATAGGCACTGAATTTGGACATGGTGACATCACTTCTAGTCTGGTCAATCTACAGATGCATCAAAAATCAATAAACTGCAGATGCTAGAAATCTGAAATAAAAACAGAAAATACTGGAAACACCCAGCAGGTTAGACAGCACCTGAGAAACAGAGTTGACATATCAGGTCAAAGACTCTTTGTCATCACAATCATATGGGGAACTACTCTCTCAATTGGGATAACTGTCCCATAGAAAGTAGCAAGGGTACAGAATGTATTCTGTGTAAGTGGACTTTAATGTCCATCACCAAAGTGACATGGTAGCTCCACACTGGCTGAGTCTTGAAGAATGTATCTTCCAGATCGGGTCTGCAATAGATAGTGAGTGAACCAGCATGAGAGAGTAACCTTCTTGACCTTATCCTCATCAAACTCTTATTGGTAGACCCACTTGTCTATGATAACATTGGTAGAAGTGTGCATCACACAGCTCTTGTGGACACTAAGTTTCATTATGATACTGAGCTCACTCTCCACCACAATTATGCTAAAGGGGATGGACTGAGAACACACCTGGCAATTCAAAACTGGGAATTCATGAGACACTGTGGACCATCATCATACACAGAAATGTACATCAGCGAAATCTGTAATCTTATGACCTGGCATATCCCTCATTCTACCATTACTATCAAGCCTTGGTTCAGTGAAGAATATGGAAGGGTATGCAGGAGCAGCACCAGGCATATCTAAAAATGACTTGGTGAAGCTACAACATGTATGCTAAGCAGCAAAGACAATGTGCAGTAGGCTGAAGTAAATGGTCTCACAACTTGGAACAGATCGGAAGCTCTGGAACTGCTCAGTTGTACTATAGTTTGTGGAAGCTTCCATGGGCATGAGTTACAGATGTGTCCTAATAGTGTATGGTCTCATCGTTGCTAGATAACAGGATGATTTTTTTTCCTTATAAAGTACATGGTGGTCAGCAAAAAAGTTTTGTGTGCATAGATTCTGAGGCATGTGTTTCTGTTTCTTCTGCCTCCTGGTACATTACTTGGCATTTTTATTGTTCTTAGAATGTGGAAGTTACCATCAAAATTGCAATTATGTTCCATCTCTGGTTGCCCTGAGAATATGGTAGTGAGCTTTATTGAATTGTCATTTTTCAACTATCATTTGCACACATCACTGAAAGCCAACATACAGGTACAGTAAGCAATTAGGAAGGCAAGTGATATGTTAGCCTTTAATACAAGAGTATTTGAGTAAGGGAGTAAAGCTATCTTACTGCAATTATACAGGCCTTACTGAGGCAGTATCTGGAGTATTGTGCAGTTTTGGTCTCCTTACCTAAAAAAGAATATAAATAAGATGACCCAAAGAGGAAGTATAATGGGAGGTTGAAAATATTTTCTAGAGTTTAGAAAGATGAGAAATGTACAACATTCTGATAGGAAAAGACAGACTGAATACAATTTCCCCCAACGTGATATCTAGAACCAAACCTGAAAAGATTTGTAGAGGCTGTGGAACAGGTAAAATGCATACAGGGGACAGACACTATTTGTATGTAAAAAGAAGATAATTGTACAACTGTGTGTCTTACATTTTGATTAGACATATTACTACAGCTTAAAATGTTAATTTAGTTGGGTCACATATTTGTTCATTGTGATCGAAGTGGATGCTGAGATGAGCAGCGAATGGAGTATAGGAACTGTGATGGAATGAGCAATATTTGTTTCTGTATTTTTATTCACTCATGGAATGCTAAGATGATGGTAGAGAGCAGTGTTCCTGACTCACTGTAGTGCTTGTGGTTAAGCAGGAAATTCCAGCAAGGAGACCAGCGATGAGAGAGATGGACAAATATATTTCTAAGTGAGAATGAAATTTGTTTTAGAGACAAGTATTGGTAGTTCCAATGCAATTGCTGGCCTTGTCATTCTAGGTGGTAATAGTCAGATATTTTGGTCTTAAAGGAACCCTTGCAAGTTGAATCTATGTATTGCTTTAAAAACTCTTACAAGGCTTAACAGGCTGGATAGAGGAAGGGTGATTCGACCACCCCCCCCCCCCCCCCCCCCCCCCCACCCCAGCTGGGCTTTCTAGAACCAGAGGTCATAGTCTCAGAATGACCCATGTAGGACTGAGCTGAGTTAAAAATGGTTAACCTTTTGAATTTTCTAGCCCAGAAGGGTGTGGATGCACAATTATTGAGCTCACTCAAAACAAAAATTGGTAGGTTAATGGACAAATCAAGAGACACTGGATAGTCCAAGAAAATGACACTCAGGTAAAATGAGCTTTGATTTCAATGAATTAGCAGAGGAGAGTTGAAGGGCCTAAAAGCCTACTTCTGCTCCTTTTTCATATGTCCCAACATACCTAGATACAGTTTTGAATTCATTTGTCTCTCTCTCTCTCGTTCACTGCTGTGCAAAAATTGTGTCATTTGCAATAGTTTTTTACAATCTGAGAGATGGAATATAATTCACTCTTACAGCATTTATGTGAGAAAAAAGTAAACACGACATGTGAAAGAAGCAACAGATTTTATCTAATTTTATTTTTTTCGACTTTGCATTTCAAGAGATTTCCACATTATTTATCCTCAAGATTGTCTGAAACAGGGCTAGCAAGTTTAAATGCAAATTGTAAACCTAAACTGAAGGCTGGAAGGTGATGTGGAGACACAAAAGGCTGCAGATGCTGGAATCTGAGAAGCAAGGAAGGTGGTTGCAGAATCAATGATTTGTGAATTCCTTATCTGTCTTTACCTATTACCTTCCAGCCTTTGGTTTGTTTTTTGCTCTGGATTACAGGATCTGCAGTTACATGTGTCTCCAAAAGCAGCTGGTGGCCATTTAAGAGATTTGCTTTGGAAACTGACAAAGCAATCTCTTAAGTGGCTTCCCCGCTGTGAACCAGCAATTGCTGTACTATCATTACTGTTGAGAGAAAAACATCCCGCAAAAATGCATCTCCACTTATAACATGGGATTCAATGGGAAATAGGATTTCGCATTATAGAAAATTGTGATAGGGGTAGTTTTCTAGGAACACAACCCTTCTGTAATATAGGCATCACCTGTAATATACAGCATTGTTCATGTGTAAAATATTTGTTAGGCTTTAGGATTTATCTTTAATTTAGATTATTGTAATGTGGTAACAATGTCGTGTCTGGATTGAAATACTAGTGTAGTGCTGAGGGTTCTCCTAGAGATGCGGTTTCTCGGTATGTGTTTAATCTTTTCTCCATGAAGGACATAAAATATCCTGTTACATATTTAAAATAAAAAGGAGTTTGCTTGGTACCCTGCCCAATAACCCTACATCAGTGAATGCTCTGAAAAATTCACTAGTCCTTCACTTCATTTGTTGTGTTAGAATCTTATTGTGTATAAAATGGGTTCTGAATTCACATAAATAATTATAATGATTACATGTAAATTTTTTTTAGCTGTGAAGTTCCCACAAATTCTCTCAAAACTGTCACTTTCATAGGGGATATGAATGTAGGTCAGCATGTTTTATGAAAGAAATAATTTTTGTGGAATTAGGTGCTGTTTAACCCAGACACAAGACATTCTGCAGAAAATGCTGGAAATACTCAGCAAGTGAAGCTGCATTTACAGAGGGAGAACTAGTTATTAATTCAAGTCAATGACCTTTCGCCAAATATGTCTAATGAGACAACTTTGACTTGAGATGTTAACTCTTTTTCTGTGGATCCTGCCTGCCCTACAGAATACTTCCAACTTCTTCTCAATTTATCTACTGTGATCGTAAAAATGAAACTTGGTTATTTTCTTAACAGCTTTGTATATCTTAAAATTATTGTAGACATGTTTTAAGCCAGGTGAAGACCATTGAACCACTTGCCCTTCCTTAAATTAATTATCTGCTTCATTACCACGATTCTAAAAAAGCACTGCATTCCCTTCCTGACTGGGAGTTCACCGGGCCTTTGTCGAAACTTGTCATTCTTTTTTCCATTCCTGCCCTGGTGGTTAACTAGCTTACAGTTATTCTTGATAAAGAAAACAAGTTATCTCAGTTCACGGCATTTTCAAAATTTTATATCAGATTTCAAAAATGAAAATTGAGTTATTAAAATATTCAGATCATTTAAACATATTGCAGTAACATATTACAACAGCAGGAAACACAAATACACAGCAGAAAACGTAGGCACTACAACAACTTTGCGAGAAATACTAAAAGAGGAACTTAGTTCAAACAATGTGGTTTCCTATGTAGAGGCTGGTTAATGAATTAGCAAAATGCCTCCAAAGCAAACTATAGTTAAGCATTTTGCTAGTCTAGCACACAAACAGCAGAAATAACAC